>NC_059472.1:113184018-113837034 GCF_018139145.2 Gymnogyps californianus | reverse complement strand
GAAGTCTACACTGAGATTAAAAAACTTGGGTGGATTTAAACATTTCTTTCATTAGCTTTAATGGAAGATGTGTGTTTAAATTCCTTCATAATGTTCTCTCAAGGACTGTTTTTGCCTTAGAAACTTTTCTTGTCTTTGGTAAAATGCCAGAAAAAATTGTGAAAAGAAGCCTCCATTAGTTAAGTCGTGATATGCCAACACTTGTATAAACTCCTTAAGGCAGGGACTGGAGTTTTTATTCTTTTTACAGCATCTACCACAGTGTCTCGGTCTGAAGTGCTTTGGTCAAAAAAAAAAAAAGTCAGGATGCTTGTTTCAGGTTCTGCATGGATCTGCTACCAGATCAATAGATTAAAATTACATACGTTATTAGTGCTGTCTGAGACCACATCCTTAAATAAGGCTTTCACTTAGTGACACCCTGTTTGGATTGTTCTGTTCCTTTGTAAGAAAAAAAATGAGTCTTTTGGGAACAGTCAATCAAATGTAATTTGCTCTGTCACTCACCCATCCCTGCTATTGTGCCTTCAACAGGAAAGGAAATTGAAGTTGAGAGAGTAGACCCTGAGCCACACACAATCACCAAAATGGACCACAGAGTAATAGCTCTTTGACCAGCACTGAGTATCCTTCTCTCATTTTTTTTCCAACTACTGTCAATTGCTTTACATAAATCTGAATACATTTGCAGGCAAACTGATGCCATTATAGAATGTACTAAATTAATGAGACCATCGTCAGGGGACATATTCATCTGCAGTATTGCATTTTACTTCAAGTGCCCATCATGACCACAGGCCACCACTTCTCATGGAAACAATTACTCACAATTACTTGCAATTAATGCAGTCCTAATCACACAGGGAATCTGGTCCAAGTACTGAAATTAATGCAGGTTTGCATTTTAATATTCCCATTAAATACACTCTCTCTTCTTCCCTTGTTGAACCTACTGCAATCATATATGCATGTTGTCTCTGGAAATACAACTGTGCTTTAACAGGAGGTCAAATGAGTTTAAATATTATCTGTAATCAACTCTTTACATATCCTGAAAGAAAAAGGCATGTACTTCTTCCTGGAAGTACATAAAATCAAGATAGGTGGCATTAGAGGTGAAAAGTTTTGCAGCAAAATAAACATTTCTAGTATTTGATGGTTGAAAATCTTTCTTTTCACCATAACTCAGAATGCAACTTCCCTGCTAGTGCAATCCCAGTCCTTTCTGGCCCGTTCATTTTTGATCCTCCTCCACCAGTAAAAGGATAGTAGCCTATTAGCCTATGTACTGGCTTACAAAGAAGCAGTCCCAAAATGCTTACCTGCACAGTTCTGCTCCGGTACCCACTGGACTTTCAGCCCTTCCCTCTGACAGGCTCGGGCGTACGCCAGGAATGACTCACAGTAGCAGTTTTTGTGGACCGGGCACTCGCACATGTCTGTCACACAGGACCTGCAGAACAAAGCCCCAAAACAAATAAGCAAGGAAAGCTTTGGCAGATATCTGTCTGAGGTTTGGAGTTGTTTACTTTCCAGTCACATGGAGTTCAATGCTACAGCAACTTGTGCTAAATGGCAAGGAAGTTAAACGCGTCTCTGCTGTCACATCCCAAGGGCTCATCTCTCTTTTGATGTGCTGCTCTGATGCAGGGAAGTCTCAAGAGCACCAGGGAGAGAACCATGCAGAAACAGGGAAGTGAGAAGAAGACCCAAGAAACGTCAGGCAGAGAGGACCAGGACCACAGTGGGAGAAGGCAAACTCCATTTCTGCAACGATTTTGTGTCAACACAAGATAAAGACTTCTTTCTTATTCCCTGGAAAGTAATAATTTAATAATTTTACCAATAATAATAGCAGCAGTGTTAAGTGGATGACTTCTGCAGGTAATGAGCACATGCCCTTCCATGCAATGGATGAGAAATGGTGCCTTCTCTCCAGGTTACCTCCAGCCTCTCCCCACTTTGAAGGCCCCAAAATAGCTATATGCCTGTTTTCTCAGCAGCATCACTACTAAATGCCAGACTTTAACAGATTCCAAAGGAGCAGGGGTGATGCAGCATAACTGAGCAGTTCTCATGCTAGGAAATCCCCCAGGCACTTGTTAATACCACCATCTTCTTCTGCTGCATAAGATGGAATCACCACAAGACATGGCAGGGAGCAAAGCTGCTAACATGGCCCTAAGTGAAACTGCTACTGCGTATGTCACCGCTATATTTCAAGTTAGCTCATCCAGAATGTGTGCCCATTTGGCACAGACCTAAAATATAACTGGCAAGAGCCGGTGGATTTGCAGTCAGCAGTTTCTGCACATGCAAAATGCTTAGACGCTTCTGCAAATGCAGCAATGCAAATTCAGAAATGCCAAGTATCTACTGCTCCGAGTGGAATCATTAGAAGGCCGGGACAAGGTATGGAGAAGACATACTCAGCCCTCTGAAAATCATGCCCTCAGTTCCTCTGCTTTCCACTGAGGGTGCTCTGTGCATGCACCTTGGGTGTCAGTGGGCAAGAGCCCCCTGCTCCATGCATGTTCATGGACTTCTCCATTCCTGAGAGGACAAGGCAACGTTTGAGAGAGGCACAAATCGTCCAGAAAGACCAAGGGCTGACGTAAAAAACGAGCTCTCCATGTTAATTGCTCTTGCTGTGGACCAAAAATTCAATTGTCTATAGGAAAAGGATGGATATAGGCTTAATTTTCCAGAAACTTTCCCCATAGCTGAATAGGTAATAGCTTGGAAAAGGTGCAAGCACCTCAGTCAAAGTCATCAGGGGCCCTAATGCCCATACAATGCTTTAGAGTCATTGGGAACCCTTTATTCAAAACTAGGAGAGAGGATTAGTGGTCCTTTGAACACAGACAAGCTTGTTTCTGCATATCCAACAGTGCCCCTTAAAGAGGAGTATTTCTGCTTGCCAAAGTCGCTGGCTATTTCAGTGACCGTTCATATGGTTAAACCTGACAGTTCTGCTTGACATTTCCATAAGCTTTTAATCATTTTACTCTCAGTGAACCCCCAACGTAAACTTACCTAAAAATTCACCGTGACAAATAAGCAACATAAGTGCTAATGTAAAAAGGTTACCTGTCCTGCATTTACCAATATCTATGTACTGTGGATAAACAGAATTGCTTTGGATCAAATATATAACATGTTTGTATTTACAGGCTAGTGGTTTTCATTTGAAATAACTTTACTTTCTAGGGACAATGTAATTTTCTTTCGCTTTAGTTCTGTGGTAGGTCCCTTTACATCTTTCCCAGTAACAGATGTTGCTGTATGGGTATCACAGCTGATAGGCTGCAAGGAACAGATTAGCACAACATCCTTGGCCTTGTTTGATGTTGTTAGCTGATAAAAGACCTTGTATAAGCACAAAGGGTCACCTTTTTATGTGACACACTAAATAACTTTACACTGTTTCCTTTGGCCACAACATGTTTGTGATCTCTTGCTAGCATCCCTGCAGCAGGCACTGCTCCATATACCCCATACCATTTAGGAGGTGTATGTCTTATTTTACAGTGAAGTAGATGCTTGTTTGCTACTGCAGCAAATTATTATCACAAAGAGAGTCTGTAATAATCTCCACAGATAGAGTCCATTATCAAGATACCATTTCATCATCTTTTTGTTTCTGTGCTAGCCTCCTTTATCAATCACATTTTACTGCTCTCCACTCAGATTTAGTTATTATTAATGCCTGCGGTGTTTAGGGATGCTTGCCAGTGCCAGATTGGCTACGTGTTCACCAACTTCCTGCCTTAGAAATTATAAAATCCTAAACCTGAGGTACTTCTCTGCTTTTTAGAGCACAAATACATTTTTTTTACCATTACTCAGAGGGGGATGCCACCTCCTGCACTGAGTCAATGCACCTACAGCTACCTCAGGTGCTTGCATCAGGTCAGGACATCTCCAGGCTCACTGTAAATCACCCAGTCTTTTTAATCATTAACATGTTTGTGGCAAGGCTAGCACTCACCCTGACAAAGCCTGGGCATGGTCTGGGCGATTAGGGAGGCCAGGGCACTGTTCCCAGTCTGCAGGAGGGCAGCCACGCTCTTTGAGGGTGCAGAGAGTTTAGCCCTTACATACACGTGAGCGACACTACGCCCTTAACTCGTGGCACTGAAATGGCCTTGGACATCCAGACAGGCTCCAGAGTGAAGCATCTTCACTTTGGCTGGGATCAGCACTATTTGCTACAGTGTTCAGCATGGGCGTCCACTAAGGAAGACAGCATGCCACATGCAACACAAACAATCCTCTGAGTCATTACACACCTAATTGCTTGTGTAATTTTTATTTTCCTGAAGTGTTTAATCCTGGTGACAGCTGCTGGGCTCAAGCCCTAGGCTTGGCTGAGAAGCAATCATCAGATTGTGGCAGTTTTATTAATGAATTACAATTGCTAATTATTTGTAAGGTTAAATTAATTAATTAATTAAGGTTAAATGAAAAATGAGAGTAAAGGAAACTATATCCACAGCTGCCAAGCCTAGTCAATCAAAATAAAACCTTCTCTTTTCTCCCAATGAAATTCCTTGCTGGCAAGTTTAATGCATTAATATTAACTGTAGTTAGATGGATTGGCAGTCGAGGGAGAGGGGTCTTTTTATATCACTTCTGAAATCATCAGGGAGCAGATGTGTGGTTTGTTTGATAGCCACCACGAGAGTCAAAGGGCAATTCTGGGAGAGGACATGGAAGCAAAAGATGTCTGCCCTCTGGGGGCTGGCTAGTGAGGGGGAGCTGCCGATGGCCCATGGGCAAGCTTTGAGTTTGGGTCTGTATTTTTTTCAAAATGTGTTTACTTCTTGCATTTAATTACATTTCTCACAGTTAGTGTTGTTACAGTTGTATTAGAGGGCTATTACAGGGTGCTTCACTAGGTAAATTTAAAAACTGATTCTTGTGTGCTGAACTAATCCTTTCCCCTGGCAAAAATCTTTGGTATACCCATAGCTTTTTTTTTTACCCTCTCCAGTGATTGATACATTTCAAAAATTATTCTCTGCTACTCCAGATTCTGCCTCCTCTTCATTCCTCCTTTGAATCTGATAAATAGATATGGTGACACTAACTGCATGTATGCAGAGGCTTATCTGTACTCTAATCTGACTGGACTGTTGAAAAAACAGAAAAATACACTTTTAGTAAAACTCTGGAATGATGCCGATAATGAAACCATACTGACAAGTTACCATACTGCACACTAACGGAGACTTTGGGTCTTCCAAGGTATTGTGACTCTTTACCAAGACCAAAACATTTGCTTAAATGAAGTAAAAACATATCAGAAGCTTAAACATCAAAACATTACAGTCATATAGAAATAATCCCACAGAAAGACTGCAGTGCAAATTACTGATAAAATGAAGCCATTTTACCAGCTATGGAAATACACACAAGATACTTGAGGCAGCCTTAGCTCTGCCCTCAGTGAAATCATATAGAGATGAAATGATGTTGTGGTCCAAAAGAAAATTACATTTCTTTTAAGGACACATTTACATTTCTAAAAAGTACTCGGCTGTGATAGGGCACTTAAGCTGGAGTCCCTGCTCTGAATAAGCACCGGAGCACAGCCAACGTCTCAGTCCTCAACTGGTACAAAGTGCCTCACTGTGATTCCTTTTGATGCTGTCAATGCTGCCTGCAGGGCGTGTGTCAGGGATGGTGCTAATTGGGTGTGTATAATCACAAACTGTTGCAAGGGGAAATCCATGAAAGTGAAGGCATCCGGCAGCTGTGGGACACACCCTTGAAGGAGACAAACACACATACACACTCTCTGCTGCCACATCTTCAAAGTGAACTGGATGAGTACAGTCCTTCAGCAACAGCCCTTTTTCACATTAAACCATGGAAAGTCTCCAAGTCCCACAAAGGGCAAAGAACCGAGTCCTGTGCTACATGCACTATTAAAAAGAAGAAGAAGAAGAAAAGATCACAGCAACGAAGCCTACAGCCTTAGTCCGTGCCACGTGGGATTGAAATTGCAGATGTTCACTTGCTGAACATGAGCATTCCTTTTCCTTTGCAGTACACACAAATCCAAAACCAGAACCAGCCATTTTAGGAGGGACTATTTCTTTTTGCATTTTTTTTTCCACATTTCACAACAGGAGTGTGATGCAGTGCATTTTTCAAACCTTTTGCTACCTTCAAGAAGTGGCTCTATGCAGATGGAAAACACTAATGTCTTCCTCTTTCCACCAGTAGGTCTCAACAGACTTTACAAAAGCAATTAGAGATAGTCCATCACTACATCCATTTTATGTATGCAAAGAGGCATCAGGTGGTGAAGGGGTTTGTCCTCTGTACCTGGGATAAGCTGTACACTTGCAAACACCAAAGCCTGAAGGCTCATCTGCCTAGAGAGAAGGATTAAATTCCAGCCCCAGCATCCTGTGAGACAGACTTCTTGGGATAACTTCTTATTGGGTATGCCGAATCAGAGTTTTTGTACAAGCTTGGCCTAATTCAGCACTGATTATGAAAATAGCCATACTCTACACAACAGCCAGTTTGCATTCCCATAATCACAGTGGAGTGTTCACAATTCAGCAGCAACACTCAGGATTCATTTTTCCTGATTCAAAATTAAGACCTCCTTTCTCTTCCTTTAGAAGAAAAATAAAAGCCAATGGCTTCTGTCAGTAGTTATGTTGTTACAACAAAGTTTGTTTGGGCTGTTTTTCCTACAAAGTTTCAATGAGTTGCCATTATTTATGGCCCCAGCTAGAGAAGTCATTTCACAAGGTAAGAAGATGAGAAGATGAGCCATATTCCGATGTATAACAGAAAGGCTCATGCTGTTGCTATTGCAAGCTCTCTCTCGTCTGTATGTGCATGTTTAATCTTACTGAAGTATTGAAGCATGGTATGTAGAGCTGGAGACTTTTATGGCTTTGAGGCTTGAGATCAGAGGCTTGAGATCATTCTCTCTTTCTCCAGAATTTACTAATATTAATGCAAAAGCAGCAAATAACTCATGAGGAAGGTAATTTTGGAGGCTGCTGAAAACACAGAAGCCCTTACATCTATTGAGTATTCGTTCAAAGCACTTGCCTGGGGAACAGACTGTTCCATGCAGCAAAGGCAGTCATTTTCAAGGATCATTTCTTCCAAGACCAGGTAACAATATCTGCACTACCTCTGTGCTTTTCCCACACATCATAACAATGGTAACGTTGCCTTAAATTGGGGATCTGATAAAGGCATCCATAACAAAGTTAAATCATCAGTGTCCTGACCTGTTTTTCTGGTAAGTAAGTGGGAAAATGTCCAGAAAAAGTGGCAGGCAGCATACATGCGCTTTGTACTGGAGACTCCCCCATGGTACAAGAACTCCCACACTGCTGAACTGTCTCCAAAAAAACCCTGAAAATGTGGGAGCAGAAAGGGAACTCACAGCTCATCTTTGATGAGCAGTGCATAGCAAATCTACTGCAGGCATATGCTTTCCATGGGGAAATCTTATTCCTATAAAGAGAGCATTGGCCATAATGCTTGAGAATATCACAGTTGTTTTTGGCAGATTGCAGAGGAGGAGTTTGCAGTAGTAGGCATTTGAATCATGCGTTCAAATTTCATCCTGATCCCTAATTTTTGTGCAACTTTGAGTCAACCATGCACTGTATTGCCACATGGAGCCAAGCAGAAAGAAATGATAAAATACGCAATTCCACCAAAGGGCAAGAGCTGCATGTGATCTAAGATTCCCAGGGCACAGCAGTCACGTTACACACACATTGAAGAGTCCTAATTTAACTCTGAGTGCCATTGTTCCTGCTCCAGATATAGGCTTGGCACTCAGAGATAATTAAACAGAATCACACAAGATATCCACATCCATCTCTGCCTTGCCAAGGCACCCTTCCAAAGCAGTTATTTAGAGGAGTTCAGTCAACTTGGGAAAAGGATGCTTTAAATGCAAGTGGTAATTATTGTTGGTAATTTCCAACATAACAGAGACAGACAGCAATTCAATTTTGATTTCTTTGCATATCCAGCCCCTTTAAAAAAAGTCAGAACCCATACTTTCCCCACAAAGGGTAAGCAAAAATGGTATTTTCCAGACACTGAATAAATGAAGGTCCGTGTAGACCTCTGAAAAAGCATACTGTGCTGCACAATATCACCACAAGCTTATACTACATGCTGCTAAAAGTATTATCCAAAAGCCTTTGGATAAAGCCAAAAAGAGTGTTCTATGTGTATTTTTAACCTTTCTATAAAGAGCATGCTGTGCCAGAATTGTGTTTTATTGCCTTAACCAACATTACCCACAAGAATATGGTAAAATGAACAATGAAACGTTCTGGAACATTTTCTATAACTGCATAAAATTAAAGTTCTCAGGACAGCACTACCCTGACACCTATTTATAATCTCTCTGAATATGTAGTAGCAGTGGTAAAGGCACTTAAAAGGAGGGAAGGAGGAAGAACCAAATAAAGAACGACAGCAGAGCAACCTTCCCTACTTCTTTCTTCATGATAATTCTTCTACTAATGTGTCAAGTAGGCTTTTTGTATCTTGTGCTTGGATCCTTACAGGCATCTGTGGCTTTAAATGTTCTTTCTGGTCCTGAGAATGGAAAGGTTGGCTAAAATCCCTCCATGGGGAAATAGCTGAACCATGACTGAGGAAGACAATGAAGTCCCATGCTGGGCTCCAAGAAGCATCTGGTATGACTCAGAATATTTCCTAGAGCTGAAGGTTACAGTACAGTTGAGCAGCTGACTTGCCACCTTTAGAGAGAGTGGATTTTTGCTCAAGAAACTCCAATGGAATATGGAAATGCCACCCACAGCCCTGGAAGAGTTGACCCCTTGCACTCCCACTCACTTTCAGAAAGTGGGAGAGAGTTTTCACCTCTTCTTCTGTTTCAGTTGTGCTGGGCCATGCAGAGTTTAACCTTTAAAGTCCTGGCATTTGAAATAAATATCTGTATGCCTCAGAACTCAAGTGGTTTGAGTTTGAGTTCAAATGTAGCATATACCTTGAAGTGAAACAGTTAAAAAACACTTCTCTGTGCACATTACATACAACTTTGTATACGGAATTACTGGAATGAAGAGGACATACAGCGTAAGTTTCTTAACCCATTTCAAACAAGTGCCCAATATCACACTGAAATGTACCCATCAAAAAATGCTCTCTTTTCCTTGCTTACTTGAACAGTATACATACAATTTGTTCCACCCTCTTTGGTGAGATTACTGCAAAAAGCATTTGGTTGCCTGTATGTTGTATGATCTGTGGTTTGTATATCTGGCTGGAAAATACAAGGACCATAATAACTCTGCTCTAGAACAGACAGAGTTTCCAAACTCATTATAGAGAGGTCATTTGCAATAAAAAGTTGGACCAACAAAAAGATACAGAGGCAAATTTAGAAGTATCACCTGGAACCTGACACTGAAGGTTCAAAAGCTAGAGCCTGGTTTCTGAAGACATGTATTTCTTCAGTTAACTAATATCCACAGTCATCCACTTGCAAATATCCATCACATAATTGGTAAAGATTACAGTAGCAGTATGTCTAATGCTACCTGATATGGCTTATCATGCATTTATGCAAAGCTTTCTGGTGAAAAAACTCTAGGTGCTCTATGCATTTAATGTTCAGAAAGAAAGTCACCTCCTAATGGATTTTCTACCAAAAATCCCATCTTTCATAGGCCCAGTGGCCTGAGGTCTACAGCCTATGTGCTCATTGCTGATTTCCTGTGGCAGAGTGTTTTGGCCAAATTGACCTACTTTGTGTCTCCAGAACCCTATCATTTCCCCTCAGAAGCCATAACCTAGAAAAATTCCTAAATTTCATCGTTTCCTGTTTTGAATTTCTTAAGCCAATAAGATTCCTTATTACAGATCCTGTTCTGACATAATGCAACAGTATTCGAGCTACTTCAACAGACCACGTAAGATGTGTATATCAAGTCTTTCTTATGAGAGGAAAAGAAATGGAAGATGTCTTAGTGGACCTTCTCAATATCCATACTAGTATTCTACATTTCCATTCACTGCGTGCACATGCTTAACTTAGCACTTACACTGCTAATGTGAATTTGCCTTATGACAGAGACACTCCATCGTAATGGAATTTTCAGTGTCCTCTGGCATAGCTACCATGGAAAATCCATCATTGTTTTGAGCTTTTGCATTCTGTAATTGACATAAAATTTTATCTTTTTCTCCATGTCTAGCTTGATTTTTAAAGAAGAGTCCACCCAGTCTCCAGTTCCTCAGGCACAAGTGGAGACCAAACTGTCATATCTTATCTAGAGAGAAGAAAAAACAGTCATTTAAATTCAATTTCAAAAAGACAGACATGTTTTAATATCTAACTTTATACCATTCAAGTGGTACTTTCAATCAACAGTTAAACTTTGTTATTATGTTTCATACAGTGCAAATGAACATGGTATAGACTAAATGAATCTAATATGACTGCATCAACTTTCACTCTAGTAGACAGAGAGCCCATTAGTGTATTCTGTGTGACAGTCCTCATCTGAGAAAAGCCAGAGGTTTTTCAGGAACTTATAAACATCCTAGATAGAACCTCAAAAATTATTGAGAGGTTTTGAAGTCATGGCCCTACAGAAACATAAACCATGTAGATATACCAATAGCATATTGCCATAGCCATGACATAGACATATAAAATAATACAAGATTTAAATCTTCTAAAATAAAAATTCAGAACAGATCATCTCCTTCTGTCTACTAACAAAATATATCATGGCCCTGCTATGCTATCTGTCATAAAAATATGTCATATTGAATAACAAGCACAATGAGAACACGAAGCAGGAAATATTTCCGAAGTGTAAACATAAACTGAAGTTATCTTCAGCTTTTGATGATGGTTCACTGTATATATTTCCAAGGAGGTCTTGTAATATAATAATAAACAGGCTGGCTAGTTTAGAAACTCACATTCTTAAACTCTGCAGAGCCCACTCCCTGGCTTAACCCATATAAAATTAACTTCAATCAAGCATATTTTTCCTCTAGGTGGCTGCAGAGCATTTAAAAAGTTGCTGGCTCCAGATGGAATATGAAAGAAAGAGAACAAGGGAAAGAGCAGATAGGAGACTGCTACTTAAAAAACAGCTTTCTTGCTCATCTTGCTCCCTTTACAAACCAAGAGCCAAAATCTCGTTTCAGCAAAGTCAGGCTCACTGAGCATGCCACCTTCCAGCCTGTCACATGCTCACAGTGCATTTCATCTCAGAGGTCTCCCTGTTTGCTCTTCATCAAAGATAACTGCTAAAAATAGGACTTGCAAGAAGTGGTGTAAGAGCCAGCTTACCTGAATTGAAAAATTAAAAAAACCACTATGTTCCTGGTTTTATGGCTTCCTGTGTGGTCCTGGCCCAGACCCATACAAAGACATAGCCACATAAAGCAATATTTAGGCAGGATTCAAACACCCGAATGCAAAACTGCGGTCCTGGCTTGGTTGCCCTGACCCTGACGAGGCTGACCTTTTCACACTGAATACTTAGTTCCTGCCTTTACGTTTCCTCAGGCACCTCTGCTTTTGTTCTGCAAGTTCCAAGACTGCGCGGGCATAAGCCTGACTGGCACCTGCCAACCAAGGAGGGCTGTCTTAAAACAGAGGCAGTGCTGCCATGGTCTCATTCAAGATTCAATAGACCAGAGGGAGAGGGTGAGCATAACAGTTCGACAGTGATACAGGACTCAGCCAGGAGGCAGAGACCTGGTTTCTGGTCTCTGGTCAGCTTGACTTAGCCTGCTACTTCATATGCAGAATGCTTTGGATAAGAGGTGGTCTGTGTACTACCACAGTTCTTTAACCTTCCTGAGTGCAAGATCTCAACTTCAAAACACCGTACAGAGCCTGAAAATACAGTGGATGAAATGCTGGCTCCAGCAAAATGGATGGGGATTTTCCTACTGACAACACAGGAGCCAAGACTGAGAACTGTCATCAGCCTTTTTTTTGCAGTTCTGTACTTCAAAGATTTGAAGGATCCAGACTCTTTCAGGACACAACTAAACATTAAATTCAAGCTTCCTGAATCAAAATGCTATGAATTAAAATTTCCTGTACTAGACATAGTGACTCCACGACATATCAGGCTGGCCTAGGAGCCACAAGAACCCACATGGATGTTATAAAGTCAGAATGACCTCATTCTGGGTGAGGTGCGATGAGATGATATGAGCAGACGGAGCCAAGGTTTGTTCTCCTTCATGACAAACTTACCTTTCAGAGTGTTGGTTTGGGCACAGTCATTTACTTGGCTAGATACAAAGACAGCTCTGATGTGAATCAGCAGTCTTTAAAGAGAAATGCTGGCCACAAGCATGAGCAAACCGTCCCTATCCCAGAACCATCACGATCATGGGTTATCTTCCTGCTCATCTGTGGGTGATGCCCAGTGGCAAAGATGCTAAGATAAATTCTGGGCTTCGTCTTTTATACAAAGTCCTAAGCATCTGAATTTGACTTTGCCTCTTTTTGTTGGCTAGGCAGAGACTCTATGGAGCAGATCTGTGCCCGATGTTAGCCACCCTGAGCGCACTGCCTGATGGAGCCACAAAGCCATTCATTCTCTCTCCATCAGTTTTCACCCCATAAAATCTTCCCTGGCCTCCCTACAGAAGCAGCGGAGAGATTTCGGAGCTGTACCAGCTTGTTAGGAAGCTTGCTGTCAAACTTGGCAGTGGTTGCAAACTACTTTAAACCTTTCTCACCATCGAAGTTTGCGGGTAGGAATTGTCAGCACTGATCGTGCCTTTCAGTCTTCGGGAAGAGGGAGGCGGCACAGCTGCGGCGAAGCAGCCCATACAGCATATCTCCTGAAGAAGCCCAGCCGACAGGAGAGAGAAATCCCAGAAGGCAATACGGAAGGAAAAGCTGTTGCTGGAGGTTACGCAGGATTCATAGTTCATGTTCTCCATGGGTCCTTGGGAACCACAATGTTTACAGTCCATACCTCTGGGAGGCCACTGATTTCTTCCCTTTGAGGTGAGCATGTGGTACCCGCTCAGTAGTTTTTCTGCTCCCACGGATCGTTCCACAGGTGGGGAGCCTGAGGGTCCGTATGAAAGCATAAGTGGATTAGCTCTGTCAAAACAAAGATCCTGTTTTCGTGCCAGTAAGGAAAAAAAGGAGGGAGCAGGGAAAGCATAAAATAGAGTGTATGATATATAGAAGGAAAATTGTTTTTTAATAGAATCTTTTCAGAGTTTTCCATTAAACTTTGGTCGCTTGCAGTGCAAGTTTTGGAATGCAACTCCCTCATCCCCTTAGGATGGTCTGCGTTTTATTATGTTAGTAAGGAAGCCCAGCTTACTCCTAGCAGAGCTACTGTATGAAATGTTTCAATCTCAAGCCAAAGTGGCAGGAGTAAAAGCCCCTCCTGATTGATTTTCAGCCACTATCTGAGGCCAGTGATTTAATGTGATTTTTATCATGTGCAAAAGAAACTTTTGTTACCAAGCAATAGTAAATCACAAATGATCACATCATAATGAACGAGATGATATGCATCCAAATGTTACCCATATGATGACTAGATTTCAGCTGAGATGATAGATACCTAACCAGAATGAACAAACGAATATATCAGGAGAGGGGAGGAGGTATTGGTCATGAATCAGGGGAGATGAATTGAGTAATGAGAGAACATTAGAAGCTCTTCCTTCCTTCCCTCCCTCTTTCCTCCCTTCCCTCCCTGCTCCCTCTCCTGTTTCAGTGATGCAGGGCACATGAATATTAGAAATAGCTGCACTGAAAGAAGAGGAATAACTGCAGTACCAGCAGTCCAGGAGAAAAAAAGATGGGGATCTGGACAAGTGGCAGTACCATAAGTCTGTCCCCTTGGAGGAGGGGTGGGGTAGTAAGGTGGAGTAAACCCTGTTACACATATCTGTAGTAATTCTTACGGTTCAGAGACATTAGAGAGGCAGAATGAGAGCTACACCTACCAAGATGAACCCAGAGAAAGGATGAGACACTTCAGTAGGATCACAGGAGTGTAAAGAAACTTGTATATATCTGCATAAGCTGTAGCAGTTCTGTGTATTAAAAGTAGCTATGGTCTCCAGGGATGTCATTTAGAAGATTTCATGAGCACTGCCAAATTGTTACACACTTAAAAATCAGCAGAAATGACCAAGTCTTAAGGCGCAATTCACCTCACAATGTAGCCAGGGTCTAGTCTTCTCAAGGTGTCTCACCTTCAGATCTAACTTTCCTGCGTAAAGACAGCCTTCTGCTTTGATTCATGATGAATTCTGCAGAAAGTGCTACAGAAGGTGACGTGATTTCTCCTTGCTCTCTGAAGTTATTTGTCTGGATGCAGTCAGCTTTAAGCCTCTGCTTTCTCACAGTCTCTCCCAGAGATACGTGGCCAGGACTCATTCCTCTGAGTTGCAAGACGGTGGCTCTCGAACATGTCGAGAGCAATCTATTCTTCAAAATACTTCAGAAGAAACACTCCAGTATATTGTACCAAATCCTCTCTGTCTTCTGTGTGAATCTTGTACATAAGATCTGGTACCATTCTGCTATACTTTCCTCTTTCTGTGTGTATGTGTACACAAATTTGCTCCTTTTCTACTCCTAGGTCAGGAATGCAATAGGCTATGCATTGCGCTTCAGGTTAGACAAAAGTCTTGTTTACTCAGTTGCCCTTGTACTGCATGGGATATCTTGCCATTTGCTGGAATTACAGCAAATCAAGAGGAACCTAAATTTTAACATTAGTTCTCTCGCCAAATAGGTTGATGAAATCATATAGCACCTCCATGGAGATTTGCGCATGTTCAGCACACTCCACATGGATGTCAGCTGCAGTCAGACCTTACCTTTCTCCACTTATAAGGAAAGAATAGCACCATACATGCAGAAATTAAAATTTCATCTGATCTTGAAATCTTCTCAGAGAGATTATATTATTGTGAATAGCAAGCCCAGCAGTTCTTAGACATCCCTTTATGTAACAGCAGCAGCAGCCATGGAAAGAAAGAATCAAGAGGCAACGAAGTTCCTGATCCCATCTGGGCAAAGAGTACAAAGGGAATCATCACGTCTGCATGAAGAGAGTGATGGTGATGGAGTATTAACAGAAGAGGCAGAGTCCCCAGAGTCAAACACTGTGGGAACGAGTAAAAGCCACAGAAGGAAATGGAGGCTAAAGAGAAAGGCCCACAGTAAATATCTGCAGATGCTGTCGTTTGCAATGGGGGCTGAACCAACAGGGACGTAGTCACACACACATGTAGCACCTACTAGCCTTAAAAAAAAAACCCCAGCCTCACCGGTGGAGGAATATTCTTTTCAAGATCAAAAATCAGGCAATAAAATCCGTGTCAAAAAAACATAGGCAAAGGAGGTTGTGCATGCTCACTCATGAACATCTGCACCAAGAAGCCACTTAAGTAACCATGCAACTGCATGGAAGAAACATCTGCAGCGTGTAGACCACCAGCTGTGCAGTAATAATACTTTGAATATCCAGAGTGCCTTTCATCTGAATACTGCAAAGCATTTTCCAAACAAATTAAGCTTCACAACACCACTGTGAGCTTCTTATTTAATGGTAGGATTATTTCATCCTGCACCAAAATGCCGTTGCTGCCAGAATGAAAAGTAACACCTGTTTATCATCTCACAGAAATGTTGTACAATTTTCATGATGGGAAGTGACAAAAAGGGTGCAGTCAAGTTAAAGTGCAGGGAGACTTGAGGTGGTCAGAATTAAATGTTTAGAAATGAAAGTCAGAAAAACAGAGTATTACCCCCCCCTTTACTTTTTATGCAAACTGTCACATTATTTTTTATGCCCACATGCTGTTACTCTTTGGTCTTTATTTCACATTGGGAGAGAGAACTTCCTTGGGTATATACTTGTAGGGGTGTCTACAGATGTGCTCAGAAGTACAGAAAAATACCTTTCTTGGTTGTGTACGCTCAATAAAATGTATTGCTGTGTACTGCAAATAGCTTTCCTTTGTACTCCTTCAGATCTGTTTTTATAAGGCATCCTGATGATTATACTACAGCACTGCCTTCCAAGGCAGCATGCCATCTAGTAAGTCCTAAAACAAACTTCTGGCTGTGTGCGCTTTCAACCCCACGGGGTACTCCATGTAAGCAGCATTCTGACCTGACTCTACTGAGTTAGTGAGATCTGACTGTACATTTCTCAAGAGCATGGAGAAAGGCTGGAGAACATGACACTTAAAGATAGGAAATATTACAGACACCCCATTATGATTTCCTCTCTCTGCTTCTTAATACACCCACTTTTCAATCCCATTGAAATGTTAGTGGAGGAAGCAGTTTGATGGGGAAGCTGTAGAAGCAAAGCAGGGTGGTTCTTTATCAAATGAAGCTTAGTATTTGCAGAACAATGTATAATACTGTATCGGACAGACTGTCCTGAACTCTTCAAAGCTAGACAAACATACATCTTTAAAACTTAAGCTTTTTGAGGGCAGCAATGAAATTCTGATCTGTGCTTGACACTAGCACCCTAGGATCTTAACCTATGAGTAAGGCTTTTTGATGTTATGGTTAAATAAAAAGAGTAGCTAGGACTTGGAAATGACTAATTGTATTTCTAAGAAATTGTTAAGGGTGTTTGGATATTAAGCAAATAGCTCTGGCTTTGGCTAAGGAGTACATTTTAAGCATTTCTACATTCACCATCTCTGAGCTGGTCCCAGCTGGGCATGTGGTGGTTAACCTTAGGCCAACTTCTCCCTTCTCCCAAAAAGCTGGTTACAGGAGGACATGGCCTGGCTTGAGAAAAGAAGGCTCTTTCATGGTTAAGATTTTCCAGAAACACTTGGTATTGGTATAACTCCGTCTCTGTTGAAGCTCAGGGTAAAATTCTGTTTGTCTGTAATGCCAGGTATGGTTGGCCAGCACCAGCTGCTTTTGACGTCTCATCGTACACGACCAGCTCTGAAAAAGTTCTCTCATACTCACATACTGACTTTTCTCCAGAAAGAGCTGTTTCTTTTCTCCATGGATGCAACTGAACACATGTGCCAAGTTGCTCACTATCCCGCCAGGACTGACTACTTCATTTCAAATAAACCATAAAATGGCATGAATTACTTGGGGAGAATAAAATGTTCCCTTTTAGTACGTACATTCATTAGTTTTTCTCTCATGTGCTGGTTTTGTCCGTTTGTTTCATATAGGATTTTCCTTAGCCATATTTCAAAATAGTGAATAGGAGGATAAAGTCTTAAAAAAAAAAGATCTCATTTTCAGTTCTATCACATGTAGGATAAGCAGTTCATCTACTTTTTGATATATGATCTTGAGCTGCCCACACAGTCTGACCCATTTAGAACAACAGCAGTAAAGTGCGAGGGACTTTGAAAGGTTTCTGTCCATAGAAGTATCAACAGTTGTTACCAACATCTACTTCCATTTTGGTTTTCTGAGACCATAACATTTGAATTCTATTTTGTGTTTCACTTCAGATAAACCTCAGAGCTCGGAGGGTAACAAAGCTGAGACCTAAGCCACACACCAGCTCCAACTCGCTAGTTGAAATGATAGCATTGCATTGTTTCCACAAGACAAGGAGAAGAACCAAAATCTCCAATTCCAGATCCGACATCTGTTCCAATTTATAACAAACTAAACTCATTCTCCATCCCCCATACACATATCCACACATACGCACAATGGAACACTCAATTTTAAGGACATTTGCCTCTGGATCTGGATCCATGTTGGGCCACTTCTAGTTTCCAGACACAACCATAAATCAGTCCAGTTTCACTAGAAAGAGCAGAGATTCACAGAGAGCCCCAGGCAAGGATCTCTACCCAGCTTTCCTAGCCCCAAATCTGGCTCTGCAGTAATACATTATATTTGTTTTCAGCAGTGGAGTAATATCATCTATGATCATAGTCTCACCAGTGACAATTTATGAGATTGTTCCCCCTAACCCTCCTACATCTGGTCCTTCACAGAGCTTGTATCCATCTTCAGAAATCACATGAAAACCATGTCTTTTCCCAACTCTGCTTTGAACCCCGCCATTTTTGAAATATGGTAGCAAGAGGAACAAGAAGAACTGTGAAGGACAGCAAGGTGGAGCCTCTGCTCTGGGGATGCTGGAGCCCATAAGCCTGCCTGACTGTGTGGCCAGACTCAGTCCCTTGCTGCCCAGCTGTGGAGCAGCCTGGCCCAGCAGCATGAAGGAGCTGGGGTCGAAGCACCTTCCAGCTAGGCAGCCAGTTGGTTGGTTTGGGAGGCTTGGCAGGGAGCAGTGGTGGTCTCATAGTTAACTAACCTCAGGCCCTGACTCAACTGCTTTTGTGGTGATGCCAGATAAAGGAGTCCCTCTGCCACCTTCTTGCCTCAGCTGCCCCTTCCCGCCTCAGGAAGTGCTCTTCTCCCTTCTCTTTACATTCAGATAGAATCCAAAAGTTAAGGAAATCAGAAATACATTGCTGATGTGCTCTGAAGATTGCAAACTGCAAGGCGAGGAGGGAGCTGGTCACCCACAAACACGTTGCTGTTTTGCACCGTGAACTCCATGAAGGTAATATCCAACCGACCACTTGGTGGTTTTTATGCCAATCAGAAGCTGCAATGATAGCAGGCAGCCCTGAATGCCTGAGATCAGCAGGTAAGCCTCAGAAGCATTTCGTTTTCCCATGGTCTGTTTTCATACTTCATTTCACACACAAGTACATGGGCAATTTGGAGCCTTGCAAGTGAATGCATAGCACAAGTCAATGCACTGTAAAAAATATTTACAGCCCCAAAGCATAACTACATTCATGTGCTAATACAGTAAATATTTTTAAAGTCAAAGTAGCTTGAAATGCCATTTTTCCCCATATGTTTCCTGCTAAGCTTGTGCAGCTTGTGTGCTTTTTAACTTGTGAAAAATCCTAAATTTTATATTTACAAAACACTGGCAGAGTGAGAGCCCTGGCATTAAAGTCTCCTATTTAATAAGAAATGAAGTGAAGCAATGTATTTCCACAGAGTATTGACAATGATCCTACTGTACAGGTGGGGAAAGACTCCAGCATCTTTACATAGCTTCTGCTGAGGATACTGCTTTGCTGCTAATTATTTATGTAAATGTCTCATAACAGAGGAAAGTCACCATCTCATTTAATGCAACTTGCGTACTGCTCATTGAATGCAAACAGCTTTCAGCCCCAGGCTCGATTCAAACCAGAGGCAGTTGTTGATTATTTGCATTGATGGTCAGATCTCACATCTGTGGGGATGGAAGAGAGAAATGATGCCAAGTCTTAAGTTTGTTCTTTGCAAGTTCAAGGCAATGGGCAGATCCAACCAAGGAACCTCTACCTTCCCCTTAGGGACCCAGTTATGGGAAGGCACAGGAATGGCGACAATTTGGGAAGTGATTTGTCCCACATAACACGCAAGTCATGTCTTCAGCAGGGAGAGAATGGCAGAGCTGGCTCTGACCCCTCCCCATCGCTCTACCTCGGAAGGCGCTTCATCGCTATTGAGCCTATGCCTCAGACCGTCTCTGCTGGTAGGCAGAGCCTCTCTCTCATTTTTTATTTTTACTTCCAGTGTGTTCCTGAGGATGAACAAAATGTACAGATCACACTCTGTGACCACAGAGTGATATATAAATCGTGTTTCTGGGATACACATGCTTCCTAGGGCTTCCTCTGATGCTGCCTGGCACACCACAGATGTGTGCTATCTGGCCTTTCCAAATCCCAACGCTCTGCAAGGGCAAGTGTAGCACACAGTCTGCTGCATCTGACTTCCAAAAGCAGCAGGGAATACGCGCAGAGGTGGAAGATGCCCCTGCCCCATCGCTATTATCATATTACTTGTCTAGTATTTATCAGATTTTCTAGACATACGCTCTCCTGGCCCAAGGTCTTGGCTGCGTCATTTTAGATTAATCAGGCCTGAGCTATCCAGGTCAAAAATGGGGTCATGAGGGGTAACATTCAAAATGGAGAGATTGTCTTGACAACAGAAGAAACAAGTGCTGTCCCGTATTATAATCTGAAATAAAACAGCAGCAGTTTTCCAGCAGCTCTGTGAAAAATCTGTTAAACTGACTAGACTCCATCAGTCATGATGACAATCCCAGCACGTATTTTCTTTTTCCTGTTTTCTGTGCAATAAAGTGACCCAGAGATGTTTTTCCATTCATGAAACAAATAGGGAAATGTCAGGTTAAAGGCTGAAAAGAAGAACTTGGCTAGGAGCAATGCTTCTTTACTGTTATAATTATTTATAATTATTGTTAATATTATCATATTACCAAACGAAACAGCTCTATTGTTTTACGCAGCAGAAGTCGCAGGCCCTGTGATTCATTGCATGCAGTTGCACAGCACTCTAGGGTAGGCTTAAAACACACTTCTCTATTCATCCTGAATAGACATGTGAACCTGCACGTACAATTTCCTGGGGTGGCCTCAAGCAAATCATCTCACCTGAGACAGATGAAAACTGTGCCATTAAGGTCTGACCCTGAGCTGATGTAAAGTGGAGGAATGCTACAGAAATTGCCATGCCGCAGGCTTGTACTGAGAGCATCCCCTGGAGCCAGCAACAACCAGCATACGTGGTCCTAGCTCTGCATGTATTGCACCACAAAGGGACAGTCCCTGTAAAGACATCCATTTACACAGCAACAGTCAAAATAAATTTCTCCATTTAGATATCCCATTTGCATTGTCAGTCACACTCACGGTCTTATCTCCAGGGAACTTCCAACCGCTTCATATTCTGGTTGGAGTGCAAATTCCTACAACATGAAGCAAACAGCTCTGGCCCCTGAAGCAGCCCTTTTCCCAGAAACCTACATAGGAAAACCCATGGCACTCTAAAAGACCACATGGCATAACTGAACCTTTTCATTCGAAATCCACTTTTACTGCTGTTTCCAGCCATCACAGGAATCACAAAGCATGCGAGTCAGAAAATGCAGACACCAGAGATCAGCTAAGTGGCAAATACCTTTCACTTGTGAGTTGCAGATCAAGCACCCAGCTGCTGCCCTCAGCACTGGACTCCCTCCCCAGCTCATAGGGACTCTGAAATCTGGTGCCACCCTCACTGCTCCAGTCATCAAACTGAAAAAGGTGCCAAATCTAACCTCTACAGCCTGCCTCTCCAACTCATCTTCCATAAAACACACTCCCCAGCAACGCTGCCATAAGCTCAACAGAGAACGCTGATGTTAGCAAAGCTATTGGGTTCATTGGAGACCTAAACCCAGCAGAGCAAGCTCCTCCACAAGCACATTTCTGCTCTCTGCCCACTAATTGGGCAAAAAAGACAAAGTGAAAACCCCAGTGCTGAGCCAATGGATAAGCCGCCAGGAAATTTCAAACTGCTCCAAGCATGACGGCCAACGGAAACCATGAAGTAAAGTTCAGAAGAAGGTCACTGCTTCAAAATCTCTTTCTAAAGAGAGATTTTGTTACGGTTTTTCTTTTGCAAGCATGCATCAATAGAGCTAGAGTACCAGAGAGAAACAGAGAAGAAAGGTGGATGTATAAAAAAGATACAAAATAAATTTTAAAGTACTTTTTGCCTGGGTGGTTCAGGCGCATGTTTTCAGCCTTTGGTACAATGTGTGCACCTGCAAAACTCTGCACTGATGGGCACAGAAGTAGTTTAAATGGCTGCCCACAGTCTGCACAGCTGATAACCCACCTGCACCATAAGGTCGGTGGAGTTGGACAGACTCCACAGTAGCACCTGACAACCATTTAGAGGGTTCTCTCTGAATTTGGAGGCTTTATCTTGTGTACTCACATATTAAGACTTTGACTGAGGTATCCCTGGGCTGGTTCATATGTGACACAGGGCAGAGCTGGGACCAAGCCTCACACCTCCCATTCACCCAGCTCCAAAACGCAAGCCACCTCATGAAGGTGTCAAAAAAATTTTATGCTTACTAAAAACCTTTGGAGATTCAAAATGAAAGCCCTTGGCCACCGGAAGAAAAGGGATTACTTCCTTGCAATGGGACTCTGGTCTTCTCCTGTGTCTAACTGGGCTACAGCTGAGTATATCACCGTACTGCTTGCAGGTTTTCTATTTAGTTTCATAATAACACAGAGAAATATTACATTAAAGTGGGTACTGCTCTCCTTCATTAGGGCTGGATCACCTTTGTATTAAACAAGGAAAAAAAACCCCAACAAAAAACCTCTGGGTTTTCTGCCAAAAGCTGTGTGCTCTGCTTTGACTAAGGTCCTCTAGGAGCTCTGCACAAGCTAAGACAACAGATTTAAGGTATTTTATCTTGTGCAATTTGGATATAGACTTAGGGTTTTCGGAAGTAAAACAGAAACATGACACCAGTTCAGCCGCAGGTGTTTTCCTCTCTCCTCATGTTGTGTTTCATGGCAGCTTTCCATATTTGAAGGCTATCACACATGGAAACCCATCTCTTACAACAACCCACAATCATTTATGTGACTCTCCAGATCAAGCCAACATAAGAACCGTGTGGACTCAGAAAAACAGAAAGCAGGTTCAGAGATGATCCAAACAACCAGTATGGCTACACTGCTGAGAGATCTGTCAGTCTGAAAGTCAATTCTAATCCCACTGGTTGTAAATACATAATCTGCTAACTGGCTGCTAAAGAGTGCTTGCTGGGCTGTCAAAATATTTGCCTATAATCTGTTGTGTAGTCCCCAGTAGGGTCCACTTCTCACGAGGTGATCACTTGAAGCTTCTCTAAAATACAGAGCAAAAACATGCCACTGAGTGTTTTCAGAAAAATCAACTCACAATGGAAACCCAGGAGGAGAGACCACCAGATCTCTCCCTCACGCCCACCACATGTGCACCTCCAATGTGGAGTCCTCTGATAAAGAATTAGATGACTTGTGGGTAGGAAATGACAAAGGGCAATTAAAATTATATTAAACTTTCTCATGGCTTTTCTCTGGTGTTTTCTGCAACACAAATGTCAGAAGATTAATTTGTTTACTGTCCACAGATGCATCGATAACCACAATTGCTTCCCGAGGAACATTCAGTACAGCAACACTCCAGGTCCCTCTCTGCCACCACAGCATTTTTGCACAGCATCTACTGGGGATTGCCACCACTGAGAAGGCCAGCGCGCGGTCCTGAAAGCACAAGGCGCCCTGCCTGAGCTCAGAGAGCCAGGCCCGCTATCGGTAGGGAAGGAGAAAACCCATGCTATCTGCTAGAAAGAGACCAGGAGAGACATCATGAACCCATTGGCTACTGTGCACCCTATGCCACTAAAGGCAAACTCTTGCTTCTCTGATTAAATCAGTATTAAACTCATGACACTATTCCTGACTTAAAAATATTATCAGTGAAAGGAGAAGCAGGTTAACAAGATGTTAACCAGATGCTTATAGAGGTGTTGCCACACTGAACTACATGACTGCGTCCTTACGCGCGTGCATAAAAACTCACACAAGGGTTTTCACTGAAGCCCATCAGTGACTACTCACCCAAGCAGCCGCCTGTTGCTGCAGATAAAATGCTTATCACATCGCAGCCTGGCCCATCGCGTATTAAGCACATTCAAGTGAGAAGGCGAGTGATTCGTTTGGGCTACTTCCATTTTTGGGACATGACTTTGACCTCAGTCATTTGTCTGGGCTGTTGCCAATATGCTTCCTTTTTCTGAGTAACTATCAAAGTTCTCAGAATAGCGGGAGGAAGATCTCCTCCTGGGCATCGCAGGAGCTTAGGATTTGTCAGATAAATGCATCAAAGAAGAGATTATTCCTGAACGCTAAAAACCCACTGGAAATATATATGACAGCCCCAAGGCAGTCTGACACTAGCATCCCTCAGCTGGGGCTGTTAGACAAACAGCTCATATTTTACTCAGAGTGAAAAAATCACACACATTATGGTTCTCTGACACTCTTTAATCTTAACACAGCTGCGAGCTTCTTTCAGCAGAGAAACCTTCTGGGTGAATGTGACCTTTGGATAAATCCTTGCATGTTCTCTGTGGTGATATTTATTGTTACAGTCAGGCTAATGATTCACTTTGTGAACAGCCCTGGGAGGGATCTTTTTTCCAGCAGCCCCACAGACCTGTAAATGTGTTCCTCCACCACTGTCACACCTGTACTGCAAAAGGGGAAAACAAAGGGTCAACCAAAAAAAAAAGGTATTCTTTCACACTTTCATTTGGATTACTGCACAGAAAGACAGCATTCATGTTTACAAGATGTATAAGGGAACACTAAAAATTTTTAATGTTGAGGCAACTGGCTTCTGGTAGACTCTGTAAGAAGTTATTACTGTTTTCAGGAAACACTAGCTACCAGGACATAATGCATTTTCCTGAGCCAAAAGGACAAGTAAGGCGTCACAGTGCTTGCAGAACATTCCCATTCAAAGCAGGCAGTGGACACTACAAGAAAGGAGGACAAAACCAATACAAGCCTTGAAAACTAAACCATGTGTCTCTGCCAGCTTTCAGAAATACCATTAATCATAAGGTAAAGCTGGTTTTCTTGCAGTTGACACCCAATATTACAAAAATTGTTTCTGTTCCTATTGCACATAAGCATAGTAATCCTCTCTTGGTCATTCCATACTCAGCTCACAACACAATCCTTTTGCTGAGCCACCAAGAAGCCCCAATTTGGTCTGACCACGTAATTTGACAGGCTCCAAGCTGCCAAGGAAGGGAGGCATCAAAAACTCCTGGGTAAACTACTTCTCTGGGTATAACTGTTGAGTGGGTTATTGGGCTACTTCGTGAAATATAATTCTGTCTAGAGCCCCGAGAGCTGAGCTAGCCCCACTTTCACCACTGACAAAAGATGAATCAAAGAGTTGGTTCATGTCAAACCGGAAGGCTTTCTCACATCTGAATGGAAAGCAGACTTAAGAATTTTATTAGTACCTTAAGCTTGAAAATGAAGGATGCTGCCAGCCTCAAGCCAGCATCTGCAAGAGATTAATTTCATAGAGACTGTTAAAAAAATAGCAGTGTTCTGATCTTTAGCAATGTATATTATTCAGGCAACAGTCAGAAGCAGGAAAAAATACATATGCTGTATATGTAGGAGTGATAGTCACGTAATATGTTGGTTTATGAGATCAGGCTCTGATCTCTGACTTTCCTGGCTTAAACTCTCTTCTTTCAGGCACCTGAGGCTTTTAAATGATAAAACTTCTAACACAAAAGCAAGAGTAGTGGTGACCTGGAATGAGTTCAGCTGCATTTTCTTGCTTCCCAGGAAGGAGCCGTCCACATCACAAAAATCACCAGATTGTTTGCAGTAATTCTGAGACAATCAAGGACTAGATAGATACAGGGATGATACCAACCGTGGACTTCAGCAAGCTGTGCTGTCACAGCCTGAGATGCAAACATAACAGTAGGACACCGCAAGAAGCTCCTGTTGCTGCTGTTCATATCGTACCCACTCAACACACAATGCTCCCTCCCTTAGGCTACCAATCCAGCATTTTCATGCACTCTACATAATCCCAGCAATTGTATGTCAAAGGGGCATATCCACAATTAAAAAGCTCTTTAAAGCAACACTATAATGCTAATTTCTGTAAAGCATTGTAACAAACATTGTAACAAACTTTGGAGTCATTCTGAAAGTCAAAGAAACAAGTTCCTATCCTTGGAAAAGGTTGCTATTGGATGTCTATACCGTGCAACCTTCTGTTTTCAGTCACCATCTAGACTTGGTAGACCTTAGGGGAAAAATCAAGCTTAGTTTCCCCTCAGTTAATATTGGTTCTCAAGTCAATAAATCTTAATATTGACCACAACATAGAGAGCAGTAACTGTTTAATATCTTCTTCTGGGTTTTAATTATAAACACTGAGGAAATTTGTCAACTCCTGACTTCCTAGTCATATGGAAAAGCTTTTAAACGTTCTGCATAGACCACTGTTGATCATGCCCATCACAGTTATGGAACTAAAACATACTCCACCAACAATTCTCTCAGCATGTACACAGGATCTTTAACCTTGGCATGACTTTGAACCCAGTGCCTGCATCTGCTGCAAGGACGGTGAAGATAATAAATAGCATCTTTTTATGTCACAAGAGTTATTATTTCCAGTGCCACAGTTAAATTTCCTCTGCCCATATAAAACTGTAACTTCCATAGATGGGGAATGTTGACAAAAATCCCTGTGGTATTCCGTAACTAAGAAGCGTTCCTGGCCAAGTACTTTATCATTCGGAAAGAAATATGAACAGCACTGAGAGACAAAGAGAAATAAAAGAGACAGGTGAAGGAAATTCTGGGGACTACGACACAGCGCACAGTTTACATGCAGCTGATAAAGGGAACCCACAGTGTGAATTCCTCGCCTCAAAAACCAGATGGGAATCCTGGCCAGGGATATCGCCTGGCTACCCTGTAACAAAGGCTATGGCTATGGAATAGATTATGTCAAGTCAGGCAGCAGTCTAGACATCTTGGGAGAAAGCACAGGCTCATGAGAGAATACCCTGCTGGAGAAGCTTGTTCCCTCATTGCCTCTCTGCCACCGTGTTTTGTGTGATCTTACCCGGCCGTGCAGGGTACACGTTTCACAGGTGCCTGCTAACCACATTCTTCATCTGCAGGGGATGGATGGACACCAGTTTGAAATGACTGTCTAGAGATCAAACTAACCAGAGACACACACTATCTGGAGATCAATACAGATGAGTTAAAGGAGAGCTGGAAGATGAACCAAATATCCCTTACTAATGGGCTGAAATGTCTGTGTACTGTAGTTCAATTTTGTGCTTGTGGGTATTTTTGAAATTAGATATTCACTGCTAATTGTTGCAGTGAAGATCTGGGCCTTCTGTACAGTGAGGAATCGTGATGCAAATAGTGGGAACTACATATTTCAGACATCGACAAACCACAGCCTAATTAACGTATAGAATCTGAGGGCATGTTAACAACCTCAATGGCAGATAAAATAGCCACTTTTTTGTGGGATCTGTGTAGTTCTTTTCTGATTACAGAACAACCTTCAACCCCTTCAAGTGATATCTTGGTGATCCATCTCTATATCGTCACCAAATCATCTTTGCCTTTGGAAACAAGGCCCAGAAGTGTATTCCTCATGCCATGCAGTCTATAAGCCTTTTTTGAAAAAGTTTTCTGTACCCACAGCAAATCTTGAAATCATTGAAAGTTTATGTCACCCTTTGAGGACATCTAGGACATCTATGATCTATGTCATCACCTTGCCATGATGAAAAATATCCCTCCAGAGAGTATGGAAATTTTTTTCATGAACAATGGGCTGAGAAATCAGTACAACAGAGAAGAACCACATAGACAGACAGATGAGCAGAACAACAAAAATGGTCTTTCAAACCTCAGCCAAATCCTTGATATCTGAAAACAGAGTATGGTTTTTTTCTTGCATATCGACTCCTCCTGCTCCAAAAGCAAGTCTTTTATAGTCCATGCCTCAATCCATTACTAGGTTTTGACTTGTTTTAAGGTTCTTACTTGCCAAAAACACATTGCTGCACGGAGTATTAATGAAGTCGTCATGTAACTGGGCCTTACAAGAGCAGAGAAGATTTAGTACCTTCTTAAAAAGACTAGCAACACTTTTTTCTGAAAGTTTGAGAATAATTTGTGCTTTGACAAGAATAAGACAATACACTTCTTGTGCATGTGAAACCTCTTAAATCCCATCAGAAGGACTTGAGCTTGAGGCCAGGAACCAGGCACTTTCACGTTTTAGTCTCAAATCTGCTCTTGGCTTCCTGCACAGCAAAGAACTCTTTCTTCATTTCAACAACTTTAGACCAGGGTGCAGTGAGAATTAAATGTTTACACTGCAATTTGAAAATGTAACGTGCTAAGAAGGAGCACTTAGGAAATGAACTTTGTAAACTTTTTCCTTGCTGCCATGGTATCCACCATCCTCAACAGCCTCTTACTTCATGTACTCATAGACTACATAACCTTAAGCACTCACTCTCTGTAAACTACATACCTCACTTGAGAGCTGATGTACAAAAATCAGCTGTCTGAATACCTTAACACTTACGACAGCTTCCTCTGGACTGATCATAAGAGAAATGACTTGTTATTAATTTTCACATGCTGGATTTATTTTAGCTTTTATGTTTCAGGAATATTATATAAACAGAATGTTAGTTGTAGGAGTACCCAAGAATGCAAGAAAACATATGGCTCCAACTCCCTTCAGTATTCCCAGCACATTCCCCACCAATTTTAATTTCAACTGGCTTAAGTGGGGGAGTCAGGGAGAGACTTAAATCCTCTCATCCTCCGCATATCATGATGAAGAGGTGAAATGACAGCACCTGCTCTCACACATGCAGAGCCCTCCGTCTGGGTGAAAATATAACCCGCTGCTCCCTTTGGGTGAGGAAGGGATGGTTTATGGTGTATTTTGGATCCAGTGGCATTTTAGTTCTACCCCTGCTCCAGGATGGCACTGGCAATCTCCAGTTTTGAGACCTCACCATGTTAGCATAAGTCTATGCCTGCTCTGACAAGTCCACCAGAGACAGAGTTAATTACAAGAGCAGAGCCACATACATGTGTTTCTAAGTGGCATCTCAACAGTTTAAAGGGTGGGTGAACCTGACACACATACCCATGCATCCAGCCTGTGCCGCGTACCTTACCCATGATTAGGTATTGTGATGGTAAATATTTGAGATGGATAAATACATATTCCTGTATAAGCACAAGTACCTCCACCCATTCTCGCCTTACTTCCCACGGATCTGCTCTTTGCTCTGGTGTTGCGATGCCCTAGGGTACAATAATCCTCAGGTGCCAAGATTTGCCATGGGGGACCATGAGCTTTTGCTGTCATGTCCCAAGCCCTCATCAGCACTGGCCCTGCCACATACGGCTGTGTAGGACCCGTGTGCTCGCAGTTAAACAAGGGCTGCGCCTGCCTCTCATCATGCTGCCGGCACCTGGTGCTCGATCTGGTCTTGCTCTCAGTGCTCTGCTGCCCAGCGAGCGAATATTTTGCAGGTTGAACGGCAGCAGTAGAGGCCTCCCGAAACGGCTTGTGCTGCGCTTGTTTGTGAGGCTGCGTAAATCACCAGTAATGTGAGGTGCTGATTCCTTCATGTGCTGTGAAGACTGAAGGAAAAACGAGGCTTGAGTAATTAACAGAAGTTAATTGCTTTACACACTAGCACTCTGCACACTTGAGAGAGCAAGTGTGGAGTATGGGACCTTCACATGCCTATCGATACAGCGAGCCCTTACGGGGACGGACAGGAGAGGAGCAGATTTGCCTTTACCCCAGATTGCTACTTTATACCACAGATAGCTACTAAAAAGCTGACATAATGCAAAGGTCCCTGGAGATCTCAAAGACTGGGAACACCTCAGATCTTTTGGATGCCCTGTGAGATTTAGGAAACAATAGCAAAACTGGAGGAAAAACCTTCAGCTATTAAAAACACCCACAAGAAAGCTTTCAGTTAAATCTAACCCATATAAAGCCTCTAGAATGGACCCCTCGCATGTGGCAAGTCAGCTTTCCGAACGACAGTGAGAGCAAGCTCAGTAAGCTGCTCAGAGCTGTCAAAACCTTCCTAAGGCAAACTTTCTACAGAAAAGTTTTGTGCTGGTCACAGCTCACGTCCTGCTTTGTCTGGTTATCCTGCCAGAAGCATAAATGAACTCATAAGAATAACAGGAGGATTAGGTTAAGCTTATTTTTAAAATGTTTCCCACAAATTCGTCTCATTTGCCTGCTTATAAACACCCTCGTTCATCTTTGCTGTGTGTCTAATTAGGCAGGATATACTGCAGGTGGCTTAAAATAGGAGCTGAAATAGAGTAGCTTTGCAGTTATGCATGTTAAAGGAAAGGTAATGAAAATTTCATGCTATGAGATGTAAACTGATCATCTCAGGGGCCTGAAAGGGATTTCTCCACCATATATGACATGGCACACTTGGCCAGCTACAGTATGGGTGGTTTCCTCTTCCTTGCAGCACTTGCTAGCCTCTGCCCAAGGCAGAATATGAGATCCGATGGGTTGGTTTCTTGAATTATTTATTCACGGAAATAGACGTATTACCATCAGCTAAGCATCTCTGGATTTTATTTAAAATCAATACTGCAATAAAGCTTAAAACATAAAAAGCTAAAATTAAATTAAAACAAACTAGCAAAGAAAGCCCTGCTGTGAACATGTCTTAGAGGTTAATTAAAATGAGATCGAACAGAGGTCTTGGATTTTGTAGCAGCTGTAGTTAAAATTCTGCGGTACCTGAAAGAGACATAGGGTGGTTTCCTCTGATGATGCTGACAACTTTTCTGAATAGCATCTCTCAAAAAAATGGGATTTATTTTCGCAGCTAAAAAGAATACTTCAGTGTAGCAAGTATTTTTGCTTTGGCAATGGATCAAGTTGCACCAAATGGCAGGTGGCGTCTTTTAAAACATTTCCACAAGGGAGGATATCACTCTGCTTTTCTACCAGTTCCTCCTCACACCTGCTCTCCTCTTCTTTTTAAAAATCATGCATTGTATTATATTACTGAAACATCAGGGGTGTTTTCCAGAATGTGAAAGGGCCCTTTCCAAAAATATTTATTAGTGTATGCAACAGGGATGTGCTTGTATTTTGCCATGATAGTCCTAGGGCACACTCATGCTTACTGTGAAACAGTGGCATTTTAAGATTGCAGCTTTAATAAGGATATTTGAGATGGGGAACTCTATATTAAAGAAGTTATGCCTAGGGCATGTTTAAAAGCCTATCAGATAAGCTTTGAAAAATGTGAGGGACAGCAGATATAGCACTGCAGGCTTTTTCTACAAACTTCTTACAGCTAAGAAGAAAGAACCATGAGTGAACTCAAGTTAGTGAAACACAGAAAGGATCTCTCAGTTGCCTGTGGCCAGACAAATTAGGTATTCTGCCTTGGAAAGCCACCCCATAGATTTCCTCTAGGAAAAAAGTGGCAAGCAGACACGATCTGGGAGCCCTGATCTGAATGCGTTTCATTTTGTCTACTCCAGTAAAGAATGGACCCACTGACTCTGAACCAGCTGAAGCTTTCTTAAATTGTCTGTGGTACAGCAAATGGTGGGAAGGCTAAGCAAGGATTACTACCTGATGCAAGAGATTAGTGTAATAAACCTGCATGGGACAGGAACAGTCACAATGATGAAAACCTGTCGCCCAAATATAGCAAAATTCCCATTGACTTCAATGAATCAGGATTTTATCCCATGATTCCAAGGCACTGTAGAAAAACAAACAAAACCATCCTACCAAACCTCTGTTAAAGTTAATCCAGGAACAACAAGTTCTGAGAATGCAGTCCATATTGACAAATGAGAAGGGCATTTATGGTACCCTGCTTTTCTGTTAGATGTCTCCATCTCTCCTCCCTTCCCCATAGTTCCTACCATCCTTCAGGATCATTTCTGTCTCAGTCAAACTGACCTTACATTTTCACATGCAGAGTCTTACATCTGTCAGACACTGGGCAATCAGGAAGACAGTATTTGGTTATGAAACACCTGACTTGAATTTCATTGAGCCAGGTAATAAACCAGAAAGAAATGAAGTTTTACTAGGCAGAAGCAGGTTTTTGTAATAAGTCTCTCTATACCTGCATGCATGATAATCACAAAATGAGTTCCTTCCTGGAAAAGAGAGAAAAGGAGCCTCATATCACACTTGCAACCAGTAGGAAATAACATCTCATTCAGTGTAAAAGTACAGCGTCAGGTAGGGTTGTGATCATGTAATTAGGTAAGCAAACCAAACACATTCCAGACATGCCATCCTTTGAAAGAAAGGAAACTTCCCTGGGTTTTAATCACATAGTATGCTGCTTCATCTGGTTTTCCTATTAAAAAATCTTTCCTTGTTAAAAAAAAAAAAATCATTACGTTTCCATATAGGGAAGCACAAAGTGCGTCTTCAGGGAAGCATGCGCTTCTTGGCTGGAAGCAAGCCACGGATGGTCCCAGGTGAATGGTGTCTGTCCAACACCACGGTCTTGTCAGATTTTGGAGCCCTCTCCGCCCTCATCCCCCCCCATTCCCAATACCTCAACAGGAAAGGAGACATCTGTGAATCCTCTGGCACTGCTTCAATGTTTTACAGCTGTAATAACCACCGATACAAAGAGAAGAATGTTTTCTAGCCCCAAATTCCTGAGGTACTTTTCTAAACAGACACAAGTGGATAGGGCTTGGTTACGTGAAAAATACCCCACCAGGGGCAGGGGTGTGGGGAAAGATGATGAGGAATCATGATCTGCAGATAAGTGAGCTCAGCTTGGCTTCAGATTTATCTTTTCTGACCACTCAACCTATTTGTCCAAATCCAAACTTCTAATCCTTAAATCTAAACAGTATTTTTCTGGCAGCTTGCACTCACCCTTGGCTACATCAGCTGAAAAAGATGATTCAAGGAGGAGGCTTAAAACAGTGGTGATCTATAGGCTTATGTATATGTGGCATTTTTGCAGTACTCCTTACCATCAGCATATAGGTAGCAAAGTTTGATGCTTGCTGCTAGAAATCCCAAAGTGCATCATGTGCACTACGAAGTCCATTTTCTCCCATTTGTTAGCACTGTCAGTCACCAGCAGTGTAAGTCACGGTGCCTCTTACCTATATGTCAGTGAGTTCATCACGGCCTTACACAAGATGCACAGGCTGACATTTAGAAGTGGTTTGGGGAATAATGTCGATTCGTATAGGGGCATAAAGTAAAGGCAGCAGGCAGCCCGGCCAGATATGCGTGGAGAATGTGTTCCCAAGCACCAGTGCTCTTGTAAGGGTTGGGAACATGGGCTCTCCCAGTGTCTACCCATTTAGGCTTAGTCCTTTGCGCATTTCTCCAATGCAGATCTGCAAAGGATCACCTTGTATAAGTAGAATGATATAAAGCAGAGTATTTCTGTACAGAAAGCCTGAATTATTAAGCACTTAACAATGCAAGAAACTAAAGCTCCAGTGGTAACTTCAAATGGATGGAAGACTCAAAGATGCTAAACAGAGCAGGCTGGAAAGTGGAGCATCTAACTCATAGGAAACTCAAGTCCTGGTGCAGATTTGCTTAAAAAAATACAATTATTATTTCAAGTATTTTTAAATTCCTTTCTAACCAGAAGCTCCCTGGGTCGTACAGCTGCTCAGTGACAATTTGCCCAAGAAGCTGAGTGAATTGTTTCATCCTGAGCTCCTCTCTGTTGTGGTTACACTGCTGCTAATACACAGACTCAGGGCCAGCTTTGGGCAGGCGGTCTGACAGGTGCAGGAACATCCCTGCCTTAGCACGAGGGCGAGTGGGAGCAACAGCCCCTGCTCTGTGCCAGGTCTGCGAGGGTACCAGCCACTTCATGCCATCAGTCCTTTTCTCGAGCCAACACCACAGGCTTGTCTTGAAGGAGGGAACAGGCCAGCTCTGCCCTGGGGTGGGTGGAAAGACAGATGTGGAGGCTGGTGCAGGAGCAGGAGCCAGGACAGGAGTCACCCTGGTGAGCGGTCAGAGCTACAGCCGCCCTTCAGTTACACCACATACGAGCCCTGGAGCAGCCCAGCCTCAGCTGGAGCTGCGCAGGCAACTGCTGTGCCCACATGCACAGCAAGGACCAGAAAACCTCGTGGGGAGAATTTTGCAATACGCACCCTTGGCAGCAAACAGAGGGCTCCAGAGATCCCAGTTCCACCCACCCCTTTAACACTTGAAACGGGCTTTTCTGAAGTCATTCTTCAGCCTACATTTCTTTTGCACCATCCTGCTGAGTGAACATAGGGGCATAACCACATGAATTTTACAGCTGTAGGACATCATTGTTAACAGGGAAAAAAACCTTCAAACCTTCTGCTTCAAAGCCACAAACCCTTGGTCCCCATCTTTTAAATAGAGCTCTTAATTAACTTAGCAATGCTACAGCTCACATGCTCTCTGCAGCCATTCATGGCATATCTGTGAAACTTAATAACAGGGAGCTGATGGCCTACACAATATTGCAATTTATGCTCTAACTCTAAACAATAATATTTTCTCTAGTTAAGTGGAAATTTTTAGAAAAACTGCAAGACTGCAGCAGTTAACTACATAAAGTTAATTGGTTAACTGAAACTCATTAACTGATTAATTGAGAGCTAAGATGGAGTAATATCAGCACAGTCACAAGGAACATTTAAGACAAGAACTGCAATAAAGTAGATTTGCAATTCCTGAATGTATTTGATTAACAGATTCAAACAAATGAGGCTATTACTATGTTAATTACTGCTTGCCATAAAATACTGAACATGATTAAATTCAAGTGTTTGAGAGAAAAACATACCTCTTAGGGCAATTACAAAAGAGAAAAAGAGTAATTAATTATTTGGTATGCTGTTGTCTGTTAAAAATGTAATAATAATAGCAACAATAACAAAAATACATAATAATAATAGGAAGAGAATAACAATAAAAAGACTTGTGTCAAGAGTTAGGAGCACAAATTTTCCAGTCTCAAATGGGAAAATCTACTGCATGGCAAAAGCAAGACATTGAATATTTTTCCAAAGTTATGGCAGTAGTAAGAGTCTTGAGCAATGTCTAACTAGTCACTGATGAACTCACCTGCTGTGTAGGTGTATTATAGATGGGGGATACAGTGATATCATGTTGATGTCGCATTTGAAATCTGTTGGCGATACCAAACTATTAAAAAAAACCTACTAGAAAGCCACGGATGCTAATGAGGGCAGGTGTTACTGGGAGTATTAGTCCTGTGCCTTCCTTGACGGTGTCTCCTGCAGCCCAACTTGTCCCTGTATTGAGCAGCACTGTTGTGCCTCTCTCACTGCGGTCCCAGCACCCGTTTGCAGCTGCCTGCTCCTGTGCCTCCCAAGGAGGCTCCCAAGAGGTGTCAGCCATGGCCGAGCAAAGCAGGCATGGGGGCACACTGGGGACCTGCCCCCCACGCCATGTTGCTCCCTCGCCTCACCGGGGCTGGAGTCACCTCCAGGCCCCTGCTCCAGCACAGCCTGAAGATACACAATGAGATCAGCCATGGGGTAGGGCTTGGTGAGCACGGAAAGTCCTCTTCTCCCTCCTGAAGTCCCCTAAACTCCCCAAATCCTCATCCAACAGCTTAAATAATACCATAATATTTCTTGATAATGTGATAGAGCTTTTTCTGGTAACAGCAGCATGAGAAATTCAGATGGTATCACCTATTTTTAGTGCTGCTTATACTCAAGAGCAGCTTCAGGAGTCTGAGTGCAAGCTTTGTTGCATACATGGTCGAAGTATCCCCTCTAAAAACCTGCTACTGAGTAACCTTGGTAACTTTTTGTTTTTTTGGCAAGGACTAATCCAGGATGCTTAGCCATATTAAAATATCAAAATAGACAAGTGGCAATGGTGATGACTGTCACTGCTAATCTCTTCTTCACCCAGACTTTACCAAAATCTCCTGGAAATTCAAAATCGTTTCCCTGCTTAATGAACTTGCCTCCATAAAGTTCAGCCCTAAGGGTTATTTTTAGAGTATTACTCATGAGTACTGAACAACTAGCAATGCATTAAAGACAAACAAAAAATACCAACCCAAAACTAAACAAAACAAACCACAATTGAAAGCCCATAAAACGTGTCTAGTTACAAAACAAAAAATTAAGAGAGTGGTATAAAATTAGATGCTAAAATTGTTAGTTTGCAGTCTGGACTATTTCAAAATCCTTTCTTGTGCACTTATATTGTGCTTTCTTCTACCATACGCTTTGCAGAGAAACACAAGTCACCAAAGTCACAACATCATAAAAAGGGTTAAGGGAAGGTGCACAACCATTTCTCCTAAGGTGTCACAGATCTATCAAGGTCAAGCTCAGGAGTTAGCCATTCTTCACCCCACAACCATACAGCTAGATCTCTACTCATTAACCATATCCTTTTTACCTAACAATCATGACAATCTTGCTGTATATGTTTTTTGGATGGCTAACAAAAGGAGAAACTACAGCTGTAAAAAGAATGAGACTTAAAATGAATTTGAGACGTCTTCACAGAAATCTCCTCAGTAACACAATGTCAGACAAATGTTTCTAATGCATTGTTCGCTGCCTTTTTTGGTATTTGGAGAAAACACACCCTAATTCGTAATGTTCCTGCTGAGTTTATTTCTATTTCTGAGAATTCTTATTAGCAGCAGGTCACTACCAGAGCAGCATAATGAAAATGAGACAATGTTGATAATATAGGCAAGAATGACCAAGAAAGGTTAACTCCTGAGAATGCAATATTTCAAATGGAAAAATTCCATAATACGTAATGTTGGGGAATAAAAACTGAGAAGCTATTCAATTCAAAGAGGAGATCACAGAATGACAGAATCATATAATGGTTTGTGTTGGAAAGGACCTTGAAGATCACCTAGTTCCAACCCCCCTGCCAGGGGCAGGGACACCTTCCACTAGACCAGGTTGCTCAAAGCCCCATCCAGCCTGGCCTTGAACACTTCCAGGGAGGGGATATCCACAACCTCTCTGGGCAACCTGTTCCAGTGCCTCACCACCCTCACAGTAAAGAACTTCTTCCTTACGTCTAGTCTAAATCTACCCTCTTTCAGTTTAAAGCCATTACCCCTTGTCCTATCACTACATGCCCTTGTAAAAAGTCCCTCTCCAGCTTTCTTGTAGGCCCCCTTTAGGTACTGGAAGGGTGCTAATGAGGTCTCCCCGGAGCCTTCTCTTCTCCAGGCTGAACAACCCCAACTCTCTCAGCCTGTCTTCGTAGGAGAGGTGCTCCAGCCCTCTGATCATCTTCGTGGCCCTCCTCTGGACTCGCTCCAACAGGTCCATGTCCTTCTTATGTTGGGGGCCCCAGAGCTGAATGCAGTACTCCTGGTGGGGTCTCATGAGAGCGGAGTAGAGGGGGAGAATCACCTCCCTCGACCTGCTGGTCACAATTCTCTTGATGCAGCCCAGGATACGGTTGGCTTTCTGGGCTGCAAGCGCACATTGCTGGGTCATGTTGAGCTTCTTGTCAACCAACACCCCCAAGTCCTTCTCCTCAGGGCTGCTCTCAATCCATTCTCCGCCCAGCCTGTATTTGTGCTTGGGATTGCCCCAACCCATGTGCACTTGGCCTTGTTGAACTTCATGAGGTTCGCATGGGCCCACCTCTGTCCTGGGCTTGGCTGGGATAGGGTTAATTTTCACAAGAAGCTGGGAGGGGGCACGGCCCGAATGGCTGACCCGAACTAGCCAAGGGGATATTCAATACCATACTGATGTCATGCTCAGTATATAACTGGGGAAGCTGGCAGGGCGGAGCGCTATTGGGGGTCAGGAACGAGCTGAGCATGGTGTTTCAGGTGGTGAGTAACTGCACTGTGCAACACTCACTACATACTCTTTTTTTAGTATCATTGTTGTTATTATTCCTCCTCTCCTTGTGTTGTTCTATTAAACTGTTCTTATCTCAACCTGCAAGGTTTTACCTTTTTCTTTCAATTCTCCTCCCCATCCCACCGTGGGGGTGGGGGGAGTGAGGGAGCAGCCATGTGGTGCTTAGTTGCTGGCTGGGCCTAAACTACAACAACCTCTCAAGCCTGTCAAGGTCCCTCTGGATGGCATCCCTTCCCTCCAGCGTGTCAACCGCACCACACAGCTTGGTGTCATCGGCAAACTTGCTGAGGGTGCACTCAATCCCACTGTCCATGTCACCAACAAAGATGTTAAACAGCGCCAGTCCCAATGCCAACCCCTGAGGAACACCACTCGTCACTGGTTTCCACTTGGACATCAAGCCGTTGACCACAACTCTTTGAGTGCGACCATCCAGCCAATTCCTTATCCCCCAAGTAGTCCATCCATCAAATCCATATCTCTCCAATTTAGAGACAAGGATGTCGTGTGGGACAGTGTCAAACGCTTTGCACAAGTCCAGGTAGATGACATCTGTTGCTCTTCCCTTATCCACCAACGCTGTAAGCCTGTCATAGAAGGCCACCAAATTTGTCAGGCATGATTTGCCCTTAGTGAAGCCATGTTGGCTGACACCAATCACCTCCTTATTTTCCATGTGCCTTAGCATAGTTTCCAGGAGGATCTGCTCCATGATCTTGCCGGGCACAGAGGTGAGACTGACTGGCTTGTAGTTCCCCGGGTCTCCCTTTTTTCACTTTTTAAAAATGGTGGTTCTGTTTCCCCTTTTCCAGTCAGTGGGAACTTCCCCGGGCTGCCACGACTTCTCAAATATGATGGATAGTGGCTTAGCCACTTCATCCACCAGTTCCCTCAGGACCTGCGGACGCATCTCATCAGGTCCCATGGGCTTGTGCACCTTCAGGTTCCTTAGATGGTCTCAAACCTGATCTTCTGCTACAGTGGGCGGTTCTTCATTCTCCCAGTCCCTGCCTTTGCCTTCTACGTCTTATGTGGTGTGGCTAGAGCACTTGCTGGTGAAAACTGAGGCAAAAAAGTCATTGAGTACCTCAGCCTTCTCCATGTCCTGAGTAACCAGGTCTCCCGTTTCTTTCTGGAGAGGGCCCACATTTTCTCTAGTCTTCCTTTTATCACCGACGTACCTATAGAAGCTTTTCTTGTTGCCGTTGACATCCCTGGCCAGATTTAATTCTATCAGGGCTTTAGCTTTCCTAACCTGATCCCTGGCTGCTTGGACAATTTCTCTTTATTCCTCTCAGGCTGCCTGTCCTTGCTTCCACCCTCTGTAGGCTTCCTTTTTGTGTTTGAGTTTGTCCAGGAGCTCCTTGTTCATCCATGAAGGCCTCCTGGCATTTTTGCCTGACATCCTCTTTGTTGGGATGCATCACTCCTGAGCTTGGAGGAGGTGACCTTTGAATATTAGCCAGCTTTCTTGGGCCCCTCTTCCCTCCAGGGCTTTATCCCATGGTACTCTACCAAGCAGATCCCTGAAGAGGCCAAAGTCTGCTCTCCTGAAGTCCAGGGTAGCGAGCTTGCTGTGCGCCCTCCTTGCTGCCCTAAGGATATTGAACTCCACCATTTCATGGTCACTGCAGCCAAGGCTGCCCTTGAGCTTCACATTCCCCACCAGCCCCTCCTTGTTGGTGAGAACAAGGTCCAGCATAGCACCTCTCCTTGTTGGCTCTTCTATCACTTTGAGAAGGAAGTTGTCATCAGTGCATTCCAGGAACCTCCTGGATTGCTTATGCCTTGCCGTGTTGTCCCTCCAACAGATATCGGAGTGGCTGAAGTCCCCCATGAGGACCAGGGCTTGTGAACGTGAGGCTGCTCCTACCTGTCTATTGAGGGGCTCATCTGCTCGGTCTTCCTCATCCGTTGGCCTGTAGCAGACCCCCACTATAATGTCACCTGTCCCTGCCCTCCCTTTAATCCTGACCCATAAGCTCTCGGTTGGCTCCTTATCCATCCCCAGGCGGAGCTCCATGCACTCCAGCTGGTCACTGACATAGAGGGCAACACCCCCTCCTCGTCTCCCCTGCCTGTCCTTCCTGAAGAGCCTGTATCCTTCCATTCCAACATTCCAGTCATAGGAGCCATCCCACCACGTCTCTGTGATGCCAATACAATCATAGCCCTGCAGGCGTGCGCACGTCTCTAACTCCTCTTTTTTATTCCCCATGCTACGTGCATTTGTATAGAGGCATTTAGGTTGGCCCCTAATGAAGCTGACTTACTGGCTGGAGTGGCTGGAATTCCTTTGTGCTGCTCTTCAGGTGCTCTCCTGCTGACCTGTGATCCCTCTCCAGGCTCTGGGCATCTATTGCTGGCACTGGCATCAAACTGGTAGGAGTGGAATGGATTGAGGTTCCCCTCCCCCAGCAACTTTAGTTTAAAGCCCTCTTCACCAGCTTGGCAAGCCTATGACCGAAGATGATCCTCCCCTTCTCTGACAGATGGACCCCATCAGCCCCCAGTAGACGAGGTTTCTCAAAGCAAGTCCCATGGTCCAAGTAGCCAAACCCCTGGCTGTGGCACCAGTCCCGTAACCATTTGCTGATTTGCCAGATTCAACTGGCCCTTTCACATGAACAGAAGAATGAAAGAACCTGACCCTACCATTCTGTCTCTTCACTTCTCTTACTGCTAGAAGCTTGTTCATAGTTAGAAAAGCAGAATTTGAAAAATTTATTTAAACTTAGCCTGAAATTAGAAAACATTGACTAAATATGCTTTTCTAAAGACGTCAGTAAAAAGCTGTAGATGTTAATGTAAATTTCTTTTAATGGTAATTTAAATTTTCTACAAAAGTACATCACCAGCAATGGGTTCTTTGAAAAAAATTCATGAAAAATGCAAATCTCTTAAGTACTCATATTTATACACATACACACACGCGCACACACGCACATGCACGCATGCGCGTATTTATATATGCAAAGATTCATGTTAGAAAGGTTCCCAGAACTTTCTTGAATGTGTCTCCCATAATCATTACCTCCTTGCAGGAATTCCTAGTATGAAAAATGGCCATGGTCATTGAATAAATTGCTTGCTACCACTTTGTCAGTTTCTAACAAGAAGTAGCATTCTACTAAATACAATTATTTAATTTTAATTTATATTTTACCTTTAATTCCTGTATTGAGAGCTGAGCATTCTAACAGCTAGCAATATCTAAATGCAAGCAAACGAACAACTACTACTGACAGAATATGATGGTCATTTCAACATAAAGTTTCCTAAGGGAAAAACAGACTTTTCTACAAAAGGACATAATCAAATTAAATACTTGCTTGATTTCATTGTCTTTCCTAGACAATGAAAATAGAAGACATCATTTTAAAGGAACAGAAATGCTCTACGGTAATTCTTGTGTGCAAGCACGTAGAGATTTTTTTTCTGGCTGCTGTAGCCAAAATATAAATCATTTTCCACTGTGGTGTCAGGAAGTGTATTGCACTAAATTAATCACGAGCTACTTTAAAAAAGGGATAAAAAATCCACTGCAAAATGAAACAAATCTCTCCGTGCCTGTTTTCCATTTGTATTGTCATCACTTACCTTTAGAGGACGATGGAAGTGAGATGCGAATGTTGCTGAAATGCATTCAACAGACGCTGTGTGTGTGTGTGTGTTAGCATCTCTAGTGCTCTCTGCTGTGCCTCCAGCCATTGGAAAAGATAAAGTATTATAACCTGCACACAATATAATCTTCACTCTTTGCCAGGCTCCTAGCACAGGGATACACTATAGCAAGCTAAGTGCAGAAGCACATAGACTACAAGCCAAGCTGTGTGTCATCTTCTAGCATTTCCCAGTCCCAGACGTATTCTGCTGGGGTAGATAAAAGTCCTTCTGTCTCATTATAAAAGAGGAGGAAAGGCAATTCATAAGGGAAATGGAGTCATTTTAGAAAGCTTTTCCTAATAAGCCCAATAGTTCAGCAGATGTGCGCAAGTGGGGAAAGCTGGGAGCGCAGAGATCAGGCAGCTCCATCCGCCATCATACAACTGTGACTCAGCTTGCTTTTATCTTTTATGTCAGGCAATCAAAAGAAAAGCCAATTTTATTTACTGAGTGAGGGGCAAATAAACTCATGCCAATTAAAGAACAGAAATGATGTCTCTGTGGTTTAGACTGGAAGCATTTTAAAGATAAAAAATCTTGAAGAATTCATGCAGACAAGGCTTCTAGATCCTCGTCTGTCTTCCTTTGCTCCCAGAGCAGGATGGGCATGCACTGAACTTTCTGTTAACTCTCTCCTTTCAAACTCTCAACCCACAAATTACACCATCCAAGAGGCACTAGTAATATTTAATATCCCTGCTTTAATAAAGTCATTTTCAAAATGCTTCTGGGAAGACACACTTCTCTGGATCACAAGCAATAGCAATTAAAGTCAGCCTCAACTTTACAGCTGATTTTGAAATCAGAAAGAGCTTACCAAAATGTTTTGAAGTCTCTTCCCCCTCTCTCCTCAGTCTCCAAAAGTACTTTTTCTTTAGGTGATCACAAGCCTGCCTGCCTTTCTCACTGTTGGCTGTTAGCTCAGGACCATCTTCTGATTCCTGACTCAGAAGAGCTCATCATAATGTAACTCTAAGCCTGTATATTAATTCTTAGCAAAAGCAGCTCAAAGCATGTGCTTAAATGCTACTGAAACTGGGCCAACTGTGTGGTTTTTCTCCTTGCACAGTAAATTACTATCTCCCTCCGCAGCAAGCCACGCTTACCGGTAAAATGTGGTATAATCCACCGTTGAATGACAGCTCTGAAACTCCCACGCTTTGAGCTTCTGGCATTCCCGGTGAGCTCGGAGTTTCACCCTGACGGTCCCATGACAGAGCTCGGGCACAGGTTTTCTCTGCGGGCGGCTGCAGAACTCGTTGGACTCCACACGCCAGGATTCGGCAAAGTCGTCCACGTCAAATTTAAAATTCCCATCCCCCCCAATCAGGTCATCTCGCTTGTGCCCGTTGTAATTGCCACACAGACCACAGAGTTTGCCCTTCAGATGCGGCGCAGCCATGACTTCCACAAAACTGTCTCCATCCCATGAGATTTCCAAGCCTAATAAAGATATGAGACAAAAACACACGCACAAAAAAAAAAGAGAAGAAGAAATTGAGGATAACAAACTGTGCCTTATATTTGCGAAACAGTGCTCATGGGAACCTAAACAAAGCCATTGGCTTCCTTCTGATCATGTTGTTAGATTTCTATATACCTCCCAGTAAGTGCCTCTGGCAAGTGTAGTGTTTCTTAAATCACAGTCAATTACAATACACTCATGCCTGTCTCTGTTTATTTTTGTTCCTCCTTGCTAATGAATCGGGTTATCCTAAAAAATCTGGAGCCAAGGCAGAACTACTCTCAACATCGAAAGAGGGCTCTTGCAAAATTCTGCAAATTGAATTTGCTAGGGCAAATTTCTAGCTGATTTCACAGGGGTCCCAGAATTTCAGCCATTGTCACCCATTGCACAGGTCATGGGCATACAAAGGTGTCCAGGCCCCACGAGACTCCACCAGTGACCACCTTACGGAAAACACCCTTTTCTTGCCTGCAAAGCTGACACTGATCACTCATTTGGGCGAATACAACTGTTCCAATACAAGTACCTTATTTTGTGTGGGTAAAGAGAGTTAAAAAGATGACCACAACGATATGTCAGATGGGTAAAACTGTTGTAAGAAGGCATTCTGAACTGGATTCAAACTGTTTGTTCAAAAGGTCCTAATTAGCAACCTTTTGAAGTTGTTTTCATAAGTCAGCAACACTGAGGAATGATGGTAAACATCTAACCTTCATCTAGTGGCTGGGATGTAAGTGCTCTGCTACAATCTGTTTTACAGTAAGGTTTTGCACTTCTAGTACATAAAAATCAAAATTGCTTTCTGTGGATGAAATCCATTTTATCTGTCTGTATCCATCTAAAAGCTAGGTGTCTAGCTTAAGTCAGCTGTCTGGGACCTCTCTTTGATGGAGAGAAATAGGCAGCTCTGGGTCACAACATGGGTGTCTAATGCAGAGGGAATAAACTACCTTCTGAATGCCTTTCTGTTTCCAGTGATAGAGGGCCCAGAGATCAGGTGGTGACTAAAATTCTAGTTTTTACCTGGGTGATTGTAAATTAAATGAATTCCATCCTTTGAGGAGTAAATACATCTCATAAAGGAAAGCAATTTTGTTATCATATGGGATAAAAACAGCACCAAGAATCACTGCTGCTTAATTTCTACCCAAAAATGGCCTTTCTTTTAATTATTTCCAATGTCTGATGAATGCTACTACTTCACATCTCTGCAGTAACCCTCCATCTGAAGATCACAAAATCATTTTGCTGACATTAATTTATTCCCTTAAAGTACCTGTGTGCAGTGGTTAGTTAAGGATATACACAAGAACCTGCTTTTAAACAGGATAATCCAGTTTTTACCCTCTTCTCCCTGCCTGGCCAAGAATACCAAAAAGCATCACTCCGCGGTGCAGGACCAGGGCTTCACTCCAGCTTTCTACATTTGCTGTGTGGGCTGGCTTAGCACCACCCTTTCCTCTTGTAAATCAGTGCTTGTCACTATGTGATCCAAATCCTGCCCTATCCTCATGTAAGTAATTAACATACCAGTGACTCAGTTCAAAGCTGGAACCCTTCCTTTAGCAACACATCCCATTGTCTCCTATGACAATTCCTACCCGCACTGCAGAGAAACAGGGTGAGGCTCAAACGGGAATTACGGCTATAGAAGGGGTGCTTTGCCATCAGTTCATACTGTCCTGGTGCTCGCGCAGTTTACACCGTGTCACCAAGAGTTTGGGGAACGATTTACCCAGCAAGGCTGTGCAGATAATTCTGCATCACTGGTCACTACAGTCTATTGCATCATGTCTTCTTATCACTATAGGTTAGCAATGATAGCACAAATATGTCCTGAGCTGACTATGCCTGAAAGCAGTTTCAAATTATCTAATAAACCCAGCATGGATAGGGCCACTGTGTCCTTCTCCAAAGGCACTTTACACCCAGCCAACTGAGAAATTGTGCAAGACTACAATTGTTAATGAGGCCAGCACAGTGGCAAGGGGGAAAGCTGCCTTTTAAGCTGCTTCATACATTATCATTGCTGGAAAAATTCGAATTCCAGCTGTCTTTGCTTCTGACAACACTGAACAAAACAAAACACAGCTTGATTTGCAGACACCAGATTAATACTGCTGTGCTGGCATTTAGAAAAACCTTGCCATTAACTTATACACTAAGATTTCTTCAGACTTGAGAATCATGTAAACTTTCTCAAAGCTTGAAGCATCAAGATCCAAATTCTCAGACAGTTCTCTTCAGAAAATAACTCCAGTTTTTAAGGCGGTGTTCAACTTCTTCCCCAAATGAGCTCCCTCAGAAGCTGCTGACTTTAAGCAGAGTCACAAAAGACTGACTAATGATTCTATCTTAATTTTCCTTTTACAGCTTTTTTTCTCAAGCCAAGACTTACTGACTTTCAGTGAAACCACTCACGTTCATTACGAAAGGTTAACTCTAAAATTATCCTGAATATTTGTGTGTCCTTTGTGTGAGGTAAATTAATCTACTTGTTGCACGTTGCTCTGTGAACTCTAGGTATGCACACAAGAATAGTATAAAATTATGACTTTTCATCTCAGCATATAAAAATGCACATTTTTAGATCTAGAGAGCACTGCTTTGATTACTGGATTTGATTCAAGAAACTCACAGTTTAACTACCACAAAAGGATGTACTTTCCTTTAGCTGGGTATTGTTTAATTACACTATATTCTGCTGTAATTGCTCAGATGGAAGGGTAATTTCTAGCTTTGATGAACAGCCTAAAGGTTTCTGTCCATAATGGAGCTTACTCCCTTTTGGGGTAACGAGGAAGTGTATTTACTCCTATATGCATGATTATTTTGTCGGAGCCTGATCGCACTGTGCAGTGTGTGCCTTTTTGTTTGTTCACAAGCAGAAAATTCAGTTGGTTTCTGTAAACCAATAAGAGCTGTGACAGACGGGATTATGCTACGGAGCGATGTTTGAAATGGTCTCCTTGGCAGATAGAAATTGTCTGGAAGAGTTTCTTGGTGCCTATACCCCCCTTTCCTTCCCCCCTAAAATGGATGAGTTTCCCATTCACTTGGACAAGGATCAGAATCCAAGAGATGTGAAGCCAAAGGACAGAGCATCTGTCCCATCTGGGGATGTGCAGAAAAGGAATATTCTGAGTTACTTTTTAGGGTTTTCCAATTTTCCTCTTTCTTTGAAGGATGCTTAACCAACTAGTTACTTGATTTCTTAACTTGGCACACTATGTGCTCTACTGCATTTTAAAAAATTCCTTCTGGATTTATGCACATCACACACTGAGTTCCCCATGCTGGAAACTCCCATCAATTGTTCTGCATGATTTTTCATGGTAAAGGCATCCTCGAGAACTGGCACACCGCTCTTCCCTAAAGATTTAGTGCCAAAGTGGTACAGAAAACCTCAGCAAAGCGGCTTTGTGCAAAAGATCAGCACAGAAACAGCAACAACAAAAAATGCCCCTGGACTAGAGGGACAGATAAGTAACACCAGCCCTGTGACCTTCTGCTCTCTTGTGTTTTTAAAACACAAATTTTAGACAAGGACTCAACACCATCCCAACCACACCCATGACGAAGTACCTGCAAGTGCAGGGTGCCAGAATTGCTGCTGCATGGCATCCAGGGCTACAGCTGGTGAGGAATTTAGCAACAAAACAGGTTTTCACTGGAAAATGCCAATTCATCAGAACTGAAACGCTTCAGGGAGACATATCAGATTCAATGAACTTCCAACACAGCACAGGCAAGGTTCCAAGCTGGTTTCCTGCCAGCTCGCCTGGTGGGCTGCCTGGAAGCCTGGACTCTCAGGGTATGCAACTCCAGGACAGCCCTGCCATGCAGATTGCCCTGCAGCCAGGGACCACAAGGCTTCCTGAAGCTTTGGGCTCCCCTGTTTTATCAGGGCTCAGCTCCCAGATCTGCAAAAGGAAAACCAAAAGCCGTGGGAATGCTGGCTGAGCTGTAAGCACCAGACCCTGCACTTCCCAGCCCAATTTTACTTTGAATTTTGCTTCTAGTGCAGTGGTTTTGCTTATTTTTCATTACTTCCCCCTCCTCCTCTTTTTTCACTCTATACTGGGAAAGCATATATTTTTTTAAAAATCCATTTTTCATTCTGAAACAGAGAAAATTCTCCAATTTTTTTCCCCCAGAACTCGGAATTTCCTGTGGAACAAAAGGTTTGTCTTTAAACCAGTTCTACTCAGCACATTCCTCCTCTCTACAGCCTCTCTGCTGCTTGTCCTCTCCCAGCAAAATGGAGCCATGCTGTTCTGCTGCTTTCCAGGCCTGACGTGCCTAGGAAAGGAGGACTTGGCCCATCGTGCTGCGTTCAGCGAGAGAAACCTGATCCTGCTCCGTTAAGGGGAGGAATTATTTAGGCTATAATTTGCAGTGATTACACACTGTTTGGTATGTTGTCATATGCCATGTTTGCACTCCCTCTGCCAACACATGGACAAGGATGTGTGTAGTCATTTATTAGGCTTGCACCAGAGACAAATGGAATAGCAGCAGGATTAGCTGTCATTCATCTTCGATTGAAAACCTTTCCTTGGCCTGTGGTTGGCTAATGAAATCCACATCACCAGAATTCATAGCGTTCAGCTGGCTGCAAAGAGAAACCCTCAAGATGCTTTTAATTAGAAGTTGTGAATAATGGTCAACTTGTGTGCATTTTACAGACAGCCACAAAAATCTGCATTGCCACTTTGAGGAATGAGCCCAGAGCTGGGATCCACATTATGCAGACTTACATTTCCAGGGGCTATATGAACAGGTGTCTAAATTCTCAGCTCAACAGTGGGTGCTAGTGTCCCCCTTGAAAAAAAATGATGCTAGATAATGAGTATGACTATGCGTCACGCCTGTGACCATATCACTCCATAAGAAAGATTGGTTTCACTGCTTTCACATAGCATTTAATTGAATTAACAGTAAATAGTATTCTCACTGAAACAGTATTTCACTGTGTAAGTGAAATCTCTCAGGACTACAGTAGTACCTAACACATGCTAATGAGAAAGTTTTAAACTTCCCCTCAGTATTTATCTATGCAAGGATACTATAGCTTCAGAACAGTTTATCAAAACAAATATAAGTCCTCTGGTTTAGCATTTTGACAATTAATGTATTTTCTAGGACTCAAAAGACCTGAGAGTCTGCTATCGCCCTTCCCTGTTTCTACAAATAAGGTACCAGATCCTCTGAAGTTTCTGATTTCCTTTTGCGTCTGGTGCTATGGACTCTCTGTTCCTCACAGACAAACTCTTACTCGAGCACAAAGCAAGCCCAATAAGATGGCACTGAACAGCACATTAGGCCTTGGTTTTCAAACCAGGACCTCCATTTTGCTGGGTAGCCCCAGTGAAATGTTTCCATAATTTGACAACTTAAACTCATTCCAGCTATTAGTAACTATGATTTTATATCATTGCTGACTTAGACTGTAAGGTATGTTGCTGCAACTGGGAAAAAAAAATGAATGTTATGTTTAAGAACTGATCTCCTCCCTGTTCTTATCTATAAGTATCAAATGATGGTCCTGCATAAGCCACTCTTAAGTTACTGCAAGTGAAAATCATGGCACATTTGTCTATGCAGGCAGTTAATTGTCAGCTGCAGAATGAAACATAGCTTAGCAAATGTTCTGCAAAGACTTCAAACTCATAGCTGGGATCTCTGCTTGTAGGCTGCAGGGATTTTGAAAGCACTTTGGGTTCCTCAGACCTCTAAAGAGTTATAACTACATTTATTACTGCTGTCATGCTTTTTTATTGACTGCTGTTCATGTTGCACTTGAGAAGCTCTTCAGGGAGAAGACACACACACACACACACACTTGCCCTACCTGCTTTCGTTGTCACTTTCAGCAAATAACCATCCAAATCGATCTGAAATTGCGGTGTGTCGCAAGGTAGTGAGATGCGGGTCCCATTCCACTTCACTGTGAGGTGCTGCTGGAGGCTGATAGTGCTTCTGCCCAACACAAGGTCCACTGACTTTGTCCAGGAGAAAGAACGGGTCCGACGGGCATCGTTTTTTACCAGCACCTGAAAGGGCGAGGCAGAGGAGGAGCAGTCTTTCGTCAAAACGTACTGACATGTTCCCTGAAAGTTAAATGTCCGTCCATCAAAAGTGTTGTAGTGAGGGTCTCCAAATACAGTGCAAACTCCAGGCTCTGCAGGTGAGTGAGAAACAAAAGCGCCATATCAGGATCAATCAAAGTTTGAAAAAAGCAGATGATAAGAACTTAGAGGACGCCGCTCTCACCTAATCTATCTGCCCTACCAGGCAGATTTGACTGACACCCACTAGGAATATATATTTTTGAAAAACAGAAGCTTCATGGCTTTAGTAGAAGTCTTTCCCAAAGCGGGTGGGAACCAAAGGCCAATTGATCCTTGGGGCAGCATAGGAAGGCTAACCTGTAGCTAGGAACCAAAGACACATCTTCCAGCCTATATGTTTGTGCCTTAAACATAATGTACTACCCTGAACAGTTTAGGTTATTACAATGCCTGTGAAATTTTTCAAATTATTTCATTTCCAGAAAATACAAGCCCCACTCATGATATCAGAGCAGGCAGAGCCCTGGGCTTGCAGAACCCACTTGTCTGGAGATGTGTGATGGGAGCCTTCCCACCTAGCTTCAGCTTTCCAAACATGAAATGTCTAGTCTAAGCAATTCATCCAATCTCCCCCTCACTGACAGAGAGAAACAGACATGACTAGAAAGTCTTTCATCTCACCAGTTTTAGACATCTCTCTTAATACATGGGGAATTACTCTCTGGAGGAGCCTGTCTCTCTGCTGCCAGCTCTGGGAGCGCAAACAAGTATCTAAGACTACAGGCATTCCTCTCAAGACAGTTAAATTCCCCTGGGATGAGCTGCCAGGACACACCCTTAAGTTGTGTTGTGGGAGCAAAGCCTAATCCACTAACAGAAGCAGAATTCAAAACATCACATGTATATTTTTGAGGCTAATTTTAATGTCGTCAGTTAGGCAGGGGTGATCCCCTGAAATTAAAAGCCATCAGACCACTTCAGCAGGACCTGGTTCTGTCTGTATTTTACATAGGCACACTTATAAATATTGTACATTTATAAACTAGGTATATTTATGTTTTTTTCCCAAATTATCTGTAGAACCAGCATCTTTATTCAGGGTTACAAGCTATCACAATATGTTGTTTATACACAACTGACTTGTAGTAGTTATTGTTACCATGTGACCAATTAAAGTCAGTAGTACATGACTAACATGATGCAATGACTATCTAAGGGCATGGTATCTCTACCAATCATTTGCATCATTACAAATGGAGGGAGATTTCTTATTGATATTTGCAGCCATACGCTGGTCAGAGAAGCTGCAGCTCAAAGGCAGAACGTTTCCACACTCATGTCAATGATGCTGAGTTACCCTGCAGTTACCCAGCAATTGATTGAATTGCCTCGCAATCAAAGACAGCAGCAAATTTATTTGCATTGCAGCCTTCTGGTTTAACAATAGGTCCTAACCACATCTCATTGCTGCTGTTCCTGGAAGAAGGAGTCTCAAGGCAAAGAAATGCACACTGCTACTGCCAGCTGGATACCCATGGGCTGAGGCTGCATTTGAAAGATGATGCCTGTTTCAGGGGGAGGGCTTGGTGCAGTAACAAAATTTGACTCAGTAATCAGAGAGCTGTGAACAGCATCAATCAAAAAAAAAAAAAAAACCAAACCCAAAACGCAACAAAGGAGGGGGGAGTAACAAGGAATACAATTTATTCACTGGAAAAAAAATTATCCAACTAACAATGGCTCGCCTGAAAAGGCAGCTAAAAAAAGGCAAATTCAAACCTACAAAAAAGGAGGAGACATGGATGTTATGGAGAAGAAGCAGGGAACACCTTTGGTGGAGTGTAATGCAGCCCTGAGTACACAATACACCCTTCTCAGCAGGGTTTTTCAGCCTAGGCAGAGTGCTATGCTAAAGCAGCTATAATGTTTCTGGTGTTTTTCTAGCTGTAAAGAGCGTCCAAGGATACCTACATGGAGACACAGAAAATGGCGCTGAAGGGGACCCCAGGAGACATTACCTTTTCCTTCTCCAGCTGTAGTGCAGAATCACCTCTGCCTATGTTATTCCTGACAGACATTTATCTAACCTGCTCTTAAAGAGCAGTAGTTACAGCAACTCCATAGCCGCCTCCGGCAACCTGTTGCAGTGCTCGGCTGTCCTTACTGTGAGTAAGGTCTTCCTAAAGTCTAACCTCAGTCTCCCTCACCGCATGGTGCAGTGCCATCACAGAGCTGGTACCTGGGAGACTTGTACTTTATCCCTAACTTGCCACATGCATGCTTCTTTAGCTAAGCCAGTAACTAGTCTTGGCATCATTATTATGGCTCTTTACTATGTCTGGCAACTAGGGACCAAAAGTTTCGATTTCTCAAGGACATCATGTTGACAGCTCCATTAGAAGTCAAAATGAACCACATTTGATCAACACCTTTGGAAATCAGGCCCGATAGACTTTAAGCAGAGCCTGAAAACCAACACACTTAGATAAGGCAGTGCTTTTAAAAACGTGCACTTCTGTGAGTCTCATTTTCCTCACTGATACCAATGAGGATATCAATAACTGTTTTCCAAAGTCCATAAAAAGACTAATTCATTCTCTATAAATTGACAGGAACCATATAGCTTTTAATCACCAACTTAATTTTTACCTATGGGTAAAAAATCCGTAGATTTTATATGGAGACCATCTGACTTTACCGTTACTAAATCATACTAACTTGTTTCTGATTTCCTTATGTACTCATGCAATTATCTGCATGATGAATATTAAGATACATTTTATTACCTGCTCAGATTCTATTTCATTTTTTCAGGCTTTTTCTTTAAACATAATGACAACTTTTATGAAAACAAGGAAAATATCAACAAAAAAATTAGCCCAAACATCAGTGAAGATTTCAGAGGACAGAACTGGTTTTTGTCTGTGTTTCTAGAGGCCAAGAACATGGACATGTTATACATGTTATTAACTAACATATCGGGAGGGGGAGGCTGGTTCTTCACCTAAGCAAGTGGCTAAGAGGCAAGACATGAGAGGAACAAACATAATTTAGAGATGTGCAAGTAAAATTGATAGTACCAATGGGATCCAAAGGAAATATTTATTTTTAATTTCTAATGTGTTATGCAGAGTAATGTTGTTTTATGTTATGTTACATCGTGTCACGTCATATGTCAACTTGATGCAGTGCAGTTAAAATAAAAAAGAATGTATTTTGGACTGGATAGCTGAATGTCTGATCCAAATTTCGCTGTTTTCTTTAATAACCAAGGAAATGGGGGAGGGAAAAATCTACCTAAAACCAGCCTGAATAATTGATTCTCTGATATCACTGTGTAAAACATTCTTGAAAGGTTCGCTAAAATTGTGGGTTTTAAAAAAAAAATCCACACCCTGCAAGAGTGTGTGTGATAACTCAGGCACTGCCAGTAAGAAGAACTGCTTGGCCTAGAAATAAACCTTAAATACCGGGTGTAACAAGACTGCAAAAGACAGGCAACATGAAAAGAGTTCCTGCCATTTTTAGGTTTTGGGTTGTTGTTTATTTCCTTTTGGGAGAGTTTCAATCACATCATGTTTTATGGTTTGCTGCTTTTTTTTTTTTTTTTTCCTTTTTTTTTCCCCTTCTGAAACAAACCAGTCTTTCTGCTTGGCTGTTTTTGAAATCTATTGGAAGCACCAGTTCTCTAGTTAGGATCGTGTGTGACTTGCTCTTCTGCTGGGACATAATGGATGGAGAAGCATTGCTGTATCACCAAAGCTATGTTCCCCAACGCTGGAGTATGAATTTTGCTAGCTTGTGCTAACAAGGCAGAGGGTCATGGGTGAAGAACCTTCCCTTTTTTTCCTACAGTAAATTGTTCCCAGCTTATTGCGGATACTCCTTGTCTCTATCAGCTGTCTAGGGTAGAGTTAGAAAAGGGCAATTATATACACTACTTCCCCCTAAGACTCCGCCAGCCTCCAACTATTTTCAGCTTAGGGACTTTCTGAGCTAGACATGGTTTCTCTTTATTTGATAGACGACTTTTCTGTGAATTTGTCCAGTCTCCCCTTGAATCCAAAAATGTTTTTAGCATCCACAACATCCTTGGGCAAAGTGCATGAAGAACCACTGCCTCTTGCTTGCTTTGAACCTGGTATTCATTATCTTTGAAGTCTTCTTTTGCTCATCTACACATGCACATGAAGGCAAATATACCCATTCCCTCTCTGTCCCTGAAAAACACAGATTTTTCAAAGGAGGGCCCCAGAGCTATGTTCAGGAGGCTGTGATTTTCAAAGCCCCTTAGGCACTCAACTCTGATTAAACATTATTGGGACCTGGCTGCAAACACCTCTAAACCTCTTTTGGAAATCCTCCATTTAGGCTCCCAAATCAGTATTCAAAACTTCTGGCTTTCATAAAAGCTTCTGGGAGCTCAGCAGTTTTTACGTTTGTTTTTTAAGCAACTAAATATGGACTTCACGCTTTTACATTTGACTATCTTAAACTACATGTGTGATTCACGCAGTTTGCTCAGCTCCCACCTAAGGCTCTACAGCTTACTTGCAAACTAATAGTAATAGTATTTAGGTGCTAAAGTGAATACTATAGAACTCTTGGCACGCTTTCCTTGCATTTACAAATCATGCACCCAATTCAAATGAAATAGTGACTTTCATTAGAAAAGGTAAGGAGGAAGGTAACTGTGGGCAAGGAGCACTGTTTTTGAAAACACATTTATCTGTACAAAAAAGGAAGCTGAAAAAGCAACAGCAAGGAAAAGAACATTTTAGCATTCCCCAAGTTTTAACATAGCCTCATGGGGGGGGGGGGAGTTTATGAAAACATGACCTGTTTTGGCCAATATGGAGGGATAAAAGCCTGAAAGACAACTCATTTCTAGTAAGTAGTATGCTGAGTAAAGGTAAGAACCACTTATTGAAATAAGTGGTTGCCAAAAAGTACCTTTCTGCCTTCCACCCAATGCCCCCACCCCCCCAGACAGTATTTAGCCTTTCTAGAAAGGCGATATATATATACTGCTTGGTGGAGGCTAGACAGGCAGTCAGCACACACATCCTGACCAGCCACAGAGCATGAGCGTATTGGCTGGGCAATTAGCACACTTGTAGCTCCAGAGCAGCCACAGGATATATTGTCTCTAGCTGGGTTTATTATTTGTTGGGATATAAAGGAAATGGGACACAAATCCATAGGAAACCAGGCTCTGTTAGCTCTGGTGCTCATGGAATAGCTTGTTTTATTTTTTCAGGAGATCAGAGCAGTCAACTGAAGTCCAAGATGTCCAGATGTCTGGTCACACTCTTCTGGGCTTGTAGCTAGTTAAGAGTGGCCAAGAAAAATATACTTTAAATTATAACTAAAATTGGTTTGGACACTTTCTAAGTAAGGAGAGGGAGGAAAAAATACAAGTTTACCAGTTAAGGGTGTTCTGGTTGCACATCTATAATTCAAAAAGATCTCAGCTTTTTAAAAATAAAATGAAACTTTGAATGCAATTAGCCCATATGATGAATTAAGCCCTAAATCAAACAGAACACATTATTAACTTTTGAAAACTAGCTACAGAACATGCATAATAGAATTTCATTAGCTTTTCTGTAAAAAATGCATAGCCATAGAGTACTTCCCTCATAACTGCTGCATAGTGCAGCTTGATATAATACACATTACAAGGTGTGGTGTCAAAAACTCCACAGGAGTCTTTATGGTCTATTTCATAAATAAAATAGCTATTCCAGTTTGTCCAAATACATATTTATACAGTAGACCATCATGGCTGAAACGGCTGAGGAGGTAAATCATGAACAGCATTCCAGTATGAATAAACAATTGTAGTCTTTTTGTTGGTATGTTTCTCCATGGCAAGGAAATAACACAAGAGACAGGACCAGCAGGGACCTATGTGGTCCTTTAGTCCCACTCCCTGCTCTCACAGGTACCTACAATGCATAACCCCACCTTTTTTTTTTTTTTTTTTTGCTTTGAAGAGTCAGCACTTTTTTCAGTATTTCTATAAAAACACATAAAAAGGATGCAGGACCAGGTGAAAGTACCAACATTTTACTCCTAAGGCTGGGTCCAAATGCCCTTGAGTTTGGTTTAGCTCCATTGGTCATTTTGTCAATTAAAAAAGCTGCAGAATGATTTGTGATGAACGAAATTTTCTGCCCCAAAAGAGGCCTTTACTGCAAAATTAGTCGTGTGTACTGCTAGACCTAGATGACTGCAGTCCACTTTGAAAAAACTTCATCCATAAAGCCTCACAATGACTTGAGTAAGACTGTGTTAGGATTATTGATCATGATTAAAATATATCTACATGGTTGCAGTAGGAAGCTTTCATACTGTATGCTGTAATTTCAGCAAGGCCTATCAATTCTTCTTTGTCAAGAACAAAGATTTAACCTCCACTGCAAATTCCCATCTTTGTCTGGAGTTGAGAGCAGTCTGTTAATATTATTTGAACTCAGGTTTAGTGTTTTCTTTTTTTAATATGAAAATGACCTTGGTCTAACATAGGATTACTAATTTATGGAATTGACGTCAGTGGTGATTTTTCTAAATCAAGCCCAAAAGAGTACATTTTATTACGTTTTTACAGCAGCATAAACTAAACTGTTGAATTTTCCACTGGTATGACCACTGTGTTTAATTAGTGATAACTGTACGCCAGCCATGGAGCTTAAACAGCAACATGCCAAAACTAACCATAGTTAACTTCGGCAACAGTAGACAAAAGAGACTCTCCAGCCCTTTAGGAGATGAGGTACTTTTTCTCTCTGCAACAAACTGCTTTGAAAATAATCCTTTGATTATTTTTGTTTTTCAGTTTAAAGTGTATCCTTTAACAACGTGACTGGTTTTGACCCACTTCATAGAAATTGGCTGCATTTAAACTGTACTCAAAGCTCTCCTGTGTACAGTATGTTCTTGTACCTCCTATGTTGTTTTTACTTTGGAAAATTAATATCTGCTGGACCGCCAGAAATGTCTGGTGTGTTAATATGTGGAGAGAGGATCAACATGAGTGGGTGGGTGAGGGAAAGGGCTGTGCACGTACAGCTTATCTCATCAGAAATTGGCTGAATTAGCAAAGTTTCTAATTACTATCTGAGATAGTGATCATCAGTGAAATCCTTATGCCTTTTGCCTGTCTTATGTCGTGATGAGATTTACAGCACTTCTGGCGCAAAGGTGGAATTACTTCCTTGCAAATGGCAACTGTTAAAATGCTAATGTTAAAACAGGTAGTGGTAGCCACCACTGCTGTATGACAGTAGGTATTTATGCTCTTTGATTACATTACCTGATGAAAGCTGGGAACGGCCTTTTAATCATAAAAGCTTAGAATCAGCTCAGCATCAGTTCTCCTCCAAATACTAAATGGGTCCACAGTGAGACACCTCTCCAAAAAAAGGATCCCTCTGTTTCATGTGCAACAGAGGAGCATGCCACTGCGGGACAGTGCAATGAGCCTCGCAGCCTCACATACAGCCAGTGCAATGCAGACAGGAACCATAAGAAGAGGCTAAGGGAATAAAGTTGTTTATCCTGAAGGCTTTGGGGAGACCTAAGAGCAGTCTGCCAGTACCTAAAAGGAGGTTACTGGGAAGATGGAGCCAGACTTTTTACAGATCTGCATGGCAGGAGGACAAGCAACAATGGTCTGCCCTTAATTTCACATGTCTTATAGTCATGACCATTCCCTTCTTATATCATCAAGAAGTTCTGACTTTTTAGGTAACCTGGTTCTTAGATGAGTTATTTTTACTTTGAAGAAATCTATTTTTTGCCTCCTTCTCCCATGAAACAATTATCAGAAGTCATCCTTCTCTGGCAGCATTTCTGAAGGAGTCACTGTACTGTCCTTCTTTTTAACCCCTTACAGTAGAGGGTCTCCAGTGCTTTGAGGGAATGGCTGGCCTCATTTTCCTCCCCCTCTCATGTTACAAAGGAACACATGAGAAAGATTAAATGAGACTGAAACACAAGAACAGAAGCAAGATAGAGATGGATAAATTCATGACACTAATGACATGTCATGTTCGAGCAGAGGTCTATGCAAATTTCTTCTCCCTTGAAACTGAGCTAACATGAAATCAACTGCTGGTCAGTTGAATCCCCTTTCATTTCTCCCTCTGCTCAGTATTATTTCAAGTGTTTCTGAGATTGCCACTTGTATTTAATTTCATTTTGATACTGAAGACTTGCAAACTAGATTTATTTTATCACAATTTACATGTTTCAAAATAACTGAGCTGCAGAGTGGAAAAACAGGTATTTAGCATATGGAATCTGTGCAAACCAAGAGGACCCAGAATTGAGTTGATCAGCAAAACCAATTTGATTTTAGACAAAAGAATAGGAAACACTCTCCTTAAAAACCTGTTCCTTCTTTCAGAAGCCTTCCTATAAATCATAAAACCCCATTTTAGCAGTCTGTCCCTATTTGGTAAAATACTTAAACATGTCCTGAAGGAAATATATAATTGTATCCTGTTAACTTCAGCGAAGACAGGTCTCGCTGTGAAGACAGGTCTCGCTGTTGACTTAAATAGGACAAGCTTAAAGATAAGTATTTGTGCAAGTGCTTTGCTGACTAGGAGAGAACACAAGTGTTATCATAAGATGATCATTCCTGAAGTGAAGAGTAAAGGGATAAAAAGGTGATGGTTGAGCTAAACATCACACAGACAGAAGGATAGTTTTCTATTGTACTTTCCACTGCTGCCCCAGACTGTGTCTCAGATTTCTACACACCTTTTTTTAACTCTCACAAATCATCTGCAAAGGTGTTGGATCATATATACACATAGCTGGGCTGTTAGTTACAGGTATAAAAGGTACGCAGTCCTAAAAGTTACAGCTCTATTCATTTGCTTATTTTATTACCTACAAATTGCACAGGCCAACTATATCCTTCAAAAAGCAGCACCTCAGATTTGACAAAAATAGTGTCATTTAGAAAAAATAAAATAAAATAAAAATAAAATACCCAGGCATTTTATTTTAAATTTACAAATTTATAGGAGGCAAAATCTGTGGCCAGCAATAATCACCTGCCCTTTAGCCACCTCTAAAAAGAAGGAAGAAAAGCAAACATACTTCTACTATATTTATTTTCTCTGATAGAATAAAAAAGAATTTAAAGAATGTGAAGAAAGAACTTACTTTCAGTGCAAATAGGACAGCATCCTTTTCTGTTCAGGATCTTACCCTAATAGGGAGAAAGACAGGCTGATTTAATGAAAGAGTTTTTGGAGCAATGACTGTGTTATGTTGTAAGGCTGGATAAGCCTTTGAAAATAGTTCAAGTTGTGTTTGAACTCAATGCCCTGGTTACAGCTTAAAATATCAGGTGCTAAAAACAGACAGAACTATTCAAAGAGCTTCCTGGCAGTCTTATAAGAAATGAAATAGTAAAAGGGTTCTCTGTTACCACTTTTCTCTTTAGAGAAAGTGTGAGAGAATTTTGGACTCATGTATTCATGGATATCTAAAGCAGACTAGTCATTGGGTTAACAAGATCGCTACGTTTTCCCCCACCTCCCAAAATATATACATTTCCTATGCACACCCTTTTAGTCGCCACACAGAGGCAATCTGCTCCACATCCACCCCCACACTCCCCCCAAATCATTCATTTTTCCTACAAAAATGAAGGAAGGAAGGAGGCACTGGTAGAGATCTAGTTTGGCCAGATTTCTTTCATGGCTAAATCTTGTGGTATGTCTCACCAAATCGTATTACCAATCATGGACCAATTTCCCCAATGAAGTAAATGGGCATGCATCCAAGGATGTGCAACGTCTAAAAGCAAACAATTTGGTCTAGTCATAGTAATATGGACAAAAGGTTCAAGTCTTTATTTACCACTCTGTCCAGGTCAATTTTATTTATGGTTGTGTCTTATACAAGGCTGGCTAGAAGCAGGAGGCATGACTCTGTGTACGTACATTCATGCTCCTTTTCAGTCTTCATCGAATTAAAAGGTATTCTATCTGATTTTACTTAAATTCCCTAAAGCTAACCATCAAGCTAGAGGATAAGCCTGGAAAATTTCAGACTGAACGATGTGTTTTTCCAAGCGAAAACTGGCGTGGGTTATAACAGAACTTATGGTGATATTGGAGCTCACCCGCATTCCCATACAGGGAAGGAAGAGGCATATGGAGCTGTGCTGCTCCCCAGCACTGACCCTTTGCTCCAACAGTAGTTGAACACAGAGAAAGTCCCCTTTGTGGGACCACTGCTCCTGTTCCCTACCAAGCAGGTGAGCAAGGAGTGGCCAGCAAGAGTGAGCAAACGGAGCTGTGCTATTCTGCCCACTCAACAGTGCAGAAAAGCTCGTGAAAACAGACAATAGGTGGCAAGTCTATGCAGAGCGGGGAAGTGGGCACAGGCAGTAAGCCCTATTGCTGTCTACCTTGCTTTCTGCCTACAGCGGTGCCAAGCTTTGATAATGTACATGGGGAGAAATGAACTCCAAGTATCTGCCGGCAGACTGGAGTGGAGTGTGCTCTGTCCTGCTCATGCTTGATGGACCCAGACAGCATGAATGAGAACTTGGTGATGAGTGCACTTGGGCTCATCATCCGCAAGGCATAAAAGTTCAGTGTAAGCTTGTCTTTGAATGTGCAACTGCATGTGAACAGGCTTGAGGCACATCTGGACTTGAGAAAAGGGCTGGATCAGAGTTTCACTGGCAGTGTGGGCAATGCTTAGATGTTTGTGTGACCACCAGGCCTCAGAGCAAAGAGAATTGCTGAGGACCAGGCTGCAACAGGGAGACCTACCAAGCACCTGCTAGGACAAAACCCCTTAAAGGAGGAACCGTTAAAACTGCACAGAAATAGAGAGGCTGGCAACACTTATTTGTACAAATGGAAGACATGCAGCTGAATGCCACACACTGCACTGCACAGCCTTACCTCTCCATTTCAATAAAAGAGTTGAAATCATCAGCCGAGCTGGAAGTGGCAAGAATTCAAGTGAAATTGGAATCTCCAAGGCAGCCTGCTGAGGCTGGTTACTTGAGCCACCATGTTGGCCCGAGATCCTGTTTTTGTCTTGTAGAATAAGGAAACCCATTATTGCTAACATGTGCTGCAAGAGTTCGTTAGCATTGAGGGTTCCCTTAGGAGTGGGCTAAGTGATGTGATCCCATTTTTGCCTATGAATATTTATAAGCAGACCACATTTGAGTCTATTTATTTTCTGGGATTTTTCTTCTTTTTTATGAGGTTTTCAATTTTATGTCTGAGGTTTTTATTTTCTATTTTTTTAAGGCAAGACTAATTGCGAGGGGGAAGGGGATTGTTTGGTTGTGCAATAGCAACAGCTGTTGTTTTTTTGTGCTTCATTTGGCACTAGAGTAAAAACAGCAACTTTCTGTTTGTAATAATAACAGATGTGTATAACATTAAATGCAGTCTGTGCTAGAGATGGGAGAACATGTTCTGAATAAATTTTCAACTCACTTGAAGTTCACGGGTTCAAAATTTACCCACAGAATCGAACTCTGCAAATGTCTTCACATGCCGTGAATTTAATTCTATTAACTTTTGCACAGCCTTGGAGCTCAGAAAAGGCTGTATACTGTAAAATTCACCAGGCTTTCCTCTAGTAGTACAAAAAGAGACATGTCCATGACCACTGACCATTACCACAGGCTTACATTGTTAGTGGGCAAAGCAAAGGTGTAAGGAGAGGAGGCGAGGCGGAAAATGATAAGGATGGGTAATTGGAAAGGAGATGCCACAAGGCAAGAAAGAGGCTGGAGCAGGGCTAGAGCAAGTGAATAGCAGATTAGGTAAGAAAAGGTCTAAAGGATCTCTGAAACTCCGTCTTGCCAAGTGTTGAGATTACTCCCTTTCTATAAAGTATTTAAGCATGTGTTTAAGTTTAAGCACACATGGAGGGCCTACTAACTTCAGCAGGACTGGACACATGCTTAATAGCTTTGCTGGATGGGGGCCAGTGTGTACCGCACCTTGCAGGCTGACGCTCCAGGTAACTGAGAGAGGGAATATCTATGTGGAGTCAGCAGTCAGAAAGTAAGAAACAGAAGCCACAAGCCACAAGGCTCACTAGAAGCCCAAGGAGGACCGATTTTACTATAAACATGACAGGAGGGATTGAAGTTGTGACATGTATTGCCTCCGCTGCAGATGAAAAGAAGCTAAGAAAGACACTTCCTGTAATTACTGATACAGGATTAAATGGTCCAAAAAGAAAAGAATAAAAGAAACAGAAAAATGTGCCTAGCCCTATGAAGAAAATGAAAGAAATGGCAGAAACAGTCTTCAAAAATATGTCAGCCTGCCACAAACACATTGAATAATACAAATGGTTGCACGGTATTGGAAATTTCTGCAGAATTACCACTTTGAAACCCAGCCTTTCAAGAAATAATTGGCCAAAATCTATGTTGATAAATTAGATAATATTCCATCACCAAAAAAACTCCACAACACCATGCAAAGAATATTAAGACTGTATGGTAAAGCATTTAAGTCAAGGAATAATACTGTAAGTTCCTTGTGAATCTTCAATCCTTTCACACTCAGTTGTGTGTATCATAACACAGTTTTAATGAGATAACTTTATGTGGCCTGACACCCTAAGGGACACTAAACAGCATTTCATTCCACAGCAGTCTTCAATAGTCAGTAGAGACTGCTTACTGCCAGGAATATTGTAAAGATAGAAAAGAAATGGAGTTCACACCCCTACAGTTTGCAGAGACAGCAGCATAACTCTATGCACGATATCCAGACTTTCAGTATCAGAATCACTAATATATCTTTATCTTGAATAATGTGGTGTGTTTAATTAATGTTTATAGATTTGTGACAGGATCTCTCATCAAAGAGTGGAGCACAGATGAAAAGTAAAAGATTTAAATCCATTAGCATACATTATTTGCTTTAAAATTACTTGGTACCCACTTGGAATAGGAAAATAAATCTCACTCTAGAGTTTACATTCTTTCTCCTACTTGTCCTTCCAATTTAGCTTGGAAGACCAGAAATGTAATGTGTACCTGTGGAGGAGGGTGGGTTTGAGTGCAGCTTTCTGTAGACTCCATTTTAAGGCGGGTAGGAGGCTTACTGGTTAGATAGTGGAGAAAATGGTGCTGCAGGGTAACAAAGCTGGTCTTTTCAGCCCTAAGGAACTGGACCTTGTCTGAGGACTCAACTTGGAGGTCTAGGGCAGTTCAGGACTTCACGTTAACCTTGGAGCAAACTGTGTAGCAGTGCTGAACGAGTTCATCAGTCAGTTATGCTGCTGCAGGACTGCGGATAGTGAATTTTTACCCACCGCTATTTTCATTTTAGAAGCCACTTCAACTGATCATTTCAATGCTCAAATTTATATATGGGTACTCTGAAGTGGTGTATTTCACTTAAGATCTATATTAAGCCATATAAGTTATTTGATCTCAGAATCATCTTAAATGTTTGAAATGCATCAGCACAGGGAAAATATAAGTGAGATGCAGTGTGTGCCAGGTTCTCGGCCAACAAAGAATTTGAAGAGACCTAAAGAGTTCAAGCTCTCACCTCCTGCTTATAGTGTGAATGGCCTGAAGGGAGCAAACCCAGTTGCCATGAGCCATGCCACGTTCCCAGAAGAGCAGCTCCATTTGTTCACGCTTCCTAAGATGTATGCAACATCTCACGTCAGGCCCGTTAACAGGAGAACTGCCCTCTGCAGTGAGTGCCAGAGTGACAGGAAAAGGATGTCCCCTCTTCTGAGGATGCAAGCATCGCTCTTGCAGCCCACTGTCACAGCAGAACAGGGAGCACCAAGGTACAGGCTCTCTATTCTACCACTGCTTTTGGCTGTCAAAAGTTTACACGTATAAAATTTTACAAACTAGAGTTTGTCATTTAAAATTTTATACTTAGGTGTCTGTGACTCATATTTTCCCCACTGGCTTCCAGGACGGAGAAGGAAACACTGAGAACGTGTAATGCTAACGACTTGGCTCTCTCTTCTGCAGTTCTGTTCAAAGATCTGCCCCTACATGAGGTGCTATTTAGAGCTCCCTCTTCTGAAAGCTTGAGCCATTAAAACAAAATAATCTGTCAGTGACAGAAATCCAAGAAACAAAGGCTGACTTTAGCTCGAGGTTTCAAGTAATGCTAATTTTTGAAGCAATTAAGTAAAGTTACAATTGCACCACTCTTTAGGTTCACTTCTGACTTTCAAATAAAAAATATTCAGGCTGCAACCTTAGAGAAAGTGGCATGGCTTGACTGAAATCATTTGCTTTGCTTTGCCTAATTTACATTTTCAACCAAGTATTAAGCCTCATCTGCACTGAGAAATGCAAGTACAACCTCCTGTGGCTTGCCTTAACAATATGCATGCTCTTGAAATATTAACATAGTCATCTCACCACCCTATAAAGCTATTAAATATATGTGAAAGAGATGTTCCAGTGCAGATACTTGGGACAGAGAAAGCTAAAGGGAGGAGGAGAAACGAAGCACAGAGTCTTCAGAGCAAGGACAGAGGCAGGAAGCCCATATTCACGGTAGCAGTAGCACTCCTGGGGAACGCCAGCCTAAATTAATATGCCAGAGGATCCCTTCTTTCCAATCTGCAGGCCCCACTGCCATGCACACACTTCCAAGAAACACTGAAAAAGATAATGGTGGAGAAAAAAGAGAAGAAAGCTCTGTTCTTTTAAAAAACTCACATGAGGACAGCTGCTGACTGGAATGCACTGTTTCTTGCGACACTCTGTCTTGCCTTTCACACAAGCACAGATGGTGCAGTTCACAGAGGACCACATCTCTCCATCCTGCAAGAGGGAACATGATATAGTATCAGCTGGGGTGGCAACAGGAAGCTATTTCAGCAATGTATCATTGCACAAGAAAGGATGACTTTCCCGGTTGGCATAGTGTCATTGTTTAGTCTAAATTATTTTGAGGTGTCTGTCCGTGGCCAGTCGGATTAAAGACAAAGATCAAATTCAGCAGGGTTTTCTTCCCTTTGGCCCTCTAGGTCAGAAATTCATTTTTCCAAGGCTAACCAAATCACATTTGCATTTTTCATCAGTGTCCTGATTATTCGCATTGCTTTCTCTCCAGTATGTGTCTGAGATGTGATCACACCTACCACAAATTTCCATTTAAGCTCACATAATTAGAAAAACCTGATTCATTGGGTTGAGTGACGTCTTTAAGTTGTTGCATGTGAAAGTATTTGATTAAGATGTCAGCATATAGTGAATTTATTCCCAGATGCAGCATCACTTTGACTTAGGGCAGGAATGGTCGAATAATGAATTCTAATTTAGATTACTTACAGCACTTTCACAGATACTTGATCTGCGAAACATCTGAAAATGTTTAGAAGAGATACAGTGCTGAACTTCTCAAATGCAGAGCAGGTAAGACAGTCTATGTATGGCTCTTAAAGTATTAGGTGCAGAGCAAAATATATCTCATGCTCTTGTCCCCACTTACTTGGGAAGGATTGCTTGTGGAACTGCCCTGGCTCCTTTTTACATCGTGTTGCATTTGCCAAGTGTGGTTCCTAAAATATTCTGTCTCAGCCACTTACAGTCTTGTGCTAGCCCGCTTAGAGCCAAAATGTGCATGTTTTCTGTTTACAGGGCTTCTGTGAAGGAAGGGGGAGGATAGACCTGACAGGAACAGGCAGTCCAACCAGACAGCTGTGAACAATTACGTGCCCACCTCAACATAATGTTCTGACCAGAGAGAAAAACAGACTAAATCTGAAATGCCAAGGAGCCTAACGTATTCACTGCAGCATGCTTGGTCAAAGGCTGTCTCTCCCCTATCTTTTGTTTCCAGGCCATGTTACGATTGCCTGGTGTTTCCAATGCAGCACATGTTCTTGTGGGCCTCTAATGACCACTCTCCAAGCATCTGCTAAGGTATCAGAATATATCATAGCTGACTGCATGCAGCTACCCTGATTTTTTGTCTCACAGCTGTTTTTGCACAGGAGTGCAAAAACACATTCGCTGTGCCCATTCTACCTGTGTTAGACCATTAACTTCAACAGAGCGATGCTGGATTTACCTTTTTGCACATGAGGCCAGAAATGGGTGTACTGTCTCGTTATTTTTTCTTACTCCATATAATACTTCGTAATATAATAAAATCTTCACAAGAAGCAGAATATTTTAGTTGGGTGCCTAAGAAGCAGGCATTTGTTCCTGAAGCACAATAGCACCAGTGTGAAAGTGCCAATCAGATGGAGTATAGTCTCAGCATACAGTCGGTTCACATGTAATTTCCAGAATAAACACTTCAGCTATGTACACAAAAGATGGAATAAATGGGAAGCAATTCTGGTTGAGCAAACCAAGTATTCACAAAGGATTTAACATTTGATCTGATTCAAGGGTCTCTTAATTCACAGATGGCCCATGAGGTGACAGAATCTTTTTTTGACACAGTGTGAAAAAAGCTGCACCACTTGGAAAAACAAACAGGGTCTCACCAATAGCAGAAGTGTTGTGCAGGGAATCCCTTGTGATTTGAAAACATTGGGTGAGAGTGCAGTAGGTAACAGTTATTACATGGCTATCCCAACGTAAGATGTCAGGGGTGCTGTCCTTAGCAGAGACTTGAAATGTAGTAAATCAAGATGAGTAACTTTCAGCCAAGATGAACTTTGCAAAGCTCCTGTTGGCTCAGCTATGGAAGAGACTCTTTGGCTCAGCACATAAAGCCTACATACCACTCAGAATATCTTCTCCATGACTATCACTGTTTGTTTGGGAAAGCAGAGCATTACTATATCTTACTAAAAATGCATTACTTGTCATGAAACAGCAGCTTGAATCTCTGCATACGGAGAGGGAGACAACATGTCACATCAAGAGGAACTAATCTTTAACTGCTGTGTATCAGCAGAATTCACACAAACTCAGAAAAAAAATAGCAGATGGCAAATTTTGCAAAGCTTTGCCTCTGAGTTGTTCCATCATCAACCAGGATGGTGAGGATTCTGCTAAAAAACAAGCCACAATACTAATTTACAGTAAACTCATGCTGTTTCAGCTGTTAAAATGGCATCTATTCTTGAGCCACACCTGAAACTTTACCTGGAAGATCTTATTGCCAAACTTGCACACTTTCACTTCCTCGGGAGAGATATATGAGACACACTCCTTGCAGCAGTGGTCTTTGTTTTTATTGCATTCATCAGGAAGTAAGCACCTCTTCTTACATATCACTGTTGAATCCTAGGTAAAATGACAAAAGAAAATAATGAAATCATCACCAAGATGTTTGTGCTCTTGTGTGTCCTCACCATAACATTTCTGCTTGCTTAGTCATTGCATCCACCCAAACTACAGCCCAACTGCTTTGAATAGGTCAGCTCAGAGAAAATAAAAATTATTTACTGGATTAAGGGAATCTTTCATGGTCCGTGAAGCTAAAGCCCAGCTTCTACTTCTGTTGGCCTGCAAAATCTTATTGATTTGGTGACACTTTCATTTTTTTGCCTAGGTGCAAAAGTGCAAGTGGTCACAGTCATGTTAGAGGAACTAAAAAAAAAATCACTGCCCTTCAGCAGAGATGTGGTAATTCACCATTTAGAAACTCCTCTTCCACTGTAATGCAAAATTAAAGAGGATCACATAATCTGAGTAACTTCATTTTGCATCACAGAGTCAGGCATCATGTCTCAGCTGAGGCATTCAATAGCTTTTTAAACTTTCCTAGCAAGTGCTCTTCAGATCAAATTCTCGGGGACCACACAAGATGCCAAAGAACACCACTATCAGGGCTTACAGTTCCACAGGCCTACAAATTACTGCTAAGTCAGACAACCAGCAGCACACAATACCAAAGCACTGTGGACTTACCTTGCATGTACACATTGTGCAGTTGTCATAAATAAATGAGGACCCATTATCATACACGTTGCTGTGAAAGAGGCAGCTTCCAAATGGGAGGTCAAACACTTTCCTCTGTCCTGAATATAAATAAACAGTAATAGAAACAGAATGTGGTTGAAAAGATGCCATATTGTCAACAAAAATAGTAGGGCTTATTGTCACCAGACCAAATTCATGTGCAATGTGTCATTTGCTGTGTTTCCACTTTGATGTGAAAAAAAAAAAAAAGTACTTTTAACTGTTCACTGTTCTTTGAGCACATATTCATCTGTACAAATTCTGCCATGGGAAGGAATATAAATATGATTTATGGCATGTTTATATTGGAAAAATCTTTCTTCTCCTTCTCATCATAAAGTGCACAGTGCAGCTAAAGGAATAAAAAGTAAGCACTGCAAACTCTCAGGGTAGGTACGCTTAAACTAGTTTAAACAGTATTTAACTTAATGCAATAACTTATCAAATAAAGCAGCCTTAACTGGTTTTAGCGTATCTACCTCAGGGGTTCACAGCAGCCAAACTAAATCAACTCAGTGACACTGATGCAAAAAAACCACAGGTGTTGTCCAGCCTCATTAAGATAGCTTGGTGCACCATGTTCACACAAGGTTGCAAGAAATAGAGGCATTTGCATGGTTTATGAGCAGAATGAGGGCAACACAAGATATTTAGTTTCCATAACCCATAAAAAATTTGGGTTTCATGAGAGCGAGGCAAGGTTTAGAGCACTATACAGGGAAGGCAACATCAATATCAAATCCTTCCTGAAGTCCTACAATCCTGCAAGCACTTTCAGATCCAAGTTGCAACACACTTTGTGGTTCTGCAAGCTTCTCTTATTCCTCAGCTTCTTTCCTAGCAGGTTATTTTAAACAAGTGACCATTATGACACATAAACACAGGCTCTTTACAAAAACACTATACTTATCTTCCTGGTTTTGAATACCTTCCCCTGTTTACTTTTGGTGGCAGCCAACTAATAAGTTCTTTTATAAGTGGCTGCCAGTCTCCCAGCTTATCATTTCTGAGGTCTGATGTTAAATAGGCATCAATTCCGAGGTAGGGAATGGCCACTATAAGTACATACAAGAAGTCACTAAGTACTAGGCCAATACTTTAGCTCTCAAACCACCAGGTCTTGGCACACTGTAATTCCTTCCCTTTTCAATAATTCTTGATAAATGTATAACAGCTTAAAAGAAAAAGGTTGCATTTTCCTCTGAGATATAAGCAAACAAAAGGATAAGCACACAGCAAAATCCATTGGATTAGCCTTGAGTTTTTACAAATCTAATGTTAAAATAACTATTAAACAAAAGTTAAGAAATTGTTAGCAATTGCTATTGTTCAGTTAGACACAATTTGAACATCTCTCTTGCAAATTAGCTACCTTGGACTAATCTGTGCTTGCATAACCAGCCTTCCTTTTACTGAATGTGCATCTTTCTGAAAAGGCTTAATTTCTCTTGCAGGGCTGACATATGAAATCAGTTGAGGATGCTCAGTAGCCCTAAAAGGAACTGCTCTACATCCATGCACCACTTATGGGCAAAGCCTAGCCATAGCCCCGGCTGTAACAACACTTCTGCTGCTCTATGTGGGGCCAGGACTTTAATCACACAACCTATGTCAACAAGTGAACAAAAGTCCAGTTCTCTCTCACACCCTCTTGCCATGCCTTGCAAACCGCCCAGTGCAATTCCGGGTGGCCAACCCAGTTCAAATAGTTGGTAAAAAACCACTGACAAAGGAGCTACCACTTTAAAAGATGTGGTGGTGAAAATATTGGCTCAATGGTCGGCTTTGCTGGCTCATAACCACTAGTTAAACTAATAATTCAAGTCCCAGTAGAGTCCACAGCATTCTTCTAAGCTATATATGCTGAGTATCAGGAATTCAATTGCAGGGAGGTCCTCCACATGATACTTTAAAAACCATGCCTCAGCATCCCTGAAAACGTTTCTCTTTCCCACCTGCCATGCAGTGTGCTACACATACCTTGGCTCTACCTCCGCTCCAAAACTTTCAACACTTCCCTGTGAATAGACATTATCTATTCACAGGTATATGACATGCTTTAGAGCGAAGACCACATAAAATGAAAAACATTATTATCAGTGAACTCATTTACGGACATTTCTAAGAGGGAAAAAAGAATCTGTAGAAAAATCCTCATGAAGCAGTCAAAAATTAAAGCTGGGTTTTGAATGCCTAGATCAAGGAGGGGAAGGTTCAGTTGGGAAAAGCATGGGGTGGAGAGGACAACAGGAGTTTACAGAAGGAAAGGAAAAATGTCCTCAGCCAAAACAGAAGCTCAGCGTTTGGACTGTTCTCCTCTCCATTTCATTCCTCTACTGTATTACTCTCTGGTGGTGCAGTTAAATGTTCCAGCCAGATATTTATCTGTAGCACTTCTCAATTAGCAAATAAATAAATAAATAAATTCAGGTTTGTTTCAGGCAGTCAAAAATGTTAAGTATTATGAAAAGCTAGAACTCTTCTGTGGCTTGCTGCCTCCAAGGCCAGACCTCTCTGTACCCCTACCCTAGCCCTGGAAACAGACTTTGGATAGTAGTAAAGATATGGTCAAAATGACAAAAAGTTTCTGTTGAAGAACTGGGAGTTATCAGCTCTGAAAATTTTCCAAACCTAGTTATAACCTCATAGACCAAATTAAAGCTAATTTACTTGGTAGTAAGTAAACATAGTGCTCCTTGTTTATGAAAGAGAGGGACACATGCTGAGGAACGTTAACCTGTGGGATCTGTGGACATGGTAAGAGCAAAATAAGGACTCTCAAAAGTCACTGCCTTCCTTGGCATGACTTGGAAGAACTAGCCCTTCTTAGAGGCCTCTGACTTTCTCCTTTAAAATGTGTTGGAAAGACATAATTGAAAATATTCCTGGCTGAAACTGTGATTCCACCTTAAGAAGGCAACCATGAGGCAGACTCCTGGGTCCCTGGCCTCTCTGACAACAGCTTCTAAGAATGCAATTTCAGTCCACAAGTTTCCTCTGACCTGCATTTCCTCAAAACCAAGAATGCAAATGCACACTTGAATAAAAATATGAGAGGGTGAAGCCTTTTTCTTGTGGCAAACTCCAATGAAACATTTCCTGCCGCCTCAACCTCCTTTGTAAAACATGTGTAATGAAGGTGGGAAACATCTCTATATTTGTCTGTCTAAGCAAGCCAACTGGTCTATGCTCAAATGCTCTCCTGCGGCTGCTTGCTTAGTACCACATATCACAACCCTACACACTGACCCTGAGTACCTGTTTAAACCTGTAGATCATAAACTCCACTGAGCAATACTGTCTCTTCCACCTCCCAGAATTTACCAGTATTGTGAAATACTGGTATAAAAGATGGTATGCAGAAACGTATCATATTAATTACAAAATTCCCAGGAAAAAAACCACTCACCTAAGCATTTGGGGCAACATTGTCCAGCAGGAATGTGACTGAGGTGCTGGGGACATGAGAGAATGGGGCAGACTTCTTGGGTGCACTGTGTCCTGCCACCCTGAAGGAAAATAGGCTCAGTTAGAAAAAAAATAAAGAAAAATGTCAAGTAGATGTGCACACACCCACACAGACTGGTAACAAGTCTTGAAAAGCCTTAGCCAAAGCAGTATTTGCCAACAGAAATTTCTGCTTGCATCAGGCATACAAGGAAGGTGTACAACTGTCCTTCAACACTTTCTACATTGCTTGCAGAGACCTTGGATTATTCATATTTTTTCATTCTCTCAAGCAATGAATGTAATAGTTGAAGAAACAGTGTCTTTCTATCTTATTTCTTGGCGTGGATATGAGAAAACCAGGGAGAATAAAATCATTATCCATGAATCTTTCTGGATGTTCAAAAAAGTTATTGAGCAATTTTTTACATTATTCTTCACCTCCTGTGCCATGCCCTTCTAGGCTTGTCTGGGACAGGGATTAAGTGCTGAAGCAAGATGACAGCAGGTGTTCTTCCACTATGTCCATGACCTCAGAAACCAAATAAACCAAAATCACTTAAGAAAGCATATTCTTGTTAGCCTCCGAGTCTAACTATGCAAACCCAGAAGGTCTGCTTTCTTCAGAGGACTGAAAACCAAGAGGGTATATGAAATTTTGAGAATGAATGTGGCAAAAAAAAGAAAAAAATAAGCAACCTGGACTGGATATATCCTGGCGTATCAATGAATATCAGAAAGAGAGAGAGGCAAAAAGCACAGCAAAGACAAAAGCACAGAATATATATCTAAGATTAAGTCAGTCAAAAGAGATCTTTGTTCTCATTCTGCTCTGTTGCCTGATTACTTCACCATGCTTACAGAATACTGTGTTTAGCTCTGGACCCTCTACCAACATGTGCTCCATACGCTCATGAGAAGTCCGGGTTGTTAAACTTTAAAAATCAGTCCACCTTTGTCTTAGCAAGAGAAGTCAGCACTTTTCATCTAACTGCCCTGTCTTATTTATCACTCAGAGCTGCAGGCTCATCCCAACAATAAGCTTTGTGTTCCTGGATGCTGTGATGGAAGACTTATGAACAGTCTCCTCCCACCTACATGCTGGATGCCTCTTGGGGCTCCCTGGGGAAAGATGGAAAAAGCTGTTCATTTTGAAGAGCTCTGTGCCTGAAATGATGGTATGCCATTCCACTCCTAATGGCCTCAGTGAATCATGTAAAAGCTTTTACATACAGGCAGACCCACATATACACTATTATACAGAAAATAACATACCGACTGTACCCCTGTTCTATAATAAGTTTTCAGGCACTGAAGTCTACCTGTCCCATGGGGCTACCAAAGCATCCTGAATGCACATGGCGAAGGACTGCTCGTAATTCTTTCACTGCAGCATGCAGGAACACAGAGTTTATTGTAGACTGAAATGACTGCTCTAAATTAAGGGTCAGACCAGAAACTTGACAAAACGAAATGAATTCTTCACTGATGTTCCTTATGATGCTCAGGGAATAGCTCTGTGAGAAGAGACACAGGTGCAGAATGAAAGAGAAAATACCAAAGAAGGGCTCTCTGAAGCAGTGCTGTCATTCAGCCCAGGGAAAAAGGCTAAGAGAAGACAAAGTTCAAACTTCGGTCACAATTCAGCAAATGGGGAAGTAGGGCATGGAGACCTCAGCCAGCCTGGTGACAGGATCAGGGATACCTCCATGGAAGATAAAGCAATGCTCCAACACGTGGTGAGCACAGGTCCTTTCTTGCAACCTTGCTTCTGTATTTAATACTCACATATGCTATGCCTCCGCGGAACTGCTTTGGAGTCTTGCTTCTCTGACAGATTGAATCAAAGCTCAGGCTTAGCACATTATCGAGACATTGCCTTTGCAGCCTGTTGTATAGATTTTTTTTAAATACAAAATGCCATGGATAATATGAAATATTCCTTAATTTCAGCCTTTTGTTTCTAGCTACTTTTTTACCTTTTGTACTGGCCCCTCCTCTGCACAAAACGAAGCCCAGTTGCATCTCTCTCTTTACCCCACTGCTACTCCTGCTTCCAGCTGTAATGCTGCTGCTTTTTAACACCAAACTATTTTCTAACTTGCTGCTGTCCCAGATAGGCTCTTCCAGGCTTGAATATCATGCTAGGGTGCAAGTTCAAAAACAGTCTGAAACAAATCAATCTGTACCACTTAAAGTAAGAATAATTCTACTTGCCCTACAGAGCTTAGAGAGATAGCTCATTGGGCACTATAAGGAAATATCAAAACCTACACAATATTTCTATTTTCTTAAAAGGCGCAGTCATTACAATTCAAAACTCACAAAGCATTCAGAATACCAGCTTTCAAAGCAGGATTAGCTAGTGCTGCCAGTGCTTTAAATTGCATGGAATAGAGCTGCATAGAAAAAACAGTGCAACAAAAGTTCAACAAAAAAAATCAAGGGAAAAAATAACTCCAGAGAGCAAAAAGATTGGCTCTGGATGGCCTAAGCCAGGGTGGGAACTGCACAGTAAAGACCTTGCCTCCTCCACCTCCCAATTACATCTACAGCTTTTAGCTCACATTTCCCTGTTAAGCATAACATCTCCCAGGCAGCCAGAATATTCCAGGTCTGAAGCAACACCTTCCAGTAAAACCAAACCTGAACTGGAAGCCAGCACAGACCAATAAAGTACAAGTGACATCTGCTTCCTGTGAGAAATGCTATTCAAGAGCTAGGCAAATAAATCCTTGAGCAATAGTTATGTGAAGCCTTAATCAGGGGATGCTGCTGCAGTCCACAGTCCTCTGGAGGTAACATGACTTTGTAAGAAATCTACAGTCTACAATGAAAAGATTCACTTTCCACCTCGGAGACAAACAAAAACACTATAACTCCTGCTGCCACCTCGTATCTGCAAAGCAAAGCAAGAGGCTCCCTGACATCAGCTCAGAAGGCGGTATGGACTAAGGTATCGTCTTGTCTCAGCAGCTTTCTCAAGAGACAGAAGAGAAAGGAAGATGAAACAGCACTTTCTAGCTCTCCCATGAGAGGTCCACCTTTGAGAAAGACAGACGAGTCTTTCCTAAAACAAAAGCATGGAGCTAGTCTAGCTACTCGTCCATCCACTTCTGCTAAGCTCCTACTTCAACTATGATACTTCACTGTTCAATAAGGACACAAGAAACTTGGCAGAGTTGAGAGACGCACCCATCCAAGCTGCAGCTGACTTTGCTGGAGACACTGGATGAAGGATAGAGTGCAGTTTCTGGGCAGGGTACCCACATGCCCGGTACACAGCATGTATGCAGCCTGTGTGCTAGGCCAGACAGAGAGAAAAATGTCTGCAGAAAAAACTGTCTGTCCAAAAGCTCCCCAAAGATTCGGAGCCTGCTGCAATTAATCTCCAAGAGCCTTGGACTTCATCTACCATGAGGGTGAGAACAGTGACCACCACCAGCAGAGCTGCCCTTGTCATAAGCAGATTTTGACAGCACTCATGAAATCTCAGGATAGAGGTTTCCATACTTCCAATTTGTTTGCTACTGATAACGAGCATGTCTAAACTTAATAATATTTTATATACATGTTATTTAATGTTAAAGGTTAACTTCAGTATTATCAAGAACCATGTTTCTTATGAGCATCTCATTTTCCATTTCACTTTCAGGCTTTATCTCTGTGCTTTAGTGAAGCTATAAATCATCCAAAAAAGATTCCTCCCTAGTTTTGCCCTATGTTCACCTTGTGCTTGAAAGACTCTGCTAATCCCCCAAGAGAAGTAAAATTTCCATTGATTTTGCAGAATATTTTGTCTAAGTGCTGGCATTAGGATTCATCCCACAGTGGATTGTAGGCATTTAATTTTAACTTTCATTCTAGAAGAAGTGTGAAAGGTTTCATTTGCTACCAGTGAGGCTATCCTTATAGGGAAAAAAAAATTATAAATAAATATCAAAATTACATTTCTCTCAACTCCAGGATACGTATTCCAGACATTTAGAGCAAGGTCAGACGCACACTGTAGCCTCAGCAGGGGTTGCTGTAAGAACTAAGACAGATGTTCAATGTTGTCTCCAGCTATGAATAAAGATTTTACATCACCAGCATGAAAAATACCTTTGAAAGTTCAACAGGGTCACTACTGAGCAAGTCTGCCCCATGCCAGTGGCAAGAGAAGCCAAATAAACACACAACTCTATGACTGTTTGTCTTCAACCACTCTAGCACAGTGCAGGTGACTACAGCCACCATGAACATATTAAGAAACATTATAATTTTTGTGACAGCAACAGCATAAAGGCAATGAATAGAAATCTGCTGATAAAGAGAGATATATCATTTGAGATTCAGATAATGATGAGTATTACCATTCTGGGGGAAAAAAAAAAGATTTAGGCATACCAGGACTCCTATTTCACTACACCACATTCGCTGATGTGTATAAGACTTCCTACATGGACTGGATAGTGCATGGGCTTGCATACACTTGTTGGTCACCAGGAGCTCTGTCTGACGTATTAACTACTGTGTGATAGTAAAGACTTCCACTACCTCCCAAATGTGTACTAAATACATAAAACAGGTCAGCAACACATACTATGCAAACATCTTCAAAACGTCCCTGGAATCACATGCTTGTAAACCCATACCTTGAGTTTACAATCAGATGTACAGTCCCTGATGTGTCATATAAGTCGACTTCAGGCACAAAAGTGAGAGGATACCATATTTAGGGTGTGGTTTTAATCTGGAAATAAAATAGGTGTTCTCTCCTAAATCAGATTAAAGACACTCCAGTTCTTATAAGAATGCTGGTATAGTATGTGGCAGACAGCCTCTGGGAGTAACTTCACCCTTACACAGTATTTCAAGGTCCCCGAAACAGCCGTGTCATACACAGTGAGAGTGCCCTGGAAGGGTCATGGGACAGAGAAGGTTTCTAGAAAATGCACAAAGTAGCAAAACAGTTCTCAGCATAAAAGCAAACAGCACATCAATCAGTTCAGCAAACAGACGGACAAGCCAGAGCTTCCCACATCCCTGCAGCCTGATCTATTGTCTAGACTAGGATTTTAAAAACGCTTCTTTAGAAAGTATTGGATAAAATTCAGAACAGGGAGATCTTGAGCTTCAGTTCAAAACAGCAGGTATTTATACTGCCTTGTGTGTGCTAGATTTTTAAAATCTGGATCTAGATCTCAAACCCTATTTGCTGAGATATCACTGCTATAGGAAGGCTTTAGAAAGTGGTCCTAGTGACAGTCTAAAGTGGTGTCCCAAGAACCGCATGTGCAGCAAATGCTCTAAAGAGCTCATCTTTTTAATATCAGATCATGCAGATTAGTGTGGATATAAATTATTGTCTTGAATGTCTTAAAAATTACCTAAAATCTATACAGATTAGAAATGGTAAGCTGAAAGATTCTTATGAATAAATTTCTAGAGCAAACTCTGGGGCAAAGTAAAGGCACAGTTCTTAAACTATGCTTTACCACTGTTTTCCCTCAGTCTGATGCAAAGGCATTCCTTGACACAGCCAAGAGAAGCCTGAAGAACTCCATCGATTTCTAGCAGGTAAGAGTTTCACGCTACCACCTCTCCCTCTATGTGCACCCTTATGATACAAGTAGTTAGGTGTACTGTTTGTGTCATCAACAAGCTGTACTAATAAGAAAGTTCAATTAGTTGTCTCCAACTAACGTAAATTCATGTCCCCAAGCTCCTAGCAAATTGCAAGAGTGGTTGCAAAGTGTCACAGAGTTAGAACATCTTGACCTAAAACCAGGAACAAAAAAGCCTCCCTCTTTTGGAAGTTAATCTGTATGTGGTTGTATCCAGCTGCTGAGGAATTAACTGAATTATCCATTAGTTAGTAATTTAGGGTAGGACGAAGCTTCTAAATACTGTCATGCTTTCCATCAACCAAATACCATGTGTACAAAGTGACTTGTCTAAGTGTCAAGCCAATCCAGTCTTGCCATCTTATTCCACTTCTCGAGAGCCACATTTCCTGGGATTCCTTAGATGAAGAAAAGAAATTTTCTCTTTTTCAGAGGAAAGTAGTGTGCTGTGTTTGTTTGCTGAAATATCACAGCATCCTCCTAGAGACTGAAGTACGCTGTTCTGGGGTATAGCTCTCCACTTTGAACTCGGACTGCTGGGGAGCTGCTGGTCCTGGTTCTTTCAAGTTTCGAAACACGATTTGCACTGACTCTCCTGTGGGAGGATGTGGAGGACCAGGGTATTTACTGCTCTGGGTGAACGCGAACATTCTGGAAAATGAAATCTTGGGTTGCACAGTAGCTTGCTTTAAGTATGCACAGGCAGAGACACTGCTCCTAAAATTTCACAGTTGCTGGAACTGCAGAAGTGCTCCTCAGGGAAGGTCACGCGGTGCTCTGCTCTCAGCCAGGGGACTCAGCGCAACCAGCACTTGGTCATATTTCTCCAGTCTAATAGCGCTGTGCAGAAGTGTTGCTGGGATTACATTGCATCTGGCTTCACAATCCAGCTGAAATCAAATCGCTCACTGACCCAACAGCCTAGCTGCAGAATCTAGCAGCTGAACAGCCAGCAACCCTCTCCCCTCCAGGGCTTACGCACTGAGCTCTTGGCTCTGTTGAAAGTGATGTTGTAAATAGCCCCTCTTCACTTGGAAGCCTTGAAAGGTTTAATCACGGTGTGTACTTTTCCCCTTTCAGGCTGATTTCCTAAGGAAAGAAAGCTTATGCAGGCACAAACCAGGCACACCTGTAGCTTGTGAATCCCTGATCAGCTCCACCCACAAATGATCAAGGGACTCCTCTGAAAAAGGTATATAGAGATAAAATAGCAAAAATCAAAATGACATTAAGATCTCAAGGACATTAAGTTCCTACAAGTTTTGTCAAAACCGGACTGCTGCAGAGAGTAGAGAGCCCCTAGTTTCTTTCCCAGAAGGGACACCAGAAAGCATCCCACAGTGTTAGGCAGCAGCTGGCTGTCCAGGCAGCATCTCCCAGACCCCCTGCCTTTTGGTTTGTGCTCGTGTCATGGAGGTGCTGGAGGAAAGCTCAGATTATTGCACTTAGGGCAGATGAAGGAGCAAGGGCCACACATCTACAGAAACGCAGCTTCGTTACTTCTGCTGCTCCTAGAACAATCTCCCTATTCCTAGGTTAGCAGGGGCAGTGGCACGTAAGACAGGTCTGTGTCCCATACCTATTGCACCATTCCCATGAGATGAGGCATATTTCTTCCTGTCTTTCCTGTTTTTTTTTTTCCCCAGTACCTACACGGATTGAGGATACCTGTGTTCCACACTGGCCTGCAACTACCCTGAGGCCTGGATGCTTTCAGATGGAACCCACATACTTGTTCTGCTTTGGGAGCTCTTGTTTTATTGATCCTTCTCCTGGACACTTCAACACCTCAGGCTTTTTCCAGGGGTAGATCTGTTTCTCTCAACAAATCTCTCCTGCAAGCAGAAATAATGTGTCCCAAAAACTATTCTATCTTTCATTAGGTACTCTTTAATGTCTCTAAAGTTACATGCAGAAGGCAGAGCTTTCAACTCTGTAATATAAGTGTCTATTCCTTCTTCTGCTAGTTGATAGTGGGTTAAAAAAATCAACAGTACCTTTCTACATCTCAGAGATGTCTGGATTCGCACTGCACCTCAAACACCTTTGTGGGCTGTTTAATTATCCCAGGCACTATCCCTAGCAACAGAGCATCACTTCTCAGAATTTTTTTCCCAGTGAGAGAGTATCTAAAAAGTTATCTTCATTTTCTCAACTTTGCCAACAATGCTCAGTGTTACATAGCAGGTTAGTTCTTACTTTCAGCATGGAGATGATTGGTCAGCATCTCACATCCAACTTTTCCTCTAGTTTGAATCCTTTCACATCACCTCCATCACTTGCTGCCATTTCACACACTTACTAATCAAACTCTCTTCCTAGCTGCAGGTCTCGTTAAACTAATGGCTGACACTGTGCTTTATACAGTCCATGCTGGGTAGTAGTATCAAAAGGCTTCAGACTCCTGAAATTAAAACTAGCTCTTTATTAATAGAGAGCTACTTAACAGAAATGCCGCAACCACAGGTACCACTGCACGTACCCTCCGCACATCTTGGTGTTTTCTATAAACCAGACATCCTTCTATAGGCTATGCTTCCCTCTCTAATCTCCCTGCCAGTTGCTGCACAGGGCACACTCAAACAGCGCCAAGTCATCTCTCTGAATGCTGCTGCGGAAAACAGGGATAGGGATCTAGCACTGTACAGCACTCACTACAGCACAGTGCCTTTCCATAATGCTGGAGGTTAGAAGACATAAGAGGAGGATTTTAAGGTGGGATGTAGGCAAGGACTGCATCAAAGGTCATACAAATCAGTGCGAGTCTTTCCACTGATTTTCAGTCCCCTTTGGATGACAGCATTTTGAACAAAAGTCCCAGAAGTTGCACAGGCAATGGTGAAAAATGAGCCAAGATAACCGCGTAAGCAGGAATGGGCCAGGAGGGCAGCCCCACACTGCAGAAAGGGGCAGAGCTCTCTACCACCTTGGGAGTAAAGAGCAGCAGCTTCGTGAGGACAGCAGAAGGGAAGCAAAGACATTGGCAAGGAAACAATTCTGGCATGCCACTGCAGGAGAGAGTTCAGCTATTCGTGATTAATTTAGCTGTTACACCAGAGGTCTCCAGCGACTATGGAAGCTTTGCTGTGAGCCACATGATTATTTATTTCTCTTCTAAAAAGAACTGTTTCTATGAAAAATTGCAATAAAACATGTTATGCTGGAAACTGTCTGTGGCCAGAAAAACTATTAAAAACCACTAACAAGCTTCTTCAGCTTATTCATGTCCCATCCCAGATAATAAGAAAGTTAGGGTTAAATCCAAGGGACTTTCCTAACTTCAGTTATTAGAAGCAGAGCAGTAGCTCTGTAAAGCAGGTCCTGTCTTCCTGCAGCCATGACTTTTCCCCTGAATCAGCTGGAGGCTGCTTTGTTTTCACTGGCATCAAGAACACATGAAACACAGTCCAGTGGGTGTACAGTTGGGTGTACACCACCAGTGCATTTGCATAACATTTCAAAGTCCTAACCCGATGCTTGCAAAATGACAGTCACTGCCACAATGTTTTTATATAAATAGCACTTGCTTTTCATAAGATAAACTTGCACAAAGGTTTTCCTTTTTTTTTCTTTTTCTGCAGCATAAGCTTTGTGATACTACCTTACAAGCTTTTCTTGCTATGTCCTACAGTAACTGGTACTCCTATAAACCCACGCTTTGGCAGCTATTGGCGACTACCTTCACTCCCACTTGCAATTCCCACATTACAGCACAGTACTGGCCTCCCTTTTGAGAACAGCTTTTCCTCCTGAACAGTCCGTTCGCAGAGATACACAGTTATTAAATCCCTCCAGTGTCCCCAGCGTGTTTCTTGCACACGCAGAATACTAGTACCATTGTGGTCCTGAGAAAGGTGACAATTCTGACTCTCACTTCATCATCATTCTTTAAAATTCTTGGTCACGACAAGAAACTCTACAGATGTATCCGCATAGCTTTGCCTTAAAGCATTAGTTTTAAATAATTCACCTTAAGTTATCTGCAGGACTAAAGTGCAACACTCGAGTGAATTAAATCTCCAAATGCCCAAATTCTGACATCTGGCATTTAGATACAAAATAAAGGCTTTATTTTCAGCGGTGTGGATACTTTCTTGTAGACAATATGAACTTCATTTCATTGCATGGTTTGAAGCTTCATTTTTTGGACGTGCAAACGTATAAACAAGGTCATGAATAAAACCAACTAGGGTTGTTCTTGGAAGAGGAAAAAAGCACACAATTTAGAAGAAGGTGCCTATACACCTGAATTTGGAAAAGTTGTTACTAGGTCAAAACCTGCCAGAATAGCCCACACCAAGTCACTGTTCCATTCACAAGCAAAGAAAACAGATCTCCTTCAGTGATTCAGGGCAATGAGGTATTGGAGAGGTTGAGACTTAATCCTTCACCGGCTGTTTCTACAATTTACGGACGCCCTTGCCTGAAGGTTTGCTGATAAAGCACACTCGTATCTGTAGAACATCCGTGGTGAAATAAATCATACTGTTGTAGTAGTAGTAAGGACACTACTTCTAGCTTTTTACAAGACCTTCATACATGCACGTACCCTCCTTAAATGTTATGCTCCACGTATACTGCTGAGGTATATTTTCCTCAGGAAATATAGGATTACATACGCTCTGCTTCCTTAATGAATCCATCAAAGGTTTTCATTAACAGGAGATCCTGTTTGTCCTAAGCACTTAGCAAAGAGAGTTAAAAATACACTTTAAAGTGTTATGCAGACTTCAGCAAGAGAAAGTGCTAAACTGCAGCTCATTCAGAGGATTTCTTGGAAATAAAGCTTTAGGAAAACTAGGCTACCTTTATGAAACCAGTAGGTTACGAAACTGTTCCTACAGTGAAACAGTCACAGAGGTAGCTTCAGTCTACCTGAAGTGGTGTATGATTAGACTCACTGTAGGCCAACGGTACCCGTCTACAGTAACATCCCTAATACCACAGTGCACAATTCCACTGCTTTGTACTACCTAGAGCTGTCGCTCCCCAGAGATATGGCTTCGCTTTACTCCAGGGTAGAGCACACCCCAGCTTGTGATCAAGGGAAAGTAACACATTTTAGTCTTAAATACAAGCCTGAGCAAGGGGTGCTGAGGAATCTGCAGCTCTCCAGGAACAGCCTTGGGAAGCACTTTGATTAGGAATCATTTACAAGTCACAGTTCCTCTACCGCTTCCTCCTTCCTCCAGGGGTAATGATTTACAGAAGCATCAGCAGCAAATTCTGACATTCTGCAGTCCTGGCTAGCAAGACTGATAGGGGAATCACAGGTTTTTTCCCTCCTTCCTAGCTTGCAAACCATCTGCACATGCATGGGGAGAGGGTGGATGAAACCCTAAGAAGTCCATTCCTCCTTCACACCTCTGCATGGACCATGACATACATTCAGGTGTCCCCTGTCTTTTCTTCCAATTTTTTCCCAATAAAGTTCATATCCAGCTACTGCTGTTAATTTATGGCTGGGATCCTGTTGCTAATTACTGGCTTCTCACTGGCAGCAATGCATCTGTAAAAGGCTGATGCCCAGATCTATAAAGATTGTAGGTTCCTCAGGGACAGCTTAGGCATGATGTAGAACCTACAGAAATATGGGTTTAACCATTTAGGCACCTATAGCATGCCAGGGTTGGCTATATTTTGGCCAGGCCAACTCTTCCGGCACCTGCCTAAAGGCCTGCTGCTGTTCTTGCTCTGGATCAGCACCATTACAGCAAGCCAACCAGCTTGGCACTTACCTCTGAGCTAAGCATATGTGACATTCACAAACTGGATAGTCTTATATCTAAATTCTTTGCGAGGCCATACGTATAGGCCATGTTCAAGCCACAGCACATGGTCAACTTCATTCGAAAGGACTGCCAGAGGAGTTGGAAATACTTGTATCTACCTTTCCAATAACATCCTGCTAACCAAAGCACTTCAGAATAGAGGCACAGCCCAAGGTGAAGGCACTCCATCATCCTCTTGATAAAGCAACACCACCGGGCAGTAAAAAAATTAAAAGATCCATATGAAACCATTAGGTTGTCTACAAATTTCTAGAGCCTAATGAAGAGGGCACGTACCCCAAAGGAAGAATTTTTCACATTCTGGGACTTCTCACACAGGAAGATCTTTCTGCATTTTACATTTCAGAAAATACATCATATAAAGACTAAGAATGGGGGTCACACCACATGCAATTGGAAATGCAAATTACAATGCATTCTTATATTTGGCTTACTGCCTTATCATCAAAAGCCATTAGTAGTCCCTAAGAGAGATAATAAGCAAGCAAATAAAATTTAGTTCTGGTTGCAAGTGTAGGTCTCTCCTTGGCCCTGTTAAGTCTCCTTTGTACCTGTCTAATGATGTAAAATGGTCTTAAAATCAGTGTAAAGTGACTCATTAAAGATTCCCATAGGAAACAGAATCATACATTTTTATGCATAGGATTTGTTGAACTACTGGAAAGAAGTAATTTAATTAGCAGAGCAAAGACATTTGAAAAAATGTGAATTATTTATATTGTAACCCTCATCCCACAGGCAGAGAACTTGGATAATTTACTTCTCCAAAAGTTCTTGTCTTTTTTTCCCCTACTCTTAATTTTTTTTAACATGCTCCTGAGATTACAATCCAGAACTCTCTCCTCAGCAAGTTTTCAGCATTTGCAGGTTCTCAGCTGCACGCACTTTCAGTCATTAACCTTCCCTCTACTCGTGCTGGCCTTGCAGGGAGGTTCTCTGATAATGTGAGAAAGTGTCATTTGAAATTATTCTAAAGCAGAGAACAGCTACACACTCCAACCTATTATTGTAAGTTAACACTAATGGCAGCTATACCTTTCAAAATGATACAATATTTTTTACTATTTAAAAAACAGACCCATCATATAAAACAGCTACCATGTTTATTTAGACAAGTGCTCCTCCGCTCTTATAAGTGGAGGCTGATGACAGATGTGTTTTTAAGGCAAAAATATTAACTCTAGAAATGTCAGCATCTGCTTCTTTTCAGCCTAGCCTTACAGATTCACACATCATTTTTCATCCACAAGGAGAGTTTCTTTTTTCTTACAGAGAATCTAAAAACACGGGTGTAAATTACTGGTCCCGAGGCCTGACAGTTTTATTAGCATGTCACTGGTGCTACACATGTTAGGTCTGATTAGACATAGAGAGCGGCTGGTTTCCACGGCCCACTCCTCGCAGGACGAGGAAGGCTTGCCCTTCCCCGACAGGAATTTTCCACCCGACTGTGCCATTTCTGTGAATCAGTATTTGCTAAAGTTAGAAGATGCCATACAAAAGCGCTGTATGTAATTCCTGGGGTTACTGGAGAGAAAGAGATAAAAAAAAACACAAAACAAAATTTTCTACTGAATTCAAGAAGGAGTCCAGCCTTCTGGCTCACACAGCTAGCATGCTATAATTCATTTTCATGTATTTAGTACAGTAATTGTTGTTCTTTTAATCATGCACATAGTACTGATAGATACAACAGATGAAGCCCTATACCTTAGTCACTACATACACACAAAGAACACCTCCTACATCTTTACCCTACATCACAGAGGAGCTCTGCGGTACTCACATTGCCTCCCAGAGAAATGCATGCCAAAAGAAAACATCACTCAAGGATAATTATGTACAATCAAACCAGGAACAGACATATGAACAAACGACAAGTAGAAGGTGGCTGCTACCCATCAGCAATTCAAGACAAACCATCTTCCAATTAGTGACCAGTTAGAGCAAATTAGAGCTGTAAGACTGGACCACACTAGCGAAGAAGTCCCTCTGGGCAAAATTCGCGTACACATCACTAGCCTGTGCCACCTCAGACCCAGTGACTATCCAAGACATTTCCGTAGCACTGGAAGACATGATAAAGGATTTACCACTGGAGACTCATACCTTCCTGGCACAACAGCGAGCAGCCAGGTGCGCTACTCAACGGCACAAAAATGCCCGTGTTGAATAACCAAAAGCTGTCCTACCCCGAATGGTAGCTATTCTCCACAGCCAGCTATCTTCGCTTCAGACTATGCTCAGGTTGTTACCCTAGACGTTTTAGTGACAGTAAGACTGCTCCAGCATGGCTGCACAGAAAGGTGCTGACAAACCTCCTTATTTCAACATTTTGAGCTGGCCAGAGATGAGACATCACTCCTGGCTTGCCTGCAGGCCACACTGACCTCTTAGCATGGCACTGTACCTACGTAATACATCCCAGAAAAGGCAGACCATGAGCTGAGAACTTGAAGCTGCCCACATCCGTTATAGGTGCTTCTATGAAGCGCTATTGCTAAATGACTTAACAAAATTTTCCCAGTTCTCCTTGGAGTGGGGCAGTGCAGATCTCCTGTAACAGTAAGTAATTTATTTACATAGGTACAAACAATGTGCTGCAGGCTTTAAGCATAAACAAAAAAGCCAAAAGACCAAGTTCTTGCCTGAGCAGCTTTATGATCTAAATAGGTAACACAAAGCCAGGGAACGAATGGGAAGCTTAACAAAACTGTAACTGTGACTGTCCCGTAAGCTTTGTGATTTCTTTGTTTGCTTACATGCTTTCTGCAATTTGTCCTGCCTTTGCTCCTTGGCAAAAACATATTTTTACAGATGGGGCTAAAAATAGCAATGGATGATAGAAACAGAGGACCAAAGAAGGTCAGTGTTGCCAAGTGAGCCTGCATGAGGTCTCTGCAATTCTGTGTCCAAGTTAAATTGATATTAGAGTAGCCATTGCTAAGGGCTTTCTATTTTTTTCTGTGGGTGACAAGCACTTCTGTTATTGGCTATGCTTAATATTCCTGAACTCTTAATTTTTAGGATTGATCAAGCATTTAATTTAAAAACCAAACATTTAATTTAAAAACAAGTTATTCTGACTGACATTAAGCTGGTATTTTTTCAATAACACCAGGGGAGTCTGATTGGCAACTCCATTTTGTTTGTAGTTCAAAGACTCTACAGGGACTTTATTTTCAAAATAATTTTATGATTTCTTTAGGAGAAAATGTTTTTTCTCTCATGCATTTTCAGATTGCAGAAAAAGATAGGTTTGAATTTTTTGCAAGTGTGAGCACAGCTCTGCCAAATCCTGTACACTTTTAAGTCCTGGTTAGGATTTGCAAAACATCGTATTTTGAGAAGATTAAACAAAAAGGTTATTTTCAACTTTGAGACTTCCATTTCTCCCAAGGCCTCTGTAAAAATCATGCAATAAGGTTGTCCAGATGGTAATCTGCAAGTGCAAACTGTCTTCCCCAGCACTAATGAGGACTTACACAAAGGGAAAAACAAACCAAATCTACTTAGAAGTCTATCCTGCTTTTCAAGGAAGGAAAGTTTAGCAGACATTTTCAGTGGTTGAGAACGGCCACCAAATTGCGTGTGCCAGGTGTTCTCCAGGTGGCATTAAGCAAGAGAGGTGTCCTAGGAGAGGCAGCACAGGGCTCTTGATTTGGCACAGGCATGACACAATTTATTCCTTAAACATAAATGAAATAGAAGCAGCAAAATAAGGATGAAGAGAAATTCCTACCGGGAGCATCCCTCAAAATACTGCCTGCTCTTCCCATGTCATTTGAGAAACTGCATGTACCAGAAACAAGAGAATTGTCTTTTAAGTGAAGACAGAAGAAAATGCATCAGTCTCTAGATAACAACACTACAATTTGTGTGTGTGTGAGAACCTTCCCCCTCAACTCCTGTTTTAAATGATCTGGAGCAACCAAAATAAATGTAAAAAAAAAAGGGAATATTTTTCAATTTTGTCCTCCTCCAGCCCTCCTCCCAAATGTGAAACACTTGCCTAGTAAAGGCTCCTCTTCAAAGCTAAATGAAATCTTCTCTGTATTATCCCTTCCATCCGTAGCCCTCTCAAACCTTCTTAATTAATTTTACTGCTGGTTTCAAAGAGCTCTCCAAGTTGGCTCAAATCCCTTTAGATCACATATCAGCATTAGCAACAGAAGATATATTACTACTCTCTCGTTTTCTTTTTCTCCCCCTCTTTCTAAGAGGAAGCAAGGAAGGATAATCAGTCACGTTATCACTCTAGAGCATGAGGCAACTACTGCATCCGAGGCAAACTCTGGACTCCTTGTGTAATTTTTATACACACTACTAACTCGATAGATGCTACATTTGTTTTTTCTTTTTTTCCCTGTAGCTTTTTTTTTTTTTCCCCTTTTTTTCTGGCAAATCCTAAACGAATCAGTCTATTCCATAATAATCTCATTAAGTCAAGACAGGTCTGAATTGTGTTTCTTTTTTCTTCCTTTTTTCCAACTTTACTGCTAAGCTCAAAAAAATTTAACTTATATTTTCAAAAGCACCAGAACTCTTACGTAGATACAATGGACTCTGTGTAAGCGAGATCACGGACAGGGTATTTCCTAATGCAAGGATTTCTCAAGAAAGGTCCAGGAGCTTTCCAGAGTAGTCAGGTATGGTTTTTATGGCCAAATTCACACACAACATAAGGTAATGCCACTCTAGTAAAGGCAATTTGAACACAGTGAGATGGCAGCTCCTTATACCAAAGCTGAATTTGACAGAAGTGATTTTAATGGGTTCTTTTTCTGAAGTAATTATTCACTCTGTTCCTAAAAGAGTGAAAAAGAGAGAGGGAGGGAGAAAAAAAACTGTACAGATGTCAGAAACTCATAAAGAGGGATTCTTCTATTTTGGTGTAAATTCTTTGCAGATTGCACCATGCATTTGTCCCATTTGCAAATTCATTAAAAGAGAGAGAGAGAAAGCACTTCCCCCCCCCCCCCCCCCGAGTGAAACTTTTTAATTACAAGCAGGGTTTCAGAGTGGTATTAGAGTGACATATAATGAAACAGAAATCCAGTATTTGTAGCTATTTTTAAATGCAGCGAAACAAGGAAAAAATTTTGCCTGCAGTATATGTTGAAGAGAATTACTAAAGCCCCTCTCCATCAAAAATCAGAAGAACCAAGAGCACCATAAAATCAACAGTTAACATATTTTTAAAGCAACATTTTGCTTGCGAAATTTCAAAGGAAAAACAGCAGTTCCTCCCTTTTCTTGCTCCCACCAGTAATGCTCAAAAAGAAATCTGCAACTTCCACTTCTCCATGTTTCTAATCCACCAAGACTGTTTAAAAAAATAATTCTTTTATATGGGGCATTTCATCAGATGGAAGTGAAATAAATGGAATGGAAAGGATGGAAAACCCCGAGTAAACTCTTCCCTAAATAATGTTTATTTGGACTTGAAATTTAAAAATTAAAAGAGTTGAATTGAGACATGCTGTTGGGAATCTGTTGCGGAACAGCCTGTGTGGCATTTCCTTGTTAGGAATCTCCGGCACTGGCAAAAATTCCTCTCTGATTCATTCTTGCTGCTTTTCTCTTAGTTGAAAAGACAATTTCTAATGAACCCTTCTGTTTCTCTGATCCCGCTTGGAAATCCAAAGGCCATCAAGACTCCTCACCACTGCAAACCTGGAAGGAGAAATTTTGCCTCCCGTACACAGTCCTGAGAGCACGGCTCACAGAAGCACAGGAGCAACGCAAAGTTCACACAGGTCATGTCTGCTGGTAAAGAACAGCCACCCAAGCAGGAACACAGGGCTGCGCTAGCACTGCGTGGACACTTAAAAGCTGAGATTCACCAAGATGACACGACTTCGACACCAACTATGATGCCGTGATTCTCTCCTTTTCCTTCTCTCAGTATCTGAGCCTTTTCTCTCCTCCTCCCCATCTTTGGGGACTTGTGTTTTTCACAGAAATATTTTTCTGCTGTAAATGGCCATTTTTATCTCATGTCACAGATCTGATCTCCTCGCTTGGCTTGTCTTCCCCCCCACGCAGCTGCGCTACACACACTATGAAGCTGTTCATCCATCAGTGAGCCTGAGTGACCTGCAGCAGCATCGTGTCTGGCAGCAGTATCACCGCGGGGCTCTTGCCGGTGGGTTCCCGGGGAGCTCTCCTCGGCAAAAGGACGGCTGGGAACTGAGCGGCGCGTAGCTTCGTGAGCCAGCCCCAGACGAGTCCTCCCACCGTGATGCCACACCAGACCTCTGTTTTCTTTCACTCAGCTGCCTGTTCCCCAGGAGCCGAATTAGGCAAGATGGCGAGACGGCTTCACAGAGGTGGCTGAAATCTGTAGGTTCAATTAGAAAAATGTTTTCCCTGTACACAGGAGATTTCTGCTGGGAATCTCCAAATGCCTACAGCGATGAACCAGAATCTGGTAACCTTGTGCCCAACCTTTTCCAGGAGGCAGCTACCCACTCTGCTCAAGGGGAGGCTGAGTGCAGGCAAGTTTAGATCACGCGTCACTCAGGTGGAGAATTCATAACATCAAACACTGCAAGCAAAACCAGTCCCTCCAAGGCCCCATCACGGTAACAAGGTCCTCCACACTCAGCGCTGGGCCAGCTTAGGGTTTCCAAGGCAGGTTTGCTTTGAGTGCTGGAAGTAAGGAACAAACAAGAACCTAATTTTAATCTTACAGAGGGGCCTAAGAAACAGGGAATAAGTTAGAGAAGCCCTGAGTGAGATTCGTTACCTGAAGAAGGCCTCCAGCAATTCAAAAACGTAAGGACCACAAAGATGGTTTAAAACAACATTTACCTCATTCCTGACCAACACAAGGGAAGGGATAAGTGTGAATAAAGGCAGCAGTTGTGACTCTTAAGACCACCAGCCGATGGTTGCCTTCCAGATCTTAGTATTGCCAACTGGAGGCTATCCCACACTCAGAGGTTTGCCAAGAAGGGTTGCATGAGCTTCAGGCAAAGGCAGTCAGGTTATCTCAAGCCACCTATATCAGCTGCTTGAGCTTATGCAGCTGACTTTGCCTGAAGCCCATTTAGCAAGTGCTTCCTGGCTCCCTTCCACTGGCGAAGCTCAGGAGACAGGAATGTATGCAAGATGGGAATATCGAACATCTGGGGATGGTAACATCTTAACCAGCACAGCTGCCAGCAAAGTGAACATCTGTCTGTTGCCCAGGTCTCCTTTCGCAAAGGAAAATGCTTTCTCCCACAGGCTCATCTGCGGCCAATGCAAGTATCTGCTCCCTCACTAAGAAAGTACCTTGTCCATGGTTAAGTTTGTCTACAGTGTAAATTAGCCCGTGCAATGGTCTGTGTTGCCACGGCTAGATTGCTTTGGATATCAAAGCTAACTTAAGTATACTGTAATGTCAAGCACACCTAACTTTTTTATTGCAAGTTTTAGTGTAAATGAGCCACAGTAAAGCTGAGGAGAATATTCTCTATGACTTTTTGGCATGACCAGTACTACATATATGTTGGATAATAATGATGTGATTCCCTCAGACTACTTTCTTTCCTAAAGAACATGACACATCATTCACTTCTTAATGTTTAAACTTTTTTCCACCCAGTAATTAAATAAGTTGTCAAGCAGCTCTCCCATACGCAGGCAAAGCCATTGTTTATGAACTGTCTGGGGCCCGCTCTGAAGCACCATTGAGGATTTGGCAAGCCTCTTAGAGCTGGCTAACAGTGTCATGTACACCCCATCTGCACTGACCCATGCATCATGCAGAAGGAAATGCTACCACAGTCGAAGGACGTTTGTTAAGACATGGAGAATTCCAGATTTAGTAAATTCAGAGCCCCAGAGCAGATCTTAAGTCGCATGCCAATCCCGCCCGAGAATGCAAACCGCGTTACAGCATTGCTACAGTGAGAGCAGTTTCAGGCGGGAGGAAAACGCTTACCACCCAGCGTTTATCAGGAATCTTTCTGGTCTGGAAATATCCTGTTCTCATGCCTCCCAGGCACTGCTGGCTTCACCCAGCATGAAATCACCACTCACGCTGCCTGTCTCTCACAGTAGTTTATTTCACTCCAAGGTGCAATCAATTCCTGTTTTACTCCAACTCGCACATTCCTACTGGTGATGTCTTCAGGCTCTCCTATTCTCATGACATCAACGAGAGCCTGTCTTGCTCTTATTAGCCAACAAAGTTTTCAAAGAACTGTGTCTGGAGAGGGAATTCCTGCCTGAGAACACAAGAAGCCACTTCTCTCTCTGGCTGCTTCACTACTACTACTATCAAATCCTGTTCAGCTTCCCAGGCAAATGCACTTCTGCCTGTTCACCTCCTGCCTGTTCTGCCTCCTCTCCAGCTCAGTACAGCATAGCTCAGGGCATCTCTCAATTCCTTTCCACTACTGCAAATTACACAGAAATGATGTGCTTTCTACCAACAGAGAAAGGTAAACACATTTGTGCTCTGTTTTTTTCCATGCTTGGCTAAATACATCTCTCCTATTGCTCCTGACGGTCTGTATTGCAGGAGGAGCAGCAGGGAAAAAAGTAACCATTCTTTTACCAAATTCCTCAGTATAATGATTCATTCTTCTAATACGTTTCCTGAGTTTTGAGAATTTTCCGTGTTTTAGGGGAAGGTAAATAAATCCTGCAACTCACATGAGTGTTCTATTTTTGACAGTTCTCAAGGATATCAGATTAATGGACAATGTTCAGTATCATGAAAATACCGTGCAAGAAAAGGGAAAAGCCACGCTCCCTGGGAAAATGCGTAGAGATTAAGTGTTCCAGCATGAAATATATTTCGCTGCTCTCCTGCTGGCTCTTTGCCTGCCTTCATGTGGGGAGAAAGGATAAGGTGTGAAGCCCGATCAAGCTTCCTCTTCTGTCTCCAACAGGACAAGCCACAACCAAGGAAGGAGCGCTGCAAATAAGTCCTGCATACAGATGCTTTTCAAGAAAGCAGGACACACAGTCCCAGTGGAAGGTGAGCTCATACTTAAGCTTGGCTGGCCACATGCCCATTTTCTCCAGAGAAGGTGTTACCAGGCCAGGGATATAGCTGTAGTTGAAGTCATATGGACGTTTCCCTACTTCCTAAAATTCTTCTTCATTAGGGCTATCACTAAAGTAACCCGAAAACATTTATCTCATTTTTAACAGCTACAAATAATGTGTTCCACCATCCACAGTTAAACTCAAGAAAATTCAGATATAATTTTTAATCCTGTTCCTCTTGCGACTGGTGTATCTGCTAGGACGTTTCCTTCAACGTGAGGCAATGCTCTGCTCACAGGATGCAAACTCCCAGAATTTGTCATGTTTGTCCAGTTTTCATTTGTAGCTATTTAACGCTAGCCCAACATCTGTATGTCACATTCTCTCCTTAAAACCATACGTGCTTTTCAAAGCCTACCATATGCCAGAGTTTTCTCAGTCACTGGAAGACATTTCTTCCTCTCCTAGTTTTTGGAACGTCATCTCTGTAAGTGACCCAAGAAGGTGCTGCAGAGGCAAACACCGCCATGCTCTGGCTACCCTGCAGCAGCTCACTGGAGAGCTGGCACTTACTGGGAGCATCCCATTACCCGGGGTAAAGGGTCCCCCACTGTGCAGTAAACATGTGCCACATCACTCAGCACCAGCCTTACAAGCAAGAGAAAACAAAGGTTAAGACAGTATGTTTACTTAAAAGCACAGACGAGCAGTAGTGGAGTAAAGATACAAAAAAATAACCCAAATGCATGATTAAGCTTTTAGTAAATAACAAATGATCCCCCTCAGCTGCCCCAACATCTCAGGCACCTTCCACTTCTCCTAAATTAAGCCAGTCTCCCTCTGCATCCTGAAGACAGACTCTGTAGCTTCTGCTGCCTGAGACAGCAGTGGCCTCCACCTCTCCGCCTTCCACTGTGCCCTCTCAGAGCGGGAAGGCCTAGAGCAAAACCTGTGACACTTCTTCTAACTATATCCAAAGCTAAAACGCCTTCAACGCTCTGACTTCTTGTAACTGCATGACGGGGCTCTATGTAACCCTGCAGGGATGAAGTCAATCTGGCCTACCCAAGGTTTTATAGCTGATATTTCTACTATGCTTTTTAATTAGCACATTCCTGACCTCAGCATCTCTTACAGTCATCTGAAGAAACTGTGGTAAAACTTTATATATTGTATTAGGAGGAATATTAAATTAACATCTCCTTATAGCAACTGCTGGAGACAAGCCACTTGCCCAGATGAACCCTTCTTCTTCCTCAGTCTGCGGATCCTTATGTCTGAACAAGCAAACAGAGGATTGTCTCTCAATTGTGAGTGAATCAGCGATGACTCAAAGAAAACAACCCTCTTGTCTCCCTATGAGAAGTCAAGCACACGGCAGCCAGGGCTGCCCCAACAGAAACTCAGGCGGGTAGCTTCTTCCCAGGATTAGCAAGTCATTCTGTGCTAAACAGAAAAGGAGAGAAAGGAAAAGCAAAAAGGAATAAAACGTCTACATTTTATTCTACATGTCTACTACACCATCCCCAGGCCCTTCCCTTCAGAGACGAGGGAAATAAAATGTGAATGGGAATTACTAGGGCATAGATTGCTTCTCCTCCTAAATTATAATAGTACTTTGCACAGGCCCTCCTAATTATTTACTTCATGGAGTGGATCCTCCCACTAGCTAGCCTAAAAGAACAAGGGGAGTAGATGCCTGCTGGCCCTGCTGCCCCTTAGGTCTAAAAGAGGAAGGCACATCACCCGAGAATCTATTTTCTGTTTACTGGGGTGGTTAGAAATGTCTCCAGTCCCTTACTTCCTTCCTAGCCTTGCAAAAGGGTAAGTGTTAGCAAGTTTAAAGTTGCAGCTTAATTCTGTCCCCACTACATGCCCACTTCAGTGGTGATACGAACACTGACTAGCTAACCCACACAGGACCGTGGCTACTGACCAGCCACCACCTCCTAAGCACAGCACCCTACTCGGTAATCCACTCATCCCATGCTGTTATCAGCTTGCTTCACTGCGTGGGCATGCCTTACACATCAAATTAGCTGAAAAGAAGGTAAGTCGAGTGTGGATAACCCTGCAGCAAAGCCGCTGCATCCTGTTAACTGCTGCAAGGAGGCAGAGAGGCTGCACTGAGTGGTGCTAGCTGCAGCAGTCACTTGGGAGTCTGCTGTGTGTGCAAAGACATTTCAGAGCTCTTTACACATTGTGAGCTAATGACTGGTGATTTCATTTATCTTCATTCTGACAATAAATAACAACTCGAACTTAGCACTTGCAGCTGACTGGACTCCGACTCAATACCGCCTTTTTTAACTCCTCAGTGGAGCACAACTGTTTAGATTTCCTTCCTCTGTATTCTCCTATCATTTTAATTAGGCTGAAACCCAAAAGCCATATATTAATGCCTGCCACTCCAGTATTGCAAATTTTTATCAATCTATATATGCAAAAGTTTATTTCAAAAACTGCACTGTCACCAGAAATCAAATCGAACAGTTTTACCCTGCTGACCCGAGTTTCATTACCAGAGAAATGATTATGGGAAGAGGCGAAAGCAGAGAACAGGAGCACTATTAAAAGGCCTCACTCAAACAAATACATACAAACATATACACAGTAACACCACCAGCTAGGAAGTCAGCTCAAACACAAAAAAACATAAAGTACCTTCAGGTTCTAGGGACTTATATTTAAATTGGGTTTTCACTGCATGCAGAAATGGAGCTGCTGGAATCTCCAAATATGGCTCTTATTAAACGTCTTTTATTAAGATTAATTGTCCAGTTAGTCGTAGTTGGCCATTTCTCTGCTTAGGAGTTTCTGAACTCGGGCACAGCCCGTCAGGCCGCTTGTAGCACTTCACAGCGCCTTTCTACTGCTAAGTTATCTCCACATGGGGTAACTTCTCCTTTTTTATCACTCTGAATTAAATTTCACTTTCTGCAGCCCCGTGTGCCGCTGGAAACAGGCAAGCAAACAGCCTTCAGCCAGGCTCGGCGGCCGGCGAGGCTAAACCTTTCCACTCCCCGCACAGCCCAGCGTTGCCCCGCGAGTGGCTCCCCCAGGCCCGGGGGGTAATTTGGTGGCTGTTTCCCCCGCCGCCTGCCTACCGGCTTTTTTGGTGATGGATCTTGTGCACGCCTTGGTGCGACACGTCTCCTCGTAAGGCCCGACTAGGACTGAGCCCACCAAGGCACTGCTGAGGCAACCCTGCCAAATCCCAACGTCGAGAAGGTCAGCCATTTTAACACTCCATTCTTCACCGAAGAAGTTTCAGCTCTCTGGCCGCCTTCTCACTTTATGGCTCCCGGTCTTTTTTAAAAAAATCTGCAGTTACAAACCTACTTCCATATCGTTTTTAAGGTGACCACTTAAAAAGGGCCCTGACGACGCAGCAAGGCGCCTTCACCCCGGCCTGGCCTGGCCTGGCCTGCCCTCGCCCTCCCCCGCCGCCGCCGCCCGCAGGAGCGCTCCCCCCCGCAGCCGCCAGGTGGCGCTGGGCAACTGCGCGGAGCTCCCGCTCGCCCGGCGGGGCCGCGCCCGGCAGCGCAGCGCCGCCCCGCGGCGGGGCGGGGGCAACGCGCACGCCCCCGCCGCGGGGGCGCGTGGGGGCACGGGGCGGGTGGGGGGAGGGACACACACACACGCCCGCGCAGGCGAGGGCATGGAGAGGCACGCGCGCCGAAGGGCGCACGCACAGACCCAGGCGAGCACGCGCAAGCACGTTAAGCCCCCTTGCACGCAAATACGTGCGCTCACACGAACACGCTCATACGTGTGCACGCAGCAGTGCATGCACGGAACGCAAACGCGCTCGTACACACATACATGCATATAGAGGTACCCACGCGCACTCAGCTTTTTCCATTTCACTGGGGGTGTTCCAGTGTAAAACAAACAAACAAACAAACAAACAAAACAACAAAAGCTGTCTCTCCCCCCCGCCATCATATTACTTTTTTGCAATATGGCAAAACAATCCATTTAGGCTAAATTTTCCATTCGGCCTCCAGGCCATTACGCAAGATGTCAGTGTAAAGTTTGCCACTATTTGCTCTTGAGTATCAGAACGGTAAGTTACAAATGCAGGACTCAATCTATCCTTGAGTTAACACTGCTAAAATGAACCTAATTAACCCAGGAAATCATGGGTCGTGCGGGATTACATGAAAAACAGCTTTGTTCTTCGAACTTCAGAGATAGCACATAGCGATCTCCAAAGACAGCAGTCTGCTGTTTTGTCAGCGCTTTAGCAATAGGTGATGAAATTATGCAGTGGACATAATTAGTTTCTCATTTTTATACCACCCAACCCAGCTCCCAGATTCCATTTTTATGAACAAAGTTGTCTCAATTTTATCACAGAAACCCACATTCATTTTAATATTTGTAACCTTTTAAGTTCAGCATTGTTTAATTCAGATAAAAGGAGGAGACATCGAGTCTAAACGAAATCAGATTTAAAAGGGCCTGAACAAACTTCTTCCCTAGGGCCAGGGTTTCAAAGCCAGTGATGTTAAGACTTTCTCGCCTGAGTACGAGGTGGTGGTATTCAGCACTGTTTTATTTGAGGCCGTTTAGATTTTTGGAACTGAAAGCCAAAACTAAGAGCACAATCATCATCTACCATGTTTGAAAATTTCCGTCCTGTTTCTTTTCATTGCTTTCCTTTCTGCACTGAAATGTTGAAACTCTGAGTCCTCAAAAGAAACCCCAATTTAATTTCTGTCAACAGACTGGAGAGAAACATCTTGATAATATTTCATAGGGCTGACACGTCCTCATTCTGGTGTTCCGGCTGTTGAAGACAAATTGTCACACTCCTACACATTTTCAACGTATTGATTCTGATTTATTAAACCAGTAATTTTGCAAGCTATTATAGAAGACTAAATTTTATCCTTACTGTTCAGCATTGGGGAAATGGGGAAGCAGAGTTTAATACATTTGACATTATACGCTACCCAGAGATTGTGTGCTTAAATCATTTTTAATTAATAATATTAAATTGTTATTTATTCTGTAGTTGAGCCACAAGTATGCTCGTTGGCATACTAGATATGAATATTTCAGGCTATTCTGACTGGGCATGTGTGGTATGCTACATTTTATTTTAGTTTTCCTTCCGTGGGCAAGTGTCATCTCTAGGAGAAAGTATTCCATCTGATAAAAGTTGATATGAATTTCAAATGAGATTTTAGAAATTATTTTTGTGATACTGACTTAAAGCTCCTACTCCCAGTATGACTGGTTTACTTTGCTCGCAAGAGCACAAATAGTGTATAAATCCTGTACACCAGAAATTATGAATTCTTTTTTTGCCTTTGCTTTCATCTGCCCACTTCCAGGACACATCTTATGCGTGCTTCCCCACTTTAATAAACATAAGTATTTAGAAAAAGATAGAGTTCAAAATGAAGGAGAGATGAAGGAATTTGTGGGGAGCTGGAAATTGCAGATTTTTATCTCTGTACCATCTGGATACCCCCGGGTTTTCGTGGGCAAGCTGGCACCTTCCCTAGCTGTAGCAGCTCCAGGGTCCCGGTGCGTTTGAGCCCTACTTGCTCCCCTTGGAGCACCATGTGCTTTACACGTTGTTTTGCAACCCCTACATCATGAAGGAAAAAATTATTCCCTAAACATGACTTGGCTCCCCTCCGCTAAACCTCGCCACATCTTGAGAAGGGAACATCCTCTCTGAAACCCGTTGCCCTACATGAAAATCAGAGAGGAATAAAAAATTTATTATAACCAGAGTATACTAGGCTACTCACTGAAGTCTGAAGAGCAGTATCAGGGAACAAGCAAGAAAAATCCAAGTCTGCTTTGGGAACTTTGCCACCTTCTCTTTCCGTAAGTTTGAAGAAAGTCTGAGATAAAGGATTTCCCAGAGACTGACAGCAATGAGAGGCAGCCGGATAAGATATTTAGAAATAGAAACACAGGCACTCATGAAAACTGCAAAAAGTACTTTTGGTCATTAGATGTATTAATAGTATCCTTATTAGCCTCTTATCTGACTCAGAGAAATACTGCAAAAACAGCCTCGGGGAACAACAGCAAACGTGCTACGCAGGTTGACGATATTTCAGTTGATGTACAAGCATGTTTCTTCTCCCTCCATCCCCCTCGGCCCTCAAATTAGCCTGTAACTTACTCCTCATTTTATATAATTGCTTGCTGTTACCTCTGCTGCACTGAATACTCAGGAAGCAAGAATGTGTCCTCCAAACACCATAAATGCTAAAGCTTCAAGCAATGCCCATTTGAACACGGTGTAAAACCCCACAGCCCATACTTCAGGAGGCAGAGCAATTACTGCTGACCACGAGGAATGTAACAACACCACGGGTAAAGAAAATGCCTCCCTGGCTTGGTTTCTACCAGGTGTCAACTCTTATGGGTCCTATTCCCACTTAGCTACTTTATAAAATGCTCACTGTGTTACAATCAGGTTCGCAGTCAAAAAGACAAAGTCATAGTAGCAGATGCTGTGTAAGCACTACTGATAAGAGATTTTACATGTGCATGTCAACTACACAGAGCAGTAGATAGTAGAAGATATAATAAACATAGGATTTTCCCTCCCTGCATGGTCCCAGACATGTACATATCCATACTTGCTTAAGTGCATCACTAAAAAACCTAGATGGGGGAGGAATGGTAATTGCAGGAACCTTGGGGAATTAAAAAACACTGACCTCAAAAGACAGAGAGCAGGGCAGTTCAGCTGGCTGCTGAAAGAATAAATAGTGCATCAGCAACTGAGATTGCTAGGAATAATTGCTATTCAGCTGCATCCAGGAGAAGGAAAGTTATGCTGCAACTAGGAGAGGGGGCAGAGAACAGACTGAGCGCTGAAAAGCACAAAATCCTTAGACTTCTTGGAATTAATTATTTTCACATACGTTGTCTCATTTTCAAATTTTTGTTCAGCATGTTGAATATTTGGGTGCAAGGCAGAGGATGGTAAAAGGAATAAGACTCTCCTCATTGTTATGCTCTCAGAGCTGAGGCCAGCTCTGTTTTTTCCTGTGAAGAAAGATACTATTGGCAAGGGCACATTAGCTTCTGTTCTACTCTCAGAAAACTCCTGGTGCTGTGTTCTGGAGAAAGAAAAGAAAAAAGGAAAAAGAAACCACATAAAGCATGCGAGCTACTCAAATCCTTTTGGGCTCAGACGCCTCAAACATCAGATCTGAGCCTGCTGGAAGTCTGGACTTTGCACTCTCAATTGCATTGGCTCTAACACCCAAGTAGGGGTGATAAAGAAATTTCCATTTCAATGATTTTAGCACAAAATATTGAGTAATGCCACTAAACTCCAGTTTAAAAAAGAAAAACCAAACCAACAAAAACCCCCCACACACATCTGCTTTCTGTAGAAAATCTCAATGCTTCGTTACAAAGCTTCTGGCAGAGAGCTGAAAACTTGTTGAGTTTTCAATGAAGCTTGGGATTGTCAAGTTTAATGGTGTTCTAGTCATGTTTGGGACAGAAGTTTAGGTACCGTGAGAGCACGACTTCCTGGAAGAAAGTTAAGACATCCAGGCAATTTCTATTACTAGAGTTAGAAAGCATTTTTAAGGACTCACCTTTTTTATTTAAGCACCTACAGTGGAAGCTGGGGGCTTACGTCCAACTGCTGACTCTAACCCCAAGTTGCCTGCAAGGATTTCTGCATCTTTCCTTCAGATTGATGTATCCACAGCAGAGTGCCAAAGATGTTATGATAGTTTGGCTCCTAGTCAAATTTTATTTCTGACAGGTTAAAGGCAGAATAAGTAAATCACTGTCATGTCTCAAAGCACTTTTTTTTTTTCCTTTTCTGTTTTCCATGTCTGTTTTGACAGCCAATGAATTATTCTGCCTATCCTGTTCTCAGCCTAAGAGGATGAGTTGTATAAAAAAGTTACAGCCTGTCACAATCCTGAAAATAATTTGCTGGGTATTGTTTTCCTCCCCTTGACTATGCAATGTGTTTGTCTCTCATCATTAAATAAGGCAACAAAAGTAATAAATATGTTCATTAACATTTAAAAAGCCGGTGGAATCCAAGGAGTCTTTCTATATGACTGGTTTCTTGTAAGAAATGTTAATTTATCACATCTTTCTCAGCTGGAGAATAGTTTATCAGGCAGGGTTAGAAACTTGCTCCCTTATCAACACAAAATGCTTCCAGGGCAGAAAACAAAAGCAATGCTGTAGGAGACAGTGGAAAGAGCAAGGAGAATTTACGCAGACTACTAGCAAGTCAATATGGAATTTGGCAATCACACTAGTTCTCAACAGCAATTCAAACTTAATGATCCCACGTTTCACTTTACATCTTCTACAAAAGACATTAAATATGAACAAAGTCAATGTCTACAGCACGATTACATAAAAAAAATATGGTACCCAAAGCGATGCAGAGGTCAGACTTGAGAGAGGGGAAAAAACTAAAACCTGAATAAATAAATATTTAGTTTTTTCTTTTTTTTGCTTTTGAAAATCAGACAAAGGAAAACAAGTAGGTGTTATGCAGTTAGTTAAGCTCTCTTGTGTAAATTCATTTAGCAGTATTGTGCATACTAAGACATCTTGTCTCAGGACACAGAGGGCTGTGTGCAAGTTTAAAATCATTAACTATTGTTATCCGATAACAACCCCAAACCTGTGACATCCAAGTTTATTTAAACTGAAAGGGTGACAAACATGAAAGCCAAGCACTCCTACTCTTCTCAGCCTTTCCTTCATTGTAACACCAGCCAGAAGGGTCTTGGACTCTTCATAAAATGTTGGGCAAACAAAGGCCCTGTTAATTGACAAGCTATTGCTTTTACTGCTTCCTACCACAACCTGTGAGAATCTTTTAGACCGAAATCAATTCTGCACACAAGCGTTCCCACGAGATGCCACACGCATTCCCATTTGAAGCCACTTACAAGAAGTGCTACAGCCGACTCACATAAAACCTTTGTCTTCGCTGGGCACTTCTGAAACCACGTGTAGCCCTTTCATCCCCTGCTGGCCAGCAGGTTCTTTGTTTGTTTGTTTGTTTGCTTACTTTAACCAGGTTCCTTGTTTTCTGCTGTCTTACTGCTTTGTTTTCCCTCCAAGATGGTTCCTTGCCTTTGCAAGCAGTGAGTTATAGCAGAGATGTTTGCAGTCTTCATTGCAGCTCAATGCCAATAAAAAATAGTCCCCCTCATCAGAGACTGCCTGTTAACAGCTCTCCTTTATTGTTAAAGCTCTGTGTACTTAATTCTTCTTTGTCAATAAGAACAATCAATCTCAGCCTGTTAATTAGGAAAAGTTTAACGAGACAGGGGACAGACACCTGACAGCATAAGCTCTGTTCCTTTGCTCTCAAGAACTACAGCAACCTACACTCAAGGTATAAGCCTTTATTATCACATTTAAAAGTGGTCAACCTGCATTATTTTTTTATTTATATGCTTTAGGAGTGCAAAATCCACCCTGCTCTGTGCATTCATTTCCTTTAAATGATAAGAAGTCCTGGACACTTTTTCTCTGTACTGCAAGAGGTTGTTCATGCAATGCACAGTTGTGGGGGGGGGTTGTTAATCAGCATTTACTTAGGCCCTTCAGGTACCCAAGAAGTTTTAAGTCTTTCATGGTGTCTAGTATCACTTAATTCATTAATTATTGCAATACCATCTTGCATCATCAAACTGGAAAGACAGTCTCTGTCTAAACAAGAGCCTTATAAAGGCAGAGCTCCTTCCTCCAACTCCTCAGCATTTCCACCCTTCTTTTCCAGCAGGAAAAATTCCCCGCAGAAATGTGCCAAATCACCCTTTTATCTTTCTTCACATTCTTCTTCCACACTGTCTTCTCTCGGGGACAGGAATACCTGTCCTTATGATGTAAAGCACAATGGGCACTCATCTTTGACGGGTGGCCATAGATGCCATCTCAGAAATAACAACTGGGTAGAGCTACCTGTGTAAAACAATGGAAAAGAAGGGAGAAGAACAGCTAGAGGTAGACCCCTCTGACTGCACAGCCAGAGGAGTGAGCATGGACCATGCTGAAGCACAGAAGGTAAATTTGAACTGAATCCTGAAGGGCAGGAGGGGCGAGCAAAGAGCTCTGAGGAAGGAAGGGATATGAGAAAGATACAGCATGTTCCGGGCTTATGATCCTTAAAAAGTCACCTAGATCTTCACGAAGCTGCTCAATACCTCTGCTCCCCTAGAAATGTGCCCAAACTGGGCACAGTCTCTCGCTGCACAGAAAGACTCCTTTGATCCTTATCAAAATTGAAAGTATGACGAATGGTTTCTGCAGCCTGAGCTGGGAACACACTTGGACTAGGTGAGCTAAGAAGCTCTGCAGGTAGGAGAGATGTAGGACGAAATTCAAATATCCACAGAGGGAGGAAATGAGACCTTGCCACAGAAAGATGCTTTCTAAAGTCTGAGATTTGAAGTGCTTATGAATACGAATCATTTACACTGAATAATTACACTGAAATATGCCCACTTGCATTGCTATTTCAGAGTTTACTTGTATTTCAGAAAAACTGTGATTAATTTTATTTTTAACTTTACTCCATGACTTTTATTAAAATTATTTTTAACTTTTTCTCAGACACATTTTTTGAGAAAATTTTTGCATTTTTTGAGACAAATCAAAAGAAAGATTAAAAATGGCTATGCATGTCAGTGAGAGAAAAGAAAAAAACTCACATTGTTTTCTAACTAGTATTTTTAAAAAAATGTCCAAACTGGGTTTTTTTAACTTTGATATTTCCAAAATTAAAGGAATTTAATATTTCAGACATGGCACATGTAGTACACAGTCCCCATGGAAGGGGGTATACTTTTTGAGGTCTGAAGAAAATCAGATAAAGAAAGAATAAATAACAGGACACTGTCTATGTCTCTATGCCACATTATTTTTCTTACTGAAGTTCAGCACATACCAAGTCCTTGCTCTTCCACGCCTACCTGCACAGCCATACTTCTTCACCTACCTGGAAGATTGTGTTTTTATTAGGCTAGTCAGAAAACCAAACTTTCTAGCCTTGCAAAAAATCTGCAGACAAACTTACGGGGGGTTACCAGAGAGACACGGTGAGCACTCCTCCATATCCCATTTCTGAATTCTTACTGTGCCCCATTTGCATCCACCTGTAAGCCAACGACTTCTACTTATGTCACTAACTTTGACAAAGTGAACACTCCTCCTACCAAAAGACCAACTCTTTGCTTTTCCACTCCTGACTACAACTCTTTGTCTCCGTTTCTTAGCCCCTGAAGTGGGGGCAGACAGTGTCTGCTGGAGTTTGGAGCTGAATCAAAGCAGCTGGAGTACATGGAAATTTGGGAAGATCAGCATTTGGCACTGCACTGAGGATGGAAATTTGAACTTGGACATAGCTTCTGCTACCAGCCTTCACTGAGGATACATTTAATGGCGTGTTCCCCTGAGTTTCACAGTAGACTGGAGTACCTCCCCTGCAGTGCATTGTGGTGGGAACGTATTTCAGCAGCTCCCAATATCTGTTAAAGCCAAGCCTTTAAAGCAGTATCAGGGTGCTTTATCACCCAGCTGACTGCAGGGGCAGGATCCATCTCAGCTATCTTCAGCCATCTCAGAGGCCAGGGAGCCGGGTAGGCTCCCCCTATAGTTAGTGGAGGAAGATAGGCATCTGCAGAGAGTAATCCATCCCAACGCTCTCTCTCCATTAACTGAAGAGGAGCCCAGATAAGTGGTTCAGATCAGACACATTACTTCTGAATGGCTGGAGCTAGACAAGATGAATTCCACCCTCAATGTCCAAAACACTAACATATGTAGTTTCTCATTACTTATCACAGTTGCAACGCCTGTTACTCATTGATTTAGAAACAGATTTTCTTGGTGCGATTTCCTTTTCTTTGTGCAAAACTTTCATTATGCAGTTTTTGCACCCTAGCACTCAGGAACATAAGTGACAAGACATTTCCTGCACAGACCCACAAGTACACCTGCAGACCAGGAGCTGTGTGCGTCTTGAGTCCCTCTGAGCACGCCTGAGCAGTGGTGTAAAAGCCCCCGATGATGCAAAGCAGATTGAGCAGAGGCTGCTTTTCAATTCAGCTCTCCAATGGCCCCAAATCCCTGTGCTCTGCTTCCAGCCATTTGGGTTTCGCTTGCTTCAAATCATTTTGGAAGAGCAGCTAAGAGGCCAGCATTGCTTTTGCAAAATGATGCTGCTTGGGGACCAAACACACGTGACCACCCTGCCGACGGTCGTCCCTGTGACGTGCCTCCCTGCAGGACAGACAGATGGCATGACCCATCCCGCTCCCAGCCCTCGGCCGTCCCAGCAATGCCGTAATCCAGCCTCCAACTGTTTCCTGAGCAGGTCCGCTCCCCTTCTCCCTGCGGGGGTGTGGAGGAAGACGGGTCCTGGGCTGCGGCGTCTCCATAGTGCTGCACGCTCTCAGCATGGTGGTACCTCGTACCGCCGCATGCCTCGCATGCCGAAACGCGCGGTGCCCATGGTCTGGGTAACAGCGGTGTGAGTCAAAAGGGGCTAGTTATGAGTTTGGATACTACCATTTAAAGATAAGCTTCTCCATGGTTACCGCTCTCACGCAAGGTCACTTGCCTGCCAAACCTCCTCTCCTCCCTCCCTGGCTCTCTCTCCTTCCCCCTCCACTATTTTTTTTTTCCAAACATGCTACATCAAAAGAGAAAATAAAAACATTTAAGATAATCACAGTCTGACTATTTTAATGCAGGCTGTAGGAAAGAAAACATGTAAGCCAAGTGCTCTCACTGTGCAAGCAGAAACACACTCTCGACCTCATAAAAGTAGTATCTGAGAAATAACACTTGATTAAAGCAGCCAGTGCTTCATTTAAGTAGGTGCTTATGGTAAGGAAAATATCCAAGGTTTCTCTAGAACAGGCCGCTGGCCTATCACGAAAAGCAGAAACAGGCCAGACAGATGAATTACTGCAAGACAGCTGGGTTTCAGCCAGGGTGCAAGGAGATCCCTATTATCCCCTCCACCTTTCTTACACAAATGCCTCTCCCCAGAGAAACTAAGTCATTAAAAGCCAGCCCGTTCGCTCCTGACAGGCAATATGCATTGAGTGAGAGGTGATACATTTTCATTTTCAGCAAGAAATCTTAGTCGTCCCAAGGAGCGGCTCGCTTAGGAGAGCGGTAATGGAATACAGAGCCTTTCATCTCCGCCTCACCGCCGCGAGCATGGCCTGGCTCGGTAGCAACCCAAAAGTTATTAGCTAATGGATTGTATCGGTGACCTCCATGAAATGAGTTTGGTGGGTTTGGTCCAGTTTTCAGTAGACAATAACTAGAACCACAAGTGGTGTTAAACAGAAACCATATTAATGAGGTGAGCGCATGGCGGGTGAGGACCAAGTGAATCGCCCATGCTGTTGCTTTCCCTACCCTTCGGGGCTCTGGAGCACAAGGGAAGCCCTGCAATCAGCCAGCCTGCTCCACCAAGACAGGGATCCTCAACTCCTAAGATCCCCATTTTGTCCTCATTTGCACAAGCAATGTGTGTTAAAAACAGCAACAAAAAAAACATCTTAACAACCATTTCACATTCTTTAGGAGCTCAATAGTGTCTAGTAGGCACTGCTTTGAGCTGAAAATACCACAAACTTGAACTACCAAAGAGATTTCCAAAGACTAGGCCCCGCAGTCCAGGCCTGCTGACGTGTGCTGGCTTTTGAATGCATCATTTTGCAATGGTAAAATTCCTTTTTTGTAAGTAATTCCTCATTTTAATATACTTAGTGAGTGTGGGACAACCCTACATCTCTCCAGGAAAACAAACACAGCCATCCCTCTTTACTTTCTTGCTGTTCAACACTGCCTGCAGTCCCAGGCTGAGCTACTCCTGGGACAGTGATGGTCTATGGAGTCCCAAATAATCCACCGTTAGAAAAGTTTGCTCCCAAGTGAAATGCAGAATTCACCCTGAAGTGAGAGTGGCTTGAATCCTTACACCATCACCCAAAAATACCTTGGCAATAATTTGTGCCACTTCCTCTGCTGCGTTTCCACAAAAGTCTTGCTAAATAGTTACAATCTGCAGTCCCAGAAGAAATCTAATTTGGGGTGAGCAGCTACCTTTCATCTGTTAAAGCCTGCACAAGTTACAGCACATCACACACAAGCCTGTTCCCATCACATCGCATGACTAGATAGGTATCTTTAAATAAGACATCCACCAACTGCTTAGATAAGAGATTCACTGAGGACCCATTCCCAAAAGGGAATGGATGTAAAGCAGGCAGCAAACCGCTGTCACTGCCCTGAGGATGCCCCTATTATTTGCTTCAAATTTAAATTACATAGGAATTAGCATGGGCCCAAATTCTGAAGGAAATGGGCAAAAGGGTAATAAAAGGCATTGCAAAGAGAGGGAAAGGAGGTCAGGTGTGGCTTACACATAGATGACATTTCTTTTGCTGTCAGTAAGATTCAGAATTACAGCTGGACATTTTATACAGATGTCATTAACATCCAAAACCATCATACCATCTTTCTCGGAAAGGATCATTAAGCCTCTTGCTTGAGGCTTTAAATGTCTTACTATCAGTAGCTGATGTGTTTCCTTTTCTAACACTGCTGAGACTGGTAATTGTCAAGGAAAGACCCTCAGGTCTGACCCTATATTCCTATATTTCTTCATATTGCTCTCCCCAAATATCTCCCACCTCCCATGCTCTTCTCAGCACAGTTGCTTTTGTTATTTAGGGAACAAAGGAAAGTTGATCAAGGAGATACTGGCACACCAACAACTGGGCAATAGGCAATATTTGTACAGTACTTACAAAAGAGCAAAGCACAGCCCGAAAAGACTCAAGCATGTCTCCACAGACTTCTCAACCATTCAGACCTGCCTTCCCCTGAGGAACATGACTAAGGAAAGCCGGATTGTAAAGTTACTGCTTTACAGCTGAAGCTGAAGCGAGAGGGGACCCACCAAGTACAGAGGGAGCAATGTTCCTCAGCCTGGGACAGGAGGCATTCAGCAGAGCAGGAGCCCAGGGCATATATCACTGCGACATGTGTGACGGCATATTTTCATTATTACAGGATTAAAACTTAAAAAAAACCAAACAAAACAACCTGGGCAGCCTAAATCTCCACAGGAGCAGTGATGATTTAGTGTAAATTAATTTTGCAGATTACCAGGATTTTTTTCCCACAAAACAGTCCAAGGTCTCTGCAGCAGCTTCATTAAATGTGTGTGTGTATGTATAAATACATATTAATTTTTGAATTATATCCTTCTCCCTTCTTTATTTTATTTTCATGATGCAGGAGAGCTGTGTCTGGTACTGACAAAACTCTTGGCATTCTACTGAAATGTAAAGTTCCCTGACCTTGCATTTTCTGCTGATAACCAGCCCATCGATTGCAACAAAAGCAGTGATTTGAACCTTGCATTTTACTGGTCTCACAGATCACACCAATGAAGTCAAAGTTATCTGCCCCAACTCATACAGCATTATCTTTTAACTTAAACTTCATGGAAGTGAAAGAGAAGCCTGTGTTCTTTACCCAAAGGATGCAATTATTACTTCCTCTCTATATTGTTGCTAGTCAAGGATAAAATCCAGGATGTGACCTTTTCATTAAGTGTCAAGCCAAAATCCACCTGGGACAGCCTAAGGAGGCTACCCTTATCCTTTCACTCAGTAATTCACAGCAAAGGCCCTTGTCGCAAACAGCGAAAGGAATCCTTGCGAAAGATTGGTTTAAGGAAATATCTAATAAATGTTGATCAATAGATGAAACCCAAAAAGCTTTCTGTCTCCTCCTGCATGATCTCATCACAAAAAAAGCATCACTAATTTAACACATCGACCCTCTCCCAAATATCCTGCTCTATCTGTATACAGTGTAAGGTCACAAAAAAGATAATAAACTCAGAATATGAATGATATAACGTATTAGTGCAGTAAAATCTTCAATAGAAACCTGAACTCAAAGAGAAGAATGCATAATAATGTTGAATTCCTTATATTTTTTGCTTTGTTATGGCAATAATAACTTGCCTTTTGAAGTTCATACAGGGAGATACAACGCCAAAAGGCAAATACTTACAATACAAGAGCACTTGGTACATTTATTTCCTTCAGGCCTAAATTCTTCTCCTTCATTGTAAAGTCTCCCTTCAAATATACAACCTGGAAAACAGCATTTGAATAAATTCAGCTCAGGATAGCACGCTGCCTTTTCTCTATAACACACCCTACCATAGGACAATATGAAAAGTAAATCGTACCATCCTCTCTGATACAAATCACTTCAGAAGCCTTTACAAAGGCCTTGAGAACCCTCAAATATCTTTCAGGGGAAAGAAAGCATCCTTCTACAGCAGATAAATCTGCACCAATGAAGTCGAGGCTAAGTCAGGTCTTCCATTAAAAGTGGCTTTGAAATACTTTTCTAAGCTGTTTGCTTTTTACTACTCATTCTTACTCCCTGAGTTTATATTAAATGTTGGCAGAAACTATAACTAATTAGAATATAATAAACCCATTATATCACAACTGGAGCAGTGCTTACCTACAAAACCTCTGTTAAAATCAAATTAGCCTATAAAACCATGTTAATTTGCCACCGTGCTTCACAAACGCAACCCATTCCCACTCCCCTTCAAAAAGCGAGTCTCCTTTTTTAGGATTACTCTTATACTTCCTCTCCTAACAAAATCCCAGTCATCAGCCAAGCAAACCCAGCTGACAGACCCTCTGAAAAATGACATAAATACATCTGTGGATATTGCCACAGGCTATTGCCTATGCATCCCTAGTCTGTATGTCCTCTACTAAAAAATATTAAGCATGTTCTTCTTGTGTCATTTAGCGCATTGCGAGCCACTGGCCCACATTTTGGTAACTTGTCAAGCATAACGGGGAAGTTAGAGGCAACCTCCCAGGTAATGATGGTTATCATTAGAAATACAGTTGCATATGTGGAACAGCATCTTCCCATGAAGTCTCACCTGGACACACAGGACAACACATTCCCATGAGTTTGGAAGGGTTTTTGCAATGAACAACACACTGTACCTCCGACTCTACTATCACTCCTTCCTGAAAAAGAAGCAGATCAGACATGTTCATTGTAAGCGTTGCGGTTGCTTTAACAAGCAAAAATCCACAATTACTAGTGGTGCAATTAAAGCCCGGCACATGCTGTGGAGCACTGGATTTCAAAACCTCTTTTCTTTATGTACCTGCTGCCTGGTATCAGGATTCAGGTTAATCCACAGTCAAAAGATCCACTTGAGTCTCCCTGACTCCAGACACAGGATTTGCTTTAAAATGCATCAGGTAAGAAACCAAGCACCTTCCTAGGAAAAGGAATCCTGCTTTATCAGGAATCCTTAGCCTCAGTAATCTGCTGTGCAGCTCTGGTGAAAACAGGCTAGACACAAGGCATTCTTGTCCCTCTCCCCTTGGAGGAAAAAAGAAAGCAGATAAAAGCATCTTGTTCTGCAGAGGGGAGACACTTATCTGATGCTTTGCCTGATAAGTATTAGTAAATTAACATTTCCTGTACTTCCTGTTCGAGAAGTCAAGAGTCCTCCTGAAAAATCTGGGTGTGAGGATCTGTGCACAAAAGGCTGCTACTTTTTTTCCACTGCTTGCAGCTTTGCAGTTGGAGGCAAGGGAAACCTGTTTTTTAAATGTGTGGATCTAGGGTCAACAGGATCACCCAGTTTTGCATTTAGACACTGAAACGGGCAATAAAGAATTGCTCATTTCATGTAGCTAGTAGTGATAAGAGTATCTAAATTCACATTGTGAGTATCTTTTCATTAAGTGCAAGGATACAGAATACTGCTGCTCCAACTTCATTCTTCTCAGTGTACTTGTCTTTAAAAATGTGGGTGGGTTTCATAGAGCAGAAGTTTCACAGAAAAAGAGAAATCTTGAAACTCTCTTCTCCTGTTTATAGAAGCTCTTCACACTCATTCATCTCTCCTCTTTCCAACAGTTGCAATTCTTAGTAGCTGCCTGAGTGTTGTTATTAAAATCGGATCAAATTGTCAGCAAAAACAGCAGAACTATTCACAGACAGAAACTAAAATTCCCTACATAATTACTTGGTTTGTGCCTGAAAATGGACAATCTTGCAAATGTTATGGTTGCGGATAGGCAAGCTACCAAAAATACCACTGTGTTAACAGCGCAGGAGCCCAGGAAAAGAAGATTTGGTTGTGGGTTTCTCTTAAAGAACGTTCCAGGTAAAACCCATGGACACATACACACAAAAGTATCCAATTACTAAAATAATAATTTGTATATCACAAAAGGCTTAGCATGCTGAAAAAAAGAGGACTTATTTCAAGGTCAAGACAGCAGGAAATGGCGCAGCTGTGTACCCAAACATTGCTGAAGGAGAGGTATCACAGTACTCAAGTCAAATAAAACCTATCCTTCTGAATGTTTGGTTATAGCTGGCCACATCTGAGTGGATTTAAACTACTTCAAATGCAAAGTCCATATTGTGCTTTGGGTATAAAATATTCCAGGTTATTTGGATTGGATAAAAAAAGGCTCAGAATTTCATGGGAAAAGCTCACAACTCAATCAGCACAATGCTGATGACATCCTTACCTGGCACTGGTATGTAACACAGGGATTGCTAGGGAGGTGCCATTTCATAGAGCTGTTGTACGTATTTCCTCCAAAACTGCAATCTAGAGGAAGAGACAGAAGCATGTCAGTTCAGCTGAACGCAATGATCTCATGGGAGGCTGCTGATCAGGATCGCAGAGCAGCATCCTCAATGCAACCCATCCTCTCCCCTGCGTTAACAGAAGAGGTGGAACCGAGAGCTGGGACTGACAAGAAGGATTGTGTCCTGGGACGGCTGGCAGCACCACCGCCCTGGACAACTGCTGCTGATGCGTGACTGGCCAAACTCCTTACTAACTACGACCGTTCAAGACAAACCAAAATCAGTGTCAATTTACCTAAAAAATGGATGTCAGTGCTTATTCTGCAGTCCATTCAGGAGCTGCTCAGCCACTCATGCACTGGAGGGGGGAGAGGGAGGAGAGAGGGTAAGAGAAGAGCTGGAAACGTTCATCATCCAGCCTGGCCATGCTATCCTCATCCATTAACCAAAACCCCTGGGAGAGCTCTTCAGCCAGCGCAGGCTCAGCATGGATGAACTGACATCGGCAGAGCTACCCCTCCTTTATACCTTTTCACTTTCATGACAGAAGGGATCAACATCCGCATAAACTAAAAGCCATCAAGCTCTTCTGTGTGGGTGGTGAATCTCTGAGTGGGAATATTGTGGAGTCCCACAGGTTTTGGCTTTATATGTCTTTGTGTGTTACATGACAACTTTGTTAACAGAAAATAGGTTGGTTTGCCCATGCACAGGATCAGCACACGCTTTTTGTGCAAAATGAAATTTCATTGAGCCATTTGGAAAAAAAAAACCTCAAACATTAATTTTCACATTTCTGATTACATGTCCCTACTAGTTTCCCTTCCCACTCTTTCATTGTTTTCTGGTATTTTGCAAAAGGGAAAACCAAAAAGGAACACAAAGAAAAGAATAAAATAACTCACCAGAAAAGCAAAACTAGAAAAGACATATTAAGTGGGAACAAAATATTTGTTTTAAAAGAGTTAGTTTATTAATGCAAAATTGTTTCAATTAAAAATTAATTCTTTGGAGAGCAAAGTGTTTCTGAAAAAAAATTTTAGAAGCAACACGTACCCCATTTTCTGCAGGAAAAATGCCCATTTTCCATTTACTGCTCTGAGGGTTTTTCCTAGTATATTTTATTCAAAATAAGCTTGATCAAAGAGCTCATGAAACCAACAGGAGTCTTGCCAGAGACTTTGAAACACAGACATGTACATAGAGTCACCAAGCACAAAACTACAATCAGTCAAACGATGCCCACGGCACCATTCTCTTTCCACACCCTACCTCAGCACCTACTCTAAGTCATTCTCTGCTGTGTAGGGTGCACTGTCCTCAACTGCTTTGGGCTATGTTTTATGCCCTTCTGAAAATAAAGGCAAGTTACCAGCCCTACACCAGTAAATCTTTGAGCCCACTGTATAAGAAAACTTGAGGGTCACAGCTCTGAACTGCTGAGGAACTTAAAATCCCCACAAAATAATTTTGAATTCAACTCAAAATTTAAAGGAAACCGGATATATAAAGATCATTTACAAATGTGTTAACTGCCTCCAGTTAAGATCTGAAACAACAGAAGAGTTGTACTTCAGGATTTGCAGCATTCAGGAATTTTTCCAGGCTAAATACAGAGCAACACAGGAGAAATTTGCAGATGCTGTGGATATTTCACTTACCTAAGCTGAACCAGGTATGTTTTTAAAAGAGTTGATCAGTAGTCTAAGATCTGGCTGTGATAATTTAATCTTTGACAAATATTGAAAGGTACAAAGTATACATCTGAATCTCACATTTTTTTAAGTAGCAAAGCCCCTATGAAGTTATTTTGAATAATAAAGAAATGTGCAGATTCTTAGCATATTAAATACAGTTCTGTGTGAGCTGTCATACATGCCTGCCAACATGTCAAGAGAGGAGCGTGAAGCCCTATACTCCTCTTATGCATTTTGAAGTTCCATTCTGAAAAACACCGAGCTAATCTTGTAGCACAGTCTCACTTACTGCTCACTGCAAACCTTCATGAATAGCAGAGCGTGTTCAACGTGTTTTAGCATCCTCAAGTTGCAGAAGCTCAGGCCATACTGGCATATTGGTCTCAGTCCGAGAAAGAGTTTACACGTGTGCTGGACACTCAAGATGGAACGAGCTGTGTTCTTAAATATCTGTGTGCATGTTTTACCAGATGGATCTGGTATCTTTAGCACTGTGCAGAATCAAGGGCCAGGTTGGAAACTAGCAACTGCAAAATACCTTGCGTATTTGTTCACCAACTATGTTCTTTAATTTAAAATGTTTCTTCTGTAAGAAAGCTAATGACCCTGGGCTAATCTGCATGTACAGATGTGCATATTAAACTGAAATTTTCAGTGCAAGGATTAGTCTGGTCGAGAAAGCATGAAGGTGGTGCGTCTGTGCAGTCACCACTGCTCTCGCTTGAAGTGCATATCCAAGCTATGCTACAAAATCCTCTGCCCTGCAGCACCAGCCATTGTCCCTGTGGAAAGCAGCAAGGGGGGAGCCGAACTCCACCTGCCCGCAAGACATTTCTGTCGCTGGCAAGCCATTTCTGTCGCTGATACGTGGTGCTGTCAGCACTGGGGAACGGCACACCAGAAGTAACCATGGCAGGGAGAGCTTGCAGGCAGCAAAAGGGAAATTTAGAAATGGAGACTAGAATGGAAAAGTCTGCAGAAGCATTGGAGATACTAAGATCGCCCTTGAGCTTTGGCACAGGACAGCAGGTTGAATAAGGGAGACAGAGCAGCATCACGCAAGCACCAACGCGAGGCACGGTGGGAGCTGGATTTCAGCAGATGCTCAGTTGAGGAAAACAGCACGAAGGAAGGGGAGAGTTAACCAGCAACACAAGCAGGCTTGGTGAGAGGTGGAGGAAGGCTGAATGTCAGGCTGAAGAGAGGGCAAGAAAGGAAGTGCTTTACAATCTCCGGGTGAGATTTTAACCTGTCTCTGACCTGAGGTGTGCCCTGACACTCTGCCCTTTGGATGCCCCAGAGCTACACCCACCACTCACTCTTCAAAAGGAAAAAGAAACAAAGCCCACATACCAGCTAGTTTTCCTGAACCTCACTTTCAATGTACAAATCTCTCAGCTGACACCTGCAAACATATACCCAGACTTTCCTAGCCCATCTACTCATAGCATGGAAGTTCACGAGCCTCACCTAAATTCAGCTGAATGAAACCTGCCTCGCTCCATGTGCCAACTCAGTCGAGCCGTTCTAGCTCTCCCGTGGTTAAAGGTCCACCATATTTGGCTGGGAAAGTAGCAGTCACTGAATAGCTCATGTCCAAAGGCATCAGCAAAGTCCCTGATGTCAATTTCTACAACAGAGTATGGCGGAACATACTTCAAGTTCCTAAAAGCCGTTTTAATTCCCTTTGGAAATATTATTACATTAACTTACTGTCTCCATCCACCATTTGAAAGGGAGAGCAGGAGAAAAGAATAAATCAAGAAAGATCAGAGCTTAGCACAATCACTTAAATGCCATCCACTTACTTCGGCCTGAATACATACTTAAAACAAAACTTTAAAAGAAAGGGCTACAGAGGGGGTTTGCAAGAGGGGAAACTGAAAAGCCTGAGAATGTTCTAAGGAGCACATGAAAAGTAACAGATTCGACATTAATAGGTAAATTTGATCCCTTGACATATGCCCCATAAGGAAAACCTTTAGGATTCCACATACAGAAGGAAGTTAAATATCAGTGGTCTATATCAATTTTAATGGAGTTAAGGTGATTCATATCAGTCAAGGAGTGTGTCCTAATTTTTTAGTCCTTCCTGCTTCTTTCTTTAAGAATAGCTGGTGTTTTATTAATGTAAAATATTAACTTTCAGTTAGTTGTAGGTTTTGTTCCTATTAGCTACTTCAACCCAAATAGTTCAGATAAGTCCTGGATAAACATGCAAGCTGAAAGTTGCTTATCTGAATCAAACCAAACCACTGAATACTTTGAAGTTGGTCAACTGTTGTATAATAGCAGTGGAAACTGCTAATTACCTTCTAGTCACCTCATAAAGGCAAAATGATCCTCTAGACTTGAGTCATTCCTGCACAAAAAATGACAATAAAATAGTTAAATCACTTCTAATTTACTAATTTAGCTACTTTGTTTCAATGTTGTGCATGCCTTACTTGAGCACCTTAGTTTCAAACATAATAAACCAACCTTTGGCTGATTTAATTTGAAAGAGAGCAATTTAATTCCAAAACAAGCATCCTCACATGGAATTGGACTGGAATAACAAAAGAGGCAAATTGTAGCAGATTTTGTTATTGGCATGTGGACAAGTTGACAATCAGGAAGCCATTTGTCTTTCCAAATCCAGTAACATTGTTAAATGACCCTTTTTTTCCTTCCCCAGACACCCCAGCACACAGCAGTATCATGAATACAGGGAAATTGACTGTAAGAGACAGTTTAGTAGTGCTAAAGCTCAACCAGTGTCCTCAGGAGTTCATTAAAAACAAGCCTTTATTACTCAATTTGACATTGCCTAATAAGATTCCAGAAGAGATTTTTGCTTATTTTAGGCTAATGAGAATTTTATAGACAAGTCATTTCCTTATTCTCCCAAGAGAAAGTGATAGATTGGTGCACAATAGACTGGCTCCCCATCCCTCATTTCTTCAGCATCTTTCTTCTCCTATTAAGTCTTTTCTGTTGCTTTCCCTCCACTTTCTATTTAAAAAAGTAACCTCTCTATTGGCATGGAAAATAAACATTAGGAAAAAGAAAACAGTCAGAAGACATGTTTTATTTAGTGTTTGATAAATTAATCCTCAGGGAAGTATCCAGGCATGCTAACACCAAATACCAGTCCTAGCAAAAAAAACCCCCACAAAATCCCCAAACAAAAACAACCCAATAACTTGCACATTCTGCAGTATTTCCCTGGCATGAAATCTGTTGGCCAAAATAAGAGAACTGTGAATCACACATACACCTATTATAAAATATATTTTCACGTGTCTTCATGATGGTAAAGCCATTGACAGCTACTAGAAAATTTAACTTCCTATTGGGTAACCCTGGTTTTCATTTGTCAACACAGAAGCATGAAAATATATACAAAATCTCCCATGCTTATTAAGTCTAACTCTAAACAGTGAAAATCCAACTCTTTTCCTCTGTAACTGAGTACAATCAAACCTATTTGCAGCTGAGCCATCGCAATTACTATACCCAAGGGATGCGAGGCGCGGGGGCCGTATAAAGGGCATAAAACACAGCAGAGTAAAGTGGCCATGGGGGTGAGCTGTGCCGGGACTGCACAGTTCACAGGCATATGATGCAAAGCAGCTCACATTCGCTGAGCAAATAGCAGCAGAAACAAAGACATCAACTCCTCCCAGTGCTGTTTTTGCCCCTTGCACCCCACTGGAACTGAATTTCACCTTCCCAAATGTCTTGTGTTTCACGAATATATATATAGGGGGAAAAAAGTCACTCTGCAGGATCCATAAGAACCTCACGATCCAAAATGCCATATAGTTAGAGCTGCCAGTGAATCTTGAGCTGATACTCGATGTGCTTGCCAAGCCTGGCAGCTGGAGAACTGTGACCTCTCATGGTGACGAGAGGGGTCATGAATGACGTTGCTTGGTGACACAATTACTTGCCATTTATACCCAATTTCCTCACACCAGCAAAATCATTCATGATCAGTACAGCTTACAGCTTCAAAGTTAAACAGTAAAAGAAATTCTTATTCCAGTATTAAGTGTCCTAAGATGTTTATCATGTTGTTCCAGAGAAACGTTACATGTGAATGTTGTGTGAAGCCTCCGTCCTGGTCTTCAGTTTCCTTTTACTTTGCTGCACTGGACACAATGTCCACACACAAGGTACAAGTGCATGCATGTATCACCATGGAGCTCTCGCGCTGTTTTCTAATACAAGCGTCCTGAACAACTTCTCTGTGATTGTAAAAGTCTGAGTAACTGATGTTTGACTGCAAAAGTATTTATGACAACGTGACAAGACAGTTCATTAAAAGCTTCTTACATAAATGGAAAGTTATATTAATGAAGGTAGTAAGAAAATCTGAAATTTGAGGCGCTACTGAACACGATAATATACACCAGATATTCAAGAGATATGAAATGTATGTGCCAGAGTTAACTCAAAGGAAGGATGGAGAGATAGAGACCTTTTCTTAGGCATAACCAGAAGAAATCAAAGCTGGCACCATGATGATATTGGATGATACTGTCCTTAGCGGCCATATCTCACTGCTTCAAAATCCCTGCCTTTACTTGAAATACAGAGTTAGAAACTGAATGAACGTTGAGATGAACCTGTACCTCCAGCCTCATGAAACAGCCCTCCTGCTTCAGAGCTGGAGTACATTACCAAGAGACTGAGAGGCAGTGAGAAAGGCCAAGAGAAAAGTTAAGACTTGATTATGTCCCCAAACCATCTCTTTCCATAACCAGTCTCTGACAGATACCGGGACTAGATTATTCAGATGGAGGTGAAAAAGATTTTAGTAGGAAGATACATAATTATCTTCCCAGTCCATCCCCCTCCATCCATGTATTAGGTTGCACCCTTGTCTCTGAAAGCTTGCCTTAGAGCATGCGAGGATGGGCTGCAAGTTATAGTGCCCCATTAGGGCCACACACAAAGGTCCCCCGGTCAGTCTTACAGCAGGGCACCAAATTGGTATCAGGTCTCTCATACTAGGGGTGTCCACAGGTGAACAAAGTGCCAAATGTATGTATGCCTCCTGCAGGGCATTAGTAGAGTAGCCAGAACACTGATAAACTCATAACCTCCCTCTAACTTCCTTTGCAAGCCAGCCCTAATAGTTGAAATTGGCTGCAATTCTCAACCATAATATTTGATATCCTTTCCAAGAAATGCACAATTAACTACGATAGCTTTGGATATTCAATATTCAGGGGAACTAGTGCTGCTGTTGCCTGGGCTGTGGTTCCATTCTCTGGTAGACTCCAGATCAATGGAGCATAGCACGTGAACCTCTAAGATCATTAATAAATTTTTAAAAAAGCACACAACAAAAAACCCTACAGTACCTCTCAAAAGTTAACAAGGGCAGAAAAAGCAAAATTGCACATGGGAAGTGAAAGAAACTTCAGAGCACATCTTATCTGTTGTAACAAATGCCCACCAATTTTGTCTTTGCACATCCATAGAAGATTCAGATTCTTAGGATAAGAGAGTAGACTATGGTGCACAATTTTAGAAATGCAAACTTTATGCAGCCCTGAGCCAGTAATACCACTTCTTCAGAGAGCAAATAACTTATTATTAGAGGTGTGGAGAGCTCTCTATCCAAGTGACAGGTCTCCATCCAATTAAATAAGAAAATGCTGACAAATCTATTTCTATAATCTCAATGATCTCATATGTTTTCATTAAACATTAAATAAAATGAGAGGTGAAAAGTGGCCTATTTATCCTATGCTAAAGTAATAAGAGGGCTTAATTTTTTAATATTTTCAAAATGAATAGTATGCTAGAGGTATATAGTATGTTGTATAAACTACAGTATCTGTCAGAAGAATAATCTCACTAAAAATTTTCACTATTGTACTTAGTTGTTTGCATTCTCCTTGCAGCAGGGAGCCATAATCATGGGCCCGCATTTCTCTGTGCCAGACTTTGCACAAACACAGAGCAAAAGAGAGCCTTGCCCCACCAACTTTACTATCCAAGGTCCTATGGGCCTAAAGTCAAGAATAGTGTTAAAACACATTGCTAGTCTGGAGGATTAAAATCTTAAGTAAAACCAAATCTTTTAATAAGTTAGGGATAACACGTTGTTTCCACCACAGTGAATTTTCTGATTGCAAAAGCTATACTTGCTGCTGTTTCTTACTTTTTTGTTTATTAAGAAAAATGGAAAAAAGTGCTAGAAATTATCTAAGTAGCATACAAATACCCAAACGGAAGCAAGGGAGTTATGCTCAGCACACAACCATTTGCAGGAAAAATTCTCTACCAACAATTCAGTTTCTCCTATATGCAAATCTCTAAACACAGGAGTTCAGCTGGATGCACCGTTGCAGGCATATAGTATTTCGTTGTTTCAGAAGTATTTCTTTACTATCAGAGATACTGGGCCTGTACACCCCGTCCTCATGCACTCCTCATAACAGAATAAAATATCCTGGCAGCAATGTCACAAATGACTCATGAGTGGTGGTTTCCTTCCTACACAAGCCAATTCTGGAAATACACCCTTTGGTCTTGATGTTATCCTCCTGATGTTGTACTCAAATGACAGCAGCCATTCATTCATTTCTTCGCAAGGTAGGAAGACGTGAAGCTATCAAAGAGAGCTGGCAAGAGCCCATAAGGCCTAATTAAGCTTTTCTAGGCTTTGGGAATGAAGCCAAGAAAAAAGCCATCAGGTTCTGATGTCTTTTCTTCGTAACATTTTGTTCACATTTAGATGACATGCAACCAGTAAAAAAAAAAAAAAAAAAAAAATAAAATAAAATCCGTTTCCCTTTTCCTGCTTGCATTCCCTACGGGCCCTCTGGCAGCTCGACAAAATAGTAACTGAGAACAAGCACTGCAGGGCCAAGTCCCAGCTGCAGCTGAGCTCCGTGCGGGGAGTGCCGGGGAGCTGCTGGGACATCAAAGGGAGTAGCTGAAGTGCTACACAGCCAGGCTGGCGTTTGCACCCTTGATTCCCCAAATACTCCCCATGGGACACTCATTTCAGATTTTGCACAGAACAGAGCAGGAGCTTCAGCAGCATTCAGAGCAGCAGGAGAGCAAGCAGCCTCCCTGGGACTAGAGGTGGCTCCATCAGCCTCTTCCCATGGCACTAGAACAACCTGGTGACAATATAGGTGCATATTTTACTTTACGTTTCAGAAAGAGCAGAAAAACTTATTCAGAAATTTTGCATTTACTTTGAAAATTAAGCCCTCAAGAGCCTTTTTTTTTTTAATTAATTCTGAAATTTAAAGCCGTTCTTGCATCTTAAGCACATAGGAACTGCCATCTTAGATGAGACGAAACGTCCTTCTAGCCAAGTATCTTCTCTCTGATAGCAGCCAATAACAGAGAGCTAGGGAAAAGTAAAAAATACAGGGCAAGCTCCATAGCTCTCTACTTTAGCCTTCAGAGGGGCAAGAATAAGTAGCCTACCTGGTATTCCCTCAGTGGGCACACCATGGACTCACACAGAGGGATAATTGTTTTGTACTCTACTCCTTTCCTAATAAACCCAACATTCAGTTTTCCCTTTGGAGAGCTACTGGGGGTTGAGCTGATCCTGCCACAGAAGTATCTTTTATAACACTGAGAAACAGTTGTTAATCGGTAATTATCAACTCAGAGCCCAGTATTATATTTGTAAAGTTGGGACTGTTTTGTCCTGTGTGCACCTGTTTATTCCCATCCACGTTAACTTCCTTTGCCATTTTGTCATCAGTTGTTCAGTGTCCTAAGAAACTTCTGCAACTCCTCGCAGGCAGCCCTCCTCCTTTACTACGCTAAAGAGATCAGGTCAGCAGCAGCAAACTTTCTGTCCCTCTTCACCCCTTTTCTACGTCATTTCTGAGCACATTGACAAGTTGAGATCTTTGCAAGGATCTGCTGGTGACCTTTTTCCATTACGAAAACAACTATTCATTGTCACCACCTGTTAGTTATTTGTTGATGAGAAGAGTTTACAAACTCAGGGCTGCTTAGTTTCTTTAGCAGTTTTTGGTGAGGGATCTTGTTGGATGCCTATTAGTTGGATCTCTCTGTCCATGTACTTACTGATACATTCAAAGGACCCTAGCATCTTTTTAAGACATAACTCTTCCCCCTTATATCACAATTATCCACGTGCCTCCTAATTCTATTTTTGAACAGTTTCTATTAATTTTCCCATTAGAGATGTCAGGCATACCAATCTGCAGATGCCAGGCTCAAGCCTATTAATAATGTTATGTAGGTACTCACCCCAATTCAGGATAAACAGAAAATCTTACGAGGAGTCTGAATTAAAATAATATATTAAAATAATATCTGTATCCTCAACTTTGAAACATTAGTTTTCTTTTAGTGTAGAATCATTTTGTATGCATGCATGCACGTATGCATATATACGTATATAAAATTTTCACACCATTGACCAATTACACATCCATTATGGAAGTGAAAAATCAACCTCCAGCCTAATCAAACCAATGCTTAGGAATCTTTTGCTATAAAGCTGCCACTAAACGCAATTTGACAAAAGAAGTAAATTACATTTAATTTATGTAAAACCTGTAACTACAAATTCTTACTGTTTCAGCAATGCTTTAATTTTTTTTTCCAGTTCATTTCCTTTTCTTTTAAGTGTCAGCCTTCTAGACAAATCCTTGAATTGGGGCTTACCAAATCTATTCCAAAGTTACAGCACAGAAGCAAATCATGAGCACAGCAGCTAACACACCTCTGCAAGCATCCAGGAAAAACACATCCATCATATGTCTCTTCCATCTGAATTTCACCGTAATCTGTTTTCCTGCATTTGTATTTCCTCTGGGAAGGCAATAAATGCTTGCATTTCCCAACAATTTATCCTATCCTATCTCCCTCTCAAAACCACTCTATCACCACTGGGGAATTAAACAACAGAGAAAAATAAAGAAAAGTAAAGCTGTCTGAATTTGACATTCTCCACCTCGTTGATTGTGTCAGCAGTCCCTCAACAAAATTAGTGGTTTAGAGCATAAAAAAACCCTAGTTTTCAACCATCTACTTGCACATTTTTCATGTGGATAAGCATAGTAGTTACATGCCATGTATGCTTACACAATTCATTTATTAATTTTTTTTGTATTTGGTAATTATTTCCTTCTGAAGAGCTTGGAAGATACAGTGTTGGCCAATAAATAAATGTAATGTTCAGATTGTTGCCCATTTTGGCTTTAATAAAAATGTCCACGATATTATTATTTGAATCAGGAAATATTTAGTAAAATGAACAGAATTTGGTTGGTTTGTTTCTAGTATGAGGAAAAATAGAAATAGTCATGAATAATTACTCTGCTCTTTATTACTCAGAAGCATTATTCCTATTCTGTCCAACCACACAAAAACTCTAAGGAATTCCTATTGACCAGTGACTACTAGCAGATTGATGTTGACCTAAAATATTAGGTCAACAAAGACCTAACTTTCTGATAAAGTTAGAACCGGAGATATCTCTCAAAAGACTGACAACACACCAATGAAGTACAATAAAGAGGTATTTCTAACAGATTGTTGCTGCGCAAGAACTAATAATTACAGGACGAATATGTGAATTTATGCATCTCCACCAGCTTTGTAAACATATTTATTTTAATTACGGTTACTGCCCTTTTCTAGCCTCTGGTGACAGCCAAGTCCCAGCTGAGAAGCTCCCAACTTTGTCCTATCTCTGGCAACATAAATGTGAACTGATAACATTTTTAAAAGAGGGAAACAACAGGAAGGGAACCGCACCTTTGCAACGCTCACAGCAAGCTCCTCTCTGCTTAATGACGAGAGCACAGTCCTTGGAGAGCATCGGACACTTCTCCCTTTTACATGTCACTTCCTTATTCTGGAAAAAAAAAAAAAAAAATAGACAAAAGCTATTGCAAGCAAACCAAATCCACGGCTATCATTTCTTGCAATTCAGAAAATAAAACGTGAGGCTAGCAATCTGCTTTTTCGCTTCAGGATAGGTCCTTGTGATTCAAAACATCTTTCTCCCCCTGAAGGAACGCAGTAGAAAACAGACTCTGAATTATCCAGGAGCCCAAGTAAATGGTGTTTAAACTCCACTTAGACAGTAATTCACGATCACTACCCCTCATAGTACAGAAAATGTGCCTCACTGAAGAAATCCACTTTACTTAAACGAACAACTAGCTACATGATGCACTTGTTGAAATATCCTTGGGGTCTTGAGGTGCTGCCCCATGAACTGCACAGCTCAGGAATTGTTTCTCATGGTGACAAAAGGAGAGACGGCTGAGGAAGAGGTGGCAACCTCAGCGAAAACAAAACTCTGCCACTGCTGAAAGTAATTTTTAGCTAGCGGTATTACCTAGCTACCCAGAGGTCTTTCAAAAGAGGCTCCTATATACTGTACTAGAAAAGAGACTACCGTAATTCATCTTTCTCCCCAAAATGCTGAGAATCGATGAAACACCACAAGCAAGTGGAATCACTGTACATTATAGTGTCATCTTTCTACGGCAAAAAGCCAGCAAAGGCCAAGGCCAAAGAGCACATTGACCACATTAAGGAATGTCAATAGAGGATGTGCGACAGCGGGCAGGAGAAATATTCCATTTATAGCCTGCCTTGCCCCTGTGGTGTCAACCCTTCTGGTTATCCCTGCCTTTAAATAAGGGCAGAAAACAAATACTTTGGGCGTTTCTTTCAGTAAAATTTTGCTACTTGAAATTCCTGACTGAAAGTAGCCCTCTGAAGTCACCTCCACCTATAATTAGTGACATTAAGTTCATTAAGTGACACAGGTGGCCATTTACTAGATGCTAGCACTCACCTCACCCAATCTTATGACTTAATTAGAGACCAAAAAATGAAAGGGCTAGAAAAATGTAAATCATAAAACTAAAGGAAAAGAAGCTGTGTTTTCCAGTCTTTTTCTTTTGCTCCCTGTGGCCTTATTCACGGTGCCTGTGAAGGATAACACGCAGCTTTTATTACACTCCAGCTCTTTGTCTAAAATCAGAGGTTTATTTTCTTCAAAGTCACTGCCTGATCTGATGGGAGCTATAAAGGCACTTCAATCTTATCAGTGTAAATGAGGACTCACTCTCGCCAAGTCAGTGTGAAATCAGCAAATGAAAATCAAGCCCTAAAGCGCAGCTGCAGTGACACAAACGACTACTGTAAAAAGCCAGGTCGCTGCTACGTGCTGGCTGCTCTGCATCACTCCAGCATTACAGAGGAGCCATAAATGCAATTTAACTGGCGAGTTAAGCTGAATTTATGGCAGGTCTGTAGCTCTGGACTGGCACAAAGCAGCCGTGGCACAGCAGTGCAACTGGCTCAACAACTTCTTTTTAGAGTGCGGGGTGAAATCTCGATTCCCTTTACGTGAACATAGTGCCCTCTGACTTTGCCTCCATAAAGCCTGTTGAAGAGCAGCAGAATCAAGTTTACCAAATCGACTATAAACAGTCTGTATTGTAAAGGGTTCTGCTAAGATCTGATTCTCTTTAATGAGAGTTTGCTCAAGGAAAGATGTAATAAGCCTAGTGGCCCCATTATATTTATCTGTGGGAAAATCTTCTACATGGTGAAAGCAGGTTTGAAGGAAGGGCAAAATCCAGTTTAGAGTATTGTTCCTTCAGAGAATGTGATTTACCCAGCCGCAGCATGCATCATGGACCTCTGCAAGACGCAAGATGCAAGGTGCCCTTCTGGGCCAACCTAGCTGGGCTGCACTCACATCAGGGGGTCTGGCGGGCAGCTACCCATCAGACTCCCTCTTCAAAGGAAGAAATTATTATTGCAGATGGCAGCAAGAGAGACGAGAAGTAAAACACAGCTCTGTATTTCTTTTTGTTCCCTGATTCCCAGGGGACTCACTGGGCAAAGGTCTCATGCAGCCCACCTTCCCAAGCAGCTTCTTGCCCTCTCCCCTGAGCACCCACTGCCTCCCTCTATCCTCAGGTACATCCTGACATGGTTGCTTCTTATTGGTAATGCAAAATGTTCCTAAGGATGACCCTGACACATGTATTTCAAACAGGAGATACTTGCTAGTTACTGTTCCTAAGTAAAAGCCTCCTGTTTGCCCCACATCACTTAAATCAGAAATCTTCTCTGCCAATGAAAGTTTGGTACCATTGAGCCAACACAGGGGGGCAGCCAAATTTGGATCTTACTCTTCTTCCCTTATCACCAGCAATGCTGGTGGCTCAACCCCATCTCAGGACCTGCATTACAGGTGAGGATGGAAGTAACTGGAAAGAGAAAGCAAAACTGAGCCGGGCTGTACATCCTAGCAGCTAGGAGGTGTTCTGGGAGGGAAGATTTTGGAGTTCATGTCCTGGTGCCAAGGGCTGTTTTACATTAAGCAGCTGTTCCACGTAAAGAACATTAGTAGCCCATGGTGCAGCGACGGGAACTGAAGGGTCCTTCCCCCCTTGGAGGGCGTCTTAAGCAGTAGGATAACAGATTCATATTTCCTTTCTCTATCCCAGTAGACTTTGAAATACTTGCTGCTCAGTGGCTCAGCTGCAGCAGAAGAGGGGCTTGTTCCTCGTGCTGCCAAAAGCCACCAGTCCTGACAGCGAGGATGCTTGTGGGGAAAGCAGGAGATGAATCTTTGAATTGCCTCTGGATGTGAAGGGCACCGAACCTGGATCACTGTCTCAAAGGTGAGTTGTTACAGCATGGTGCTAAAAGGTGGGCAGGAGGTGCCACACTCACTCCCCCCCCCCCTTTTTTTCTTTTTTTTTTTTAAGAAAAGAGCAAGATCAGCTCTGTCCCTTGAAGGAGAAGCTGCATCCTCTTGCCTGCAGGGACAGGTCTGTGTATCCCAGGTAAATAGAGCCAATCTTTGCCAGCACAGAAGGGCAGCTAAGCACTTAAGTGGGGTGGGATTTGCAAAGCTGATGTTCCTCCTCTCTAGCTGGTATTACAGGCAAGCCCCAGACAGCTCCAAAAGTGGCTGCTTCAGATGCCACCCCAAGGTGCCTAACTCGCTGCCATCAGGGCTGGGCTGCTCTTCCAGGGTGTGAGGTACAGCATCACTCAGGGCTGCAGCCCCCACCGCTCCTTTTGGGGCTTTTTGCTGAGCAAACATACAGTAGAGCCACAATTGCAGCATACTGCCCAGGCGCAGTCTTCACAGCAAAATCCCTCTTATACTACGAAGAGATGAGCGTAGCTCTGGGGAAGCGCATCCAAGTGCCTCTTGCTGCCTCCAGGACCAGATTTAATCCCAAAATTCTTTCCAAAAATCCTGTTGTTTTATCTCAGTGCTGCATCTTGTGGAAAACTAGGCCAGCGGATGTGGAGGAAAGGGTTAATGTACCATGCTGATCAATCATAGGACAGCAACAGATAAAACAGGGCTGGTAAATCATTGTTTAGTCTACTGCAGTCAGGCATTATCCAGTGCAGATCTCCTAGGCCCACTGGGTGTAAAAGTACAAAGATAAAGAGCGATTGTCATCAGGAGCTTTTTTTTTTCCTTCACCCTGTCGCCCAAAACACTGCTCTTAATGTCTACTGTCCATCTGCTTGTTTCGATTTTGCTGCCTCCTTCCCTCCCATTTCACAAGGGCAAAGCGGAGGGTGAGAGCAAATGGACTTTAGCAACAAATCCTTTCCTTACAAATATCTCGCCTCCTACCCCCAGTAATCATAACATTTCATTACTTGACCCAGCCATACATTTAAAAAGGCACTAAGTAGCTGCATGCAGGAGAGCTGTATTACCAAACCTCCATTTGTGTTGTCAACAGCGTCTCTGGAGTTGTTGAAAGCTCTCAGATACTTTGATTTTTGCTGTTCTTAAGAGAAAACTTCTTAGACAGCAACATTCAGAAGCCAACAGTTATGGGAGGGTAGGGGATTTTTTTTCCTTTTGTTTAAAGGACATGCACTCTGGCACCAAGAAGTGCGGAAGAGACACATGGCTCATAAATACATAAACCGTTTGCTAAATCAGAAACCTGGGAGTCAGTCAAATCCATAATAGGATCCCAAGATTCATAATAAATAACTTTTAATTATAGTCCTGCACAATAGTTATTTTAAACAGATGGTTTATAGATTCACATCTGGGATTTTTTTTTTTTTTTAATTTAGTGCTCAGGCACACACACAGAAAGGGAGAGAACCTTAGCTAAGGTTTTTATTAGTGTTGGAAAAATACGTATTTTTTTAAAAGAGGTCAGGCTGATCCAGAACAATGCTGCCACAGCTGACACAACTCCCCAGTCAGCGCTCAGCTCAGCAAAGGGTTCACACTGGAATCCCAGACTCCCTCGGAAAGGAAAATTTAGGGAAGTTCCGGAGGATCACCCTGGACTCCTCTCCTGTGCTCACTGAGCCTGACTGTTGGAGAACTCGCGTTTTGACGCGTTTGGGGAAAGATCAGAAAGTTTTGCTGGGTGCCCACGTTTCTCCCTTCTCCCATGCTTTGCAGTGTGAACCAAAGGTCTCTCTAACTTGGCATGCAAAGGTGACGTCAAATTCCCATACAGGAGGGATACACTAACCAGACCTAATACCAGTGTTACTGCTTCATGTTACCTTTACTACAACCTCCTCTCAATGCAATTTGTTCACCTTCTACATACACCTCGTATTTTTACCTTCCATCAAAGAACTCCACACAAAACAGCCCATTCTGGTGACAAAGTACATCAAACTAACGGCCTTAAACTCATGTGGTACAGTTAAATAAAATGCCAACATGAAAAGAAAAAAAAAAAAACACTAAAGAGAAATCTGAATATTTGGCAGAGGTCTTGGTGAGGACGTGTGCCAAACCACAGCTTGGAAGCCGCAGCCAACTTTCTACAGGGTTCCCCACTGGGCTCCTGCCGGCTCACAGCAGCCACCAGGAGGATGGCTCTTTTCAACCTGGATTTGGCTTGGAAGAGGGGGGAAAAAAAAAAAAAAATCAGGAGTCCGCTTCGTTTCTTCAGGGCTGTACCAAGGAGTGCCTCCATCAGCAGTACCCCGAGCCCACTGCTGTGCTGTCACAGCTGGCTGCTGAAGACCCTGCAGATGCGGGTTCTCAGGGGGCTAGATTTCCATGGTGAGAGTCTGGATTTCTCCTTTTTTTTTTTCCTTTTCATGTATTGAAAATGCTTTTAGGAGGCTTGCACTGCATTTCTGATATCCTGAGGTTATTAACTATTTATATTGAATAGGAAAAATGTTGCTTAAACTTTCATTTAACCAAAAAAGCCTGTGGAGAGAAAAATAATAAAAGCAACAGAGACAGATTAGGTAGAAATAGGAACTACCATTAATGGCTAATCCTGAAAACATTCATTTTTTACCATTATTCATCACAGTCCCACTAGTAACTCTGATTGATAGAACTCCTCACCAAGGAGTTCAGAGTGTCCTTAAGTTTCTGCCAGGAGAAGCCTGTGGGATCATCCGCCAAAACAACAACAATTTTCAAACAATGGCAAAAGTTACCCCTGGGGAATTTGGGATGCAGCTTTCAAATATGCACATATGACCTTAGGAGAAGAAAAAGCCATGTAAAATTAATGAAACAAGTGCACTCAAGTCACATAGGCAACACCTCCACCGCAAGGCATAGGGCAGGCTCAAACGCAGGCTCACGCCACGTGCCATGACCCGCACGTTCTCCAGCCACGCCACTGGCTCTCTGCCAGATGTTGCACATGGCCAGAACATCCTCTCGAGTGCACACGGAGCCAAGCTCAGTCCACGTAGGCCACAGGAGCAAAGGTTTGGGCCAGCACTGGCCACAGGCTCTGTCCCTCAGCAAAACTTGGGAGGACCAGGCTCCCAAGCATGTGCCTGCACCTATGCTTACGTGCAGACAACCCCGATGTTGGGCCAGCTTGAACTCGAGAACAGGCTCAGACACGTGTGTAACTCATGGTCTAGACAAATCCTGAGGCACTTTCTGAAAATAGTACCCTTGCTCCTTTGGCACTCCTGCCTGGAACTCACTGTCTCAGGTCCGATTTACAAACTTCCCTTTAACTGGCGGAGCTGATGCAAGCAAGCAATCGCTGCTAATACTGTGGGACTGCTGTCTTCCATGAGCATTTCTCTGCCTAAGCAAGAGCCGCACAGTTTGGCTTCAGGGAGGAGACATCACTCCCCAAGGAGAGATGTTTGCAGACATTTTGAACCACTATCAAGGGAGATGAGAAAAAGGTCTCATTTCCCTTGTTCCCTCCAATTATGTTTGGGTTTTATTCCCTGCAAAAACAAATTTTGTGGGTATGATAACAAAAATGGTTTAGCACACTAGGTGTGTTTTTAAATTCAAGGTGGAAAAAATATTTCCCTGTGAAACAACATCTGTTCTCTGCAAAATGATACAGTTCTGTTTACCCACATAAACCTACAAACACCAAGGCATATGCTTCACCCCACAGAGAGAAAAGTCCTATTATTTTAAGCATGTCTTCAATTTCAATGGGAGAACTCACAGGAGTGAAGCCAAATATATGCTTCAGTAGTTTTGGCATTAGGTCCTTGCCTGTGGCGCAACAGGACTGTGATTTTAGCATGAATTGCATTAGAGGCAAATGACAGTATTTCATGAGGAACAAAGTATGCCAGTTCAGTCCACACGGTCTCTCTTTCCTTTTTTGAGCAGAGCACTTGGTAGCCTCCGATTTATCCCCTCATTGCTGTAATCTCTTTAGCTTATCTGGCCTCTCTGAGGGCGAGCAGGGAGGAGGCTGCAGCTCTCCCTGCAGTGGTGCTCAGCCAGCATCAACCACCTCCTTCATAACTCGAGCTCTCCCCACTCCCTAGGAAAGATGATTAAAACAAAGGCCCTGCTGAAAGATGACACCAAATTTCACTGCAAATGGGTATTCCCCACTGCTGTGAGGAAGACATGAGTATGTGCAAGTCATTCAGAACACATCACTCACAACCCCTTACAGACTGAACAGATTTTTTTTTTTTTTCTCACTGTGCTTAATGATGTTCACCAGCATGAGGAAAGTGACCTTGGTGGCCTGCTGCAATCCCAACACTCCCTGACAGCAGCGCACTGCACTACTATGTGGTGAAAAGAAAGCGCTTTCTTCCTCTTACATTTGTTTGTGTTAATGCAACTGCTAAGGCTGCAGCTGAGATCAGGGTCCCATTACATCAGACGTCGTATAAGCACATGCAAGGAGTACATCCTTGCTCCAGTGAGCTTATCGACAAAGTAGACACAGCCAGACAAAATGACCATAACTGCAGATTAAGTCAGCAAGAAAGCCAGAGCAGGATCCAGACCGCTTAGCTCTCAGTCTCCCTGCCTCCATCTCAACCTCCAAGTGCCATTTCAGATTAGAGTTCTTCAGCTGTAAAGTTAAAGGCAAAACTCTTTACCTGTCAACCGAATAGCATGATGGTCTTCTAGCAATAAGAGACACAGTCTTCACAGGTTCCCAGCAGATCATACTGTAGTCCAAAAACCTACCTATAGTACTCCAGGAGGCAGGTTTCAGGGAAGGGGTATGCACTGGGGTTCTTGTGGGAGACCACACCTTTGCATTTCATGAGATGCATGCATTTAAAACTCACGGCTTTTTCCGTGTATTTTAAATGTGGTTTTAAACAAATAAAAAACAAATTAATGTTTTTTCTACTTTGTCAATAAAGAATTCGTATTAATTATCAGTCACCTGAATCTGATGCCAATACCCACAAAAACAGTAGTCACAGGCAATACCCGTTGATTTGAAGCTCAGGGTGCAAACCTGTACCTGTGCTGCTGGAAAAGGTTACAGCTCACTGATCCAACCCTATGAGCTTACAATCTTCCCCTTGCTGGATGTTCCCAGTCACTCAGATCAGCCAGCAAAACTTTTCAGATGATCACTGCCCAATTCATTTTGAGCTAAATGAGTGATCTTGAAAGCATGGTCCAGCCTAGCCTGGTTTACCCTGACTGAAGCTGATGGGGCAGAATTCATTCTCCCAGAGAAGTGACGGGCAGCTGAGGGCCATAAAATCTTCCACTACCTTAGCTTGATCCAGAGGCCACCCACACACAGCTGAAGTCAGCAGATATGGAACAGCATTGCTGCCCTAGGTGTATTAGCTTCTGTATTAGCTATGGTGCTCTGCTGACCCCCCTTAAGCGCCATAGGATGGCTTGGAGAAGGAGAAGTTTGCTCATATCATTCCCGAGCCAAATGAGTCTGAAAACATTTGGTCTAGCTAAATTCTAGCCCAAAAAATTGTTGAAGATGGCACTGATGAATTATCAAGCTGATTTCATAGAGCGTAAAGCAGATTGTGCCAAAGGTTTAAAATAAATTATTAAATCATTTGAATTCAACAAATTTTAGATCAAGCCACAGTGTCACGCTCTGTCCCATCTCAAAAATTAACTCAGTCCCATCAAAAGAGTGTCCTAACAATACTCTACTTTTGTTTCTTAACTACTGCCATCCTGGTCCTATAGACTGTGTTCAGCTTATTTTCCAGCAGACATTGTCAATGAGAGAAAAATAAAACCTTGAAAACAATAAAAATAAGTACATAAAAATCTGAGTCCATCAGTTCAGAATTCCTATGTTTGGATGAGATAACTATATCTTCTATTACAGACTGAATACTGACTGATAGTAATTTTTTTTTTCTACTGATGGGAATTAAAACTTCATTTGACATTTATTTAAAAGAGCTGCATTGACTGTTTTTTTATAAATATAATTTCATCACATTTTGATGGGCTAAATCTATAAATATATTATCCAAACAATAGTTACCTGTCATTGCATCTTTATTGCCTTCTCTGTCTGAAGTCTGCTTACTCAACCCTTACACTGGAGATTTAGGCAGTGGCAAATGCTCTAGTTTTGGGCTTGAGCCTGTTCTAAAAACTTTGAACAAAGCAGCCCTTGAGGCCATGTACTTCTTAAAGAGTTTAAAAAGCCCAATGGGCCTCCTAACTTACTCTGCAACAAGTCATATCCCATGAAGAAACTCACTTCTGTACGACACAAAAACAGGGCTAGATTAAAGAAAAGGGAAGAAAAAAAGCAAGGTCCCCTGCTGCTCTGTCTGGCCAGAATCATGTCTTTTACTGCCCATATCCTCTAAAGAAACGATGCTCTCATGATATATTACCCTAATACATCACCAAGTGACAGTTTTCTCATGATACTGTATCCTCAAAGATGTGATGCATGCCAGAAGCAGCAACAGGAGACCTCGGCTGGGGGAGGGAAGGGAAAGGATTTTTTTATTTTCTTCCAAATTTTTAATCTAGACTTTGTTTTTTTAATGTTATTTTGTCAGGAAAATCCCTGTCAATCCTAGCTTCATAATCCAGAGGACTCCTAGAATTTTCACAGTAGTAGCACAGCTTTTAAACTGGAAAGCATCAAAAAAACCACCCCTCTTCATTTAATTGAAGCAAGTTTTGAAATAGGACCAAAACGCTTGAGGAACAACAACCAAATAAAAATAGTAGCCCAAAAGAAAGCAACAACAGTCTGTTTTCTATTATAAAATTATTTAGGCAAGAGGCCTCCAGACACTGCTGTTTTAATGAAGTTGCAAGAAAACTGAGCGCTGACCCCGCATTTGTTTTCTTATGTGATCTTGCCTGTGCTACACAGTGGTATTAGAAAAAAAGAGGAGGTTATTCACGGTGGCCTGCAGAGAGAAGGGGCAGCCCCCAGCTTGTCAGTCTGTATAGAGAAGAGTGGGAAGAGACAAGGACCAAGAGCATTTCAGGCAGGACTCCTTGAAGGGGGCAAGAGCTTTCGGGGTCTTTTAATGCTGCCTTCAACTCACAGGGGCTCACTCCTTTTTGCCTCAACTGCTCCACGCTAGTAAAATCTTGGAGGGGCAGCCGGGAATCCTAACTCATGGACAGCTCGTGGCAGCAGTCATCCTCAAGAGGGCTTCATCCAGTTGGTGCCAGGAAGAGAAGACTCAAGGCCACGGGAGAATTTAGTCAGAAAAACTTATGCCACAATGATGTTTTGTTTGACGCATCTCATTTCTATGTGTTTCTACTTTGTATCTACTCAAACCTCTGATGGATGCAAAGCTTCCATCAGATGCAAAGATGGAAGGTAGAATAAACTTTCCTTTGTTGTGATCAACCGCATTGCCAAATTAAGTTAGATTGTGACTTTCAAAACTTCAGCCAACGCTGTAGCTACTAGGAGAAAAGGCGTATTTTGACTTGTGAACTAAGCAAAAGCGATATGGAAGTCACTGAGAGGAAAGTAAAAGCCAAAGCTCTCGAAGTCGCTTTCACGGTCCTTGAGCTGACTTTGACCGTATTTTGTGGCCTGGCCCTTGCTGCTTTTGGGTGAGATGTAGCAGCTCTCATTCATAGCAGTGATCACTTAGCCACATGACAATACCATTGCAGTTAATGAAACCACCCATGTGAGTTCAGAGGTTTGAGCCGAGCTCTTCAGTGCAGACACATGCACAATGCCCTATGTACTGTGTAGACCCAGTTAATTAAACAGTTATTTTTAAATGTTTCTCTGGAAAGAAGTTTGCTGTCCAAAATAAGAAACTAATATTGCACAACTACTTTCTGCTTGAAAAATCCAGTGGTTAAAACATGTTTTTGCATAATTGTAGCCCTGCAGGGACAGTTCTCACTTCTGAAAAGCAAATTCCCTTCTTTCTGTTTTGCACATGTACAAACAAACAGATTCTGCTATGTCCAAAGCTTGCAAATCTCAACTATAATAATACATTGAATAGTAGCCAAACAAACAGATTTTTCCTCAGCCTGCGTTCCCTTCACTCCTTCCTTTCCCCTGCCCCACTTGCACTGCTGGAAGTAAAAAAAATACCTGTTTCTGACAAGTAAATGGAGCTGACATTAGAGCAAAGCTCTAAGGTGAACGGGGTACGTGCAAGCCATTTGTCATCTTGACAAAGTGATTTTCGGTCACCAGTGGGACACTTTAAAGACATCTGAATGGTTGGCCTTGACCACCAGCATTTCTTACGGCTTATAAAGGGACCCATGGGACCAAGAACACAACCTGCTTTTGGAAGTGACTCCTGCAGTGGTACCTCTTGATAGATGTAAAGGCAGTGTGATATATCAGGTGCCATTAAGATCTTTGCTAGCAGGTTACATTTACATAAGTATGGAGCGCAGATAGCATCTTGTTAACCCAATTAATGAGACTCAAATGTCAGGAAAGGGATTATGCCTGGCTCGAAGTCCACAGCGCTTGCGATGTGGGACAGCACTGTACTCTTTGAAGAGCAAGAAATCAGGCAGCAACGCTACTACCCGGGCAGCCGGGGGAAAACACAGGGGAGGTGGAAAGATGGCCTGAAATTCAAAGGTTTCACACCTTTAGCATAAGAAGGGCTCTTTATGATGAGAGACTCAAGTGCCATGTAAAAATGAGAACCTGGGGCTGAACCGAAGAAAACTGAAAAGTACCTGCTTGAGGTCTTGGAAACTTAGTTTTTTATTAACTGTACCTTCCTCTGCAATTAGAGAAAGCCCTCATTGCCAAGTCACAGCCCGATCTGGGTTGGAAGAGGAACAAGATTTCATCCAGCCTCTCCACACTGCTGTGTTTTACATGGGCAATTGAAACACACTTCTCTAGCCTATAGAAGAGTGGGAAATTTCCTGACTAAGATGAGATCACTAATCTCTGCATCAATGACTCTCGATATACTTGACAATAAACTGCTTTTCTCCCATAGCCTCCAACTACTAAGCTGTATGACATAAGAAGACATGCTCCTGTCACCCAGGTCAGAGCAGTGAACCCTGCATGGCACAGCATGAGATACTTGGCCCCAAAACAGAGAGGGGTTTAGGGTAAGGCCTCATACTCAGCAACTCCTGTCAGTTCTCTGCTCAGCATGTCAGCTGTAAGAAATCCCTGTTCTGAGTTGTCTCCTCAATGGAGGAGACAAGACAGTTAGCATGGGCTGCTTGGGCCAACAGCCCAACCTAAGCACTACTCAGTGGGTTAACCTAAATCCTTTGATGGTAACAGCACCTTATGGCCACAGTCACAAGGAGTCCACAAAGACACAGTAGTAATATTAAGTCTCCAGAAGATGCTTAAAATCCTTTTAGACCTCTGGTTCCAGAGTCATACATAGCTTTCCTGGAGTCACATCACATCCACATCCTCTCAACTAAAGCTCTGTCTCACCAGTAGTTTTTGTGCTATCTTGTATGTAAGAGGTAGTGCCCAGTGAACAGGCTGGAGCTGCCTACTCATCTCTCAGGACGGCTGCCTTCCAGAGAACCTCCCTTTTGTTGTAGGTGATTTGCTTTCTTTTTCCCTTTTTTGGCTCCCACTTTTGTATGTTTCCATATGTGGACTGGTTTAATTATGCCCAGAAACCTGATGACATCGAAGATATTAATTTTATACTAAAATGATTGTATACAGTTTTAGGCTCCGAATATGTACCCTTCGTGTAACAACAAGTACATAAAGCCACTCGGATTTCTTACTATCATGGCCTAGAGTTCTAGATATTTTTTAAATTTCCACTTCAGATTGATTTTGGGCTCAAATAGTTTTTGCATGAGGATTGGAAACCTTGCCAAGTTAAATTGGACATATAGAGACATTTTTTTCAGAAGCTATACAAATTGCACGCTGCTTCTGTTTCCTCCATGTTTTCATGTTAAACAAGCTCTCGTTCAGTATCAGTGCACTATGCTGCATCTCAAATGTCCACATCAGCAAGTTTCTCCCGAAATGCTTAATGCGTTTAGATCGCAGACAAAGTATGCCTCAAGCATGCATCTGTTAAAAACGTTTCTTACACTACCGCACCGTCAACATTTTAACGTATAATGATTTTAATTGTCCAGCACTTTTTATCTACTGCTTTTACAAACAACCCATCCACCAACCCTTGGTTTACAGGCTGAAAAGCTTGCATGCTTTGCATTCTGCCTGCCAACATAATTTTATTCATTTATTTTAATCAAAAGCATTTGCCAGATTGAATCACCAATCCACCTAACCCAGTTAACTGCGCCAGCTCTCCCCAGAACTGAGTATTTGGGGGTGGGGTAAAGTGCTAAATATGAAAATGATCAGCTGTGCACTGCCATATACAGAAAAAAAAATATTCTCTGTCACAAGCAAATGATCAACGGTCTCCCTGTCGTAGGAGAGCCTGCTGCTCTTATCAGTATTTTAGGTCCCACAGGCAATCCTTCAGCTAATAGCCTTATCTCAAGCCCAGCCACCCTGCCTGGCTCCTTCCTGCCCCAATGATTTCCAAGCAGCACAACCTGGAGGTGTTTCACTAACTGGCACAATCAGATCATAACCACTACGTAGCCTTAGAGCAGTCGTTTATCAGCTCTTCCCCATCTCTCCCAAACCATGCCTCAACTGCACATCACCACCCAGACAGAAAAAAGGAGGAGGAGACAACCTCAGGACAATCAAGGTCTGTTATTCTCAGCTACTAATAAATCATAAGACAAACCAGAAAAACAGATGCAAATGTATGACTCAGCTGGCCATCAGAATACATTTTGATGGTTCCAAAGCTTGGGGAAGATCCAATTCCCATTGAAGCCACTTAATATAATTGAATATAAAGATGTCAGGAACAGCTAAAAAAACAAAACAAGAAAACAAAACCCAAAACACACAACTTTTAGCCTATGAGCTGTCAGAACTCTGATTTTCCTGGCCAGGGCTCTACGACACATTGGCTTGCATCCCCCGGGGTAAGGAGCTGCTGCTTCCATGCCTCAAGCGAGATCTTTAGCTACGAAAGAGGAGGTGAGCCATACCATGGCCATCTGGAGAAAGGGGCAGCTGGCCCTGCAGCCAACAGGGGAGCCTGGGGTTACGCAGAGCACCTTAGCAGCCCAGGGCTGAGCAACACCTGGTTTTTGGTGTGAAGTAGAAATGGCAGTCTTCAACTTCTCAAGTCTGGCACAGCTCTGGACGTTGAAGCCAGCGCAGTGCTCGGCACAGAGAAATTTAAAACTGAAATGGAAGTGTCTACGTGATTGAGGAATTTGCACTAAATATCCAATTTACAGGAAGTTTCAACACTACAGGTTAGGGTTTACGCATACATAAGGCAGCATCGCTACCATGCGACTGACTGCAGATGCCCTACGTGAACTAGACCTGCTCCGGAGCAAATGCAGTATAACCATGTAAGCATAGCTCTAAGGTAGAGTTAAAGACAACCTGATTCAATCTTTAACATTGAAGCTTTGTGAAAAGGTTTGCTTAAAACAGGGACTCAGAAAAACTGGAAGCTCAATTTGTCAGACCTTTTGCATCATTTTTCTAAATGGCATTTTATCACATTTCCATCCTTTGTGCTCACATGAACAAATACATCTCCAACTCTAATGCTATTTCATAGTACTGCCTTTTGCCATAGCACTTTACGGCACAAACATACAATGCTTCCCTCTCTGAAAAGTCTAAGATACAATACAGAAAATGAAAACTACAGCCAGGAGGTTGATGTGTAGAACGGATGAGGAAACAAGTAAAGAGGATGCAAATCATAGACGATGTATGAAGACATGTTATTTTTTCAGTGAAGTGGTGGTACACAGTCCTAGTTTAACAGCTCATTTTGGACCACTATCTAGAGCAAGTGGATTCCAGACACAGGGGGAAAATGGGAAAAAAAGGCAGGAAAAAAGTCTAATAAATAAATGGGAGAGACAGACAAAAAGTATATGAAGTCCAGGTCTCAGCACACAAGGTCAGCTCCTGGGGATGGGATCCACACTGTACTTGGACCCAGAGCTCAACACTTGATTCAGTTGGATGCAAAACGTTGCACAGAGCTCAATTGGACAAACGGTCAGACTAGGAATTTTTTAGCTGCAGCTTAACGCATAAGATGAAGAGGCCAAGAGGCCTCAGAGGAAATAATTACAGCAGTTCTTAGGTACAATATGAGCAAGTACCAGTATGATAGTCATTTTAATAGTAGTATTACAGGTAAAAGCTTTTCTACAATATTGTTTTTTCTTCACAATGGCCTTTTATTTGACCATAAGCTCAATATAAAAAGGTTGCATTTTCATTTGATTTTTTGGTTGTTGCTTAATATCTTTCCTCCCTCAAAAATTTCTATTAAAACATGATGGGGAAATAAAACCAGATATTTGGTGGGGAAAAAATATCTATTTTTATATAGCAGCACAAAGCAGAACAGCAGAAGTACTGACACTGTGAGCCATTCACTTACAGGACCATAATTCTTAAAAAGACTGTTAACAACTCAATGGAAGAAACTTGAAAGCTAATAAAAACTATGTACAGGTAACCGTATGCTTTTAAAATGCCATTTTGATATTGGACCAGCTCTTTAATAATGTTTTTCTTATTGGCAATAAAAAGTGCCTTAACTTAGACTGATCCATTTTGCACTTATTGTAGACACATTCCAAAGACATTTGCAACTTATATTACATTTTTCCATTTAGTTTATGGCATTTTTGTGCCCTTCATTTTTTTCCACATATTATTTATACCTTTTAAATATGTTCTTTTGTATTTGAGTTCTCTGATCCTTTAATTATGCCAAAGAGAATCTCATTTCCATACTTGATGGATTGGATCTTCATCATCGTTACAGTGACATATCACCAGCTCTCTTCCAGGAGGGTTTTGCCAAGACCTATAATCAGTTCAGCACTGTGTGCATATGTATGTTTGCTCAATGCAGCTGACTCTACATTAGAAATGTGCAAGTAGTGAACTCTTCACTATCCCATGTGATCTGAGAACAACATGAAATAGCTTCTTCAAGCCTGCAGATTGCCAGAAAGGCATCATCGTAAGCTCTCACATATGACTGTGCACCACGTCTCCAAACTAAATGTCACGATAAAGCACAGCAAACTGAGGGCAAACATACCTGCATAGGGATGTGCCAGACTCTGAGGCAGCTCTGGAATGTGAAGCAAAGTGCAGAAAGTGGACTTCAAAAGGTCCAAAAGTGGCACAGACACAACACCCAGCTATACAATCCGTACTCGATCCTCAGAGGAGAAAATTAGATGAGATGTTGCGCGTGGTACTACTTGGCCAGGGTGGCCATATCTGTATATGGGACTAAACTGACTTGAACATTGCCTCAACACTGCTGTTGGAAACTTAGAGGATCAAGCTAGAGTAACCATCTTCTACCATAGATAGTTTGTGTTTCATTCTCAGACAGGCCAAAGTCTTGTCTTACAGGTGTTGCATGAATTAAGAACAAGTGCAACTGAACCTACCTGAATCATCCTTCAGGAGAGCCTACCTAAGCAATCACCTCCACAACAGGTAATGAACCAGCTCTGGGCTCTTGATTCACTTCACTTCTTACTTGCAAAACCATCTTCATATATATATATGTATATATATATATGTACACATACACACACAGATTGTTCTTTTGTCTCCACGACCAAGCACATATGGGACACCCAGCTGCACCAGACATGGAGTTACGACTGTTTTTTGTTTTCGGGGTTTGTTTTTGGGGTGTGGGGTGTTGTTTTTTCACGTTTAAGAGATGGCATATACATCTGTATCTTTTTTAAATTCAATGAAAACTAATAAAGCTTTCATCATGTTGGAGCATGTTTGTGTTCCAGGAACCCTTCGTACACCGATCAAAACAACATTCTCTGTTGCAGTAATATGGGGGTGTAAACTACTGGTACACTACTGTATCATAGGCTTTTTTGTCTCTTTGTTTGTTATTTTTGTGGGTGAAGAGAAAGCTGAATATATTATACAGTAATAAAGACCAAGAATATTTAAATTGAAAGAAGATGAAGTCTTGGTAGATTCTGTAGTTGATGTATGTAAACTATTGAAATTAAATTAAATAAAATAGGTATGAAAGAATTGTTTGATGATTTTTTTTTTTTTTTTTAATATGCACTACTCCACTAAAAGTCATCTGGGCTGCATTATACCTTGACGCAACAACAATTGAATCCTGATGTACTAAAACACTGCCATCTTCACTGAACATGTGTCAAACACTTGCTTTCAGGCTAGCTATGCACTTTCAACTTCTGTATTGTGCCACGGAAATCAACTATGCTATAGGTAAAGAACCCCAGAAAATCTAGTAGCTTTCTTGCTTTAGTCTGCAATGAGGAGATGGATTTTTTTGGGGGGGTGCAGGGAGGACCAAGGGTTGAGGTTATTTCTTCCATTTTTTGGTTTGCTTGCACTTGGTTTCACTACTCCGTGGGGTCAAGCTAAGTAGAACACTAGGTCTTATAACGACGAGTTTAACAATTTTTTATGAGCAAAGGTCAAATTCTACATTGCATATTTGGATTTAAAAGCGGAAATTTAAACTACAGAATGATGTTTCATGCTGAATAAAACTTACGCCAAGCAAAGCTCTGATTTCTAGTTTCCTGAGCTCCTGTCTCCAAACTTTTCTCAGGTTTCCAACACTTGGTTACACTTTCTGGCTCAGATTTACTTCCTTCTGTTCTGGATTTAGGTGATAAAAGGTTGAGACATATGATTACCACTCCTCAGGTGCAGCCGGCAAGTTTGAGGCACAGGCATGAGGGAAGGGAGGAAGAAAAAAGGTGGGGGAAATGCCACTGGTTTAGATGTGGTTAGTCAAGATCACTACTGGCTTTTATCAGCTGTTTCTTGACACAACTCACTTTGTTCTGAAGTATTTTGGAAAAATAAAAAAATAATAAAAGACCTTTTCTCCCCACGAAGAACACACTGAAAATAAAACCCTTCATTCTCTTGAAAAAACAAAAAAAGCTCTTGCAATGGAAGGCCACTGTTACCTGAGGTATACTTATCTATTTCCTTGCAGTTCCTGGCTTCTCACCTGTCCCTTCCAGCTGGCATTTTTGGTACGTTCATTCTAAAACTACATACACCACTGGCCAATGGATAGGTTATTCTTGGATCTCTGCTTGCTTCTGGCAAGGTGTTCAGGATCCATGCGGATGATGACAAATGAGCATGAAATGACATGGCTCTTCTCACCACCACTGGCACCACCACCTGTCATCGTTGTCACTGCTGAGCTCATCTCACCTTCAAAAAACTCAGCACTCAGAAGTTTAATTCAGGCTAAGTTAATTCTGTGGTGTTTTTACATTCTTGTCCTGTAATTATGCACAGGTTCTCATTTCACCTATTTCTGACAGACTGTAGCATTTTTATGTCTTTTCCACGCGTATGTTGAAGTATATATTTCTTGAAAGCAAATGCCATAATATCAGGTGTGAGCCTACTTCTATTTTGAGTTTTAGATACCTTCCAGCCAAAAAGCTGTACCAACAAAAACTCTGCTGCACTTGATCATTTACTGTACTTGTACCAGAGTTGAACTTAAATATTCCATGCCTATTTTATATGCTTACACCCATATAAAAGAAATCTAATCAAAAGTTCCCCCAATATTCTGTTAATAGCATTTTCCCCCTAACATTTCAAAATCCTCAATATACAAAAAGTCCAAAACTTACCAAAATGTGGTAAGTTTTCACATTTAAGAAGTTTTGCTTCTGCTAACAGAAATTTACTCATGCCTCCACTACCCTCAGCCCAAAACTTTCGCATCTGAAATATAAAGATCTGAATCTGTCATACATGACATGTGCGTGAAATGCTCCTATGGATTGAAATAAACTCATTTTTCCACAGATATGGGAGAATATTTTTAGAAGAGAATTTTTGCTTTAGGAAGTGTAGTTATAATCACTTGCGGTCTTAAAGCATTTAATAACTGGAATAAAATAATCAATTTCTCAAACTGAATCAATGTAATTCCATTATGAATACCATCAAGATTATATATTTTCACCTATAATCATCATTGCCAATTCAGACAAGTTCTTTAAAACCCAAACTTTTTTCAGTCAACTTCATAACCCAGAGTTTCACAACTTTGATTTTCAGAAGCCAGCAGGACATGAGATTTTCTTACTATTGACCACTAAGCATAAAATAATTTCACAATCATATGTTCTCTAACATTTTTTTTGTACTGTCAAGGGCCACATCATTATCTGAAATAATAGTTTCCCTTTTTTTGACAGCAATATTTTTTCTTCACATAGTTGACTTAGTCCCTGTTACTGCCCGTCACATCCAGCATTTCCTTTCAGTTGTTCACCTTCCTCTGATACAGAGCTTGCTGCAGCTTAGAGCATCTTCCATCCTTTCATCAGAAATTCTTTACCTATAAACATGGTTGCAGTGGGACGCTCAGCCATGGCACTTCACAAGTAGGCCGGTCCTGCACTTTTTACGTGACCTAGCTTCAAGAAAAACAATTTTCCAGTGCAACTTCTGTCTATCTGTTTTACCCATTAGCTCTAAGTACTAAGGATGCCAGTGCTTTCTCCAGTTTCTGTGTTTAACAGCATCTAAGGCGAATGCACGAGAAAGCAGGTACTGTCAGTTGCCTTCAGCCTGCTTTGTGCAATTCCAGTATCTCAAACCCTATGGAAAGCCAGGTGCCGTGGTAGCTTTCCGGAGATAGCGTATCTCCTCGGAGATGCGGAACCACAGACATTCGAAGTGGAAGTGGGCAGAAGACCAAAGCACACTAGCTCTAACAGCATTTCGCAGATAGCAACAGCAAGTCATAAATCATAGTTCTCAAAACCTCTGGATCATGAAGTCAGCTTTAATTTGCCTTTGCCTGTCCATGCCTCAGAACAAGCTCAGGAGAGCAGACACACCAAAAACCTGGCATCTGTGCAGCCTGCCCGTTGTCAGAGAGACAAAAAAGAAAATGAGCGTGTTCATACTGTGACTATACCACCCACATCCACTTGTAAAGTGAAAGCGCATGAAGTGAGAAGGGATGGCTTTGTAGTCAAACCATTAGACCAGCAGTTAGAAGACCTGAACTTTCACCACAGTCCTACAAGAAATTCCTTGTGGATAAACCACAATCTTTCTTTTACTTTGATGTTTTTCTCTAAAAAATAATAAAAATGGTCACTTCTTGCAGTCAGCTGTAATTAATGATCAGTTCTTTGGAGATCAAATTCACCCATGTTTATTAAGTGCTTAGAGATGATTAGTTGGACAGCAATATACCATTGCTAAAGTGTTGTAATTGTAAAAGCTCACATTAAAACTATTGTCTTCCAGATGTTAAAAATGACCATTTTTATGGGCATTATTAAGACCATAAAGTAGAGATGTATAAATTACAAATTAGGGAACTCTAGATTTTAGCCATAGTGGCTTGTTCAACTGGTAGTTCTTGCATACAGAGCTACAGTGTACATTTACATACACACTCTTAGTCTTACCTGTTCCCTTATATTACGGGCAAGCATCAGTGCTGTTCCATGCACTCCACCACATTTCATTTTGACAAGTAGGAAAGTCCAGAACAGAGTTATCTCACGGTGGGTGCAGTGCCTTTTTATTAGAAAAGCATTACCTATACTTTAGAAGTGAATGACTTACTATGTACTATATACGAAATCTCCAGCACGTGTCCCCCAGTCTGAATTCCCATATCACCACAACTTCTCTTTCCACATGTTACAGCAGATGCTCAGGAATGAACTCATCTTGTTTGGTAGCTAGACTTGGCTGTCTCTAGGAGATCCGCACCAGTGTCCCTTTTGTATTCAAGATTCAGGGGTTTGTGTTACCAATAACTCTAAAACAAGAGCTAGAAGCTTTATTAAAGCAGCGCCCCCAGAAGCCAGTCTCTGCTCTGTCTGCCTTGTTTCTGTTCATGTTCCTATCATGAAAATCAGTCCACCCTGTCTCCGCTAATCGATGAGACAAGACAACTTTTGGTTTTGGTCTTCCTACCAAGACTTCTCAGTGGTGTATAAGGAATTGCATTTGTAGTTGCTCTTTGCAGTCTTTGTTGCATTATTGCAACTTACTCATAACCGATGAGTTTCCAGTTTTTACCATATTTGCTCTTAGAGTACTACCTGTTGCTTTGCCCTCCCAACTGTTTTAGCCTGTTAAGAGAAAGCTGGAGATTGCTTTGCTTATGCTGCCTCCCTCTTTTCCCCTTGCTAGGATGCATCCTCATGCTCCACAGGACACGACCTGCAGAGTCAGTTCTGTCAAACACTTGATGATTCGGTTCCCGCATTTCAGTTCTGTCTCCTCTCATTTGTGAGATGGGGAAAGTCCTGGAAGGGAGTTATTTAGATATTCCTCTTCTTCCCAGAGCCATTCAGATTTCCGTAACTTGTGCAGTTATTTATAGCAGCTTGCAGTCATGGAAATGTATCACTGCTAGGGGAGACCTGCCATAATCCAATCCAACATTTCAGTTACTCGCTTTACTGGTGTTTTTTAACACAAGTGCCCTCTGTTGAATTTTCTGTCCTCTCCTGGACAGCAATTGCTTCCTTCCTGGAACAGCTGATTAAGCTCTCTTTTTAGTTGCTCACTTCTTACGATATGAACATCCATCAGGTTTGCCCTTGAAGAGTATGATCAGTCTTCCAGAGAAAGTTCCTCACTGAATTGCTATTAAACAATCAATATTTCTAGTTGGATGTAAGGAAACCTGGTTCTCTCTTCCCTCCCGGTCACAAATCACCACATCATTTCTTTTGTTTCTGCTCTCCCCAGACCTCTTAAAATTGATCTTTTCCCTTGTGGCAGGCCTGAACAAAGATTTCAGCAACGGGCTGTCCAATAAGTCATTGCTTTGGATGCTGCACAGCGTTAAAAGTCAGTATCTCCAGACTGGTTTCCTTCTCCTTTACCAGGTCTCCCAGCTTCCAACTCAAGAAAGAGAGATCACATTTGTCCTTTGGCAGAAACAAAACAGAGCGTATCCCGTGCAGGTAACTGCAGTAACTCGCTAGGCATCTGTACTCTTAATAAAATGTAGTGTCCTCCTTGCATAGAAGGGAGCCAAGTGCCCTCAGTTGCCATTTCACTAAAGTAAGCCCTACAAACCGCAGAGATTTAGAGTTCTTACCTCCAATGTTTTTTGCAGTTCTTCATGTTCATGCACTAAAAGGGTGCTCATTGATTTAATAAAGCCAAGGTCTAGAGACATCTATAAATACAAGTATTTTACCCTGATGCATTATTGCCCTGATGCCCAAGACTGAACTTCTGCTCCTTCACAGATAAATTGCTTCCTCGCTGGTTAACACCAGCTTCCATTAGCAAGAGTGGTGGCAGACATATTTGGGAAGGTGATCCATGATAAAACACAGCTTTGTCTCTTTTTTTGTTTTCCTTTTGATTTCTTTACTCACCACATCCCGTGCTCCTCCTTTCCCCATCCCCCTCTACTCAAAAGAATCAATAACTTATTCTTTATCACTACTGGCTAAAAAGTTATCACTGAGCCTCACTTAAAATCTATTGAACTCAGTGCAGCGATGTACATCAACCTCAGGGGCTCAAGATCAGGGTCCTACAGTTAGCAAAATTGCCTTCTAAAAGGCAGCCTGAAACAATTCTTTAAGTCTTTTACAGACTTATAATAATGCTGGCTAATGCTAATAATATTAAGAGCAATAATAGAAGGGGGAGAGGGTGTCCTGATAGTTCAGTCCTAAAGTAGAACACACTCTGTACATTCAGCTACTCTGTTAACTTCCAAAATGTAAAACGTAGTGCTTTCTGGTCTATACTTTTCTTTGCATTCAACAGCAAATTAAGGTTTATGGCTTTCTTTTAAATACATTGTAGGAAGTTTTATTTAGAACAACTGTTTTTCAAGATCTCCTAAGCCTTGGCTTGTCCAGCTGAATTGCTCCCAAAAATGCTTAACTCCAAAGCAGAGTTACAAGGAAAGGGAATGTTTCTCCCCAAAATGTGTATCAGCTAGCGCCATTATTAACCACTGAATTCCCTGCACAGCAGGCAGCGTCATCCTTGGAACAAAGCGCTCTGATGAAAGCATCACTTGTGCTTTCACTGTCATCTTATTACAGTGTGTCATCTTATTACAGTGTGTGTAGTGACGTTGCAGCCTTCACCTTGCACCCCTGTGCAGCTCCTCAGCCACTGGCGTGTGAAACTAAGCACGTGGGAGCTCGAAGCAGCAGCAGCATTTCCAAACCTTACCTTTCACTCTCTTTGCTGAGCTACACGCAAAGACTTTTGTGTGCACCCCTGACTTTGTGAAAGCAGTTCTCCCTCCAAATTCACCTGGTAAATGCGGTTTCACAATGTCATATTAAAGTCACGTACAACTTTGTGCCCGAGAGTTTTAAAGTCAAAGAAATGATTGCCAGATCATGGATTGGATTACTTTCCATTAGCTCAGCTCTGAGATAACCTTGTGTTACACAAAGGCAACAGAGGCACCCAAGGTTTGATAATGTGAAATATTCCCCTCTCTGTGCAGTTACTTTTAGCACAGGCCTGAATGTTCTTACTATCTGAAATCCAAACTTACCAGGCAAACACACATTATACAAGGGTTGTCTGTGATAAATGGTATCTGCAGAATTTCCCCTTCATTTTCACATTTTGCAATGGATCCTGAAATAGAAATAAAAATTTTAAAATACTGACATATTTCAATTCCCCCAGCTGGTTTTGGAAACTGTCCTCGTCACACTCATGTTTAACCCCTGCTCCATTCCTAGCCTTCGATTTTAAATCTTGCCTTAATTTGCCTGTTTTAAACAAGCAAGGACGTTTAGCGTTTCTATAAGATTCCAAAGAGAACTGGGAAATGACTGGCCTTTTATGGCTGCACAAACCTAGACTTTCTTTGTGCCCCAGTTATAGCAAAGAAGGACGCTTTTTCTCTTCTCTGATGACGTGTGGAGAATAACGAGTACTCCATGCAAAGCAGGATACTTCTATAACGATAGATCCAGAGCTCACTGAAATCAGCAGAAAGCTGTCCATTACACTCCGAGGACTTGGACCAGGAGTACAGCACGAGCCCTAAACCAAGCATCCTTTTAATGCATGACAGCCAATTGGCGAATGAGTCAAAATTAGCAGGCTGACTGTCAAACGGAATCGCATTAGAAATCCCTTTATGGCCCTCGCGCTGATTAGCCGGTATTGTGTCATGTTGGAATCACTTCTCGAAATCTAATGGCTCCTCGCTTGCACTAGAAATTGATTCAGCGTTTCCCTCCATGCCCCAGATATCAGGAAAATATAAGTCTCGAGGGGAAGCAGGAAAAAAGGGAGGGAAAAAGGAAAATAAAAAAAAAAAGGGGGGGGGGGCATGGTTCCTGTGTTCACCTGCCCAAATCACGCGGTGACACCTCCAGCTGTCCGCCCTTCCCGCGCTTCCGCGAAATGCCGGGCAGCCCCCGCGCCCGACGGCGGGTCCCGGCGGCCGGTGGGCACCGCGCAGCCTGCGCGCCCGCGGACCCTCCGCGCCCCCCTCCACACACACCCCCCCCCCGCGCCCCCTTACCTGTGAGCAGGGAGGAGGCCAGCGCCCCGGGGAGGCAGAGGGCGCCCAGGAGGACGGCGGCGGCGGCGGCCGGGACGAGGCGCGGCACCGCCGGCCAGCCCCCGCCGAGCCGGGGCATCGTCCCGGGGGTGCCGCTGCCCGCCGGCTGCGGGGCAGCGTCCGGGACGCGCCGTCGGGTGGCGGAGCCCGACCGCCCCCGGCACGCCCGCCCCAGCACCGACCCCCGGCGCCGGGCAGCAGCGGGGGGGGGGTGGGGAGCAGGACGGGAGACGGTGGCCCGCCGGGGAGTCCCACCCCACGGCGGCACCGGGGGAGGGGACTGTGGGTGCGGGGAAAGCAGCTGTCAGCGCCTGCCCCTCCGCCCCGCACCCCCTCTTTCCATCACCCCCCTCCCCTGCCCGCATCCCTTCTTATACCTTCCTCTCCCCATAGTCCCTCCTCCGGCACCCCCCGGCCCCCATGCCTCCCTCCCCCCCGGCGTACACACGCACAGACAGGCTGCCAGCCCCAGACCCCGTTTCCCTGCCGGGAGATGCCCGGCCACTCCCTCCCCCGGCCCCGCCGAGCACCGCCCGGGCCGGCCGCGGCGTCGGGGGGCTGCGCCCGCGGCCGCTCGGCGGGTGGGGCGGGGGAAAAGGGGGAGAGGATCGAGGAGAAGAGGAGGAAAGAAGAAGAGGAGGAAAAGGTAAAAGAGGAGTAGGAGAGGAGGAAACGTGGATCCTCGGACAGGTCCGGTGCGGCGCAAACCCCGGTACCTGGGCAGAGAGCGGCGGCGCCGGCTGCCTCCGGCGGGCTCGTCCCCGGCTCCGCAGCCCGGCTTGTGTCAGTGCCATTTGTGCTTGCGGGCAGGTTTTACCGGCCGTCGCCGAGCCGGGAGAGGGACGGAGGGAAGAGCGGGGCGGGGGGGACAGAGGCTGCCCGCGGGAACGCCGCGGCGGGGCTCCGCTCCCCGGCTGCCCGCCCGGCCGGGGCCGCCGAGATCCCCTCCCGCCTCCCCTCCGTCCCCTGTGCTGCCCCCTCTCTCACGGCAGCCGCAGCACAAACTCCCGCAGCCGGAGCCGGCCGCTTCCCGGAGCCGCTGCCCCCCAAAGGGGCTTTCTTCGGCCCTCCCCGCCCAGCCCCGGGGCTGCCTCTTCCCCATCGGGGCAGCCCGGGGCTCGGCGGGGTTTGGGCTCACCCTGCCTCCCCGCCCGAGGGGCCGGGGGAGCCGCAGGGTGACAGCTACCGGGGCCGCGCTCTCCCTCCCCGAGCCTGACCTGCCGTGCGGGTCCCTCGGTCCATCGCTCCCCGGTGGGCTGTAGCCTTTGCAGCTCCTCCTTAACACTTTCCCTTGGCAGGTCCACGCTTTGCTCTCCTAGGTATAAACACAGGCAGTATTAGCTACAGGCATCACCGAAACCCAGTTTTTGCACACGCATACACGTAAGGTCTGGATGGGGTGCCACTTGTCGTGTGTGGCAGGAGGTTTTTCTGTGACGGATCTTCCCAAGCCTGTTTTACAAATCGTTTTCCTTCAAACTGTGATGTTTCATTTGGGGAAATGAATGCTCTCTGAAATAAACTAGTCTGACAACAAGCTGAAAAATGTTTTCAGATTTATACACGTCCTTGTTTTCTTTCTTTGGGGGGTGGATGTGAGCTGCAATTTCAAAAAAAGCTTACAGTAGTGGCAAATCAGGTGCATGGCAGGCTGGTACATACAGGACTACTTTAAATACATTTCAATTCCCAGTAAGATGCAGGACAATTAGATTCGCATGTTCATTTTAAGAATAAAACCCCAAAGCCCAGACCTCTGAAAGCCTGCGTCTTTGTTCTAAAAAGAAAGATATGTACACCTCATTTCCAATGCAATTTGTCACCTACCTTTAGGGTAGGAAGCAAAAGTCCTAAAACAGCTAGAATTGCACCTATGATAGGGACTATGGAAAACTGATACTGGTAAACTTGTAGACATCACTAGCAAAATCCCTCTCTATGAGAAAAGAAAGCCTACTTTTTTGTTATCTCCCAACCTCAATCTGTACAGGTTGAAGCTGCATAGGAAAATACAATAGTTTAGATGCCACTAAAAGGGTTTTATATTACCTAAAAATACAAGTGGGATACAAAATTTGCTCCGCTTTGTGTAGAACACATAACAAACTCAGTACATAAATATAACGTGTGTAACCTGGATATATTTTTTTCTGGGAAATGTCATCTTCACGATTCCCTGCATTTTAAACATAGATGAGCCTGTACAGGTACATATTATTACACACTACTCCAGAAGAGATTTTCACATGTCCAAATGTTTCTTCCATTGGAAAGATGTACTGAATCCTTTGGCAAACTGGCTTTTTCTTACTTCTCTATCTGTAATCAGTGGCTGCATTTCCCTTTTCTAATTCCAGTGCAGCCACAGCCCTTCTAAAGCAACAGCCGTAGGAAAAAAAGATCTACTCTAATAATTTCTCAAGTGACAACTACCACAGGAGAGTACTTATATCATTGTGTGCATCGAATCTTCTCTTCATGATAGTCTAAAATTCATTAAATATTAACGTCACCCGGTGTGAGAAACATACAAATCACAATAAGGGCAGCAAATAACAATTCAGGCATCCAAATAATAGCAGGGAACTTGCTAAAATAGTCTGAAAATGCAAAAAGTTTTGTCTCCTTTGTAAAATGAAGACAAGAGGTGGCAGCAACTTGTGAACTTCACACTTAATCCCTGCCATAACTCATTCAGTTAACAAGAATACATAATGAAATCATACCTAAAGCAAGGCAGTTACGGAGCAATACGCACAGATTTGTTACACAGTTTTACTTTTCCCGTGCAAAAAAAAAAAAAAAGAAGTGTCATCATCACTAAAGCACCTTCAACACACTGATTAGGCCTTAAACTTACCTCTGAAACAACATCTGTGGCATGAAAATATTGTCCGTGGGGTGAGCTCATTGGGTCCGTGCCTCTTTCATGGTATCACCAGTGTTGGGGTGAGGAATTTGCCCATCTTCCTTGCTTGAAACACCTGCTGAAATGGGACTCTAAGCCTCCCCATACCATGCCTACACCACACTTCACAGACTGTTAGCTGCCCAGCAGAAGAGCCTGCTGAGGGCTGGTGCTGTCTCCGAGTCTCCCGATGCCTTGGCTCCCTATCTCCCCTCTCATCGGGAAAGAAGGGAGATGCTCGTTGTTAGCAGCAACCTCTGTCTCCTCCTGATATTGATAATGGTGACATGTTATGGAGGAAGGTCACTCTCTCATTTAAATCTCTCACGAAGTAAAACCCAGCCTGGGAGGGAAATATGCCATCTTAATCCTCCCACCTTAGTTTCACCTGTTCAGTGCTACAGGTATGGTATTTGTCTCAGCTTTTTACCTCTCCCTTACCCTGTCTCCCGAGTCTACCTTATCAGAGGTCAGCATCCTTTCTGGTTGTAATGCCGCATAAAGTACAGTTTCAAGGTTTTTTTTCCCTTTTGCATCCCTGTTTGAAGAGGTACTTATTTTTCCAAGCAACATTCAAAGCTGTGGTGATTTTAGCAAAATCAGAGGGTCACACTGAAAACTGTGTCCTGCTATCGGATATGCACAGGGACTTCGTTATATGCCAGCAGTTAAAACAGAAGTCATGTCATCAAAGCCCTTACCTCTTTTGTATAAGCATTACATGGTACCAGTTGTTATTGAAAGGATACATTTTGTTAGTTCTGTTTATTGGTCAGCCTGGGCTCATCCAGCTTGACAGAGCAGTAGCTGCTCACAAATACCACTTCGTATGTAATTCAGCTCCTTCTCCAGTGATGCTTTCCCAGTGGTGAGCCATAAAACAATGTCAGCCATTAGCTGGTCATAATAAAGGTTCAACTTAACACCCACCTAAAAAGAAAAAAAAAGCTTTATGGTTAACAATAGCAACAGTGAAGATGATGGCAGTGATCACATTCACATCTGTCTTCATGATTATCTGTTTTACTGGCAAGTCAAAATTGCTAGAAAACCCATTCTTCATGGGCTAGAGAATTCTTCCAGAAGCAGAGGAAGGCACTGGATCACTAGAATTCACATGTATTTTCTTTTGTTTAGGAAATTCACTTTTCTAGGTCTTGGGCATAGGCCTTCCTAAGGGTCCCTTACCACACAAGAAAGTGTGAAATAAACATGCTACATAGGAACATGTATACGTCGGCACTGGGAGTGTCCCTGCTTTTATTAATTTTATGTTGCTATGCATTATTTTAACACAGTTTCTTTGTATTTATGAGACATCTCAAAGAAGAAAATGTCTCTGATAGACTCTGTATTGAAGGCTATGTAAATTGGCACCACACACTGTTTCCAGTTCTGTTTTGCTAAATGACTATGCATTCACAAGGCACTGAAGGTGGTTTGCATATCAGATTGAGCTTACACATTTCTATTGTTATTAACATTGTACTAAAGATAAAGAATTCGATCCAATAACTTAGATAATCAAAAAGAAGGTCACACATATCTGCTGTAGTTGAAGGTGTGGATCTGATAAGCTTCAACCCTGCGAATTCTTGCAGACACACCTGTAATTTGGGAAAGTATTTTATTATCATTGTGCATCAGCACACAGCAATCGGGAAGCTCCGTCGTAACTCACAGGATCATGATGGAGACATCGCACTTTCATGCAGGAGAGCAGACGGGAGTTACTCTACTGTTCATCTTTCGGTGGCTGATCAGGTCTTCACAGCTCAGTTGTACTGAGCTGGGCTGCAGCCTTTCAAATGCTTATGCACGTTCATTCATTTCTGTGCCAAATCATGTTTTAGAGTATCCACCAGTGTGAACAAACAGTATTTCTCGCATGGACTCTTTTCCTCCAGGAGATAATGTTAAGAAACCTCGAGATTGGCCTGAGTATATCAAAGAGGTGCTCCTGACAAAGCTCCCCTAAACTAAACTAAATGGATGTAAATGAGGTCTGGAGACCACACTAAGAGGTTTTAAAACTGTAACAGGATTAAAAATGGCATATGGTCAAAGTCCTTAAATAAAAGGAAAGTACAAGAAAGTATCTAAAAGTTACAGTGAGACTTACTTGAATAAGTGTTTATAAATTTTATCAAACAACTTATCATTTTGACAGTTTTCCATAAACCCCTGGAACATGCAAAGCATTTAATTTATTTGTGGCAAGATAAAGATAATGAGTAACATTTTAAAAGTTTATTAACATAGAATATCCTGGCACAGTCAAACTTGCATACTTCTATTGTTTAAATTATATTTTCTAAGAACTCAAAAAAGTTAGCCTTACAAAAGGGAGTTTCTCATTGCAAAAGTCTTCAAAATGATCCTCATCATCTCTATTCATACAAATGCAAACCAAACGAACAGAGCATAAACTGAACTGGATATAAATGCCACCAGTACCCCAAACTGAAAAATACTTGTATGCAGCAGGAAGTATCACTCCAATATGGAGACAATGGACTGCTGCAGTAGTCCATATCAAATATGCTAAAACAACAAAAAAAGCAAATTATAACAGAAATGCTGATGCCGTCTTAACCATGGGATTCCCAGCAGAAGCTATTCAAGAGGCCATAGGCCAAGCAAACAGAATGAAGTGGCATATGCTCGTATTCCTTTTTGTTACTTCACTGCTGTAAATAGTTTGTCTTCCAGAGATCATAAAAATTATTTTGTGTGAGTTATGTGTTTTTGTGTTAGGTTTACCCTTGAACATCTGCTGTGTCTGATAAAGGATAAGAGCTAATGAAATCACATGAAGAGTGACATACATGAGGTACTTCTTTGTTTTCAATTTGTGAGACAAACCAAAACCTGCATTTTGACCAGCTGCTATACTAGCTAATAAATGCAACAAACAAGGAGTACTCTGGAAACATTTTATAAAATGGAAGATTGATGATTGCAGATGAGGATGGACCCTCTCTGTACTAGAGAGCGCTGCTCTGCATGCGCAGAAATTCTTGACGCCCCCCCTGCCTCCCCAAAAGAAAAGACATGCTTATTTTGACAGAAGATTTTGCCCTCCAGCCAGGATCCAGTTCAAAAGCAGCTGCTCCTACCAAGCACAGAAAGGCAAAAGCTCGCATTTTCGCTAAAAGACAAGTTTCCAACGGCATGCATCCTGTAAGATCATCACTTCACCTACTGAGGCTCTACCCGGTGAGTTCATTCCTCCTGCTGCCGGTCTTGTTTTACAGCAGAATTTCTCCCAGGACTTTTTTTGAACGATAACTAAAGGCTTAAAAACTCAGAGGTGATGCTTGAGGAATTAAATACATCAAGCTGGAGCCTCCTCTCCTTCACATGGGTGCCCTCATTCACACTCAAATGAGTGAGAGGAGACTAAGGGCCATTAATTTTAAGTCATCTATAAGAAAAAGTTCCAGCTTGTCGACAACGGCAGGCGAAAAAGACGAGCTGCTGTGTGGTGCAGCTGCTGGCAGGTGGCAGTGTTGGGAGAGCAGAGCCCTGCAGCCGGCAGCCACAGAGCCGGGATGAGCTGGAGCTGCTTCCACAATTAACCTGAACCGCAGATCTGGTTGTAGCAATCTAACCCATATGTGCTAACGTCTTGCTCCTACGCTGAGCGAAATGCTCTCTTGGTTTGTTCTCAGAACGTGCTTTTTCTTTTCACTCATCTGGCTTTGGCTGTACAGGGCATTTGCTTTTACTGTCCCTGCAATTAGTACAACATGCCTTATTTTATCTGGAAACAAAACAAAAGACAGTTTTACAAAGAACACCTATTTATTGTTATTTTCCAGATACAAAGCCTAAGCAATTTACTGAATACTTTTTTCTTAAGAAAATTGGCTATGCAACATTACAGCTGGTATAGGTAAGAAATCCTCCCTACTATTTCTTCTTGGCTTCTCATTTAAATGAAGTACACTCATTTAAGCATTAGTACCTGATCTGTCCTACTGACTGACATACCAAACATACAGAGAGCAATGAACTGACACTCATAAGCAGTCTTTTTCAGCTCCAACCATCAGGATATATTCAGATAATATACATGAGCAAATCAGGGTAATCCTGCACTGATCTGTTGAAACTTCTGCTAGTTACGCAGTTTCATAATGAGTAATATAGCCATTATTAAAGAAGCAATACTACAAGATTTAATAATTATACTGAACTGTCCACCAATCTGACTAATTAAACCCTGGATATTCTGCATGTGCTTAAACCCAAAAGTAGACAAGAGTACACAAAAATGCAGAAATAAGCAAGTATACTAGCAATAACACAGTAGAAATTTGTTAAAAACCCGTCTCATTTTGCTACTGATTCACCCAAGTCAGATTAATCTCAGACCTTCACCAAAAAGAAAACACACAGCCACTTGGGCAAGAGAAAAAATGTACTTCCAGAAGGCAGTGTAATTCATCTAATTGCCTCTCAGCTATCTAAGGCTCTTTCAGGGGGAGATGAGAGCATCATTAAACGTGCCAGAGGTGGGCTTTCGGTGTCATTACACAGATCTGCAGGGGGTTTCTGCCAAATCCCCAAGTTCTCTGACAGTAGCATACCTCTAAATACATCATTTAGAAGCATGAGGTGAACAGAGACAGGGAATAGTATTTACTTTGGGAAAGTATCAGTCACATGTCTTGTATATATTAGCAGGTTAAACCCAGGAGAGTCAGCTGAATTACTTGTGACCAAAGAAAACAATTAATCAACAGTTTTAAAGCTTCACAGAATTTTAAATATGTATTTACATGTGGTGTATGCTATTTATTTTAGGTATCTTTAAACACAGACTCTGAAGTCTCAAGGTAGTGGCTGGCAGGTATTCTGACATACAAAATGATGTCTTGTGAGAGGCTGGTTGGTGATAAACTATTTTCAGAGCAGAATTTGTAGCTTTGGGGATTTGGGGTTTTAATTAAGCTAGTTTGAAAAACAACACAGAGCTACTTCTTTACCAAGTCACTTAGAATTCTAACTGGTTTTAATATTGTTAGGTTTTGATCAAATTGGCTTTAATATTGTTAGGTTTTGATCAAATTGAAGTCAGTCAGTATGGCTGCAATATAGTTTGTATCGGTATGGAAGTCTGACAATAAATAAGACAGCTATTATTAAACAAAAAGAACATTACGGTGCTGGAAGTACTTTGGAAACTGCTCACCGTGCTAATAGACCACATAATTTAGACCCTTCCCCGGGAAACATTCACACATCAGAGCAGCCCCAATGAGGTCAATAAGAATAATCACATCATGGGCAGAAGGCCCTCCTGTAAGCACTTGTTGCAGCAGGTCCCCAGAGGAAGCCAGGATAACATCCTTCAAAAGCGAGGCAACTACACCATCGGTATGTCCCTGTGTTCAGGTTCACTCTGTGTTGGGTTACCCAAGGAACAGGTCTCTTCTCCCAAGGGGCCCCCAGGAGGAGGAATTTGGGTCCGCAGCCCTCTGAAAGTGGCAGCAGTGAGTGCTGTGCGCACAGACAGCCACACCTCCAGCCTGGGGGGATGTAATCATGGTCCCTGGAGAAGCCAAGGACACCCCACCCGGTTGCAACCCCTTTAGTTAGCCCTCACATTCAAACTGGTGCCAGACCTAAATTAATCCACAAACTCAGCTAAGCAGCTGTCAGTGTCTGGGGTCTCCCAGGCTTTCCTTGGGAGCCAGTGGTTTCATGGAAGCTAGGCAGAAACAAACCCGAAAGTCCAACTGGAAACCTTCGGAGAAAAGGCACGAGGCTGCCCCCCTACTTACAGACTATGCCAAGCAAGCTGCATGACCTGGCTGCCTGCTGGCATTGCTTGGATGGCTTGCCTGGGGACACGCACGGTGTGGAGCACCTGCAGGATGGAGACCCCAACCTTTCCCTAAGAGATCATCCAGGATGGTATTTCTTAACTTTCACAATTACTTTCTTAGATGGACTTGTTTTGAAGCATGTGTTTACCTTTATAAATGTTCATATTAAGAAAGAAAAATATCACATAATAAATCACAGAACTGAGGGTTTCGCCGCCCCACAGTGGAGCTGCTTTTAGTTCTGTTGTGCCAGAAGTAATGAAAGCAACTGGACTTTTTAAAGATCTGTGCATCTTTATTTAAAAATAAAAAAATCATCCCCACACATCATCACACAAATAACGATGAATTGACATCTGAACATTCCACAAAATGACAACACAGGCTATCTATTAGAGAAAGTAACATTGTGAGCACTAGCCAGTGCTCACAAGGGTTCCACACTTTGCTTTTGGATTCACTCCAACTGGATGAATAGACAGCACAATTCCCAAAATGCAGGAATTTTGCCACTATGAAGCACTCAGAGGACAACAATCGAGTCTCAGCTTTGTAATGATAGGATTTCAAAAAATGGCCATTTATTTTAAAATAGTCTTTGTGGTTTGTAAAGCTGTTTCTGCAGAGCACACAGAGGATAAAATGCACATACTTTCGCAGGCTTTCGGCTGCTGGCCCAAGTGCAGAAAAGGATTAAGACAAGACAGTTTGAATTTACATGATGCAAACTAGAAGAAATGAGGAAGAAAAGATGGCTCTGAAAGCTATACTTTGTTTTCTCCTAGAAGAGGTGTAATGCAAACTAAGTATTTTTTCACAGCTAGCGGGATCCAGCCAGATTGCAAAGGTACGAGCACGGGAGCAGCCAAACAATAGCTCTATTCACCTGCAACCAAATTCTCCAAATCTGGAGTCTCACTTTCTGGGTTCCCAGACTGAGCCACAGGCCTCAAATTTAATTGGGGTACCTAAAAAACGAGTGCAATCCAAATTATCAGTTAGTTTTGATAACGCAGGCCTTAGCGAGGGAAAGGACAGGGACTGAGCCACGCCTAGCAGAGACAGTGTGGTACATTAACCCAAAAATATCCCTGTGGGCACACAGTGAAGATGAAGAGATGTGGGAGCCTGTAAGGAGAGGCAAAAAACTACTATACCGGTTTATGAGTGTTTTCTAAGCACCACCTGGTGCTATAGTTTACAAAGGGTGGAAAATATATAAAGGCGAGCCAGATGACACCTCTGACATGAGCCAGGCGGAGGCACGGAGCTGGGGGAATCCATGGCGAGTCTTGAGGGATGCTGGCACAGCCTGACTGCAGATGCAGCCTCTCCTGCTGGAGCAGGAGATTCACCCTTGAGAAGTAATACAGCATCCCCGCTTCTGCCCTGTTCAGGAGCACAGAGGAGCCTGTGCATGTGTGGGCAGAAAGGGACCAGGGCTAGTGCATGGCTCTGGGGCTGCCTAGGCACCCTGTCAGAGCCTCAACTACCCCACTTTCGGTTTGTCCTAGCTGAAAGTCAAACCCACAATCCTCTCATCGCAGAAGCCACATGACTAACAGTCTAGCCTCCAGTAACGATGAAGTAGGCACAAGAAATGAAGAAGGAGAAGGGTGCTCCTTTTGCTTATACCCTCTGGCTGGGTGTTTTTTTTTTCTGAACAAAAATGTCCTCTGGCCATTCTGGTAAGTTTACCATTTTGGAAACTGCTCCGCCAGACCCGCTGGATGCTGAATCAGTGAGAGTTACACAACTTCGCTATTCACAGGCGGTTTGATCTGCTTACCTCTGCTGCGCCGCTCACTTCACTTGCAGTAGTGCATGGATGGTTTTGAAGGAGAGGTAGCTATTGGCAGGCGTAAAAGTGATACAGAGAAGGAATAATTTGTCTTTAAATTTGGTGACTGTGGGAGCACCTACAAATTTACAGTAGCGAGGCAATGACCACAGAGGGAGAAAGAGAGGAACAAGTTTCAATCAGAAGTCAGCATGGAAATGATTTGGTAACAAACCTCTATGCAAAAAGTCACAGTGCATGCAGGTTTCCATAGATATTATCATAAAGTCTTCCCCAGCTCTACTATAGCAACCCAAATAAACATACAGGTAAATGCCCGAACTCGCTTCCTAGCTTAGCCACAGAGGGATGGACATGCCCACTGGTTTGAGACCTAAGAAGCCTAACTCATCTAAACACTCACGGTTCAGATTTGCCTACTGGGTATCTCCAAATGACAGAGAGGTGGAAGAGCATTTGTAGAAATTGTTTTTCTGGCCAGTGCAATAATCCTGAACAAGTAGGACCAGATTGTATTTTTGTGCCTATTAGTTTTTGTGCAATCAAAATTGTCAAGCTGAAGGTAGGAAGCTCACCAGGCTTAGCAATTAGGTCCTCTCTTGGCATGCTGTAAACTGGAAGCCAAAAATCAGTGGCCAGGTTTGAAAAAGTTGATCTTAATGAGAAGCAAGAAAGGTTAAATGCATGAACTCTGTTACTCATTGGGATTTATTTGCTCAGTTCTAATTTTAACTTTGGTTAGCCCAATAAAAGGTATCACATCACCGTCTGCATAGCCGTCATACAAAAAACAATGCAGCTACCAACTTTCCTCTGTTGGATGACATACTTGGGCAGTGGCCCTTTAAAAAAAGCTTCAACTTCTTTAGAGCACATTTGGTTTTCCATTCATTATTTTCCTGATGCTGAAAGCAATGTTATTCAACCCAGAGAAGAATAGCTACATTGTATTTCAAAGGTTTAACCAAAACACTCATTTTGCTGCAAGTTTTCCTTCTTTCAGGATTTTAAAACACACCTACAAAGTGCTGCTGGGCAAAATCATCTATTTATGGTCAATGGGATCTGGTAGAAAAAAAAGAAGCAAAAAGGAAAAGAAGTGAATGACATGATTGCAAGAGTGACTGCTATCTACAAAAATGTGGATGATGAAAAGGACTAAAAGCAAAGGAAGGACTCCTCTCCCCATGAGATGAGCTAATGAATGCTGAATGTAGAATGACTTTGTTAAAAAAAGAGACAAAAATAGAAAACTTAAATCAATTCTTAATACACTAAGTGTATACCATCCACAATCTATAACCACCTACACATTCACAACTCTCTTCCACCTTGTTTTTGCCAACGTCACTGTCCTGGTTTTGGCCGGGACAGAGTTAACTCTCTTCTTAGTAGCTGGTACAGTGCTGGGTTTGGATTTAGTGTGAGAATGATGTTGATAACACTCTGATGTTTTAGTTGTTGCTAAGTAGCGCTTATCTTAAGCCAAGGACTTTTCAGTTTCCCATGCTCTGCCAGCAAGCAGGTGTGCAAGAAGCTGGGAGGGAGCAGAGCCGGGGCAGCTGACCTGAACTAGCCAAAGGGGTATTCCATACCATGGAATGCCATGCCCAGTGGTTAGCTCAGTTGGTTAGAGCATGGTGCTAATAATGCAAAAAGGCTGCGGGTTCGATCCCCAAATTTCCAGTATATAAACTGGGGGGAGTTGACCGGGAGGCACGGATTGTGGCTCAGGAACTAACTGGGCATTGGTCAGCGGGTGGTGAGCAATTGCATTGTGCATCACTTTTTTTTTTTCTCCCCCCCCCTTCCTTTTTTTGTTATATTCCTTTTCATTACTATTATTATTATTATATTTCATTATTACTATTGTTAGTATTATATTTTACTTTAGTTATTAAACTGTTGTTATCTCAACCCATGAGTTTTACTTTTTTTTTTTTCCCTTTCCTCCTCCTCACCCCACTGGGAGGGGGAAGGGGAAAGCGGCTGCGTGGTGCGTAGTTGCTGACTGGGGTTAAACCACGACAGTCACTTATAGCACCTACATAGAAGACCACCCTTTACCTTCTCCAGTCCTGCTTGCCTGCAGTGAGGAAGTATCATCCACTTCCGCTCGGACCTTGCTTTCCTGTGACTCTCATTCTCTTGATTCGCAGTAGTGTGGGACTCGATAGGTACAACTGACACAGCAATGATAAACCATTAGCTATTCTGAAAGGCCAGTCATATTGTCCATACTCTTCTTTGGTTGTTTGGCCACAGAAGCATTAGTTTTCAGTCTTCTTTTACTGATGTCAGGCTCGTTGTTATCACTGCATCCAGCCCTGCTGCCTGACCACGAAACACCCGAATGCACTAATCCTGGGGGCACAGTCTTACCCAGGTGAGGCAGGATTCCTCTTCTCAGGAGAATACATTTCTCCATGGCAGCTGGCATAGGAGCTTTAGGACACGATCCTGCTGGGAAACCAGCTCCTTGGGTCTCCTCTTCCTCCTCCCAGGCCTTCTAGTCACTGCCAGAAGGGGCACATCCTTACAAATGAAATACTGTTGCCCAGAGCAATGGGCAAAACACTCCCCTCAAGTCACACACCTCCCAACTGCTTTTGGGACTTGCACCCTGAAGTCCACAAAGCAGCTGTCCAGTGTCATGATGAAAAGATACGTGCCGTACCACCATGAAATATCTACTTAATGCAGCAACATGGCACTCAAATATGCTGCCAAGAGAAACTCTCTTTATTTCTACTGGATCAGAAGCAATCACAGCATGTTAATCAAGCTGTATTCTCACCAGTTCCTAGGTACAGTCATTGCTCAAGCAGAAGGAAGACACTACACATCCAGACAGCTGGAAAAGCAGTTCCTGTTATATATGTAGCAACTTGACTGTTCTCCAATATTTATGGATCCCAACTGCCTCCACTTCATTATACCATCAGGGGAAGAAAAAGTACAATAATCCCCTTTATGTCTCTTGTAATTGAATCCAACCATGATTATAATATATTGTGGGCACTTGAAGTAACTATTAATTATTGAATGCTTGCTTCATAATGAATTGGAATATCATCTGTTATAGACCAACTTCTTCATATATTCTCTAACACTTCCAAGATGCTGTGGAACTGGTCTATCCTTTAAAATGAATGAAGTAATAAAATCAATACAATAAAAACTTATTTCTTTCCCAAACACACTGTAGACTTTGCGATCCAGTCTCATCAGATTTAGCCAAGTAAGGAGGACTGGTCCAAGCCATCCTTGGATCAAAACCCTTGTTGTTTCCTAAGGTTGTCTAAGAATAGCACCTATGCTACATTCATTAACAATGATAAAATGTCTCAGTATAATGAGAGGAGACTGGAGGTGCCAATTTTTGAATAGTACATGAAATTCAGGAAATAGTAATAACAACAACAACAATAATATCAATTTAGAGAAACCATAGCAACTTTTTAAAAGATAGAGGGCCAAGCTTTCTGTTGATCAAATGCCAAATTAAGTAAGTGCATTCTTCTTAATAGGACGTGTCCTGGAAATACTTCCCTCCCATACTCTCTCAGTTGGGGAGCAGAAGGGAAGCATGCTGTTCATTGCTTGATTTCCTAAACTACTTAATAGTGCTGCTTTGGTTGTTGAAAAGCTGCTATACATCATCCTGAGAGTGACTTCATCTCACAAGTGGCTGAAGTAACGTATAAAATGCTCTGGGGTTTTATTTTGCAAGGGCCTATTTCACATGCAGCATCACTCTCTACAGAGAAGCAACCACTTCTAGGGTGGAATGCAGCAGCTGTTTAATTAATACTGACTAGCTAACCCTTATGCATATTGTATTTTGGGAATAGTACTTTTTGGGGTGACCCTCATAATTTATTACATCATCTTGCTAGGAGTTAAATGGTGCTTATATGTCATCTTATTATGACATGCAGCCTCCAGCAGAAGAGTATGGATGCTCTCCTGTCAAAATCAATGGCAAAATACTCAGTTAAATTCAATGAAAGTAGATTTGGGCTTCTGATCAGGTTACAGTAATGACTCGGGATGACTGACCTCCCCTTCAGGATTTCTGATCAGGCAACAGCTTACATAATCGGAACCGCTTTTACCTTGTTTCTGCAGCTGAACACGCTGTCAGTCTGCACCCAGCTGGAGCTGTGGTGGAGGGTGAGCTATGATCTGCAGTGATCATTCCCACTTAGGAAGCACTCCAAGCCTCTGTTCTGCTTATGAGGATGAATCAAAATATCTTATCAAACATGGTTATCATTTTGCTTGGAGTCTTAACTGGTTTTGCCAAAAATAATTTCCAAAAGAAATATTTTTTTATGATGAGAGTGTAGTGTTAAAGTGGTGCTAGCAAACAAGTGAATAATACAATATGCTCATGCTATATCAAATGGAAAATACTCCCATTAGAGCGAACATCAATTTACATACTGTAGCCTGAGAGTGTCGATCTCTTCCAGGGCTCGTGGTTACTTTTGTGATTTTTTCCCGCTATAAAAACATGATTTTGCTCAATCTTTTCATTTTAAGAATGAGGATGGATATTGAAATCTTCAATACAGCAGGCTCATCTGCAAGCATGGATGCCTCATACGCACACAGTAAATCTAAGCACATGACAATGCATGCGAAGGAAACATTAACCTACAATGAGTGCATATGAAAATATAATGGTATTTTATTCCCTTTCCTGCTTTCGACAACATGAAACTCTTGGAAAATACCACAGTATTTTAAAATAGCAATTATACTTATTTAAATGTGCTTGCATGTTGCATTTGTTTGTACTCCTTGCTATAGCAGATGTAAAGATACAGAGATCAGGACACACTGTCAGAGAACACCAGGTCAAATCAATTAACTGGGTTATGCTTCCATCCTATGATTAACTACATCACTCGCTATACATTTAATGCTAACAAAAGCGCTAGGTGTCTCTGCTGTGATCTGCTGGTCTCCTGGATAAAGCATATTCCCCCAAATTAACAGCTTCTATACAGCAAACAGCTAGCTATCTTGCAAAGAAGGACAGAAATAATCATTCCTGATACTATTGACCATTATAAGAATTTACAAGACAGAAGACGGACAAGTAGAGAGGAGTTTCAGACTCTAAACCAAGCAATGGTTTTCAGTCTTTATATAAATATCAAACTTGTGTTGAACTTGGTCTACTGCAACATTAGAATAAATTCTCATAGAAACAATGTATTCAAAAACACTTCTGGCTTGGGTCACTTTTGCTAATTATAAGCCTAGCCCTGTGGACACTGAGTGCCTCAGCCTCCCACTTGTTTCAACAGGACCTGAGGGCATTCTGTCCCCTCAACACGATCAAGCCTCATGAACCAGCGGAACGCTATGCAAACTTCACCTTTGAGCTGCAAAGGAACCAAGTCACCTGCAAACAGCATATGAAGACACCACATAGATACTGGAGGAACCTTACGCTACAAGGGAGTAAATGAACAAAGCAGCATGATGTCAAGGGGTGGCAACAAACAAGCCTATGGGAAGCTCAAGGTTAGTTTCAAATAAAGAAGCAATACAGAAGCTTGGTTTCAGAAGTACGTCATATTTTACAGCACCTTTGCAGCAGTTTTTTTCATAGATTATTTATAAACAGGATATTCTGATAAGAAGGAAAGATACTTAATCAATATGATGCATACCCTGTATTTTTTTTATGCTGGAAGGACTTCACACAGACATACAATCTCTGCTCAGCAAATTTCAGTTTATGGCAGTAAATTACTCTTTATAAGCAATACAAGAATATTGAAACTTTTCTCTAATGCTTGCTGTACAGTAAATGCTGAAGAAGAGAAAAAGACAAGACAGTATAAAGCGAAACCCAGCCCCCTGAAAGTAATGTTTTTCTGTGTCATAGTTTAATAATAGTTGGACAGAACAATCAATCTGGGGCTGGAAACCACAGTCTTAGTTTGAACTCAGCATTGTGTTCAAAGCCCAAAAGATCAGCAGAGCCCAGACCTCCAGATTTTGGTCATCAGAGCAGTAATTGTTTTAATCTGTTTTTCTAAATTGCAACAGCACAAAAACAAAATGAAAGAAAAGCCCTTGGACAATAACATTCAGAAAATAGACTCTACCAAGAAAATAAACTCTAGAAGTATTTACCTGTTTAACAGAAAAAAAAAAAAATTATGTTAGGACTTACTTTAGAAAATGCATTTCAAAGTGCTATAGCGCAAATATAATAAAGTTGCATGACTCACAGTGTGGTTTTCAAAATGTCACAAATCCCTTTTAGATATACGTATACAAAATTAATTGCAATAAAATGTTAATTTAAAATTCATTTTTCTCTGTGAGCCACCTAAACATATAAAATTATCCTCGAATAGCTAAATGTGCAGACAGGCTGCATATTTAAGCTGACCAGAACAGCTGACCAGGCATTACTCTAAAATCCTGTCCAGAATAGTTTGATTGGCCAGCAATGTCTTTCTTGGCCTCAGGAACATCATCGATGAGAACCAAACATTTGGTCCCCCCGAACTAGCAATGTTTCCTTACATTTTTCAGTTGGCCATCTCTCTAACTTTAAAACTTCCTGTAATTGGCCTGATTTTTTTCCAGCCAAAAAGAACTTTCTTAAAAATTCAAACTACATTTGAGAACTGCTAAGAATTACTTTACAGTATTTCCTCTTAGCCTGCTGCGTAAATGACTACATTTCAATGACTTCCTTCCTCTGAATTAGATGGACTGTTTGGCATTGGGGGAAACTAAGTAATTTTTACTCAATGCAACTTTTAAATCCTGATGATACTATCAAATACCGCAATTTAGTGCAATATACAAAGAGGTCATACATTACTACTATAGACAGTTCTACCTTTTTTTTTTCCCTCCCCTCTTTATTACCAGTATGTTTTCCCCTTTCTGTAAAACTATTCTCATGAGACCTCATTTTACAAAGCATGGAGCAGAAAAGGCAAATAAGAGTGCTTCTGAGCCTTACATCTTAAAATGACAGAAAATAACTTAAATAAGAGTGGATGATATAATTGACCTGAGTGCCTACTTGTTGTTTACCCTAAACTCCCAATGAAGCCAGGCAGCTCTGAGCACTGGGATCACATTCAATAATGGTAATTATAACAGAGTAATATATTTCACAGAAGTCTCATAGTAGCATGCTTTCCAGCTGTATTATTCGCCTATAGCTTAGGATTTTTTGGTCCAGGATTCTACACCATTATGGTATGGGCTTTCAGTAGTAACTGTGGTTGATTTTTCTAGATTACCTAGTAGCCGCTGACAAGAGGACAAAAGAAGATTTGAGATCTATAGTTAAAGTTTAAGCCTAATAGCTACAGTAATTGATTAGTTCTCCATGGATTTTCTTTGGTCATTGAGGTGTGTACAGAGACTACAGGAGATTATTTTATTGTGTAATTTTCGCAACGCAGCAGGGTACCTTGACAATGGGTTGGATACGACCCTCCTGACAAAAACCATGGGGGAGAGATCAGAGTGAAGAAAAGTCAGCCAGCAGAATCACTCCATAACAAGCAGGGGGTAGGATTTTTCCCTCCTGGGAAAGAAGCAAGATTTCTGGCCCCGCAACTTGTAGATATCTGAGGTCTCCCGGGGGACAGAGTCATTTTTATTGGGAGTTGCTGCCCACTTCAGTCCTAGAGTTATCAGAAGCCTTACCCAGTTCCCTAGCCACTTAGCTCTATTTAATAGCTAACATGTTGAAAAAGGCTCCATGAAACATGGTTATATCATGTTTACTGAGCCAGAGTAGGACCGGAGGGTTAAGCAGATGCACAAGTGGTGCAAAGCTAGTTTTGTTTTGGGGGTGGATGCAAAGAGGTTGAAAGTAGATATGGAGATGATGAAGGTTGATGGCTTAAGACATCCTGAAAAATAATGTCTCCTTTTTATCCACAGATCAAGGTAGCACAAACCACAGCAACTGTCACAACCTCTGCTGAATTGGAGGGACCTCTTCTACAGCTAGAAAGGGAGCTGGTGAACCCCTGTTGAGGAAACCAACAAGAGCGTGGGATGCAGAGATGGCTCATGCAATTACATCCACCAGAAACTAAGCTGAGACTAGCAGTGCTTTTTGTATCTGCCATCCAAAAGACTGCAACTTGTATTTTGGTATGAACCAGCAACAGCCAGGAGAGGCCTCGTTCAAATGCCTGTTTTTACACTCGACCCAAGCCTCAGTTATTTTCAGTGCCGAGTATCTCTTATTGATATCTCAACTCACTCTCAGGAATACAGACATGAGCCTGATGCTTCCAAACCCTAGGGCCAAGGTCCTCTCAAAGGTCGCCTCAGTTGTTGGGTGTTTCATTTTAGACACCTTGCATGGACCTGACTTTCAGAAGGTGAATACTCAGCACTTTCTAAAAACTCAACCTTCAAAGCACCCTCCAACTGGATTAATAAAAATTAAGGCACTCAAAAATTGCTAGTTACTTTTGAAAATCTTACCCATAACTAGAACAAACTAATTGACACGAAAAACAGAAATCACAGGTAACCATAAAAAGATCCATGTGTTGCTGTGCTCAAGGTACTTACAGTGTAAACTTTATTCACATTCATAGTGACATAGTTAATGGCAAAAGGGTTTGCCCTTTATGTCCAGTAACCATATTTTACTCTATATCTCTAGAGAGCAGGAGTCCATACAAGCAATGAGAGAGGGGAAAAAAAAGTTGATGGATTACCAGTTTTTCTTCTGGTGGTGAATTCAGTTGTCTGGAATCATGACTGTTAGTACAGAAGGAAATGAGATAGTTATTTTTTGTCAAAATTGTGATATAACAAATGTTAATATAATCTCAAAGGGAGGTACAGTTCAGAATATCTTAAAAAAAAAAAAGATAAAACATATCCTGAAACAAAGGTTGCTTTTAACTATGTGTAAACAGTCTTTGATCAATCAACTGAATCCTTAGGAAGGGCTGATAAATCGCAAAACGTAACACAACACCCCTACCACAGTTGGGTAAGTGCTTAAACTTTGCTCACAGAAAGGATGCTAGTAGTTGGCAGGGAGACCCAACCAAAATTATTAGAACGGAACTTTTTTGTATAAATTAGCACAGTCCTCTCCTTCTGGAAGCTGCATTCAGTACAGAGTAAAATGGATTGGTACTGCTGCATTATAAATGCATTTGACATCAGATAGAAATTCCTCCTGAGGGTCGTCTTCAGAATTCATGGCTTTTCTGCTTCCTCTGCTGCATCCTCAGACAAACCTATAAAGCAGAAAGAAGATGCTTAAAAATTCAGTGTGCTTGGCAACCACATGCACTATATTGTTGATTCCATCAGTTTGTAAAAGCCTTGGTTATAGCTGGAGGAAACAATTTATTACATGCAAAACAGGATAAAAATGCATAACTTGCAAATTCAAGCACTCACAAGTTTAGAAAATACAAAAAATTAAGGCAATAAGGGCAATTTCACATCAGCTCTTTTATGCATATGATGGATGATACAGTCTAAGTTATAAAATCACGGACTACTTTTACATCAGAAAAAAATGACAGAGAACAACTGGGCATATGATCTGAGACACGGTTACTCCAATCTACTGGCATTTTGCCTGCCCCTTTTTCTAGGTAGAACTGGCAATACAAATTGCAAAACAATAGAAAATTAGGCTCCATAAACTCTTTAACAAGGTTTTTTTATTTTTTATATAAGACTAACACTTTGGGCAAGGGGAAAATACCAAAACCCCTGTACTGAAGATAACTTCTGCCTTAAACCAGAAGTATAAGTTTCCTATTTTCAAATATCAGTTCAAGAGATGAATCCATCTTGGATCAGATATTAATCTTTGCAATAATGAACCTGACAGAATTAGAAAAGTGGGTAGAAACTCATAAAAAGTTGCTTCAAGAAAAAAAGGGAGAAAAAGAACAGTGGATAATCACACAAATTTGTATATGCACATACTTGCATGACTTTAATTTAAAGTGATTATTTAACCCAGCAGTTTCTTACATGTGCACTATTAGTTTAGGTTGAAAATGATTTAACTTAAATCCTTTTCTAATGAAGATAAAGCAATCCAAAATAAATTGGCACCATCTCCAAATGATATATGAATAATAATAAAAATAACACACAGCTTTTATGGGTTGTGGTTTGGTTTGGTTTTTTTTTTCCCCCTTATGAGCCATCTCTGAAGAAGGCTGAAATCCCCACACACCCAGTGAAGTGAAATAATCCAGCAGGTCAGCAGAAAAAAATCTGAGCATGCAGGTCTTCTAAACCCAAGCCACCAGTCGCCTGTCAGCTCGACTGCCTTCACAATCATATTCACACAGGCTTTAGCACTAACAATCTACATAATTTTAAAAGAATACACTTTCATTTAGATCCGTGCAATTCCACATGAACAAAAATATCTAGATTTCTTTCTCAATTTTTATTTTAAACTATCAATATTTTTTGGTGCTTCGGGATTTCAGTATTTACAATGGTTTTCATGGCCGATGCTACTGAAACTGAACAAATTTTATCTCAAGCCTTGAAACTGAAGGAAAGCATCAGTGAAGCTAAGAGAGCAGGAGATCAAGGATAAAATCACCAAGATACAAAAGACTAAAGCAGTAAAATTTCAGCAACAGCTGGGAGCCCAAGGCCCCCAAGGGGCTAAGAAGTTCCCCTTACTGAAGTTTCTTTTTTTTTTTTTTTTTAAAGGACAATTAAAAATACCATGTTAAGAGCTGACTTGGCTTTACAAAGGTCAGCCCTCGAATGGTAGTTCTTTTGTTCAAAACTCTTATCACACAGCACATGCTGGGATGCCAAAGGGACCAGCAGCAGGTCCTATCTTGTTTCATTAATGATCTAGGGGAAGGAGGTAGGTAGCATGATAATGAAATGTGCAGATTATAAGAAACAAGATGAACTACAAATGCTGGAGAGGAGAAAGAAATATTGCTCTAGGACTAAGAGATTAACAAGGCTGAGAGAAGATAAAAGGAGATACCACTTGAAATACATCATGGAAATAACAATCTTAAACACAGATACTTGCTGAGGGAAGTCCTGCAGAAGTAGCACAGTGGAAAAAGCCGTTGAAGACGTGCATTTGCAGTGAAATACCCCACGTAGCTCAATGCAGCGTAGCAGCCGCTGCAGAGCTCACAGTTAATACTGTTCCTGACTATATACCTTTGTTGAGATCACATCTGGAGGTGTTTACAGCTCTGTACTACATAAAAAGATACTGGACAGTATCTTACTTTCCCTCCATAATCAAGGAAAAGAGTTTGCAAGAATTATGAAACTGGTTTCTGCACACTCTTGCAAAAGCTGGACACGCACATAGTTGGGATGAGAAACAGCAAAAAGGTGGTATGATTACGGTCAGCTCTTTGTACCTGAAGAGAACAGCCGCAGATTTACCAGAGACCAAGAGGCACTAACCTCTGCATTAGCGCTGCCCACTAAGTTGTACACTTAAGATATGCGACACTGTCACTGCACAGTGCCCTCAACTTCAATACATTTGAGGACTGGCTAGAGGACATCTAAGAAGCATAACAGCACAGAAATTAAGGAAAGGAGGTTTACAAAAATATCGGGGGCGGGGGCGGAATCTTCATGAAAAGGCTATAATAGCCTAATGCATCTTTTCCTTTATTAGGCTGAAAACATGTTAAAAATTAAAATGTAATTATAAAATTGTAACACAAGATCTGAGCCATAAAATAGTGCCCAAGATACTGCTTTCAAAACCTGTTATTTCCATGACATTGACTTCTTACAAATAACCCTTGTGCCTATTTCTACAAATCGCCATGCCAAAATGGGCAATGTGAATGCTTACTTTCAAGCTCATGAAACACAGTGGATCCACTAAACCTAATGCATTAACTGTAATTATGTGCTGGCAGAACTGAAGTAATATAGCAGGATTTACCTCAATTTCACACAACTTTGCCTGACAGCACTATACATGGCTATAGGGAACCTGGAATACTTCTGCATGGATCAAAGAACTAACACATGAGTAAACTGTGGGAGAGGTGAGCTGACAGGTGACATACAGACTGCAGCTATTTTTATTGTGTAACTCCAAAATGGGAGGCAGTATGAAAACATGGCTTGCCATAATCAGCCTTCCCACCTCTACCCTGTATTTTTTCAACATGCAATATTTATTAGTAATCTAGGAGAACAACATAAATTTCACATTGATCTAACTGGCTCATGCTATATCGCAGTAGGTGAGATGATTAACATCAGAGAGGTTTATCATCAGTATATTCTGACAAGCTTAGGCAGATCCTAAGAAATACAGGGTATAAAATTAAAAATTCTGTAGATTAAGGCTCCTTTACCTCATTTTATCAGGACAAAAAGCTTCCTTCCATCTTCATATCCCCCGTTATGAAGTTCTCAATGTTTCATTTTATAGCTCATCCAAAAATCCTATCAGAATAATACTGGTCTGAGCACACACTTACACAAATGTATACTAAAAGGTTTATATCTCTATTTATCCACACAGTTATGAACTGGGAAGCTGCTTTTGGAAATAATCGTGATAGATTTTAACTCCTCTGCAGTAGGCAACCCCAGGAGTTTTTGGAGGTAAGTTTTCAAAACGGAGTTAAAAAATATGATTAAATTAATATCCTGATTAGTAACATGAGATTGCATCTGTCTGAGGTCAAAAACAGATTCCACCTTCAGTCACTTAAGTCTCTCAAATTGTTTTGTGTATTTGTCAATGAGAGCACATTAGTACCCTCATGAAAGCAGCTTCTACAAACAAAGACACAGAATACCTCAGTCATGTTAATTTGCCTCTTGAAAAGCATGACTTAATGCATACATATCATTGATTCACAGAAAGTTCATTTGTAGATCAAAATGTATTTTTGAGTCTTGAAAACTAAAAGTTCAAAGAAAATCAGTTACAGTGACAGAAGCACCAAAGACAGCTAAAAAACCCCAGCTTTCCTGGAATTATTATTCATGCAGCTAGAGAGAAAAAAAACCAAACAAACATTTAAAGGGAGGGATGGTATTTGAGCATGATGGCAGAAGGGAGGAGAAAGGATCGTTTTCTGTAGTCATAAATTGTTCACACTAAGCATGATAGCGTAAGGTTTAAAGATATTCAGGTTAAACAATCAGGCAATGGAAGAAACTATCCAGGGAGGTGGCTGAGTCAAGGATACGAGAAGTTTGCAAAGATAGGGTAGATGAAATCCTAGTGGGGATTAGTGAAGAGGAAGATACACAGCCTTTGAACTGGATGACCCAAAGGATCTACTCCAATCCTATCACTTAGGCTGCTATGATTCATCCTAAGGAGAACATTTTGGACTCTTATGAATTACTGGCTGAGTTTCCTGGATACTATTGTACATTAGTCTACTCTGAAGCATGCATAAAACTAAGTCAAAGTTGGCTTTGAAGTGTTTGATCTACAGTATTTGACACTTCCCAGTCTCTTTTTCATACAGTGACTCAGAAAAAGGGCTGCTATAACAAGACAACAAAAGTTATTTTGAGTTCACATTAAGTTAGAGAAGGGAGGCACCACTTTCTTCAGCTATTCCCACCTAAAAGAAAAGAGGAAAAAACCACCTCGTCTCATGGCCTGATGGTTAATATTGCTATTTCTAGATCCGACATAAAACAGCCTTAAAACAAACTACAGCTTTAAAGTAACTGTTTTTCATAAAATTTTTGATCCAAAACTAAATGTTCCAAATGACCAAAGTTAATAACTCTTTTTTGCTTTTTTGTTAACAAAAGATGACAGATTTTTCCCAGCACCTTCAAGTCACATTTCTGAAAATCATGACAATTTTCTTTTTAACAACTCCATCTATTCACTGCTAATAATTTTCATTATCATTATAAACTGCTTGAGGAAATATATACAGCTTCCATTTTCTTAGCATATAATCTTTATTCCATGGACACAATCCAAAGGGTTTTTCAGAAAGTTTAAGAAAGTAACAATATCTTGCTTATCCCAAGCAAACTGACACAGTTTAGCTCGGAGTGCAAAAGGGATTAGTGTAAAATCATCGACTCTGCTGCGGTGCAGAAGATTGATCATCATGATGGACAAGCTACAAACTTTCCTACACTGCTTTAACAGGAGAAACTGAACTTGATCGGTATTCTATATCACTTTTTATGGAATAATAAACTGAGAGTGAGCCTTACCATTGCCTCCCAAGTCACCAGTGACTCACTGATCACTGCATACATAATTTTAAAATGACCAGCGTTTTGTATCTGAAAGGGGAGTGATGGCAGCTGAATGAGTGGGAAGCATCGACTGACTCATTCATTAAAGAATTGTGTAAATCAAATAAATTTGCTTTCCGCTTAGGAAGTAGTGTGACTGATAGCAAGGACTTCATTCAGTGAATTTTTCTTTGTCCTAAGGGACCATATACATCACAGGATGGATAATGTGAAACAACAGTTTCCATCACTCTTAAATATACCCCCTACTAACTGCAACTAACATGACAAGCCCAACCTATATGAAGCTATCAATAGTTAAGTTTCTAAACCACCACAAAATAGCAGGGGTAGAAGGGGCAGCTCTTACCTTGGGGATAGCAGGGTCTATTCCCACAAAACTTAAAAAAACTTGCTAAAAATCTTCCTTTTGTCATTCTGACTTAATAGTGACATGTAATAGCAGTGTAACACAACGGAGATAACAAGGAGGTAACAACGACAAAGGTAACATTTATCAAGTGTCCACGTTTGGTTTTTTTTTTTTATTAACTTTAAAAAACCTTACAAAGTTCTTGTGCATTCATGCCCCTAGGCAGTAGCCCTCAATGGAGACTCTGCAGACATGGGCTTGTGGCAACTCAGGCCAACTGTGAAAAGGGACATGTTAGGAAAAGTTAGTGTCCCTTCCAAGGCAATTTCTTTGATTTGGTTCTTTGTTTTCCAAAGTACAGCAACTAAATATCCCTATCATTAATTTTATCCTGACAATTCATAACTTAGGCTGTGCTTGTTTTGCATAATACTGTTGTCTTCAACCTTCGTTACATTATATGGTGTACACACACACACGTACCCATACACATCCCTACTACAAAATTTTCTGTTGAGAACCCCAACACCTAAAAAGCATTAGAGCTGTCACCAATGGGTCCAAGGAATGAACAAGTAGACTGAATTACTGCCCATCTGTTTTGGGTAAGGTAAGGAGGTGTGCACCAGTTCACAGTTCCTGGGATTATCAAGTACTCAAGCTGTAAATGGTAGAGTTCAGACTCCTACATTTATAATGTTGCAAAGTTTCTATGCTTTCTTTAGGTCTTTCTTCTGCTTTATATTTGGAAAAAGCCCAAGACATATGAAATGTTTCTAATAAAAAGTTACCAAATTTGAACATCAGGAAAAACATCCAGTGACATGACCAAAAATTCCCAAGGTGCACAGCTGCTTCTTCTAATGACTCCAGTCACACATATATATATATACACACACACCCACACACCCCCCCATATACACACTGGTGGAATAAACATGTTCTGTAAGAAACAAGGAGCTGCCAAAACACTGAATCTAGCTTACATCTATAGATATCAAGGAGAGAAGAACAAGAGGAATGTGATGCTGGTTAGTTTGAAGCAATGTAAAGCTCTGTAAGCAGCACTCTAATAACAGTATTCTAAGCCCCATTCAGGAACAAAACAAAACAAAACAAATCCAAAAATTATTACAGAGCAAACTGAATATGCTTGCAGGAAGACAAGCTGCTTAAAAAAGCAGTTACCTATCTGAAATGAAGTCATTGATCATTACTGTGGGAAGTGTAATTTCAATGAAGCCAAAATTTTGGATGAAAAATGCCTATTTTCTCCAAATACCTGGCTTATCACAATTACCTATCAAATCCTGGACATTTTTCTAGGAAAGCCTGCAGATTTTTTAAGAAATGGTTGTTTTCATTTAGAGATGATCACAAAAAGTAGTCACAAATGACACATTTCAGCTGGAACAGATATTTTTTGCCAGGAAGTAAATCCCTAAAAATGAGTTTGCTTTTCAGTGGCCAAGCCTCCCTTCTTTCTAATTAGCTATCAGCCTTTGTTAGCGCAGTAAATTAGTTCAGTGGCTTCTAAGGCAAATACGCACAATACAAATCTAAAACTTAACTAATTATGGCCACACAAATGTCAATGCTTCAATTTATTCTTTGTCACGTTTGTATCTTCCCATTCACTGCAATCCAAAATCCTATTAAGCTTTTCAGAAATGTTGGCTCTTTAATAATCTGCTGTCAGAAAAAAAAAAAAATATTTGGGCCATGTACATTGAGATTAGACAGACGATAATATATTAAAAACAGGGTCTTTTTTGCATAGATGTAACTCTTCGCTTCTTCCTGGGGAGAAGTAACGCCATAGTAATCGTCTTTTGCCTGCTTGATTCATTGTGCTGTTTTGTTGACTTCCCAGACAGACAGACCAGCCAGCTGACTATTAACAAATCCTTTATCTTCCCAGACAAGCGATCACCATGACAGATAGGCAAAACTCCAGGGGTAGGTTAGCTTTAGGGCAAGATTTTCCATCATTTTCATATGAATGGCAGTGAATCCTATTCCTGGAGACAGCCACCCAGTGTCTGCCTGCAGGAAGATCTAAGATCCTTCACGGATATGATATATATATTACAGTCAATTTCTACTCCTATAGGTTGGCTGCAGCTCATAATTGACATCTGAAGACCTACAACCTCCCTGTTAGTATAACTTCAAACATTCCTCATCTACCTATGTAACTTTAGCTAATACTGAGCAAACTTTTCAGCTGAGATGATTTTCCTTAGAAAATTGCAAATGCAGGTCAAACAAACCATTGGTCAAATTTCTGCTGAATTTGTCAGATCAATTTGGCTAAAAAAAGTAAATAATTACAGCATTTTTGTTATTTTCAAAATCTTTTGAATTTTCATTTCACACAAGTACTGCAAATAAACTTCCTTGAATACAATGTGTTTTGTTTTGTTTTTTTTAAATAAGTTAGCAGATATGAAATCTAAGCGAAAGACTTCATTTGAGGAGAAAAAGAGAAACCTGAATCGATCATTGGAGGTTGTTCCAAAATAACAAATTTTCTAATTTTTTTGCTTCAAGTCAGAAACTTAAAAAATCCCCAGTTATTCAGAGCTCTACTCTTGTTAGTGTGTACCTGTATCTTAAGTCAAAATAGTGCAGTTATCCTTTTAATTTGCATGATATAATTGTCAGAATGAAGCTTTCAACAAATTTAGCTACAATACGTACCTGCAAAGTATATGCAGCTTTATCCAACACCAGCTTCAGTAAAACGTAGAATAAAAAGCATATTAGGTTTATAGGGGGGAAAAAAACCCACCTTTTTATGAACAATTAGTCTGATACAGACTTGCATTTAGGGCCTGTGCTGTGCTTCTCGTGCAAGTTTAACTTGTATGGCCACAAAACAACTTAGTACCTTTGTACATAAACATCAGTTTCTCCAGTAGAGATTTCCAACATTTTCTTTACAGCCTACGGTACACATAAGCCCGTGGCTCCTCAGTACCAGAAAGATATGACAAAACAGAAGAAATTCCAAAAGGAACAGCATAAATAATTGTGTGATTTTGTGGAAAACAGAAAAGAGTAGAGGGAGAGAAATAAAATAGCTGAAGGCAAAGCAACATTAGGAATTGTTCAGTGCAACGAAGAGATATAACAGAGGATCAAGAAGATGAAGTCAAGGAAAGGAATATTCAAGGCTGCTCTAATGCCATGTATTCTCCCAAGGGAAGCAGTGGAAGCCACATGGCTTATGACATTTGCAAATTAGTATCACAATGAAGACAACAATCTGGTGGTGTCAGGGAGATGGTCAAGCTGATATAACAAGAGTTTTCCATTTCTAACTCCTATTATTATACAACAGATCTGAGGTGCTACAAATTCCTAAGTGTTTTGTAATATTCACAGAAACATCAGCTTTTGCTTACCATCAAGTATTCAGCAACCAAATACTCTTCAGTACGTTGCTCCTTTTAACAAGGGAATATTACAGTGCAAATGATAAAATCATATTCAAGATTTCCATGGATTCTTCTGGAAATAACATACAACAGGATTTTACCATTTGATGTCATTTTTCCTTTGGAGTCTTGTGGGAAAAAGACATTGGTAGAGAGGCAGGTTTGAAGAAAAATGTGTTTAAAAAAAACAAAGGAAAAAGAATACTTTTGTGTAATACTTTCCAATCTTGAATTTCACACATTCCTTTTAAGCTACAGTATATGAGAAAAATGCTTTAAGAGTTTTTTTCCAAATGCAATCTTTTGATAAGTTTGTGTTGGCTTAAAAGCAAAAGAACAAAATAAAAAGAGCCTGTATTAAAGTAACAGATGAAATTTCTTCTAAATAGACACTTAACTCCTTTCTATTGCTCACCAAAAATCTGTATCTGCTTTTTTTGTTGTTGTTTTGGTTTTTTGTGTCCCCCCGCCCCCCAAAATCTTATCTTTGCAAATGCAAAGAATGATTTTTGGGGGATAGAGGGGTAATGTAATAGCAGTTCATATTTTTTATCTGATATGTATTCTAAACTGTCTTAATATCTCACTATACTAGAGACCTGTAATGTAATTCTCCTTATTTCCACTACTTTCCACTGGTACCAGTCTTGTCTCATACAGATGGAAGTAGAGTCACCCCCTGCTACACCCCTGGATATTTCCAGGCATATCTTGGCCATAGTAGCTATAATGGCAATTTCAGTACTCACAACAAAAACTGTAAAGCTACTGTCGTGGTTTAACACCAGCCAGCAGCTAAGCACCAGGCAGCCGCTCCCTCACTCCCCTCCACTCCCAGTGGGATGGGGAGGAGAATTGGGAAAGAAGGTAAAACTCGTGGGTTGAGATAAGAACGGGTTAATAACTAAAGTAAAATATAATACTAACAATAATAATAATGAAATATAACAATAATAATAAAAATAATAATAGTAATGAAAAGGAATATAACAAAAAAAAGAAGAGGGGGGGAAAAAAAGGAAAAAAAACCAAACCCAACAGTGATGCACAATACAATTGCTCACCACCCGCTGACCGATGCCGGAGCAGCGATCCACCCCTCCCACCCCTCCCAGCCAACTCCCCCTCCGTTTATATACTGAGCATCACATTCCATGGTATGGAATATCCCTTTGGCTAGTTCAGGTCAGCTGTCCTGGCTGTGCTCCTTCCCAGCTTCTTGCACACCTGCTTGCTGGCACAGCATGGGAAACTGAAAATCCTTAACTTGGGATAAGCGCTACTTAGCAACAGCTAAAACATCGGTGTGTTATCAACATTATTCTCACACTAAATCCAAAACACAGCACTGTACCAGCTACTAAGAAGAGAGTTAACTCTGTCCCAGCCGAAACCAGGACAGCTACTCAGATTTGATCATCCAATTAAGGATTACTTAAAACCCAAATCTGTGCATTTCTGAATGATGACTAGAAATTTCTGGGCCCTCCAATCTCACAGGAAAACCAGCAGAACCAGGACGGCAGCACTTTGTGGGACTGAGCCTTTTAGCACCTCCAGAAAGAGCAGCAGAAGCCAACACACCCACATCTAAGGTCTGGAATGATGAAAGAAACAGTTTAAAATGTATTATGGATTTTCTCATGGGCTCAGGAAGCAATAAAAACTAAGTATAGTCAGACTGCAGGAGAGCAATATAGCTTTCATAATTTTCTGTGACTTTAGGGAAAACATGCTCAACTTTTATAGACAGCCAATTCAGCATTAGAAATTTTCAGGAAACATCACTGCTATGGGATTCCCACAACAAATGCAGGTTATGTTGAAATTACTGTTTTCTGCAAGGACACTGCTCAAAATAAATTTGCGTCATGTAAATGAGTTGGTTTAATTACAGTGCAACACAGCTAACTGTCCTACATCACATGCTTCTCATTGAACTGGACACTAACGATGCTAGGAAGAGCAAACTATTTCATTCTGGTGGTTATGTAATGTTAAGATTATTTCCTCATTGACTAATAAGGTAAGTGCCTGAACAAAGCTAAGAAAGCAAAGACAAACGTGCTAAATCACCAAAAAAACCCCAAAAGATCCAATAAGGTAAACAATTTCCAGAAAATACACTGAAATACAGTGAGAAGGAGAACTTTTGTTGTGTAGTGTTTCAATTTATCAATCACTTTGCAGTTCTTTCCAACTTTGGAAGAAGTTTAAACAACATCAGTGGCTTGGAACATTTAGAAACAAAATGCCAAATCCCAACATAGTTAAAGGATATGCCACAAATAGTTAAAAAAAAGATCTTTGATTTAAGGTCAGGTACAGCAAGCATGGTGGTTTATGCATAAGTAATTCCACTGAACTTAAGGAGTCCTACAGGAATTCTCAAACATGTAAATGCTTGCAGAAGTAGAGCCTAATTTTCATACTATATGTTTTTCAAGCTGCTAACTGATTTTCTCATTTTATTCTGAGTAGTAGTATAATATTATCAATTAAATACTATTAATGCAAATAAATGATCTCTCTTGAAGTATGAAAGTCAGGTTTCCCAGACTCAGCAGTTGTATCTATATAGCAGAGGAAGAGCTGCCTTTGGAGCTGTTTTACCTCCACAGTCTGCCTCTTGTCCACCTGAAACAGCCTAAAGACAGTTCAGTCATGCTTGAAGGTAGCCTACCTGACAGAGGAACCTCACAGGCTTCTTTATACTCCGATTCCATTTAATGCTGTTCTTCCCTACTCGATGCATGCAACGTCCACAAACCTGTGCTTGAAGACAGCATCTAGGCCACCATTACCTGACCTTATTTATGTAAGCAACAATGTATGCCTCACCAAGAAGGTGGACATCCAGGTTTTTACAAGCCGCCTTGAAGCCAGCGCAAGTTCTCCTCAACAACATAAATCTGCTCCTACTTAGCTTATAGGACAGAGCTTTAAGACTCAGGTTTACTAGTTCGCAGAGTAGCCAGCTACTCATGCATGATACTTAATCAGCTCCAATTACAGTTCAGAAAACTGTCTCAAATCACCTAAGCATATGATCAATTGAGATCAGTGGAACTAAACGCACCATGTATGCATTCAAGTTGGGTGCATGCACAAGTACTGTCTTAACAAAAAATCTAAGTATAGCCTTAAATGCTTTCCTAAATAATGCCCCAGAATTCTCAGATGCTATAACACATTATTTCAACCTATACTCCAAAAGTGTTGATAATCAATGCATTTATGTATGTATTTCAATATTATTTCAAATTTAAATGTGCTAGAATATTGATTTTGGGAAAATCTTTGAAACATGAAAGTGCTTTTGTGTATAATTTTTTTCCTTTTCTCTTCCTCTCTCCCTCCTTGATTTTGCTAACGATGTCTGAAACTCTGGCATAAAAGAACTGTGGTGAAACAGAAAATAAAATAAAATAAATCTACTTTGATGTTCTGAATGAAATATAAAATGCTAATGAACAATGTTCATTTAGTAATAAAATTAAAATGAGGGGGTTTTTTAAAATCTTTTGCATTTTACTGTGCACATGACTTGCAAGTAATGTTGGTATGGGCTTTTTGTGGGAGGTTTTAAGTCTAAAAAGAATCTGGTGACATCACCCAAGGAAACACCTAAATCATATATTACTTTTAACTCAATACAATTTTGTTTAAAACTTTCTTAGGAAACAGATGCTTTTCTGTCTCCAAAGTGTTCTCAAAGGAGTGTCTGCTTTTATGCACGGCATTTCTGATCTCTCACTGCAGGAGAGCTTTACATCAAAGTTCACATACAACTCCAAAAGCTCCATTGGACCCTCTCAAGGTGATAGTTTGGGCAAAAATGTAAAGAGAGAGATGTTATTGAGAGACATTCTGTTGGAGCAAAAGTGAAATCTAAATACAGTAGATGGAGATTTATCAAAATGTAGACATAGTCCCACTGTGCCTGACCATTATCTGCTTCTGCTAGGATCTTGCAACAAGCTGGATGCTATTGCTTCTCTCCCAATGCATTTGCAGTTTAGAGGTCTTACTGCTATAATCGGGATTTTGCTGGAAGAAGGGCAACATACATCACATGTAAGATGTTTTGAAAGGAGCTGTGAGTTAAGGTAGAGATCATTTTTGCTTTTAACCCTTACTTGGAATGGTAAGAGTGTTTTCTAATCTGTTATCCATGAAGTCATGGTCTGCAGCCGATGAAATCACATTAAACAAGAAAATAAACATCATCCTTACAGTATTTTCAGCTAAAGGTGCAAAGATACGATCATCTGCAGGAAATGGGCCAGCAGAAATACATTATTGTGAAAGTGTGAAAACCACTCGTTCAATGGTGTGTGAAGATGAAAAGTAGAGGATCAAATTGCAGTTTTACCAGTATTCATTTAAACTGCAGATGATAAACAAGAAAACAGTAAAACATATGAACAACAATGCGTAACGAAGTTTCAAATACACCATTTAAAGTACCACCTCTCATGCCTTTCAGAAGCACTTCTGAAATAGGTCCAGGTATTAGCATCTCATTTAATGGGTTGTAGTAAGGACTATCAAGTAGCCCAAGACAGACAGTTCCTTTAAGCATGGTGGAACAGTCTGCTGGCTCACACTTAACATGGCCAGATCTTCTCCACCCACACAGGAGACTTCAAATTGTTCTGTCAGAAATAGTATTTGCCTGAAGGATTCCATACGCATTACCAGATTGAGTCCCTGTGCAGTAGCTTGGAAAAGGATGGCTAGTCATTTTAACAAGTTACAGATTTAAAAAAGAATGAGCTATTCTCATATCTATCACACATCATGCATGGGATGACAAGTTAAATGACTTCATGTTTGTAAAACTAAACTGGATCATACTGAGATACCTGCCTTCAGAGATGCTGCAACACTACTTCCCATTCAAGTCAAGACTGTTTTGAATGACTTCCGAGAAATGCTTCTAATATTTCTTTACCTTCCAAATTCCAGGATCAAAACGTTCTCTTCCTTTATTCTTTCTCTTGAATCTGATTTAGAAATCCCTTTATGTGGCATACGATGCCACCTACACATGACAATACCCAGATCTGGCACGTTTCAAGCCTCATCTGTTCTTCCAGGCTCTTCCAGGAGAGACAGAAATATATAAGGAGGATAATAAAGTCTGAATACAGTCTGAAATAAATTACTTATCTTTGTGAGATCTTTCTGTGTCATTTTGACACACTGAGCTCTGGACTGGACTCAATGACACACTGAGCTCTTTTGACACACTGAGCTCTACGGTCGGACTCGATGATCTTAAAGGTCTTTTCCAACCTGAATGATTCTATGGTTCTATGATTCTACGACTAGTGCAATCTATCTAAAACTTTGGGTGGAGACTTTTGTAAATGTGAATAAATAATTTTAATTAACTGATGGAAATAATACAAGGCTCTACCATTATCTTCCTTAAAGGTATGTGCTTTTTGTCCACAAAGCACATCATCTACCTTCTTAATCAATGGGTATTCAAATCATGACAGGAACTGGCATTGGGCTTCAGGGTGGGAACAAAAAGCTCAATGGGATTACGAGTCAACTGAAGTCATGAGTCAACAGCAGCCTGTTGCTGATTGACTCTGCCTCACCAGTAGGTGTTACTTCAGCCATTAATGCAGATTGCCGTATGGCTGCAGGGATATGCATGCCTGCCAAGGTACATAAAAAATATCCAAACCAAACTAAAATCTGCCAGATTCTGAAAATATCATGTAACACCCTGCTCTGTATCTGCAACAGCATCCAAAGTAATGTTTGGGAGAGCTGACCATGACCACCCCCATCCCTATGTCTGCAATACAGCCTGAAGGTTTTTCACTGACAGCCATTCCACTTAATCATTCAAAGCGATGCTTGGCTATTTGATTGCTGTGATTTAACACAGTAATAACAATAATCCAGACTATGCTTAAACCACTCACAGTACTTCCAAAACTGTTTATTAGCATTGGCTTCTGCTTTACTAGCTATTTTCAACACCCTTAATACTGAAGTTCCTCCTCTGGCACCTCTGAGAAGGCCAAGACTATATGAAAAAGGCGGCCTTATTTTTTGTTTGACCGAGTATTTGATAACTGCACTTAACTTTACAGTTTGTTTATTTAACCTTAGCTCAGGCTGAAGCCATCTAAAATGCCCTGTGCATTGTAACTTTAGGTCCAAGACAGAACTGCATACAGAACACAGTCTCTTTTATTTCTCTCTTGAAATGAAATTCAATAGCTCCTCTTCAACCCATGAGTCAACTGCAAGGCCATCATTTAATAATCCCATCCTTTTATTGCAATCACAGTCTGAAAATTCAGGTCCCCATGCTCAACATCTCTGAGCAGAGTATCAGACATATCAGACTGAGGATTTTTGTCATGCTTTCACTAAACCTTATCTTTGAGCTAGTACTTTCCAACTGGTAACCGAGCCTCTTTCTGAAGACCCTCAGAATGGGAAGCTCATCACTGGCAGTCTATTTTATCATATTCTTTCAACACAAATAACACTTTCCATGGACTGGACTGACTTCTTTCTTAATGTATGAATTTCATCCTTCTTAACATTAGAATTCACAGGAACTGAATGCATAATTTAAGACTTATATCCCAACAAAAGTCAGCATTTTACCAAGCCGTCATTAAGATTGGACAAAGAAAGGGCATTTCCCCTTAAAAGTAGGTTTTGTTCAACAGGCAAGGCACAAGAACAATACACAACATAACAAAATGATTTGTCTATTGAACATAACATATCTTACATTTGTTTTCTGAAAAATGTTATCTGACTTTAATGTACACACTAATATTTTTATCAATGTTTCTATAAAACTTACACAACTTTTTTTGTCTACGTAAATACAGTACGCGAAAGGCAAAAGTATGCAGCCTTTCATCTATACACAATATGAAAGAACAGCATTTCTCTAGGAGACTTTTTTACTGTAAATCCAATGCTTATAAAAGCAGTGCAATTGAAAGCAGGTGGGACGCAGTACAAGGGTTTCTCATCGTTCTAAGCATACAGTTCGGCTCACTCAAATAATAAAACCTCTATGCTTATTCAGTCTTGTACTTCTCTTAAAGCTAGGCCACTCAATTGTGCCAAATAACGTGTTGTCCAACTTGGACTAAACTGAGAACACTAAGCTCATTTTCCTAGTGAACTGTGCGGTACTTGTACGATTTCTACATTACAAACAGACATTATCTATAAGAAAAAAGAAATTAAAACTTTCTAAAGTCAGCACTGTTTCCAATTTCTTATATTACTGCTGAAATGTTAAAGGATAACATACTTGAGATTAAAACTTAAAAAGAACATTATTACCATGATGTAAATATACCCATATATAATTAGGTAATCATGTACATACGTATATTCACTCTGCCAAATTCTGCACCACCACTATTATTTATATTTGATCGGATAGCTGGAAGACACTCCTTAGACCATTTTCTTTAAAACTGTAAACAGTAGATAGCATCATTCTTTACACTCATTAAAGCTTAACAAGTTGCTAACAAAACTTTTACCACATTCATTTTTTGCTAACTTAAAATAAGAAGAAGATAAAAGGGTAACTTGCATCTCATTATGTTGAATTGTAACAGTGAGAAAGAAAACCAAAGAAGATAAAGCAGGGGTTTACGTGGTAAATCTGCTGATAGTTGAACTTGCTGAGATAAAATAAAGGCTATAAATCAACTTGAAATAGTTGGAAGTATTAAAAAGATCAGGTAACTTTCTGGTGTCTTTCTTCTCACCTCACATTATCTATTTTCATTATAATCTTTTAAATTTGGCTCGTGGCTGGTATCAAACACTAAAATGAGGAGCGACAGTAACAACAGCTTTTTTCTTTGAAATCTGACTTGCCAGGGAGTGGAACTGTCACCCAAATTTGCAAAGGCAGTTCTTCTGAGATCTGCATATAACTTTGAAGTGCCAAGAGGCCAGAACAATGAAATCAGAATTTTTTAAGTCTGATTGTCAGTACTTGCACTGGACAAATATATATACTCTGAACTGTGCAAAATCTGTGATTGCAACTCAGTTCTGGAAGTGGAATGCTTGCTTTATGGAAAATGTTGGTATTTGCCATAGGTTTTCATTCTCAGCTATACAAAACACAGAAATATAAGAAAGAATGAAACTTTTCACTAAGTTTCAGATTGGCAATGTCACCATAAAACAAGTTGTGGTTATGAAGAACAACAGAAATGACAAAGTCTCATTTCCTATCCTGATTCCTATTCCTGATTTCTGTCAGATTTACATACTCCTCTCCCACAGTTTGCCCAGCTAAACCCACCTATGTCCCCTCTCATCTCACCTCACAGTACCCTCAGCTACCCTTCACATCTACTAATTTCCTCCTGAGCAAGAGCCACAAATTAGGCTGGTTTTGAGGTAAGGGTGTACTTAGTCAAGATCACATCAAACACAACAGGTAACTGTTAAATTCCTGTTTGAGCCTTCCCCCTGGTAATCTGAACCTTTCCTTTACACCCGACAACTTCTATGAAATTTGTATAAAATTATATATTTTTTGAGATGTTTATCTTTCTTTAAAATGCATCAGAAACTGGCCATGGGGGTTCAACAAGGGTGGGGAGAGAACAACAAGAGACAACCATTATGATTACATAAGATTTCAAAGCAGGTTAAAAATGAAAGGCATTTTTGTTAGGTACGGAGTAACCAGACATTTTGAAATTATAATTTTGAGAGATTCCAGTTCAGCAAATCCAAATGTCCCATTTCAATATGTCCAATTGCTTCCTGTCAAACAAAAATAGATGCATTTTCAGCTTGGTTTTCTGCAATCCATCCGTGTCTCAGAGATATTCACTGAAGTTGTGTGAAAACCTTTACAAAAAACTAATTCACCACAGGGGGGGAAAAAAATGGCATTGTTAATTTTCCCTAGATAAGAGTAGCTTCAGATGAGAAATTTTGGAGAATCAAAACACACTCAAAATCAAAAACCCACACCCTGACATTTAATTATATACTTTACTAGGAAAACAGTCTATAAGGAAGCACTTCTAAGTTAGAGGCTTATATTAAATTTAAAAAATAACCCTATGATTTATACCACCAGTTAGCTTTATAAAATGCCACATGTTAAAAAGCAAACATAATTAAAAAAGCAGGGTGAATTCAATACCTCTAAAAATGCCTTCCTGATTGTAAATGTTCTGTAGAAAGATGGTACAGAAAACTGCATCATTTGAAGAGATAAAGAAAATGCCCTTTAAGTGGAGATGCCTGATTTTACCCCTGGGTTTGTGTGGAATAGAGCATGGGGCTTATTCACGCAAGCTCTGTCCCACATGGGTGTGATCAACATGCTGGCAGGACCCCAGCAGATACCTCCATGCACATGTACAAACTCAGTGCCAGCGCTACAGTCTCCACCGCACGCCCTGAGCACAGCTCTGCTCGCCTGCATGAGAGCTGACCAGGAGAGCTGTAACCTCCCTTCACACCTTTCTGGCCCTGGGCCTCTCTCAGGGCATAGAGAGAAACTGGCAGAAACCAATTTCTGCAGGCTGCTGCCCATGGAATAAAGGAGAGGACAGGAATCCATGGAGCAAACACTTCTCAGTAAGGGTTTGCCAAAACAGGTGCTCATTTTCAAAAGGAAATAATCAGTTTGTTGTTTTGGTTTTTATTTTTTACATATAGTTCTGGATGAAGCACTGAATGAAGGGCCTCATCCTCACAAGCATAACAACGATGGGGGATTCTTTCAGCTGGTACCACACAACCCTAAAGTGCACCACCAAAGTGACTCTTTAATGGAACAGCAGGGAAAGGAAGACATAGTTATGCATCTGGCACACGCACACCAAACACAGAGTACCTCTGTGCTGGGGAAACTCTCCATTGGGAACCTACAAAAATCTTGGTGGAGCTAAACTGAGCAGAATTTGACTATTTTAAAGGAATACTGGGTATTACTGAGCAACCTTTAGAATGCTGCTTCTCACTGGGGCACACCCCTTCAGAAAACACAGCATGGTAATGTGAACACATATGCCAGCAACCTTCACTGTTCACAGATTTTAAAGAACAGAAGGTCTTAGACTATGATGATCTCAATACAACCATCTAGTCAGATGCCTGGAATAACACAGAATATAGAATTTCACTCAATAATTTACTCAACAAGCCCTTAACTTCAAGTTGAGCTTTTTCATGTGAAAACTTCAAGTGAAGAATGAATCACATCTGTAAGGAAGTTATTCCTCTCTGCCCCAAAATTTGTCCTTTATTTCTAGGTCCAAATTTTTCTTGCTTCCAGCCAGTACATGTGCAATACATCGGCTCTAAAATCGTTATCTGGTTTTGTTCATCTCTACTTTACATCAAACAAAACACAAGAGGAAGTAAAAAAATAGCTGTAATATGCACATTACAGAGCACAATCTCATGTCTAGTGTCATACAAAGTACGAGATAACGATCTTGAATATAATACACATTGTCTACTGGAATTGTCATTGCTTGGATAGCGAGTTCAATTTGCCAGTACTAGAAGGATTAAGTCTACGTAAAGCACATATCCAAGCAAACTATGCCCAACATGGATAGTTTCCCCATTTGTCCGGGAGCGCTTATGGAACGAAGGAGACAGAAATGACACTCGTTACACTCTCGGCTTTTGCAGTTTCAGCAGATTTTTCTCCACAGGATATTGAATAGTTTGGTGGACTTTTCTTTCTTTTTTTCAAAGTATGTTTGAAAGCCAGATGACTTGACTTATGCAAAAAACTTTGCTTTAATAACTCATTCTACTGCCAGATAATTTTCTTTATAAAATAACAGTACATTTTTTTTAAAACAAATTTGCTTCTCTGGCCATAACTATGGAATAGGAGCTCAGTCCTGTGCTGTGTGTCAGTCATCGGAAGAGTGGAGTGCAGAGGCTGAGGGTCTTGGCAAACTGAATCTGCGTTTTATAAACTAAAAACTTGTACTCTGCACATTGAAACTTTATACCAGAAAGGTCCCTACTGATTAGGACACTGATGTTTTCTTCAGCAGAAGGCACTGACAGACATAGTTCCCCAGAAGCCTTCAACGTTATGTCGTAACACAGTAACAATGGTGGAATAAGCTTCTTGTTAAGAAAGATTCATACTTTATCAATAAAGAAGAAATGGTGAAGCTCAGAAAAGCAGTGTGTAGAGAGATGAAGACAAACTGGACATTTGTTCAGTGTCCTAAAAATGCCATTTGAGCACATGAGGTAGGAAAACAAGTAGTATGGGAATACAGTTGCACCAAGTTGCATCAGTAGTGTAAGCATGAAAGGGAAGACCGCAGTTTTATGCTGTTTCTGAGCCAGGGGTGGTTCTCCATCACCTCTGATGGAGGACAATGACCAGACACTGTGGCTGGTGGTGAAATCTTCAGCCAGGTTTGTGAGATTAAACGGCACACAGGAGCAGAGCAATGCAAACTGAAACAGAGCTCTCTGTGGGACACTGGCTGAGCTGAGGTAGCAGAATTCATAGGCTAAACATAAAAATTCAGAAAAATATCATTTTACCATGTTCATCAACAAACCAAGAACAATACCAGGAACACAGTTACATCCATATCTACGTCATCTTTTACTAAAGCCTCAAACCCTAAAGCCATTCATGGCAGCTGCTCTGTAGAAGGTAGTATTACTAGACTATAGACAGCAGCTTTGCAATTTAGACATACATAGACACTGGGACCAGGTCCCCTGATCGGGTCATCTGGCTGAGAATCAACAGGCTACTGTTGCTTTGTTTCTAACCACTTCCTGACTATAGTTCAGCTATTTAGTCTTTCACCACCTGGTTTGTATTTGATTTGCAAAAATAAAAATAAGCAATCTCCCCCAAAGAACAACAAGAATATTGCACAGTATGCAGTTTGTGACCAAAGAGGCTAGGAGCTGAGGCAATACATTCTCTGGTACCTAAGCCACAGGTCAGATTGGTTGCCAGCTAAGCCAATATTTCTGGTTTGAAGCATCTGCTGAACTCTCTCAAACAATAAGAAAGATTTGTTCCATCACTGAAATAGAAAACCAAATTTAAGAATGGCTGTGTAAATAAAGTAGAAGTTCATTCAAAACCAGTGACCCAGAGGCCAGCTATTTCTGGAATATAAAGAAAATTAACCTGGGAAGAGGTGTTCAAGTTTGCAGCTATAATTCTACTGATTTCCTTCAATAAGAATGTATACACAGGAATGAAAATGGCTCTGAAATATAAAATTTAAAGAACAAACTGATTTTTTTCCCCAGATGTTTCTGTGTGGATAGAACTCTTCTTATTTTATTGTTAACTTTAAAAGGCCCCTGCTGAATTAAAAAGCTGAGATTCCTATTTTTTCTAGTAAATAATATTCTGTGTTTTATTGCATATAATTGTATACAATACTGTAATATTGTAAATATTTTGTAAATAAATCAATCCATTGTAACATTTTATGGATATCTCATATCTTATAATTTTAATTTATCCACTTTTAATTAACTTTGGGATTAGTTCTTCCTATGCAATTAAGCTTCAGGCTTTAAGTAAAATCTCTATTCCAAATGCCTGCTTAAAGTTGCTCACATAGCATGTTTGCTTAAAAATACAACTTGTCCATCAAGCAAAACTGAATAACAGCATTTCAGAACTGTGTAGAACTTAAATTCTCAAATGAGTTCAGGGTTACCCAAATCTCACTGAAATTTGATTATCATTATGCTCCTTAGCACTTTTTTAGCATGGTGGTGGGAACCTGAAAAGAATCAAATAGGCACTTACCATCTATTTCCAGAAAGTACATAGCAAGCACATTTCATTCCCCTTGCAAGCTGTACAGTTAACGCTCAATGCTGGCAGTAGGGCAGGGTGGGAAGAGAAAGAAATGCTTCTGTTGACCACCACGTTATTTTCTTATGCCCCAAACCAGCTGCACATCTGGTTCCCTATCTACTGATTCCAATTCCCAATTAGCCAATCTGCATAGAAAAATCTATACTCTGGCAATGACTACACTTATTTTCACATTGAATAGCAGGGGGGGAAAAAAAAAAAATCTGTTGAATTGCAATTGTACATGTTCATATGTTACCATGTACCATGTCAATAAACCAGGGAAGAACTTACATCTACGCGTACATTTTAGCATACACATATTTCCATTTACTTCTGTGACAGTACTCACAAATTTAAAGTTAAGCATGATCCAATTTTTTAGGATAAACTGGGTAATTCCTGCTTCCCATTTCCTTCTATGCCTTGTGTTTCTGCCTAAAAACAAACCCTTCTTTACCTTTAACAAAAAAAATCTTTCAAAAAGCACTTACATAAAAGCACAGGAATGGTATACATAATCTTAATTAGCCCAATAGCCACCTTTTGATAGTGATCCAAAGTAGATACTTTGGCAGTGTACACAAAGCAGAGGGCAAATACGAAACAATTTCCACCTTCTAGCACTCCACAGCTGGAAAGTTTCCTGAGCTAGAGATCAGTTTTACACCTTTGTAGCTAGTAGTTCTCAACTGACTTTTCTTTCATAAATTCATCTCATCATTGAACCCATTTGTACTTTGGGTTTCCACAACATCTTGCGGGAAAGTGTTCTACAATTTATATGCCACGTAGAAGGGTATCCCCTTTATTTTTTTGCAATCTGCTGCCTGATATTTCACTCAGTGGCCCTAATTTTAGTATTTTGAGAACCACTGCACAATCCCTCCTGACTCCACACCATTCAAGTTTTTCTGTCTCTATCATATCATCTCATGCCTCATTCACCTCTCTTCTGTTCTAGAAAATGCTACCATGAAGCACTTGGTCTTTCCCTTAAATTTTGCCCTTTGGATCTGTCTCCTCCCCCTTCTTTGTCTTTGTTATCCCTATGGATTTTGACCAGCATCTCCCCCCTCTGTTTTCTAATAGGTCCTCTACGTGTCTTGACAAGTCTATCACCTCTGCACACCAATCTCCTACCTCAAGTAGGAATTTGTCCCTCTTTGGTTAAGTCGTCACAGCTGGATAAACTAGGTTTTTTTCCCTCAGTCAGACTCTGTTCCAAAAAGACTTCCAGTTACGTACTCTTCCCTCCCGCAGCAGGCCTGGGAGGAGATAGCACAGGTATGGACAACACTTCTGTTTGCAAAAGGCCCCATTGTTCCAGCAGGTGAGAGACACACGATATCAAAATGGCTAGATTGCTTTCTTGCACGCTTCCAGACACTATGCTTCCACCACTGCTCGTCAGGTGCCAAATTCCTGCCAGCAGAATGTCCTCATTTATGACTGTCGCAAGTACAAACAGGACTCACAAAATAAATGGATTCATAACTGAACCTAATCCCCAAACTGTGACAGAAGCCATTTGAGTAATCCCTTATCTGTCAGGGCTGTGTTCCACTTCCTCTGCACATTCCCCACCAAAAAGGGCAGAGATTCAGTTGTGGGAAGCTGCTGGCATGGAAGGAAGCTCCAGCTGAGCTTATAATGGAAACCACCTGCCCCTTGGTTATGACAGAACAGAATTTCTCATTATATTCCCTCTATACTACTTACAAGACAGGAGACTTTCAATGTCATGTTAAAATAGAGAAGTCAATTCAAAAGGATAAATGCATATGAAGAAGGTTAAAAATAAAAGACAACTTTTTTAACTGGTACACCTAGCACCTTGATGGGTTAGTAAAATGAAAAAAATACAAGCAAGATGCAAAACGTGATGGAAAAGACAGAAACAGACAGTAAGAGATATTACAGCAATTTCTTTTCATCTCAAGATAATGTCATCATTGCAGACAGTAGGAAAGAAATTCCTTCTGCTTTCAATAACCAATGTATTGTTGATCTATGAATGTCCCAACTCAGGTTCCCAAAGCAAGTACTAAGCACCACTGGCATGAGTCCCTTCCCCCCTTGTCCACCTCAGTTATGTTTTCTAATTTGGGTAAAAATCATTCAGGACATGTTGAAAGTTAAAATTCCATAACCTGCTACTCTTCAAAGCAAAATAGCCACAAACAGGTATGTTTGTATTCTACAGCACTCAAAAAGTAACAATAGAAAAATGCTTTGTTGTGGGTCTAAGACTTTGGTAAAAGTTGATTCAATGCATTAGCTCAGTTTTGAACATAAAAGCTAAATCAGCTACCAGAAATAGCAGTCCATCTTTTTTTTGGCACAATGACAGGATTTGAGAGGATAACTGTACCTTGAGCTATGATCCCATCAGATCTTACAAACACAGCTGGGATGGACCACTATGGTACTTGGCATGGTAAGCTTCCAGGGAAAAAAGGTGCTGCCAGTCCACAACTGATGACAGAGCAGATGATATGCTCCACTCTTTAAATCAGTATCAAACTATCAAGGCATGAAAGTAACAGAGATTGTGTTTATTAGAGGGGACACCTCATTGAATGGAGCATCACAGCACTTTGAGCTAAGTCACAGTTAGGTAAAGATCGTTTCGGGGTACCTAGAAGGAAGTTCCTACCCCCTCGCAGTCATCAAAGAGATGGTGGAATTTAACCTACAACTAAGAAGGAAAGTAACAAGCAAACAGATATGCTGTCTAACAAGATTCACCCTGCAGTCTCAGTGGGATACAGTACTTTCTTCACGCTCTCTCCTGAACTGTTGTGTAGTGTTGCTATGTACTATTAAATACTTACCGCATTCCACCCCAGGGGTGGCTCCGTTTCAGTGCTGGGTGAAGTGATCCTTATTTAAACATTACTTAGCTCACAGGAGTGCTGTGAAACTTAATTAAATTAATGCCTGCAAAGTGCTTTGAGGTTCTCAGATGAAAGGTGCTATAGAAATCCAAAGTACTATTAGTGTTTCTAAGGATGGGTGAAGCAATTTGGATAAACTAAAAACCTACATAAATTTTCCCTCAAAGCAAAAGTTTTTTGCAGTTTCCGTTAACCTATTTTTTTATTTTTGTTTTCATTTTTAAGACCTTTACAATTCCTGACTTCACCTTCAACTGGAATAACCATCTTATAACTACACAAAACAAAGCATACTAATACCTCATTCATTTTCAGCCTCAACTTTACCTCTGCTTAAAAAGGCACTCTCAACATTTCAAATTACACTGCTCTTGAAGATCACAGCCATCCTTTTATCTGTTATCCATTACACAGAGAATTTCATTAGATAAAAAATAACCAGGTCTTGGATCCTCAGTGAATCTACAGTTACAGAATTAGTAATCAACTGTTATTGGAGAGTTAGCTCCAGTCTCTAACTATATCGAGCAACAATAACATGCTGAAATGAAAATGCAGGCTGTAAAGTACCATCATCTTGATTCTACAGGCAGGAGAAACAACAGCTTTTGGAGAAGAAAACAATAGCTTGGAGAGATGAGATTTTCTCCTCAGTCTCCGTGACTGCCTTTGGAATAATACAGGTTTTTGTATGCCCAAACTAGGACACTTCAGAGAATCTTCTTTCTTAAAAAAAAATAATAAATAAGTTCAAAAGATTATAATCAAAGTACTCTGTTACCATGCAAATAGAGGGCAGCCTTTTACATGACATGTAGCTGAAGACTACATAAGAAATGCATTTCTAAAAAGCATAAACGCAGAGCATTATTAAAATCATGTTACAACATGTAAAACTTATATCAAACAGAAGGTAATTAAATCCCAGAAAACTCACGAAAATGCTTGTTCTCATGAAATTCCCAGCTTAGTTTCCAAATCAAAACAATATGAATAAATAACCTAAACAGAAAAACTGCAGGAATGGAGCTTTCAATTCTTTCGAGATTTGCCCCTCACCATTTATTTCCTTTGCAGTCTGGAACTGAGAGGAGGAATGATGCAACTTTGTCACCTGCAAGAGAGTACCGAGGGATGTGGGTACATAAACCAGTATGGCTACTCCACTTCAGTATCACTTTATTCAATGCAGACTGAGAGCAATTTTTATTGATTCAGTGCACTTTGGGGGTTTGGCATCTAGTTACAGGTTGTATAACACTACTGTGAGAAACCATTTTTAACCTTGGGTATGCATGACTACTTATGACTACTTTTTTGTTATGAGGTAACTATACAGGAACAGAGAAGGCTGTGGTCAAAAGGAAGGAAGTCCCAATCTCTGCCCTATATATATTCACTATAATTGCCATCTGCATATAAAAATATATACTTGGTTTGACTAAAAACACATAGAATATATGTGTTCATTTGAAAGAACACAACATCATCAACATGAAGCAAGAGAGTATAATGCATCGAATGTTGCCCAAATATGAAAGTGCAATTTGGCGAGCAAATAAACACCCACCAGCCTAGAGACCGATCAAAATACAGTGTATTCTGCCTAAATGAAACCATAAAAGTGAAGTCTGGTGACTGTACTAGAGCATACAGATCAAAATACTACATGCCACCACCTCCTTGGTGAACTGGCCCTACCAGAGTCCGGCACATATTTTCCTTTCCTGTGTTGCCTACCACCATGGACCAGGAACCATCTGTAGAGACATTTCCATTCTTTCAGAGAAGCCAAAAACCTACCTAGGACACTCCCCTCATTTAAGTTTGCATATGTTCACTACATATTTTCTTTCAAATACCTATCCATCTCTTTTGTGGAAACTGTATTAGTTGCTTCTCTGTTGTCCTCTCTGGAAGCTGTAAACGAGCAATTCCTCCTCAATCCCTTTCACACGTGGCACTTCAAGTCTTGTCCGTATCTCTTTGTTTTCTGCCCCAGACTCAAGTTCAAAAAGCCTTTAAAGACCCACTCTTTCAATTCCCTTAAAAATTACACACATTTTAAGTGGAATCCCTCTTATTTCAGTAGGATCCCCTTCTTTCCTAAAGAACTCAGACCTAGTTATTTCACATATCCAGAACCCTTGTATTACTGCATTATTCTAGCTGTCCTTTGCTCTGCTGTAAGTTTTCTCTTTCTATGTTTTTCCCTCTTTTAAAATAACATGCATTCCTTACACAGACCTAAAATTATTTCCCACAGCTATTCCTGAAATTTTAAACAGTGTTTTTTGCAGTTTAATACAAACAGTATTTATACATCACCTTCCATCCAAAAAGCTTGAAGAACTTCACAGTTTATGTTAAGTTTTACCATATCTCCGTGAACTGCCTCTTTATTTACAACTCTCTTCCCTCTGGGCAAGTAAGACTATATCCACATTACAGAACCAGAATCTAATGCAGTGGGGACCAGAAAAGCCTATGGGCATGGCTTCACTCTTGGCTGAAGCTCATCTAAGTATGGGCTGTAGCCCAGAATGAAGGTCCACCCTTCCTCCTCCTCCTCCCTCCTCCCTCCTCTTGGGTCCCTGCGAATAGGGCTCACACAGCCAAATCAGGGAACAGATCCAGCTGAAAATAGACCTCTTTTGTCAGGTTGCTAACTGTCTCTTAGCTCAGCTGACCATCCCACCATGCAGGCAGTGGTGGTGTCACCACAAGGCAGGGAAAATGCATGGCTGAGAGGCAAGCATAGCTCCCACTCCTTTCAGCAGGAGCTTGAACTTAAATATGAATCAGATGATTGTAAAACTGCAGCCACACTGTAGACACAGGTAAGACAGCTGCTCTAAGGAGTCATTAATACAAAATGGAGTCTTATCTCCTGCCTCTTACTCCAGCTGCTTGTTCCCATTCCTTCCTTGTGCTGGTGCTGAGGCCCATCAGACTTCATAACTGAATCAACACATAACCCCATGCAAAGCTAAACTGGCAAAAACTGTACAAACATTTATTTTTCTAGTGGTTTAGTGAACAAAGTGCTAGCACATGGGCAAGGCAGGGGGGTGGGCTCCAGAACTGGGGGCAGGAGCAGGAGGAAGAAAGGAGAAAATCTCTTCTTTCCGGCAAGGAGTGATCCTAGACCATCTCAGTCATCTCATGTAACTCCACGCTAAAGGACTTCTGTAAAGGGCCACAGCTAGTGAGTTGTGAGAATTAACTCAGAAATACGTACTACCCATCTAGTGCTGTACTCACAAACACTTTAGACCTTTATCTCAAATAGCCTTAAAGACCTTTTGTCTTGCTCATTGTTTGCCAGTATTTGTTGACTTCCTACTTTCTTCCTCAATCTTATTTTTTAATATCTTACAATTCACCTATTAAGCTCTCTTAAGCGTTTACTGACTCCCACATTCCCCAGTTACCCAAACTCTGAATCACACTGTTCTCTGTGTGTTAATCCCCTTCATCTTCCTTAACTGTTTTACCTTTCACCCAAATTCTTCAAAACATTTCTCATAGTACAAATGCTGTCCGCCTTTTAACTTGTCCTTCACTAGAAGTGGAATTTTCCCAGATTTGCTTTCTACTTACAATCATGTTTTTCCTTAACATATCTCTGAATTGCCAGTCTTCCCCTCTGAGCTAGCTGTCAGCAGACTCTATTTCCTCCACTAAGGAAGAAGGGCCAGTTCCTTCCAAAGCCAAGAACGGGCAGTAGTTGCGTGGTACCCACTGCAACAGAATCCCATCACAAGCATAACACATACAAGTCAATAGAGACCATACAGTTACCAAATGATATATTTAGCGTAAGACAGAGCTGTCATAGTCTACCAGTTACCTCCATTATCAAGTGTGTTAAAGCACCACACCATAAGTAAGTTTTAAATTGTATTTCACCTTCTGTCTATTGGTTGTCCATCTTATATTCAGATCTAATCAGACTGTGTTCATAGACAATGTTGAATGAAAAAACCATATAAAAAGGGACAGAACAAGAGCTGAGCAATATCCTCAGTAGAAGGACCTGATCCCATGAGGTTCTGAGTGCCCAGAAGTCCAACGCTATTAATGTGAGGGTACCAACTGAGCAGCAAACAAATGTACTGTCTCAACAACAGTATGTCACCACTGATCTGAACAAAGTTTAAGTGCCAGGCTATATAGCTTTGCTCCCATGAATCTCTAGAGAGTCAATTTACAGGAATGCTTTTCCAGAAAACAGTAGATAATCTCTTGCCTACATGGCACAATCCTACACACAAAAGCAGTTGTGAAAATCCCTCAGCGTTGCTCCAGCCATGAGAACCTGTGGTCGCCCTTAACTTTAAACTCTTGACCAGTCCTAAAGCATTAAAGAGAATTACACAATTGTGTAAAGATAGACACAGAGGCTTTTGCAGGCCTCTTCAGAGAATGAGATGCACGCTTTTTTAAAATAAGAGAAGAAAACCTTTTTTATTTTTAATGCAGGGACACAATGTATTTTATAATTTTAGTACTTATTTTTAATATCAGGGCACGTTTAGGTCACTGTGCTTTCTTACACAAATGGTCATGCAAAGACTGAAAATCCCAAGGAGAATGTGGTCCCCACCTTCAGCTTAAGAAGCCTCCAAAAGCCAATTTTAATACATTACTACTAAGAGGACAAATTGGCTATTCTGTCAACAAAGAACACCAAGAAGTCGACTAGTCATGTTACGAGATGAGCAAAGATGAAATGTGATGAATATACAGCTGATGAAGGAAACGTATAGTGAAAACTCTTCAGGATGGTACTCAGTCTGCTAGCAGAGGGCTCTGCCTTGCCAGCTGCCAGAGCTCAAACAAAGCCTTTGATGAAATCACAACTACCCTTGTCTCAGTTTCACATAAAAAAAGAGACTGTGGACAGTTTAATTATCACAGAACCATTACCATCAGCAGCAGTTTCATAATCTTGAAATGCTGCCATTCTCAAAAGCCATTTGCCTGAAAAAAAAGTTCTTAAAACACAAGAGGCTGTCATACTGTCCAAACAATAGAGCAATTCTTATACAATCAGACGCCACAACTAATTATTCAAAACAAAAACACACACACCCCCTATTTTTAAACAAGAGAACAAAGAATGTAAATTTTATCCAGAAATATTAGATTTTAAAAGGAGTAAAAATATCCAAAAATCAAAACAGATGAACACTGTAGACTTGCCTTTCTTTCATGCCTGTATGTGCACAACACTGATTCTGTGTTGAAGGAATGAGTACATACACTGTTCGTGTTCCTAACAAACGCAATAAAAAATAATAAGTAATAAAAGCAAACTCTGTAGGAGCTTTTTTGGTCACTTTCACTTACATTTCAAAGGAACTGCCTGCTTCATTCACACTCTATCTTATTTAGGTTAATCAAACGGTATTTTATTTTTTCTTTGGCACCTATAAAGATTGTACTGATATAGTGCCTATTAAGATAAGTGTTTCAGTGTTCTTTCTTCTTACCGTTAATCACAATTTCCTAATGCCGATATTTTGCCAGGAAGACGGAGGAAGCAGTTACAAATGCAAGTGATTAGTATGTGTGCGAGTGCCTTGACACACAGTTTTGGTCACTTACTAATACAAATACTGAGCTGGCCTGAGGGCATCTTTGTGTCATTTTCCATTAATAGAAAAATATGAACTCTTTGTAACAAGTTGCTACTAAGCATTATTTCCTTGACTTCTACTGAGTTAACTTTTCAAACATCTGATGTTTGTTATTCATTTTGTACAGCATTTGGACGTTCTAAAAACCTCAGTAATCAAAGCAATATGCGCATTGGAGAATGTTCTTTTTGTTAGTCTATACTGGTCATATATCAATCATCTGACTATACAGAGACTGGAGTAAGTTCAGCTCCTTTTTCTTCCATGAGACAGATCCATATGTAACAATTATATATGCAAATAGTGCCCAAACACATGGGAAAAAACTACACAAAGAGATAGATGGCAAAATCCTCAGCCAGTTGACTTGAGTAGAGCCAGAAATACATTCCTAAAATTTTGGCTTAAGACATCCTGTTTGAAAAGGTAAAAGGAGTCCAAAATGATGGAGTTTATGAGGAGGAGGCTCAGAGACTGGAATAAAAACACACCGCCAAAATAGGAAGACAAGCGAGAGACAGCTAGAGAGGAACTGCTGCAGGACAAGCACCAGTAGAGCTGAAAGTCCGAAAGGACAGTGTGAAAGCAATTAAGTGAGAGGACGAATGTAGGTGATTCAGGCAGGAGACAGTAGTTAATGGAGGCAAATAAAACCACTGGCTGTCAATAAAGGAAGTGATAGAAGGGATGTATCTAGTTTGCAGTACATCTCACTAGACATAACTGAGTGGGAGCAATATGGTTATTAGTTGTCAGAAGGGGTCCTGGACTAGCAGGGGGTTTTCAGGAGAGGTGCTGTAAGCAGGTCAGCAGCATGCTTGATCTGAGCCTGAAGTGGGCATACAGGCCAGACTTCTCATTTCTGATATCCCAGTACTTGGAGGTGGAGGTAGTAGCATGGGGATTTTAGAGGTCTGCATGGTACATATGGGGAATCAATGCAGTAAAGGTAAGCAGAACCAGCCCAAGGCTTGAAAAATATCAAGTGACAAGAGCAGACTACTGAAGAAGGAAGGCTTGTACCTGGAGGCTGTGAACCCATAAGTAGCAGCTCCTGTTTCTAAGGTGGCTAACCTGCATTAAGATTCAAAGAAATCCTTTGGAAGAAATCCAAAAGGATTTCTGCTGCTACAGGAGGGCCCTGGGATTTGTGGTCACCTAGTGTCCGAGAGAATGTTTCTCTGGCTGACCTGAAATGAGAACAAGGCAGAAAAGTTTTCTTTGCTTCATTCTTCTGAGCTGTCTGCTTTTCCTGGAGTATCTTAAACCAGAAGCAAAAACGTGTAAGACTGCTTCTACAAAAATACATCAGTGGGGATCTATGGAAACAGGTTACTGTAACCAAGACATGCCTTCCTTGATTTTAGCTAGATATTTTCTAGCTGCATTGGTAGAGGAAGAATGCTTCTTCCTCTTTCTTGAGTGCCTGGGTTTTTTTTCCTAACAAACAGCAAATTAACATATAAAGTCATTTGGGAAAGGTGTGCTGCACTACGTACATTATCTTTACAGGACACATAACAGCCCACAGGGAATAACTCTGAAGATGGCTTTAGGCCACATCCACATCAAAGTAAGTTCTGCACGGCCAGCAATATGGGGAACTCAAAAGTCCCTTCAGTGACGTCTGCTTCCATTGCCAGTGCAACCTTCAACTCTGCCCCTAGCAAAATAACCACGTCTAGAGCAAAATGTTTTAAACTCTGTATAAATGTAAGGCCAGGGAAAAAAAAAAAAAAAAATCCCTTCACTTCCACGGAATCAGTTAGGGAAGGGATAAATTACAAAACAAATTCTACATGTAACTAGAGTTGAAGCGAACTAGTAAACGAGCAAGGTACCGCTGGCACCCTGCAAGACATTTCCATGAAGTCTACCTTTTTTTTCTTCCTTAGAAGACACACAAAAAGGCTGTTTAAGCAGCATGCAGAGCCCTAACTAACCATGTTCTGAACACAGTCAAACACTTGGAGTCTCAGTGGCTGCCACCACACAAACAGGGAGAGCAGACTGGTGTGGGCAAGAGATTACCTATGCAAGTGGCAAAGCACGTGGATCTAGCAGCCATTGCGTCAGTCAGCTGCAAGAGGCTTGGGATACTCTGTTTGGCAGTTTGATTGGCTCTACGTTGTATCAGAAGGCACACAAATATCTGCTTGCCTGTGTGTATTTATGAGCACACACAAGTGTCAGGGATAGATACCAAAGCTTTTCTTAATCCTTTACTAAATGCATAAACCTTTAACTTTCTACAGGAGTTAAAATACAACGCAGAGAATATCTCAACCATCCTGATAATGAATTTACAGAACGTAAAATAATGTAACGTAATATAGGTGAAATATAATTTACACTACCAGTCTTCTACAGAATTCAGATATATATTAGCTGATCTTATAGACAGGAGGAAGAAAGATTATTTGGAAAGATACCACATTAAACAACAGAACAAATGCATAAGAAAATATGCATCTTTTATTTGGGACTCAGCATAAAACTGAACGCAGGGAAAAACACCACCATACGTTGTCGACAGAACAGAAACATATTTAACACTTCTTCGATCTTATATAAATAGTAAGCTTATTCTATGAAGATTTATGACACTAATTCCACTAGATTATTTATTTTAAATGAGGTATTTAAATCAATTCACAAATGGATTGTTCCACGCCAACTTGGATAGCTCACAGGCACTGTACAAGGATTTTAACATAGTAGCCCTTTTGGCAGGGGAGGGGAAATAGTCGTGTTTTCCCTTCCCCACCAAAAAAGGCTTTTCTATTAGAAATATAAACTCAAATCCAGGGTGACAGCTCATCTCTCCCTAAATCTAGGCATGTTTTTCTAAAAAGCCTATGAAATTATAAAGAGTTAGGAATTATATACAAAATAAAAATATGACAGAAAGGGAAGCTTTCATCTCTCATGGAAGCAAAGACTGTTTTTGTTGATACATATGGAAAAAATTAGGCCCAATTATATGTTGTGCTTTGGCACTGGGGTTCCAACTTCACCACAGGGTTATTTTTTTCACAGATATACCATTACAGCCAATTCTACCCTTGAACATTTGAACTCAAACCTTGTAACACTGGCATTTTTGTTGCTAGATTACTTGTACCCTGGATGAAATGCTCTGTGTTACCGTTGTACTATATTTAGAGGTTAAAAAAGGGTTATCTGTATAGACTTCAGAGAACATATATTCACAAAAATATAATAAGCTTAAAACATCTAGTGAATAAAGCACACTTTATTGCAACATAATTTCTCGTCTTCTAAATTAGATTGTGAATTACAGTCCTTGGTATCAGGAGCTAAATATTCACTCAAAATGAAGTTTTTAATACAGCAAAACCATTTTATTTTATGTGACAAATCTTTGAACGAAGGTAGTTGTTTTTTCATGTTAAAAGATGACATGATTAATGAGATGAACTAGTCTAGCTAATCCTTCAAGACAGAAATCTTGGCTGATAAAAGAGGAAAATATCAAGAGTTTCAGAACTCTTTCGCTACAACAGCCAGAGATGCTAATTTACGAGAGTCTAATTTACTAGAGCCTGTGGACGGCTTAAATATGGGTGGTCACACATTGACCAAGATAACACTGTATCTGGCACAGACAATTGGATGCTCTCTTTCCCCTAAGATTTTTTAAATAGAATATCCTTAGGCACTGTGGGGTTGGAAAGTGTCTTCTCTGATTTCATAAATGCAGGATATGGAGGATCCATCCCTCCTTTACATCACAAATGAGAAAACCCAGTTAAAGCCTACAGCCAAAACTTGTGATCCCTATGTAAAAAGAAACACAAATACTAACATTTGTCCTCTGCACCTCCCTCTTCCCCTCCAAATTAATTTAACTGCAAATATTTGGAATCAGACAAGCAAAGCCAAAACTCCTGAGAAAGGTAAGGTGCAAAAAATGGAAAACGCAAAGACTCATCTTCATGACTGAGTGACAAAAATTAAACCCTGCCACTGAGCAACAGTGGTGACAAAGGCTTCTATAATCATCATAAACTCCATTTCATAGGGGTTGAAGCCAGAAGGGAATATTAGATCAAGTAGTCTGACCACCTGCATATCAAAACCACTAAAGTTCATCCAGGTACCTCTATACCGATAACGCAAAACTTATGTTTGGCAAAAAGACAGCTTTCTGAAGTGCATCTCATTTTCATATGAACCCACCAAAATGCAAAGTTTACCTACTAATCACCTCTTAATATAAGAAATCTTGACAAAAGACAGGTTTTCAAACCCCCAAAATTCAAAACAATGAGTCAGGCTCCAAAATTCATGACATTAACTTTAAAAATAAAAGTGTTAAAAAAATAATATTAGGGTGTTTTACTTTTGCTTTCTCATTCCTGAGCTTTTAATGCAAATCTTTCCACAACCATAATTTCTAGGAAAAAAAATGGGTTTAATATGGAAGATGACATACTTTTCAAATCTGTTGTGTTCAAGAGCTGAAGGTCTTACTGAAGCTTCAGATTTTTCAAGATGTACAACTGAGAGCTAGCAACACCATCAATAATTTAGGCACCATTAACTGGAATCCCTTTGCCAAAAAGCGTATCACCTATGAGACATAAGAAAATGCACAGAGAAGCAGTTAATGAAAAGATGTGCTCCTGTTTCTGAAGAGAAGTTTTAGAAGGAATTTGGAAAAAAGGATTCTTGAAGGATTGTTTCAGGCCTGGAGCATTGAACACACAGAAAGAAAATAAGACTTGAGAAGGACTGTACATACCAGAACATCGTACACCAGAAAGTGACAGCAGCCCGAAAGAAGGAAGCAAAGCAATGGGATTCTTGACAGCTGAGGACCAAGAAACTGAATGTGATGTGGTAAGAGACAGAAGAACAGAGACAGTCAGAGAGACAGGGGAAAAAATTATCTTAGAAAAAGGTATTTGTATAATTTGTAACCAGGAGAGATGATGGAGAGGAAGCCATGATGAAGAGAAGACCGTAACAGTCAAGGTAATGACAGAGAAGACCGTAACAGTCAAGGTAATGATAGAAAGGACAAGAAGGGAAAAGTATATGAAAAATGTGAGGTTTACAGATGAAGATTGTTATGATAATTCTATTAATTGTCACTTTAGGAAGGACAATTAATAATACTCGAAAATAAGTGTATTAAATTTGTAATCAATGGTCTACTTCTAAAGGCCTTGAAAAAACAAATTTTCATTACAGTTCTGCAGCTCTTTTGGAAAAAGTGTCGTAGTTTATAAATCAAAACAGTTTGAAAAAGCACTAGTCTTAATTAATCCATAAGCATCTCTGTGGCTAAGTCCTTATGTAAGTTTAATCATTTTTTATTATTTGAACAGAGAACACAAAGACACAGCTATGTTAAAAATCTGCATTAAACAGATCTGTCTGAAATATCTATGAAGATCATTAGTCATATCTGGACTAAAGAAATAAGCTTCCCAAAGATCACAGGCATAAATAAAGGTGGCTAGGCTGTCTATAACCTGGAAGAATGAAATGTCAGAGCAGGCAAGCCGTCAACCATCTATCTGTGGTATTTCCTAAATGCCTAATATACCTCGATATACAATGTCACCTAACTGAAATACTATAACAATAATTGGTTCTTCCTGTACTTAGACAAGAATGAACATTATACACAGAAAATGGAGAGGGACACTAAAACCAAACATAAAGGACAAGGGAGAAATATGCAATGGAAGCATAATGCATGTAGCGAATACTAGTAACTTGAGCTATTATGGCTTATGGGGAAGGGTACTGAAGTTTTCCCCTTGTGTAGCAAAGGCTGCTGCAAAACTAGGAAAGGATTCTTTTCAAATGGATTCGTCTTTGACAACAACTACAAGAGCATAACAGGAAAAATTTCTGCAGATTCAGATCAGTTTTCATTAAACCTTAAAATGACTACAAGGTCAAGAATCAGCAAATTATGTATCCTAAATAAAGTTTACAGTATCTCCTCACTTTAAAAATAATGGGAGGAAAACTGAAAGTGACTAAATGTACCCACCTTTATCCAGTCTTTGGTGATGAAGACACCAGAAACATCTTTTCCTCATGCCTGTATAGGACATGTAATCCATTTTCTTAAAAATTAGTATTGTCCAAGAATGTCAACAACAGAAATCATCAATATTATTAAATAGAATATGAACTTAAATAGTTTATTTGAAATGAATTCCAGCCATCTTGAAAATACCAAAGATGCTTTTGTGAGTACAGTGCCCCTTCCAGTCTTTCACAAGAAAATACAGCTACTGTTGATATCTACAATCTTGACAGTATGGATAATCACATTCTGATAAGATCATGTTGTCTGGGCACTGCAAAATTACATAGTTCTGTAGTCTGCTACATGCTTTTCATTACATGCACAAAGACAGAGTAAGCTGCAAATCCTGAAGCACTGTAGCACTCTCTTTTAGAGCAATACATCTATCAGGCTGATGTCACATTTTCTCTGGATTATCCAAATCAAATTTGTAACTAAAACCCAGAGTTTGATAAATAACTTGAATATGAACTTTATGATAAGATTTTAGAGCTGGTGTTTAAAAACCAGCAGAATGAGATGAACAGAAAAAAAAACCCCAAATATACAGTCTTAATACACCTATTGTTTATTTCCAGTTTTCCTATATTCCAATTTTTCTGTTTCCCAAAAACTCTATTAAGGAGTTTATGCTTTCATAGAATTTTGGCTACCCTAAAGTAGGACTAAAAAAGTTATCATGGATGAAGAAACAACTGCATCAAGACAAAATTATTAAAATGAATTGTTATTATATATTTGGCCTGGTACGCCAAATTTTAAAGAAGAGCAACTACCATTTTTATGTTTTCTCTCCAGCCTTACTAATTCTGCTTCAGAACATAAAGCAGAAAATCATACATATTTTTGTAGAACTATTTTTTCACTAACTAAAAACAGGATAGCACAGTAAAAAGTTAAAAAAATCAGTAACGCATCCTTTAAAGGTGGGCACTCACATTAAGAGTAGCCACATTTTCTTACAGCACTGGTTATTGATTCAGTGGTATTTCGAAAAAATAATGCCATTTTACATTTTATGTTTCCTGGAAAGTTTCCTAGGATAGCTTCTCATGAATGACACTTCATTTAGTAAGAGCCCAAACTTTCTCACAGTAGTGTCACAATGCACAATGAGAATGATGCTGAGATTGCGGAAGCCTAAGCTAGTAAATCTACATAGTGCTATGGAGTACCATGTATATTTAACAGACTGGTATATTTAACACAGTGGCTATGGGAGTAGTGTAACTGTCTTCACATGCCACTTTCGCTTTTGGAGTAAAAGTATTTTTTTCATTAAAACAAAAGAAAAAATCTTCCTATTCTGTCCACATGATGAAATTAAGCCTCAAATAAACCTCATGTTACTGCCACAGAAGTGGAGCAGTGATCCACTGACTGGATTAGCCACATGCACCTGGGTTCATTCAGGAAAGTTAAAGTGATTAAGTGAAAAGGTTCGAAGACAAATGCATCAAATAACATTTGCTACACCTTGTGAGGGGAGTATTTTTAGCACCCTGGTGGCACACTCTACCATCATCTCAATTCCAGAAGGAGACCCTCCACAAGGACATCCATCCAACTTTGGCTTATGTGCTTTATTTCTCGATCTTAATTAAATTCACTCTCACTTTCTTAAGCATCCCTATATACAAAAGCACTCTGGAAACAATTCACTGCAGTCCTTTTCCTTTCCACTGTCTCCACAGAGAACTATGAGGCCACAGCTTTGAAGAAAACAGTTTATCAGTCAAAAAAGACTGTTTGGGGAAACACAAAGTAGATGACAGATTTGTAATACAATATGGAACTCGCAAACGTGTACATAGGGGCACACAGGTTAAATTATTGCCTGATGGATTTCCCATGGCAGTGAAATATAGGCAGTCATTTGGTCCTTTTAAAAGTTGTTCATTGGCACTCTGGTGCTGAAAAACAATCATTAACAATTATTTTCTGTAGTAAACAGATGGCTCACCTTTGCAAAGGAGCTCTCAGGTGTTCAAGGGCACGGACAATGACTCCTATATTTCCTTACGTCCCACCTGCTGGTCACGAGGTAAGGAAAAAGGAGAAAGAACTGGAGTGACCCTAACTCTGACTGGACTCTTGCTGTCAGACAGCCTTTTGGGCACAGAACAGGTACATGTAATTTATGAGGGCTATTAGAAGAATGATTTTGAACACTACAGAGAAGCAAACAGACCTATATGCTCATGTATGTTAGGTCATCTAAATCTCTGTTAAGTCAGTGAAAGGCAATCCAAGAAAGTAATACATTTTTATTGGACACATCTTTTGGGAGTTTTGCCTGAGTAGCTTTACTTCTTTTTGGCCTGAGCTGGACGCCAAAATTTAGCATCCTTAGGGTATTTCTACTACAAAGAGAAAATGATGAGAAAGTCATATGTTTCTTTGAAGCAACTTTTCACTAACAAGGTTATTTGCCTTTCCCTCAGGATTGGGCCTGATCTTAGCTCACTCTTTGCTTTCTTCTGAGGCTGCGTTTTCACAATTTTGTGTCCCACAATTCTCCGCAGGCTCAGTTTCAATTTCATCTATTTCCACAGAGAGGGGGAAGGCTTACCAGGAGTTTGATGGGCATTTCTGTGAAGACATGGCACCAAGGACAAGCTACAAGCCTGCCAAGGGTTCTCAGTGTTCTTTGGGACTGCTGGCTTGTGCCACCTCACTGCCACTGCTGGTGCCACCAACACCGGAGTAAAGCTTCCCGTGCTGAAGTCAAATTCATTTACTTGCTTGGACATACACGTAAACAATATTCAGGAAGACTCCTCAGTCCGCACATTTTACTGAGAGTTAAGATTAAGTGGCAAAATACATCTGTATTTTGGCTGGAAACAGCTTCCCCCCCTCATCCCCCAGCTGATTCCACAGAAGTTTTACTGCTTCTTACTCTGAATAAAGTCTTAAATTGCAACTTAATAGTGGTGTCATTAAAAAAAACCAACGAAGTGTTGGGTTTAGGATTTAAGTTTTTGATTGGATTCAGAGAAAACATTGTTGAGGAACTGTTCTAAGATAACAGGTTTTGGGGCATAATCAAGAGAAATATAATTATCTTAAATTCACAAAAATAAAATTGGACACTTACCATTCACTCTGCACCACATAGCTATAAAATACAGCACTTGCTGTCAACAAGATGTTGCCCACAGTTCAGACTGAAATTACCACAGACAATTTAACAACGCAACTCTGGAAGATACTTTCCATCTTCAGAGATGTTCACTGAAGCTCAAATCCTCTCACAATAAGAATTTTAAAATATTACAGCAGTTTTTACCTTCTACCCAAATACTATGATTTTACTGAAATTTACTGAAATTTAGACCTATCAAGGAGGATGTTTTGGGAATTTATGGGGGGGTGACAGAATACATGTATCTTATTTTGAAATGCATGCTATTTACTTTTGATGTTTAGTATCAGTAATATATTTTTTCCAGATTCTATGTAATTAATGTATGTGTATCTATACACATGCACAAAAGCAATATTTTGATCATGGATTTACTAATTCTTTGAAGTAGGAAAACTCTCTTTTTTAAGCTAACACTACCCCTTTGGTGTGGCTCTGGTACAAGACTACTTAACTAATCATTTCATTTTAATGATGCAGTGAAAATACCGCAAGGCTGTCCTTACAGTCCTAATTACTACTAATGGGATCTAAGGGGATACTTTAGAATATAACCATCCTGTACTCTGTATACCATAAATTCAATTAGCAAGCTATATGTTCATACTTAGATTAATATACTTTAGAGAAATTAATTCTTCATTAGTGACAGGTATACTAAACACTTCGTTCCTGTTTGTACCAGTTGCTACCCTAATTATGATTTATTCTAGTGATTAATTTTAAGACTTTGATGTAATGTAAAATTACTGTTGAGTAGCAAATAGAAGTGAGATTTAACAGTATACTTATTTATCATTCTCAAGAAGTTAATATCAACAAGTCTATCTTAAGTAAAAAAATATTCCCCTTTTCCAGCCACCAAATGTCCAAGCTAGATGCAACAGTAGAATTTTAACCATGGTACTTTTTGGATTTCTTGCTTTATTGTCCCAGCTTAAGTATTTTTCTATGTACTAAATATCTCATGTCTCCCTGGTTTTTAGATTTAACTTATATTTAATTTTAAAAGGCTCCACACAAAAGGACAAGTTTAAACATTCTAAATAATGAAATTAGATCCTTAGGAAATTCTGAGGCAATTAAAAAAACTATGCCCCAAATACGGAGTTTTATAGGCTTGGTCTAAATTCTTCTCTGAAGAATTGTTAAAATAATTGTCTTCCTTCCAAATTTCCTCTTTCCAGGAGAAGCTTGAACATGCAGTTAAAAATCAGCAGGCTGATTATTAACTACAATATTCAAGATCAACATTAACAACTACATAATTCAAGACTGACATTCTTAAAGTAGATTTGCCTTTTCTGAGTCTTCTTTCAACCTGTCAAAGAAAGAAACCATGGGTTCTTGTTCATTTCACTGCAAGTGTATAGAAGCCGCATTATTTCACTGTCCACCAGCACAGATTTCTTTTTCTCTTACATTCTATTTATAAATGAAAACAGATGAACTCAATAAAATGTAAGTCTACAGAATTATGGCTTCCTTTATTCTAGTGGTAAAGAAGTTTATACATAATTGGCACATAATTTTATCCAGTGGTTTAAACTTTTTCTTGAACTCAAGAAAGGAACCACTCTATTTAAGAACCTGATGGTTTCATTTCAGTACAATCCATCATATTTTCTGATGCTAGTAAATGTAGATTGACTAAACAGCACTGACCTACTATGCTGCTTGATACTCAGGAAAGCTCCCCTATTTCAGTCTCAAGCCTAAAGCGCAGACCAGTACAGTGGACCAAGACAACCAGTAGCTTATCAATAATAAAGAGAGGGTGGCTTAAGAAGATGGAGTCCAAATTCTCCTTTCACATTAATGATATCAGGAAATTGAATTCCATTTAATGGAGAGCAGAACTTTGCCCTCTGTTATGCCAATACAGTATTAGTGAAACGTACCTCTCTATACATTTCATAGTCATATGTCAAGTTTTATTTGAGGTATATATTAGAGCTTAACATTTTGGTTTCCTGCCAGCACTCAGATGGCAAAAACTGCTTTGTATTTTCATTTAGTTATTTCTGGGTCAAACAATCAATTATCAAACCTTTTACGTGCTTCATGACCAAGTAATAAATGCCAATTCTACAAAGTGACTGACACAAATATAAGGCAGTGCAGTGTGTTTTTGAGACATTAAGTAAGTAAAAGGTAAACACGAAACGTCCTCCACACTAGCTCTAGAACACAGGCCAGATCTTCAGCTCACATAAAATCAGAACAAGTCCATTGACTTCAGTAGAATGGCACTGATTTTACATGCAATGAGTTTCTGGCTTTTTAGTAAAGGCACTATTTCTTTCAAAGCATGACACCAGTATAATACACAACACACTAATTATGTTAATGTTTCATTTGTTACCAGCTTCAGTTTTATCTAGCAATTGACTTTGTTACAGGGGGGAGTAGGATCCAGCTCACCTAATGGTAACTGTGCAAAAATTAGGCATCCACTTTGATCTAATAAATCAGACTCCTTTGATAGATAATGAAGAAAGGAATTCACAACCAGAGAGTAATCCATTGCTTTAAGCAAGACATCCATCTTAGAGTCGGATGATGCTTCAACCTATCCTACTTTTCTGCATACTCTAAAGCCTAAGTAGCTAGCACTGATCACACATCCAACTTTGAAACTATAATTGTGAAAAGTTGTTGATTTAGCTATTTCATATGTCTTTTTCTGCAGCTTACCTGGAGCTGAAAGATGAATTAATCACAGTGCAGAATGTATGTAGTAGCTGATTCTTCGCTACATTATGAACGAACCAACATTGATCAATAGTCTACTTTTTTTTTTTAAACTATGTGGAACTGTATGAGTTGAAAATAGACAGGATGTGTAGCACTAATGGTTTTCAACACATCACTGAAGATAAGTCCCTTTAAGATCACAAAGCAGTACTGTTTCCATCTTAAACTACAATATACTCAAAACATACAGCTGCCTTGAAAAAATAAAATGGGAACAGATTATAAATTACAACCTAGTCATTAGCTTGAAGTTCTTTCCATCACAACGAGATCATACGGAATCGCTTTTCCCTTTTTTAAACTCTCTCGCCATTCAAAAGAAATTAGTTTTGGAAAATTTTAATGGTATGAATACATTTGTGTGGATGAATACAAAAATCCCACTTTTCAAGTCACTTAGGTCATTCAGCCAAAGACACGCTGTTTTATAATTGTTATGTGCTGTAACTTGCACAAAAATATTATTCATACAAAGTTTGTAATAACATACTTTTAGCATTATGATAATAAACATTGTTAACAAATGTTCTATAGTTGGCAAGGACACTGCTCCACCTTACACTAGCTACTAGCCTTGCAGAATAAAGTTTCACTTCTTAAATAAAAAAAAATTCTAAATCCAGAAGATTTTAGAGATCTTTTTGTGAAACTACTTGGAAATGAAAATGACCACAGAAGCAGATAAAAGACATGAAGAAAAGTAGCATTAAAAATCTCAGATCTGATGTTACAGATCAAATTAAGGTTAGAACTCCCCAAGAAGTTTTCAATAGTCTTTTTTAAACTGGAAAATGCACATTCGCCAGATTCAAAGAGAGGAACAGAGGATGACAAAAATGCCTCCAGGTAGGATATTCACTTGGAAAGAGAGAGTCTTCAGTTCAAGTGCTGGATTCCACTATTTCACCAGATACCCAGACATTCCCAATTCAGTCTATTGGCTCCTCAGAGGTGGTTGACTCACTTTCTGCCACCATTTCATTTTGGATAATTAAAAGTCACTGAAGCAAGGACGTGAAGTAAAAGATCTCCACTTCCTACGAGAATTCAATGGCACAACCCTTTACTGTGGTATTTCCCTCTCATTAATACTTAATTTATTTAAAGTGAAACAATTCCAACAAGAGAGACTGAAAAATAATCATTCCAAAATTATCAGTATACCCGCTGGTAAAACACATTCATCTGTCTTAGGAGAGCCACGATGATGCCTCTGCTTGGATCAGTGAATAAATATCAATTATTAAAACACACCCACAGGCACAATTCAAATTGATTTTTCTTGTTAAAATTACTTTGAAACTAAAACCATCTAAAAGTAAACTGGAAAGAAACAGTAACTAGCATTATAGAATCTACTGAAGGCATTTAATTAAGCAGGCATGCCTTGATTTTGCATGGGTGAACCAATCCTGTCCCTCAGCTTCCGCGCACGGGGCAGGAGCTCCAGCCCTGGCCACCTGAACTCGCTCCAGTTCATTGATATCCTTCATGTATTGGAGGCCCCAGACTGGATGCAGTATCTATACATGGTCTAACGGGTGCCAAGTAGAGGGGGACAATGTTCTCTCAACCTACAGGCTGTGCTCCTGCTCATAGGGGCCAGATGCTGGTCTCCATCGCTGCCAGGGCACGCTGGGGGCTCATGCTCAGCAACCTGCCCAACCTCTGCAGGCCTTTCTCACAGAGCTGCTCCTCAGCCAGTCCCTCCCCAGTATCACTGTCAGCGGTTAATCCTTCCCAGCTGCAGCACTTTGCACTTGTCCTTGTTGAATTTAATAAAGTTCCTATTGGCCCTTTCCTCCAGCCTGCCTGGGCCATGCTGAGTGGCAGCCCTGACCTTGAGGATATCAACTGGTCACCCCAATTTCATGTGGTGCACATCTGATGAGAGTGCACTTCATCACCTCCTTCTGCTGGATGATACAGATGTTCAATAGCGTTAAGTCACAGATAGACCTTATTTGTGACTGGCCTCCAGGCAGAGTATGACCCACTACTACCCTATAAGTCAAACCATCTAAGCAGTTATTTGCTCATCTACTCCTCCCCCTCTCCAGACCATGAGGCCCCAACTTGGATACCCTTCCTTTTGAGTTGTTATAGTGTAGAGCTATGTTCTCATGTCATATCTTTTATTTTATTCTTCCTGACTCCCAAATTGCAAATGGTATAAAGGAGATTTAAGACATGGAAGCCAAAGCTTCTTTAAGGAATTTATCTTGCTAGTGGACTATACATCATAATCTAGATTCCAAAATACGACATCTCATTTGGTTAATTAATGTTTTTGGAGTATTTCTTCAATTTCCTTCACTGTTTTTCATTTTTATAGTTTAGGTTGCATTATCTTAATAATACTGTACCATGCCATATTTAAAATATGACCGCTGCCATAGCAATTAAGTACATGTAGTTCACAGTTTCTTCCCAGCTCAGTCTGGTTGCTAAGTCTGCCACACTAGCAGCAGCACAACTTGGTTCAGCAGATTTAGGCTATATACCTCTAATACTTAGACAACTGTCTGGGCTGATATGCAGGTTGCATTATAACAAGTTGTGCATCTGTTTTATCAGAGATTTTGTCCAAAAATGTTTAATATTGCGACCGTGATTTCCTCTCAGTTTGAATGACTTGCAAATTTACTTTGCTGCTTTTTCAGCAAGACTATGGTATCAGCAGCATGCAAACAAAGCAGCTAAATAAAATTGCAGTAAATGTCCTATTTAAGGGGAAACTTTCCGTTTGTTAAGAACCCCAAAGTACAACATAACACATCCTATATATTTTCAAGAAGAGCCTTCTATTCCCACCCTCCCAAAAGTATTGAAGGTAACATTTCTTTGAGCCTTTGGAAGGCTATCAATGATTTAATGGTTATATCAGGAATCCTAATCCCTCCTGAATTTATTTTAAGCACTCTTCTGATTAGACAATCCAGACTGCATGAAAGCTCCTTTTGCTTTCTTTGTTCACATGAAAAATCTTTACAACAGCAGAAAGTACTTTCTCATTAACTAAAGAAAAATGGAGCCAGTGAAATAAACCAGGAGATGAACAGAAAGAACATCCTTGTTTTCAGTTATACACAAGGAAAGACTTAAATTGAGGTTGATGAGGCATCTTGGAAAAGTTAACATTATCAAACAACTGACATTTGGTTCCTGATGCAAACTTTGGCAGACACAGCCTAGTACCACAACTGGTAGTTGATCCACTTCTTGTTGGGAGTTTAGCTTTAACACTTTTGATCAGCCATATTAAACATACTATAATTTTAGCATAATGAAAATATGACCTTTATTTTTGTACTTGACTCAGTCACTATGCACTTAAGAATGGTGTAAGACTCCACATAAAAAACCTAAATGGATTTCTCCGGCAAATTGAAACATTTGACTGCCCTCTTGGTTTTAGAGAGTCACTTCCTTCTTTCTGGCATAACCTGTAAGGCCAAATGAAGAAATAGACCTCTGATCTCCTGATTCCATTGAAAATAATTGCTTTTTCTTTTTTATACAAGTATTTGGGTGGTTCTTTTGCTCAGATGCTAACAAGAAAATAATCTAAAAAAAAAGAATGATGTTGAGAGGGCCTTTGATCCCATGAGTGACTAAAAGCAAGGTCAGAAGCACAATCCAGAAAGTCATGAGCTTTCTGGTGGCTTTTGCAAAGAGAGCATCTTCAAAGGGGGATGGAGGAGAAGAGTCAGTCAGGAAGCTACAGAAGTCATTCTCAGATGAATGAGAGTTGGCTGGAACTAGAAATAGGGCCATGAGAGAACAAATTCCTAGGGAAAGAAAAAGCATCCCTGTGTATTCCTTGGGAGAGAGAAGGACCACCTTTGTAAGACAGTTAGTTCAGCTACAAAAAGTCTGTAAAATGCAGAAGCCACTGAGTCTTATCCAGAAGCAAAGAATTCCTCTTCAGAAGAGAAAATCCCAGCTCCTCCATCTAACCTATTTTTCAGTATAGAAAGAAACTACAGATGCTTAAAGAACAGACTTTCAACCCAGCTCTGGCTGTCAGGAACAAGCTGAAATCCCAGGAAAAATACCCCAAAGCACTCAAAACCTTTCAAAATGTCAGCTAAGATGGAAACAAGATGCAATTGCTACTATTACTCTTTGTATTCTAGCCACATCCTTAAAAAAAATCTGCTTAACCCTCTGCAGCATTTGGACAGTATTCAGCCAACAAGTAGAAATTCATTACTATGAACATTGATACTTACTTCATCTTATGTCATTAATAAAACTGGCCTATGGGATTCACTGCCATAAGAGGAAGAGTTTAACAGAATTTCCAGATACATTAGTTTGTCTATAATTTAAATATTGAAAACTATGTGAAGATTAAGATTCATCAATGGGATTACTCTTCTGTGTAAAGCTACTGAAAGGGTAAAGGCTCTTTTGATCAAACACCAGGTTAGGTTCTTTGTATTCTGCTGCTAGCATGAATCCTCCATGACTGCTTCAGTCTTATCTTCCATCATTCAACCTCTACTCGTTTTTAGAATTCATGCATCATTTGGCTGCACTTTACAATAGATGATGAATCATATCTGCTTCTCTCTTACCACATTGTATCCAGGTTACTGGGGAAAAAAAATTAGTCAGGAGTGCAGACCACAGCATTAAAAGAGTATGTGTCTTGGATTTTTTTTGTCAGAAACATTACAGGAAAGCCAGAGATGGGCAGGTCACATTAGGAAAACAAGCTCATTTGAGGAAAATATAAATACTGGTTCTAAGTCAGATGGCTTTGAACGTTGCATAACAATCATTGTAAACCTCAGATGGCACCCTACACGCAAGTGATTCTGTGAGTCATCATCCTAACTATTCAAATCGTAGTATTTGAAAATCTTGCATAGATACACTTACATACACTAAAGTCACAACAGCATAAAACCAGCAATATGATCAATAAAACAAGATGGGAGCCTCTAGGCCTGTCTCCACATGCCTAGATTGAAAATAGTGCAGTTACAATTTGAACTCTGGAACAGAGATGGGTAAGTCATTCTCCCCTGCCTGTACCTTCATAAAGAGGTGGTAATTCCAGCACTCAACAATGCTCTGCAAAGAAAGTTCCAAAAATACCACCATGGGCTTGTACATCACTGCCTAACACAGGATGTGCTTAATGCTCGTCAATGTACCTACCTTCCATTAACACCTTCCTTTAACTGCTCAATATACTAGTACATGATTCATTACTGTCAGAAAAATATCTTGAAATGTTCTGAGATGATTCATATTATTATTATCATTGGCATCAGCCTAAACTACATTCACTTTTCCCACAGCTAACTGTGAGTATCAGATGTGATTTAGAAGTCCTACATTTCTGGATAGAGGTATGAAAAATATAACACTTTTCTGTGACTTTAACTGGCTTTCTGGTTTGGTTTCAAAAAAAGTTTGTGCTCTGGCTAAGACGAGTCACAGCACTTTCCTTGGCCAGGATCCTATGACATATTCAGCACTTTTAACTCCTACCAAGTTGACACCACTTTGATCTTTAACTTCATGTCACCACCAGCAAAACATTTAGGAGGTTTGGGAGTAGTTGCTGTTTATTTCCTTTCTTTCTCATGAAAATGATAACGCCAAGTCACCGTGTCTGGTTTGCAGCCCTGGATGTTATCAAGAACTTCCTGAAATTTTTCCATTGTGTTGTTTTGCCTTATTTGAAGAATACAAACAGAAATTCTGTCTTGAAGGTGAACAGCTCTGCTGTGAAATCTCTGATCCCTTCCAGCAATGTCTGTAAAAAGTTAAACATTCACATTTGCTTTTCTAAAGTCACTCACTAGCCCTTCCATAAGGAAAAATATATCATCTTCACTAATGACCACTAATCATCATATTGGGTCAAAAAAAAATTTCTCAAGTCCTTTTTTCCTTTGATTTTGTCTTTCGGGAATTGGTTCCAGTTAATACATAGCACACCCTTCCCTTGGCTAACCAGCATTGGCTGGAGGTGATTTATCCGACTGCCATTACGTAGGTAATTTGCCATGTATCATTACACCGTTGACCAGTGTTTTGGGAGTCCCAGCAGTATCCCTGGGATGTAAAACTAGTGAGAACCTACTATATGAAAGCTGGAGTTATTATACTGCTCCTCTCTGAGCTATTTAAGCTACTTTTAGGAGACCCTGGAGCTTGCTCCTTAAAGTGCAGTATTTATTTTCCATGACAGTTACAGACTTAAAAGCTCAGGGCCTGATCCAAAGACTTGTAGTCAATGGCAAACTTTCTACTGATTTCCTTTGCATCAAGGCTTCACACACCATTTGCAAAAGTTACAGCCACAATAGGACCCTGTTTTAAAGACACAAATGATAGTTCATAAGGGGTGAGCCTTTACACTTACCCCTACTGCTGCCAGCAGCTGGGGAGAGGAAGAATATGCCGCAGAGCCATTATATTGCCAACTCACAAACAAGTACATAGGAAGCAAGAAGACCCTTGACTTCAAGTCCTCAATTCTACAATTTGGAAACAGTTCGGTCTCTTCTTCTTTCTCTTTCTCACACAGAGGATTCATTTGGGGGGGGTGCCTTTTTTAAAAAAAATTGTATTCTATAGATCTGCCCTGTGAAGAGAAATATTTGAGTTTCAATGGCAGATTAAAACGTCCTTTTCCTTCTAACTGTTCAGGATTTTGTGGATGAAGTCATTTCTACACGAAGTTTGCAAGTATCAGCTCTGACTTCCTACTTACAAGAATTCTTACTAAGTTAAAAAAAAAACCCAGACCACTCAGGAAAAAAGTGTATGGCTTCTGCAAATTATCCTAATCCGCAAATTAAGGATTTTAAAACAGATACAACCTACGTACAAATATTTTACTCTCTGATACAGGAAATTTTAAAGCAGCACTAGACATGTTTTATATGACAATGATTGTGAAGATAATTTTTCTATGGTACAGAGGCAGTTTACAGAGCCCTGAATCTGTGATTTATCCATTGGGTTTCCTTCATATTTAAAATCTCATGTTGTACATTTAAAACACCTGTAGTTCTGAAAGTTCTTAGCAACAAGGAGGAAACAAAATCCAAAACCAAGATCATAATATGACTAAATCACTCCTCAGTTTTACTTTAATATTAAAGCTGCTTTGGGGTTTGTGAGCCAGAGAAAGTTTGTCTCATTACCAAAAGGAAGTGAACATACACCTTGAAATGACTAAGACTATTTAGAGCACAGATTGTCATCAGACTGAGACCTGGTGCTTTCAGTAGCTAGAACTGAGCAATCACATATACTGAAGGCTACCAAAATAATACAACTTGACTAATATTCTCAAATATTTTGGCCCATTAACTATAATAGAAATTCATCTGTTTTTAAAATATTAAATAGGAATTCTCCTTCTCTTTAATTTTAAAATATTAAATAGGAACTCTCTTCTTATTCCTTTTAAGACCAAGCATGCAAAGGTCTATCTTTTTTTCTAATATAGATATATAATGCAACCTGAAAAACTAAAGGTACTTTTACAGCTAAAGAAAAACAATAACAGCAATAAAAACTTATCAAAAGGTAACTTGCTTTTTCCCCCCCAGACACCACAATGTTAAAAAAAAGGAAAAAAAGAATAAAAAAAGAAAAAAGAAAAGGACAGAATAAGATTAAGTATGAATTTTATGTATGCAGATTTATATTTTTCACATAACAGAATGAAAGCAACCTCCTAAAACATTTATATTGTCTATTTCCAGACCACGCATCCTCCTGGCCTTCCTCTTGACTCTAAAGCTAGCTGTAGGATCTTTCAACTTGAATATACTTGTTTCACACCTGCCTAACAACAGTGACATATGTTTAAGTTATTACATTATGCACATGCTCATGTGACATGCCAGGAGTTAATGTTTCTGATCTGTAAAGAAAACAATGGCTTCCTATTACCAGTTAACCAGTATATTGTGCGTATGAGTGCACTACAGCACAACTGCTGGGAAATTATATGCACCACATACACTACTTTGACCAGTGCCAATATTTTCCCCTGTGTCTAGCTTTTACACTCTACTTGTACAAACTCTTCTGAGGATTCCTCTACCTTATTTGTTCCACAAATCAGATCTAAGCACACCTTGGGCACAGCAGCTGCAGACAATCCTTTTTGGAGAATTCCGCAAAAAGGTCAGCTATGCTTGTTAAGATATTTAAGGTGTCTGTTCTATTTAAATCAAGTTTAAAAAAAAAAAATTTGAATGGAGTCTAGTAAGAGAGAACAATTCCACATAAATGAAAAACATGTGGAAATGTTCAACAGGTCAACTACGTAAAAACGTGTTATATACTGTGTTTATAGGTATTTTATTCACAGACAAGGCTGGCATTAGGGTTTTATTGATATCCTGGTGAAAAGCACATTAATCTAAGGGTTGCAAACCCCTTTTCTCTGCATTTTAATGCAGACCACAAAATAGCATAGTAACATACAATTATTTTCAAAACACACTAACTTGCACTTAATTTACATTATATTTTGATTGTAAATCACTTCTGGCTTTGTATCCAGATTTATTTGCAGGTGACCTGTACATATATGCCATTCCCATTCATATGCCATATGAACATTTCTGAACTTCAAAGATGAGATTATAGATCCAAAATCAAAATCCTATATTATACTGCAGGCTCATCTTCAGTCAAAAGTGCTGGACATTTTACCACAACTAATCAGACAATCCAATCCAAACAATACAGTGTCTGATTCCGTTGTGTCTAGGAACATTGAAAATTTGGCCGAAAGCAACTAGGCTAAGTCTAAAACATGGAAGTCCAAAGGAAAAAAGCTATCATATAGCAAAGACCTTGAGGGTACAGAAACATCTACACCCAGAAAACAACTTAAGAAAGGGGGAAATTTGTGCCTGTACATAATCTTTGCTTTCAGTGAAACTAATAATATGATTGTGAACAAAATGTGATTTAGGCATGGTGGTGTATTGAGGCCTCTATTTCTTGCTTCATTATGAGGTGGTTTTAACCACCCTCCAATTCAACAGACTTGTCAAGGAGCTTCAGTCACCTCCTGAAATCCTATGCAACCTCTCTGTAGATCTGATTAGACTTTGGATTTTTTAATCATGTATCTGAAAGCAACCCACATTTACATAGTTCTGGGACTGTATCAATGCAGCACATTATATTTATGTTTGCCCCTAGAAATCACGCCAGTTCTGTACAGAGCATAGTTATCAGTTAGGTACTGCTAGGTACCAGTTTGGTACTACTAGGTACCAGTTAGGAATCTCGGTATAACACATAGGATTCACATTAAACTACCACCTCAGTAACTGTCCTTATCCAGCTATACCACTAATGCATTTAAGGAACTAGAAGTCCTATAGGGAATGCATGAGCAACTATGGCAGGAAGTTGTTAGCTGCTGGGCTCACGACTCAGAAATCTGCTTTCCATTTACACCTGCTCCAGCCAGAGTCTATAGACCAGAAACAAACCTTTGATTAAGGTTGGGAGGTGTAATAGTAGGTGTGATTGCAGAATACAGAAAAACTTTTGTGGTTTATGTCCTTTCTCAGACACTATTTAAGGAGCAACCATGGATACTGAATTTTTTTTTTTTTTTTTTTAAATCAACAGGCATGCATGGTACAGTCAAATTTAATGAGAGATACCTGTAGTAAAATTGATGTTATAGACTGATATATTTGCTATCTATACTTCTACCTATAATAAACACATTTAATACATAAAACTAGGTTATAAATCTACAATATAAACCTATGTGCAATATATATTTATATTAATTAGAGAAACACTATTGTACAATTTTGTTTTCCTTTTACTAGTTTTAGACTTGGAACAAAATTTTTATCTAAATACAAAAAAATCAAGTGAAAATAAAAGAATCTTTCATCACAGGAAGTACTGTATTCTGTAATTAAAGGTCCTATTTTGCAACTGATATGAGTAAGAAGAAAACCTGAGTACTAAATACAGATAATTTTCAAACCACACCTTTATTTTTTCATGGATAACATAGCACCTTCAATGAATGTGGGAGGAGAGAGGGATATAAAAAAACTAGAAAAACTGAAGTTAAAACCATCTTCTATGCATAATTAATTCCATTTGTAACGTCCAAATAACAGCATTTTATTTCAAAGGTATAAAAAGATATTGATCTACACCTTTTCAGAAAACAGCAAAGGCCTCACTAAAAAGAAATGGACTGCACAAATTAATTAAAGTTAAAAGGCCAAATTTGGGACCAAACAAGTACTGGAAATGCTCCACTAATTTGGACTCATCTCGTAAAAAGAGAAGATGACAAACCCTCCCATCCTCAATAAATGATGTTAACTCCACCATTTACATAAACAGATACTTCAGGTTCTATGTCAATATTCAAGTAATTTCAAATCCTTTTTTTCAGCCACTTATTATTCCACTGAAAAGGTAAGGTACCTACACATCTGAGCATGAACCCACATGTCTGTAAGAGAATATTCAGAATTTTAAATGGCAGCATTTAGGACACTGATCTGAAAACACTTATTTCAACACACATCTAGAAGAATGAAAAGAAAAATTATGTGAATGAATGTGTTGCTTTTTTAAATCGCTGTTAAGGGTAATTATTTGTTATGATTCTTTTGATAAAATCTTACCACAGGATTTATCTGTTAAAAGTTATGTTTCTACTAAACATACTTACTCAGATTTTCCATGGTAAATCCTAAAAATCATCACTCCACTTCCTCCTCATACTTATTTCAAAGAGAACTTACTTATCTACTATGTTATTTTCTTTAAATTATGCTTAACATCTACTACAAGAATTGAATGATGAATCTATATTAATCTTTCCAGTGTTTAAAACATTATTCCATCCTATAAATATGATAAAGTATATACACGTGTACACAGCACTTTTCTATGTTTTGAGTATCAGATCAGTAGCTGCCAAATAAAAAGGAATAAAAAATTCTAGATAAAAAAAACCTGCACAAGCTACTGAGTCTACCCTCAAGAAAGTATTAGGCATGTGATGCGTATTAGCCTTCTCTTTGCTGCCTATATGATTATTTACACCAGTGCTGATGCACATATATTGACTATTTCAGCACATATATTGACAGAAAAAACCTCACCCAAGGATAACAATATTTTTCTCATGTCAGACTCCAGAACCTGAAAGTGGTATTGATCACTAAATCCCTATGTGGTTAGTTCACATACTTCAGGGTTAGATGAAGTTCAGCGCAATTCAGGACTCCCTATGTGTTACTCTCTGCTCCAAAGCAAAATATGTATCTCATTTGTCCCTTTCTCTTCCCCTTTCTTCCTCTTGTTCAAGGAAAACTGAGACAATTTCAGCTCTCAAAGATCTCGGGAAACTGCAACTTGATGAGAAAACACTGTAGCCAGCTGAGTTTCAAATTACTTCCTTATTCTACCTACTTGGATTTTTTTTCCTCCTCTCCTTGCCTGGTACCAAAATTGCATGCAACAGTTTTATTCCCTCTCTCAGAAAATAATCTGAGAAGATGCATACTTCCCAGCTGCTTTATTAAAGTAGGCCACATGAAATATGGCATTTCAGGGTATCTCAAGGATCAATTCATGGTCTGAACGCACCTAAGCTTCTCCTTAATTAAGTTTCATTAGGTTTTTCAAAAGTTGCATGATTCTCCAATATTCTGATCCATTAAGTTTGCTGTACTGTCCTTAGGCTCTTTTTAAACAGGTACTTCTTAATTTATTCACCTGTAACTCTACATGTATAGACAAACCAGCTTAGACTCTGGAGGATGAGGAAGAAAAAGGACAGAAATTTCAAGAGGAGAGAGAGAAATGACAAAAAGGAGAATATTGACTGGAGAAGGGAGGTAATCCTCACATTACCTTTAACACACATTTCCCACATCCATGCCCACTTTTCCATTCTTACTTTTTCTTGAACTTTAAACAGTCATTATTTATAATTGATGAGACTATTTTCTAAGACACAATTACTTTCTGCTTGGCCATGATTTCTTCCACTTTTATAATTTCAGCTTCCAAACTCCTTAGCAAGTCCCATTTAATTAGAATATCACACAGATAAAATTTAATGAAATGTTATACATAAACTACAAATCTCTGACAATTCATGCAACAGTTGTCACTGATGAGATGGATCAATTATAAGATGACTAAATGCCTACATTTAAGCAACCAGAGCTGCTTACTTTCATTCTACACAAACATCTGAAATGCTACATAAAAACAGACAAACATTTTAAATATTACAAAACTCCTAATGGAATCCAGTTTGGGCAAATACAATGCCCAAGATGAATGATCAACCTTCTTGTGATACACGCTAATTAAATGAACATGCTAGTGTAAGCTTCTACATAGAAATGCACTTGCAAAAAGAATTTCAATGAGGTTCACCATTCAACGCACATGAATATGAAATTTGAAATGCAAGAGAGATTTCAACAGAGGAGCAAAGACGAAGACATTAAACACTGCCAGCGAGTAGAGGATGATATATGTGAAAGAGAAACACAAACAAACTGAAGTTGGTGGAATTTTTCAGAGACAGAATGAAAACAATGTAAAATTGGGACGGATAATGAGAAGAGTCACGTAGTTCAATCACATGGAGTAGGATTTGGTATAGAGCATATGATTTGCAACAGTGTTCTGAAGATTGAAACTGCACAAGCTTACTTTCTGGGGTTTGATCTGAACAAGATTTTCAAAAGCACTTAAAAGCAACTCTGCTCTTTCTGAATTAAAAAAAAACCCCTCACATTACTCTTGAAAACACACTAGCTCTTGAAGCAAGCATTTAAACCACACACATTTTACTTCTTACAATTTCCATTCAACTCATTTATGTGGGGAATGGGTGAACTGCAAGAATTTTTGGTAGCCTTATCAGAAGATATAAAAAAAATACAGATACTGGGAATAGGAAATCTTATAATGAAAAGCATGATACACAGCTCAAAACCCTGAAACCAAACTGTTTTCCCTAAACATCTGGCTTTCTTTTGTGGGATTTTATGTCCATAATAATAAATAAGTCAGGTTTAGGAGTGCCAGTTTATTAAGTATTTAAAAATGGCTAAGCCACAGCAGCTGCCTAGATCTCACAGCATGTCCAAATAGACCAAATGTTCCCTGTTGGTAACAGTATATTCAAATACAAGTATTACTATTATGGATTGATACTAATAAACACAAGGTTTAATTTTAAATGGGGCTTAAAAATCCATTTCCTTCCCTTACCATTTGCTATTTATTTTTTAGCTACTGAATATTCCTGGACAGTTAGCAAAAATCTTAAACATTTCATCACTTTGCAGTACTGTTGAAGGCTTCAGATGTAACAGCACAATATTTCTGAATTAAAGTTACTTTTCTGGAATCAAGTAAGTAAATACATACCATGTCTGTATATTTTTCTTTTCAAACTTTCATTTTAGTTCATGCCTTACGGTTTCAACTCACCAATTCCTATCATCTACACTGAGGCTGAGGGACAGTGAAAGAGCAGGCTTTTAATGCCACCACTCCTACTTCTTACTCTCTGAAATAGACTTTTCACTCTTACGAGCCTATGAAGATGACTAAAAAGAAAATATTTTTCATCTGGATTTAGTTTATAAAATGTGTAAACTCCATTTCTGAAACTAGGCAACATTCACAACCAAGGAATTAGGAATTTTGACCCTTTGGGTAGTCATTTGGATTAGGCCACTGGGAATTTTATTGCTTTAAAGGAAATCTCTGGGTAGCAGAAGGACGCTTCAATTGTTAACAAAACTTGCTTTAGAGAATCATTGCATCTCAGGTGCAGCATGGAGAAGGAAAAGTAATTAACTATAGAGCTGTAGAGCTATGAGTGCTCTTGGTTAACAGCCAACAGCTGTAGACAGCTCCCACAGTCTATTTATCAGGGTGGTTAGGTCTTGTAATTTAGAGTTCATTACAGTGACTGTATTGTAAAAACTAACTTCGTTTCCAGTTGCTTGGACGTGAAGTAAGGAAGTCATGGAAGAGAAAGCTCTTCAAGAATAGCTGCATGTGACCACTGTAATGACTGAAAGAGGATGAGGTCCGTTGTATGCATGACAGATATAAAAAGACATGTAAATATGTGAGCATCTCTACTTTTGCAGAATATGCAAATCTCATCAAATATTCCAGTGTCATTGACTAGCCCTTCTCAAAATTAGAAACAAGATCAGACAAAGGTGGGGCTAATTTTGGAGACCCAAACAACCTATTGAAAAGATGACCTCTGCCTTCTGCCCATGATAAGACTGAATCCAACCTAATGTAACGACTTTGAGCAGTATGCTGCAGTATGCATTCTAGTATTTGGCATGTGAATGGAATTTTTTTGCCTAACTTTTTTGCTGTGTATAAGGATGACAATTAAAATAATTCAAGCCAAAAAGAAAGTAGTTTTCTTTTAAAAAATATTTTAATCATCTGGAATTTTTGGAAAAGAATTTTACAATCCAAAACACAACCTGCATCAAAACTAAGTTAACTAACTAGAATTTTTCTTTTCCTCCAAGAGACACTGCCAAAACTGCTTTTCAGCTTTTGAGCTGAATTTGTTGTGATTTATTACTAGAAAATCAAAGTTTGGAGCATAATAAATATATACTAAGCTATTTGTAACTAACAATGGGTGCAAATGATCATTGAAATTATTGAATGGATTTCACAGCATCACAAAAGAGATTGATCTGAACTAGTTTAACATGTTTCTATTCTATTGAATGCTATCAAAAGCAATAAATTTTGAAAATTGCCATTTTTGCAAGTTTTGGTTTCCTCTGTAATGAATTTCAATAAGCCAAAGTTTCCTATAGCATTCCATGTATCATTTTAAAAAGCACAAGAAATAGGGAGTTGTTATCCAAAACAATTATCTATTGTTATCTAGTAAATCTAGAGTATTAGTCAGAATCAGATTGTATAAGAATCACCTAAATAATTATAAGCAATTACCTGAGTTAAGACACTATTTTTCAAGTTCTGTGTGGTTTACTTGATAAATGCTCTGCAAGCTGCTATTTCAGTAAAGGAAGTTGATGCTCCCTGAAGCACTTGCAGCTACTCACCTCAACCCTCCTCACCAGAAATGCTCACCTTCTCCAGACCAGCCTACGATCTGCGTCCTTAACCTATTCCAGACAAAACAAGTGAAGTTAACTGAAGAATTTAAATGGTAGGTTTTTGCTTAGCAAGGTCTTTTTGTCTGAAGCAGTTTAGACAGCATTCAGCAACTAGCTCCACTCACAAGTCTAAATTGTTGCTAATCTCTGACAGGAAAAAAAAAAGAGGGGGAAGAGGGAGAGGAAAATTCCGCATATCTGTGGAAAGGTTACGGATTATTTCTTTTACTGACAAGCAGAATACGAAAGACTGGATGTCTGTGACCTAAAGCATTAGACAATTGCACTTGTGAATTCTTACAATGCATATTTCAGGGAATAGAAATCTTTGGGAATGAAAGCCTGTCTGGATTGGTTAAGTCATCAGATGCAAAGTGTTAGAATTGCTGGTCTTGTTTCCCTGTTTAATCTCTTGTTGAGGGAGTCCCCAAGGTGCTCTTTAATTGTGTTGATACAGCAAAGCAATGATATATCACATGTGGCAGTACAAAAATATTTTCATGCTGATTATATAGGTTTGTATAACTCTGATAAAGGTACTTCTCCTGTTTTAACTTTACAGCTGGACTTCCAAATTTACATGTGAACTTATAACTGAACACTTGCAAAATCTGCGCTCACATAATTAAAAAATATTAGCAAAAAATTACATCTGGTTTGGTTTCATTTTAATTGCATTTCTTTTACATGATTTTATTAAAATAAAAATTCATTCAAATGTCTACTGTGCATTTATTGCACGTACCTTCACAAACAAAAGCAAGCCTGTTCCCCTGGTGATCACCCATTCATGTAGCAGAGTACCTAAGATTAATTGTAAGCCTGTGCAGAGACCTAATTCTATGTATCTCTTAAGAAAAGCAGATTGCAATTGTTTTGTATTTTACTCACTTGTTGTTACAATGCTGCACAGTTTCCAAGCACAAATGATATGAAGAGTATCAGTTATAGTCTTTAATCATAGCAGATTCAATTCTCAGAGTAGTTACTGTTTCACATGTAAACTACCATATGAAGAAAACTCTTTTCTTTTGTAAAGCCTGACAGATGTCAAAGGTTTTGTTTTGGTTTGGTTTGGTTTCTTAATATTTGTATAATTCAGCATTGTCCAGAGGAGTCCTGGGCGTGGCCAAGAAAAACCCTCTAATGGTTTCCATTGCAATCTGAAACATTCACCTTTCATTTGCAATCTAACAAATTCACATTATTTTACAAATATTTTTGGAAGGAACACCAATTAAAATCTGTTTAGTAAGGCTGGAGTAGGATGAGCTACATTTGAAGCTGCAAACCCAGAGGAAAAAAAATATCAGTTCCCCATAAATACATGAGTTAGTATTTACGTTGCAGCATTGCCATGTGAAAAATGAGAGGATAACCAAATTGCAGCCCCCCCATAGAACTAGTCTGAAGAAAGAAAATTTGTTCGGTTTAACTCCTATAAACAGACTCCATATACAGCAATACAAAACATTGATTTTTACAAGCAAGGAAAAGACATCTCAAGCCTCAAAAGTGGAAACAATCATACATCCCTAAAAAAACCTCAGGTCTTGTTTGTGAAGTTGCAGCTAACAGAGCCCTGTAAAATCTCGTTTATACCTATTTTACACACAAATATTTCCACTCTTATACACGAAGTGTATGTATAAATGTTTATAGGTACCCTAATACTATATACTACACAAGTAGACTGCGACTTCACTTCAGCAGTGTTAAGGATTTGCTTAATCTATTCTGAATTTGGGTAATAATGATAATCACACTAGATTTTATATTGTTTAGCATGTGTAACAGCTTTGCTGAATTAAGTATTTTCTTAAGATACAGTTGTATAGCAGACAAGGTGTGTAAGCAAGTGAAAGTTACTCAGGCATGTTCCTATATACTTTGCTGACTTAGGGATCACATATGTGGCAGGAGTCGGGCCTCTGATAAACTACAGATTTTTTTCACTTTTAAAATACATTAAGTAAAATTTATGGACACTAAACAACAAGCCAACATGAAACATTTCTGTTCAAATAAACCCGTACAGCCTGTGCAGAGACCTCCAAAAACTGCAATCAGTATTATGTACCATATGTGTTCGACACAACAGTAGAAAGCCATCAAAAGTTAATCCTAATTGGCTTGCATTGGTTTCTGCCACTGCCAACACGCATTTGAAGTCAGATGTGCTTGCTTGCATGTGTACCCTGTGCCTATGCTCCTTTCATACTGCGACAGAACATATCAAAGTCTTTGCACGCTATTTTCAAAAGCACTTTAATAAAAGCAAATGAGCCAGTGACCTTTTTTTTGAAGAAACAGCACTTGGTGCCCAAATTCCATTACATTTCAAAGGAATTTAAGAGCTCAACTCCCTTAAGGTCTTTAATGTAGGTTAGCTACATGCCATTTATCAAAACAGTAACTATTTGATCCCCACTTGTGTAAAAAAAGATGGGCGCCAAGAGGCAGCTTCAGCATCTTAAAGTCAGTGATTTACATATATCAATTTAACCTTATATATGGTGCCTCCACAGTCATTACCTAATAACTACTTTATTGCTTCCTGACAGGGGCCTCCTCCACTGTACCACAGCCATTAAATAATACACTCAGGCTCCCACACCTCTTCCACATCACAGGTCTATCACTGGATCACTAACCAAGCAGTTGTCATCCTAAGCTGATAAGAGTTCAGAAAAAAGCTGAAGACTAGACCAGGTATGATTTATCTTTTGAAAAGAACTCAGGAGAATTTTCGTAGAGTGCTACCAAATCACTTGGGTGCACCCAAAACAATTTTTTTTATATACTGACTTCATAACTGTAAAAATAGTCTTAACACTGTACACTGTCTTTGAGGGAAGGACATATTTGAAAAGTGGATGCTCACATGTTTTTCGGGGTATCTTCCTATTGTGCCTAGGCATGGCTCTTCAATGCCATCTAGGCAATTTTTCATTCTTCAATTCGGCAATTCTTCTTACACTCTGTAGGAAAAGTGACTGCCATTCTTTTCACCCAAACAGTAATAGCATGTAACGTTTAGCACAAAAGCAAAGAACACAAATATATGAGGCAGCTGCTCCCTCAGTACAGATCAGCAAGAAAGAAACTAACATCATAACCTAGAGGTTGACCTCATGTTGTTTTGTAACATAAGCACTTTCCACCCAAAGGGCAAAAGTCAAGGAGGGTTTGATTGTGGAGTCAAAATAGTCCTACCACTCTGTTATTTTAGACTCCCTTTCTTCCTCCTGATTATTCCACTCAACATAACCTACAGCATTCAGTGATAAACCTGCTGGCACACAATTTATAGAGAAACAACACTTGACTCTCTCTCAGCTACTTATCTTTTTAAGCAGTCAAAAGAAAAAACCCTACTATATATAGTGACTCCGTGGTGTCTAGCCTTCCCCCCCCACCTTGTTTTTTTGTATGCGCAAGGGAAACGAAGGTTTTAAGCAGAGCCATAGAGAACAGTTCACTTTCCCAAAAGAACATAATAGATGCTTTTTCACAGAACTGAAGGCAGCTTGTAATGCATGGTTGACCGTGAAAAGTAACTGCGAAGGGATGGTAAGATCAAGTATCTTTGCCTATATTGAAGAACCCAAAGCCGTTAAGTTTATGCCACTAATTAAGAATTAGTATGTACCTGTATGTGGTTCAAATAAAACCAAGATTATTCCATTATAAGAATAATTTAAGGCAATAACAACGGCTTATTTTTATAATTAGGCAAGTATAACAGCAGCAAAGGGGAAGCAAAAAAATTACTAATCAAGGAAACGAATTTCCTATTCTCATGAATCTGGGAAACACCAGTGACTGATGTGTGGAAAAAATCATGGAGAATGTGAAAGGTATTTTATAATTACTTTGTCAATCAGTGGTAGAATTTATTTTTCCAAAGGAAGACCTCTAATATTGCTATATGATTACCTTACACATTGTACTATTAAATGGTGTAACTATTCTGATTTTATAATTAGACAAATTAATGTACAGAAGATAAAACACTTAAAGAATTATAAACAGCACCCTAGCACTAATTCAACTAATCACACATTTCCAACTCAGATTTTTTAAATATCAAACTGTTATTCCACCACTGATATAACCAGTGACCAAAAATAAGACACTTTCCCCTCAAAATTTAATTTGTAGACCAATGCTGACCACTTTCTCAGATTGGAGACATAGCTTTTTATGGAGTCACACAAAGGTCATATTCAGTGCTGTATTTGGGATTCTCTTTTTCTGTCCAATAACATGACCAAGAAAGAGCTGAAGGACCTCCAAGAAGGTGTGAAGGAGCAAGTGAACACTGGATTGCAAAAAAATTAATATCTATTGCGGCCTGCATTCTGGAAAGATAGTGTGCAGAGAAACTGATCTCAATACATCTCAGCCAAAAGCAAATATGTTCAAATCACAAGTGATGTGCACAGAAAAACAACACTTACTAATGCACAGAGAATTCTAATTTAAACCAGAGAAAGCAGGGAAACAGTGATTTTGCATAAAGAAACGAACCCAGAAAAGAGTAATTTGAAATTTCATCAAAATTTTAGACATTTCAAAAAGTTCTCTGTATTTTTTAATTTGTTGTAGCTTGGTCGAGGAAAGAAGAAAAAAGGCTTTGTTCCATATACTACAACCCTGCTCCTGTTACAGGTATCCTTGCATCTTTCTCAGCCTGTATCTGTTTATTTTCTAGATAAAATAATAATTTTTTTTTAATCACTTACCACAAAACAATAAAAAGAGGCTACAGGAAAAAAAAATCTGGATTTACACATCTTCAAAATATTTAAGGAAGAAAAGTATCAATAAGAAAGAATAATATCAGCTATTTCCAACTGTGGGTTCTGCATGCCTATACGTGGATGACATGCGAGCCCGTAAGAACCTAACCCAATTTTTGTGTAACAGGCTGAGTTTGCAGAACTGAAATTTAAAAAAATCGGTGGTTTGCTTTTTTTTGTAATAGGAAAATGGATCATGTTTGATTTAGAAACTTTCATTAGAATACTCCTAGAAGCTACCAATTATATTACTATTTTATTCCACAGTACAAAAAACTGTCTTTAAGGAAACACTTTTTATTTTTTTTAATTTAAACTAGCTTTTAATCAGTAACTCCCAAGTGGTTTCAAAACCCAACTTGTTCACAATCTATGGTCACCATATGTTGACCATAGAAGTTGACCATAAAAAAAAATTAATCAAATTAAGTGTGCTTGAAAAAGATGTTGGCCTTCTGAGAGAACATAACTGAGCACTTTCTGCAACACAGATCTCCTATCTGCTTTTCATAGCTTTCTAACACAGATTAAAGGACAATACGAAATAAGGATAATGCTATCCTAAAAACAACTGTACAGCTAGTGCACCTACAGACAGTGGCAATAATTTGACTTGGCTCTTACATCAATAGGAGTGAGTATTCTCGTGTGCCGGCCATATGCAGGCTGTGTAACAGCGTTAGAACTATGAAGAAATTTTCAAGGGACTCATTTATATCTGGTTTTGCACATGAGACAATTTAATATGAGGATCCATGGGGTGCATGGCTATAAATCTTTGACTGAAAATTACACATGGAGACAGAAAGCAACGGAATTATTGCAATACTTTGAGCCTAACAATGAACATCTCAGAGCTCCTACAGCATCAATACAGGGTGCCAAAGACATAAATCACTAGCCTGAATGAAAACAAAAAAGAAAATGTTTTATTTGTGTAAAAACATGAGAGAGGATGACTTAGAGAGTAAAACCCTCACTATATCCAGTGGATTTATAAGGTTTTTTAATCTATGAGACAACAGTATTTTGCATTACATTTCTCTGCAATATAGGGCATGAGTTATCCTTCACTACCACAGTGAGCACAATAATACATCAAAGGGTTTAGGAAAGGTACGTTTGATGATATCCCTTAGATAGTCCATAAAGTAAAACAACACTTATTGCCATTTCACTAATCCCAGCCATCCTGCCTCCACAAGTATCTCAAAAGGCAGGCAGGCTCACCACTATCTTAGCACAGCTTTACCAGAAAGAGACTGCCGTGAGTCTCCTACTGCTAAGACAAAAACATTTTATGATATTATGTAGAATATTTTACAGAGTTTACAGTACTAATTAATAACCTATTAATTAATACATTTATACAAGATGACCATACCTTTACAGTACAGAAACCTAAGTGTGTCTGTTCAATTCAGTCCTGCCTACAAGCCTTCTCAGTGATCTGGAGAAGCCTTTAAAATTCTCCCTGCCTGTGGTCTATGTTCTCCTGAGATGGGAGATCATGCAAGTTCTCTGAAGCACAGGATGTCTTCAAGACCCAGAACTTAACATTCCTATTTCTCTGAGTTCAGACTATCCACATACCTTGCCTGCACAGCAGCAATGAGGTCAAGCTCCTTCCAGCCCTCCTTCCTTATCAGCACCAGTCTCATGACAACATTTTAAGGGTAGGTGAGATCAAAAAGCCCTTGGGCCAGGCAGCATGCCTAGCTTTCCATGTTGCAGGTGACTGAGTCTAGGATGTCCTCAAAGTTTTCTCTGCAGAGTTGTGACTGCGTTACACTAGAATCAACACTAAGGGTGATCAACACCTAAGCTCAACAGATGGCAAATCTGGCCTTCCTGTGCACAGCAGGTACAGACAGATCTTCTGTATTACCATTCTCCGGTGGGGAAAACAAAATTCTCAGGTCCCTAATGTGTGAGGCTTAAAAGCAAGGGTCAAACATCTTTCTTAGGCATTATACCACTATGCATTATACCAGAAAGCCTCAGTTCCACCTATGTTCCTGTGCCACAATCTGTAGCATAAACCTTTGGAAACATCTAAACATAAAACACAAGGTGGAGATGTGTTAGGTGGAATTTAGGTTACCTATATTTGGTGTTGGTCCCCCAAAAGAGACTTAAGTAATTAAGCCTCTATTGAGGTGACAGAGTCAAGTTTCTCCACACTGTAATTAAGAAAAGTTTACATAATAAATAGAAGCTGGTAGTAACAGCTAGTACTATTACCTACTAGGATTTAGGCAGCATATATAACTGAGCAAGGCACATGTGTGCATCTACCTTCTCCAATGCTAGCCTAGAGGACACACCACTTCTGAAGAAGCAGGAGACAGGAATCAGTTCCTTTTTTAGACTGAATCAAAAACACGCCATGCTCCTCTCAGAATACTAAACTGCCAGGCTGCCGGCAATTTTCATCTCTGAACCTCCCCCTCCAGGACATGTTAGGCATTTTACGGCTCCTAAAGCAAAACCTTTTCCCAGAATTATTATCAGAACACAGCTTTTACCGCCCCCCTCAATGAAGTAGTGATTCAGCTGCAGAATAGTAAGGCTTAAAGCATGCTGAAAACACTGCTTTGCATGCACACTAACACTGTCTCCTTGTACTCCATTGTCTTCTCTATTTCCACTTCCTCCCTCCTGTTTTGTCCTCTGCCTGAAAGCTCTGGCATATGCTGCCGTGCTGCTCTCCGTTTATACAGCACCGACTATAACAGGGTCACAGCCTATGAAATGAATTCCAGCGCACTACAACAGTATGAACAACCACCACCAACAGGCCTGTCAGACCAAATTAACTAAGTATATTTTGGTGATGCATGGTTCCCAATTGCTTCTTAAGCAGTTTCTCTTACTGATTTATGAAATCCAGTTTTCCACAATGAATTAGATGGCTGTTAGTGCAAATTATTGAAATTCTGCTTGACTTATGCAAAACACTTCATGGGCAGATCCTCTACTGGTGCAAATGAAGAGCTTCAACAGAACAATAAGAACAACAGCTTATACCACCATCTGCCCCTTTATCCACATTGACCTCAGCCCTCCTCATAAACACTCCAGTTGCGAGAGTATGACTTAATCCACATTCGTACCTCAACTCTCAGTTCTGTGGAAAAAAGTATCTATTAGGGTTGGATGCAGGTACGCTTAGTGAACTTCTCTATTGTACCTTGACACTGTACATACCTGTAGGTGGTCCTAGTTAGATGGGAGGGTGGAGCTGGGAGAGGGAAGGTTACAACTTCATCTCCACTCCTCTGCTATTGGCAAAGCCATCTTTATGTTTCAACCGTGAGACAGAAATGGATGGAGTATGTAGGACCTCACTGGCATTTAGAAGATTTTTCCCAGCAGTAGCTGGTTGCTACAGCTTGGTCTAGACACAAAGAATTTTAAGAAGTTTCCTTGTAAGCCCCATGGGAAATGGCCAACTGCGAAAACTGCTGGAATTTCCTGATAACCACAGCGTCCTGCCCTGTATTTTAGAATAAACAATGTTGACAGCAATAGTGCGCCAGAAGTAGACTTTACCAGTTTGCTGCAGGAAACTTCCACCTACTTTTCACTTTTCCTCATTATGAGAACTGATATGTGTATCATGAGCTGTTCCTGCCACACTCATATACATTTCCACAGTTACACAAGTGAGTACATATAGAAGAACAGAGAATATACAGTAAAGCAGGATTATTTCAAAAGCCTATAGCCATTCTTACTGTTTATTTCATTATACATCCTTATGACAAATACTATAATCAATACTCTCTTCAGCCTATTTTTATAGAGTAATTACACTAAAGTAAGATTTCATGTACTGTATAAAATCATGCATGGGGAAAAAATATTTAAAGTATACATCTCTTTTAGCTCACCTTTACCTCAAACCACAGGTAGTCATAAAACTGGCTTTATGACTTTTCTTTTTAAATCAGCATGGACTGTGGATTGTACTGCCAGCAAGACCAAGAGATATGATAACCTCAAATACACTTCATACCTGTACACTTTTTGCAATAATAATAATAATATTTCATAAATTTAAAAAATCAGAACTAAGAAATGTATACTACATTATTTTTAGCTATATCCCCACCACTACCTTTATGGAAGTCTGAAAGGAAACCTTTAAATATCTGGTGAAAATTATTTTTATGCAAGGAACAAGATGTCAGGCCATGAACTCAAAAAAAATTCATGCCACCTACCCAACAATACACTTGCACTTCTTAATAAGCAAACCCCACAGATTTCAGGAGGGTTTGGTTTCCCCATACAATTCTAGAGGTAAGTGATCAGTTCAACTAGCTGCACGTTTAGCCATCATCCAACTGAACGCAGTAACATGACCGTTAGCTATGGTGACATGCCATTACCCATTGTCTGTTCTTCCTATCTGATGTATTCGGAATTTGTCAAAACTGTACTTCAGGACTCCAGGAAACTCCTGCATATCCATCTGCCAAGTTTGATTAGCCTGCAAAAACAAATGGTGGGGGAGTGGCAGCTACCAAAGACAAGTTCAAAGGCAGGTCAGAAAGTAACAAAGCTCCATATGAAGGAAGATCAGTTGGCTTCAGCTGCTTGCTGTATCATCAAGCAACATGGTAATGTTCCTCTGTCATTAGGACTACATCCAATTCCTCCATCACTTTTTTTCAAACTAAACTTCAAGAGCCAACTAAAAATATCAACCAGCAGACTCACAGCAAGTGAAGGGTGACGGTAGCATCAAACGGACACAAATGCTCACAAACATCACCAACTGCTTCTGGGGGACGAGGGTTGCAGGCCACCAGCTACACCTGGTCATGCTCGCCAAAGACAAAGAGATGAACGGAGTTGGAAGATGCCCATAAAGTATCTTGGTATGGCCTTGTTGGGAAGGGCGTAATAGAAGATGGAAATTTAATGGCTAACAGAGGCCAAGAATAAGAGAGAACAGATATATTCAAACCAGGACCACGCTTCTGATCGCCTTTAGTTGGACTAAGCCAGGCAGCTCATCTCGAATTATGTTACACTACCATGGCACTTCTGTGAAGTCCGAATCCAGCCCCTGGTGTCTAAATAATAGTGCCAGACACACAGAGTCGCTCGTGCCTTCTGTCAGGCTGTTAAAACGTGCTACAGGTCTCAGACCTGGCCCAGGAGGAGAAGTTTTATTTGACCGTCTGAGCCAGCGAAGGTGGCAGGCAGCGAGTGTGCGCTGATGTGCCTGCTGCAGGGAGGAGTTGAGTCACTGTTCACCATGCCAGCTGGATTCAAACACGAGTTTAATAAACTGGTTCACTGCAGCGATCATGCCTGGCACAAAATGCTTTCATCTCTAAATGTCACAGGCAGGTTAGTGTGGCTTTTTTCTTTTTTTTTTTTTTCCCCCCAGTAGGTGAATAGAAATGTGGAAATTCCAGCTACAAAACCCGAGAATGAAAGAGAACAGAAAAAAATTTATCTACTTTTGATGTTGTTTGTTGCCGGCACAAACTGACTCCGCGATTCTAGCTCCACATTAGGAAAGGGAAGCAACAAAAATAAGCCTGTCCTCTGTGATCAGTTATAATTGCTGAAATCTTGGAATTATTTTCAGTGCAAGTTCATTCTGCAAAGGTTTTCCTGGAATGGGTCAGGGAAATATCAGGCAAGGAAGTAACTTCTTGTCAGACAACCTGAAGAAACATGTCCAGACAAGTGAGAGGTAACTAACTCACTGCTTGCCAGGAAAGTTGCATGTAAATGCCACTGAAAATCCTCAAGAAATGCATAATCTGTACTGCCTCGTCATTTGCTAAATTCCTTCTCTGGTTGAGGTTGGCCAATTTTGAACTATATTGCACTTCAACTGATCTCAAGATGGGTATAAATGCTATTTAGACCTTGTTCTGAGCTTTTTAACCAGATCTCAATGTGATACCAGTAAACATTCATCTTTTCATATCACAAATAGGAACAGCAAGGTCAACAGCAAGATCTTCAGGAAGAATCTGAATCTTAGTGCTCTAGTTGATTGTAAAATATGCTTAGCCCTCACTGCTCCCAAAGCTTCCAAAAAGCAAGTTAAAGTCATCCCAAAAAGTTTCTCACCCCCAAATGTTGGCACCCAGTAGCAGAGGGACTTTTATAAAACTCTGGTTTATCTGTTTTGCTGTGTCACACAAAAAAAGGCCAATGATAAAGGAAATGAAGGTGAAGGATTATTTTTCATTCCTCAGCCATCAGGTTGCACATGCCTGCTGACCACTGAACTTGTTTTATTTGCAAGGGCAGCAGGGAACAATAACGGTTCTCCAACAGAAAGGGAAATAGAAGAGTTACAGAATCACACATAACCCTCCCCAACATCCTTTTAACGATCAAAGGAAAAAAGATAACCATATTTCCATTGTAGATAATGAAATCTGAGATTCAGGTCATCTTCTTGCCTGCTTATTGGCAGAATTAAGTTAAGGAGCAAGTCCCAATTTCCCACTTCAAACATTTATGCCATAATCAAAGATAATTTATACTTCACTTACCCTCTTCCATCAAAGAAACAGTACAGATACAAAACGGGCTTTTAGAAATGTGAAGATAATAAATTTGATCATATTTAAAAGGAAAGAACGTTGGTGTATTTTTATACACTTTCCCAGCATCTAAATAGGGAAAATGACTTGCTTTGCTCCTGTTCATTCTGGATACAGGTCAGATGTGTCTCTCAACTAATTTGCCTCACCCATGGCCTCACTAAGGATTGCCAAGCCTTCACAAGGCTGTTTCTAAGCTTTGAATATTGCCAAGAGAGCAAAACTGCTTCAATATGTGTCAGGGACACACTGAGGAACTTGTATATTATAATATTTCAGTTCTATCTGGAGCTGAGATTCAATAAGGTCTTGGTTTTTTGTGATAAAAGCTATTTCCTTAGAAATATAACAGAAATATAACTTTACATGGACAACCAACAAGTGTAACAAGTAGACAGTTAGGGCCATTCACAGTGTCATTGCCAGACTAGACAGGCATGCAAAATACTATGCTCCGTCTCACAAGGCTCATTATATAAAACCATACAGAAAACAAAACAGGACGGAGTAAGCATTTCCTGCCAGGAAAAATATTATACGGCTTACCAGTTACTGAGGACAGGAGACTGTGAATTCAAAGAAAAAGTAAAAATTATGTGATTCAGGACCTAAATGTCTCCTCAAAAAGAACTGGAGTGGGACAGAGTCAGGTGGTTCAGCCAGCCCATGGCAGGATACATTAGCAGGATTACTGGAGATGACTTACTCCAGTTCTGTACCTCAGAGTAGGAAATACAAGCATGTTTACGTGCCTGCCTCAGTGCCTTCTTGGACAGCACATCAGACCTTTTAGTGACCTTCTCATTTCTCTTTCCTAAATCCATTTGCACATCAAAACTTTAGACTGCGATTTCTTTTGTTAATATTATGATAATCCATGTTAAATCGGTGATGTTCCTTTATACAAATGGTTTAGTCTAAATTGATGGCAGTAAATTTTTACCTCACTAGAAAGTGTGAGGATTTGGGTGCTGCATTTTAATCAAACAGGCCAACTGTAATCACAGATCGGAGACAGATGTATAAATTTTGGCTTGAACCAAACATGATGAACAGAAACATGACAAAAAACCTCAAGCCCAACATTCTTTTTAATTATTTGCACAACAAAAATGCACTAACATAATTTCTCTTGTAGAAGCAATTAATTTTTCCCCACTCTACAGATTATGTGAGGTCTGACCTTCATATTAGGTCCAAAATAACCACCTCTCTAACCAAATTCCTTCGGAGTTCCCTGATAAGCAAACACTGATCCAATGACATAACTGAAGTTGTTTTGGTTAGATAGTGGTAGCCTGATACTAATTTCACTTTTCTAAAAACTCTGAAAAGCAGTGTACCATGTGGCTGGAAATACAGCAGCGTGGGTTGGAACACCAGATCGCATCTTTTCAGCTCTACTAAAGTTTTCAGTGATGATCCAAAGCAACATTTGGATGTCATGTGTAATATATATAAAAAAACTTTATAGCTATTTACCTCAGAAAAAAGGCAGATACTTAGGTCATTAACTGCCTTCTCTTGATATTTAAAAAACCCCAATAATCGGCTATATATTCCAATGTAGAAGCTGACTTACACTGGTAGCAGATACTCAATACCAGAGAATAATTCCCATAATAGTAGAGCAAAGTTCTAGAATAAAAATTGGCTGATGAAGCAACAAAAGCAGAGTCAGGCTTTGAAGATTCACGAAGACTGCAGACTGGAAATCTAAAATGTCAGAGGTAATTGCAAAGATTTTTAAAACAGGCTCTTGGCCCTTTTTTTTTCCCCAAGGCCAGAGAAGTCACATAGGGCAGTATCAAATTATTTTACTCTGAAATATTATTAATCATTCAGGATCTTTCTCTTCCTTTGAACTTGAAGTGAAGAGAAATCAGAGCCATCAGCCATCTGCAATGTTTGGAAAAACTCAGTTTTTCACAGTCAGGGCAGTGATTCAGGTTATACCTGAATTTTCTCCAACACGTCCCTATAACTAGTGAATTTGACTACATTAAGTGTAACACACATAATAAAAATATCATGGTCTAACAAACTAAGCGTGAGATTCAAGTTAAGGAAACTCTGTATTTTAGTCCCTCATTCCTCCTCAAACTTATTCAATTCATGTAATGTGTCTGCTTTAGTTTCTCCCTGTGTACATACATCTAATTATCATTACCTGCATCACAGTGGTGTTTTGCTGACCAATGAATCTATGAAATGCTTACGCTCAGATCTGCGGAACGATCACACAAAAGTCTCTTGTAGATAGGTGCAAATACTCCTTCCCCAATCCCTTGCAATCCTAATTTACACAGCTGCCTCTTGCAAAACATTGTCAAATTTTGTTAAAGACATTCTGTGTCAAGGAGTTAGCATCATTCCTGGGACAGGAAATAAGGCAGAGAAACAACAATCTGGCATATCCACATACATTACAGAAAATGAATCAGACTTAGGATTCACTAAGTATTTTTCTTAATAATCTGTGCATCATTTCTGTAGCACAAATAAGACTACAGTTGAAAGAAGGCAGAAACTGATTCAGAGACTCCTCCAAAAAGACTAGTATCAATAGAATATAACCTGCTTTGGATACCTGCAGAAAGCATCAGAGATAGCAAAATGGACCGGCTATCTGCACTTGGCAGATGTCCTTAAACAAAGACAGTTAAACTTTGGGGGGCTTTTTTTCCCCCCCTCCTTTTCTAAATTTCAGCGATGAACCAAATACAACATTCACTTGATGCTGGGGTGATCAATTTGTGCAACTGGAAGTACTTTTTATCCAAGAATTCAAAAATAAATGGCTGCCTGCCCTTCCACCATTCAAAGGGCTCTAAAGGATACAGGAAATGTGCCATTGCCAGTTCAATGACTTCTGCAACTATCACTCTATTGAAAGCAATTTTGGGAGGCTTAGCTTTAGACTTTCTTCTTCTACATAATCAATGACCTTTCCTTTGTTGCGTCTCTCAAACCTTTTTCCTATCAGAAGGCTCAGCATTCAAGCAATACCACCTGAGCAGATGAAAGTACTAAAAAAGATAGCAAAAATGGGGAAAACATGAATGTGATTCAGATGCCTTGGGTAGTTTTCAAGATCACAGAAAGCCACAATATGAAACTTGTTCTTCCAAAGAAAACACAACTTCCAACACTTGTTCACTGCTTTAAATGTAGCATTTTCTATCTACCACAGTGACAATTTCACACCCTGGTAAAATACTGATTTTTAAATTGAAAACCTTTGTAGTAATTAAGGGTTTAAAGTGCCAGTATGGAATCTTTACTCTTGACTGATTACATTCTACCCACACACGTATTTTGTAGTGTGTAAAACAGAGAAGAAAATACCAACGTAAAAAAAAAATTGCTACTTTATTATTTATCTGCTGCTGATGAATTCTGACAATTAGCACCATTTGCATCCCTGTGGGCCTAATATTTTCAGAGTATTAAACTGAACAAGTTGTGTGACACTTGTCAGTTTATTAGAAAAAAATGACCCATGGATTTCATTATGAAAGAGGAAGGTCATCAAAAGTTATCAAGATTTGATTAAGCCTTCTTGATCAAAAGCGTACCCCTCTGACCTTTCCTTTTCCTGTACTTGCAAGAAAGTTATTCCATACAAAACATTTCTTGCAAATGCTCAAATTTCCTAAAGACTACTGGACTGTTTGTTTTTCCAACTGTAAAGGTAGCAAGCAGCAGTGTTAATGATAAGCATGCAAATTTCAAGTAGGTAATTACATTGCATACAAACAGTAGAATGTTAGTAAATTATTTCCCTTCTGCCCATCAACAAAGTTATTTTCTGCATATCATTAGATAAACCTAATTTACAGAAATATATGTCTAAATATGTTGTAAGTTACCTTACTTCCAGTATTCCCATGCTAGCAGCTGAATGAATATGCAGAGATGTTGCCATTCTCTTTAGTGACATGATGTTCCGCATGATTAATTTCCACTATACCTTCATTTTTTGTAGTGATACTTATGCTAGTAATCACTGTTAATGTTATATTCAATATATTTAGCACAACTTTTTGCTAAATCACTAAGGCAATGAGCAAATACTAAAGAAAAGAATGAACAGTTAGAAAATGAAAACAAACCAAACCATGGTCCAGTGAACTCTGGCTTTGCTTTAAACACATTAGCAAATATGTACCTCAGCTCCTCATTTCTCTCACATTTCATAAAGCACTATTAACCCCTTCCCTTTGCCTGTGGGTGGGAGCTCAGTGCCCCAGTAAGATACGTTCAAAACCAGATAGCCTTCAATGAGTTAATTTTTCTTCCACAAAGGTGAAGAGTTTTGCTGACCCAGCGCGAGTCGGCTTGAATAAAGTTCAATTCTGCTGTAGTCAACAGGAAAGTAGGAAGGAAAATAGGATTTAACAAACAAAGCATAAGAAGTCCACAGCAGGAAATCATTATTTGAGCAATTGTTCACTTTGTTAAGAGACTGGACTGTATTAATATCTATCAGGGCATACTGCTGTGTTTGTGGTTTCTCTTTAGTGCCATGTCTAGTCTAATTAGTTACAAAGTGGTCGTATAGGCAAGCGAAATCTGCGATTGTGCAAGGTTTCGAAGAATACCGAATACATATGTCATTGATGCATAATCTGGCACCAGCTTATTCTGGCTAAAGTTTGAGTGGTTGACTAAAATTAAATCAATACTGAAGGAAGCTCAGAATGCCAATAGAAGTGGTTTACAGAAATAGTTTCACTGACCATTACAGCTGCTATGGATTAGGCATGTTAAACAGTTCAGTTCAAGGTAACATTTTTAGTATAGACACACAAAAAACTGCAGCCACAGTACTCTGCCTGCATGTTTGCAGTTAAAAGCATTCTAGGAACACACATAACATTGTTCCAAGTTACCATTTTACATTTATCAATTTCAGTCATGCTTCTCACCACAAGAACATTAAATTAAAATACATTAAAATATAATATTAAAATACATATGTATGTGTGTGTGTATATATACATGACACTGCAGTTAAATAGATTTGTAGACAAAAATCCTGTAAACCGTTGGGGAAAGCTTGACATTCTATAGGGTTTTACAGATCACAGAGCCTTACTCATACAGTGATCATAATCATTATATTATGAAACATAAAAAGCTATCAGTAATAACCAGTGAACAAGGTAACACCAACAATGTTTGTAGTGGAACAGTTCCTTAACTTTCATAAGTATGAGAGCTGTCATAAACCAGTTTCTTTAGTATATTCTGAAGGTTCTGCATACAAAGCAGCACCACAGGTAGAACACTCACCTCCCAATCTAGCTATATTTTAGCTCCTCTTTTTCCAAGTAAAGCGAAATATTTCCCTGGCTGCCTGCCTTACTCAAGCTTCTTTGAAGCTACCTTAAAAGCTACAACCAAGCCTCTGAGAAATGAACTTTTGGTTACAAACCATAGGTGATGAGGTAAGAAAAGGCTTGCAATATAACACAGCCAAACTTTTTATCAGACTCAGACAATTTAGATCAGTATGAAGGCAGTAGAGTGATGCCAATTTACATTGGTTGTGAATGCAATTCAATGGTTTGTACTGAAGAAAGATTTTGATTTACTTGTTTTAGGATGGGAGTGTGACCCTGCCAAACGCTATTTCCCAATACTGCAGAGACTTAAATGAGACACATGCTGAATATATCACTCTGATCCATTCATTTATCATCTTTTATGGAATTCGAGGGATTTATTAGGGCCACTTTCTTTTAACTATTAACATTTTATCCAGTTCACAGGCCATCAGCTACTCAGAAGAAAACTGGAAAAGGTCAATACGCACAGCCAGCTATTGCAAAATGGATCGCATGCATTGCATTTCACTCCTGACCCAACAACTCCCCTTTCCCAACCCTGATATTTCAGAAAATGTGGGTATTTTTTATATCTGACACTTGGTAGGATTATCGTTTGCCAGCTTTCACAGTACTATGCTTTGACCACTTTTAAAGGTGTGGGATCAAACCCAGTATCTGGTAACGTTTCTAATCCCCTCTAGACAAGTCTTGTGCTGAAATGTAGAAAACTGGTGCAAGGCTCCTTGTAGCAGTTAAGCCCCACATAAAACCAGTTTGGGAATAAGCTGATGAGAGACCTGTGTAGGTTACCTGTGCCTCCTCTGCTTTTCATATCTCAGCTAGCTTTCCATTTGAAAAGTCTCAACCAAAGTAGCCTCGGGCTTTAGATTTACACAGAACCAGCAGCCCCATTTGCCTCCATAACCAACATGGATGAGATGCACCGGTATGCCTGTTCACCCTCAGCCACAACTTTTCAAAAATAAAGTGCATAATATTAATTACATGTGCCTCAGGATGATGCAAGGCTCCAATACCCCTGTGAGTTTACTAACCTATGTATCACAACAGTGCATTTACGTAGATTACTTGATTATTCTATCAACCATATATTTATTAAAATTCTGTTTCAAGCAATATCAATTTAACTCTAAAATAATTATTTTCAGTTTTAGTCCCTGCTAATTTGAAATCAGTTTCAGGTATGTACATTAACAGAGATTTTGTTGGAGTTATCTGTAATTTACAGATTCATAAAATCCCTCACATGAATCTGAGGGATAAGCCAGGTTTTGGTAATAACCTGGATTTACAGAACAGAATTTGGTCTGCTTATTGTGAAAGGTTATCTTTTATATTGTACTTACACTGACTGCCTTTTTTTGAGATAATCCATTGTAAAACTAACAACCCAGTACTCACCTTTACACAAGACTGCAATTCACTGAGGTAATCTTAGAGGTGAATTACAAAGCATTAAATACTTGGCTTCTACAAATTATTAGCAAGAGTGAATGTCATGATTCATTTCAACTTCAGGTACTTGAACACCATCTCAGTGCACTGAATTCTGCTGACAGATGCCATGATATTATTCAGGAAAGAATTTTGTAGGACAAATTCACAAGATGACATTGCAAGTTCTGTCATTCAGGGCTCAAGTGTTACATATATAAAACATTCATTCTAATTATTAAAAAGAGAGTACGATACATAAGTCAAGCCTTCTAATGAGAACAAGTAATCTCGTGGTTTTGACACTAGGCTGGCACTCCGGAGATGTGGACCCAGTTTAACTAAAACTACACTATGCTTTTGAGTATATATTTTGAAATGTATTTATGATGTCCCTCTGAAAAATGGGAATAGTAATATTTTTTTATTCGGGATAAGATTGCCTCCTCTAGCAAGATCTCATTTGCGGTAGTACAATAATAAGATAACCTCGATAAAAACCTATTCTAAAACTTCAGACCAAAATCTGCACTGACCTGAATTCAGGAAGAAAAGGGGCACATATAGACATCAGTGGCTCTGAAACAAATATGACAATAGAAAGAGTGCACTAAGTGCCTGCAAAGTGAAACCTAGGCATATTAAATATAAAAACTAAGATGAACATGTAAGGAGAAAGTAACTCCAGCTATTTTATACTCCCTAAATTATGTTACAATCATTTAATGTCTTTAACACTTCTTTTATCCAGTGGCATATGATTTGTATTTCAATGACATACCCAATCAATACTAAGACAGTGTGAGACTTCATTCCTTAGATTCATACAATAACTCTGGATACAACAGTCTCAATCAAATCTCCTGCTCAAGACAGGATGAACACTGAATTTAGACCAGGTTGCTCAGGTTTCTATCTAATCTATCTAGTCCTGAAACCTCCAAGGAAGGAGATGCCATAGCCTCACTTGGAAGCCCGTACCAAAGTTTTACTGTCCTCATTGTGAAAAGTTCTTTCCCCCCCGCTCCTTATGTCAATTTGAAACCTCCCTTGTTTCAATTTACGACCATTGTCTCCTCTCCTCCTGCCTTGCAGTTCTGTGAAGAGCCAGGCTCTTTCTTCTCAAAACCTCCTCCTTAATGCTGGCAAGCTGCTCTCAGGTCCACCCTGAGCATCCTCTTCTCCAGGCTAAACAAATCCCATTCCCTCAGCTTCTCCTCATAGGAGAAGTGCTCCAGCTCTCAACTTCATAGTTCTCTGCTGAACTCATGCAATTTTATCAACATCTTTCTTGTACTGGAGGGGACCAAAAGTAGACACAATATTGCCAATGTGCACATTTCCAGTTTTTTGTTTTGTTGGTTTTGTTTGTTTGGGTTTTTTTAATGTAACAATATTTTCGCCCAATTATGTGAGCTAATCTAAATACAGCCATTAACCAAAAATATTAGTATGATCATAGAATCATAGAATGGTTTGGCTTGGAAGGGACCTTAAAGATCACCTAGTTCCAAGCCCCCTGCCAGGGGCAGGAACACCTTCCACTAGACCAGGTTGCTCAAAGCCCCATCCAACCTGGCCTTGAACGCTTCCAGGGATGGGGCATCCACAACCTCTCTGGGCAACCTGTTCCAGTGCCTCACCACCCTCACAGTAAAGAACTTCTTCCTTACGTCTAGTCTAAATCTACCCTCTTTCAGTTTAAAGCCATTACCCCTTGTCCTATCACTACATGCCCTTGTAAAAAGTCCCTCTCCAGCTTTCTTGTAGACCCCCTTTAGGTACTGGAAGGGTGCTAATGAGGTCTCCCCAGAGCCTTCTCTTCTCCAGGCTGAACAACCCCAACTCTCTCAGCCTGTCTTCGTAGGAGAGGTGCTCCAGCCCTCTGAACATCTTCATGGCCCTCCTCTGGACTCGCTCCAACAGGTCCATGTCCTTCTTATGTTGGGGGCCCCAGAGCTGAACACAATACTCCAGGTGGGGTCTCACAAGAGTGGAGTAGAGGGGGCGAATCGCCTCCCTCAATCTGCTAATGGACTACTAGGAAGGATATAAGACCTCATGGCCTGCATCCTGACACCGTTGTGAACTCCTGAGATAAAGAATATTCTTTTTTGAGTACATATTTATGCTTTCTTATTTACATCAAGATTTGTCATTATTTACTGTTTTAGGAGTGTCTACGTTAACTAATATTTCAATACCATTTTGTTCAGAGATCAGGCATATTTTAGAAATACTAGATATCCTGCATATACAGACAAGAATGTTTTCCTAGTACTTCTGCTATTCAAGAAAAAAATTGTCAGATATAGGTATTAAAATCCACATCAACTTTTCATATTCAATTAATTATCATCTCCTCTAACTTACAATATTTGTGGACTAATTTCCTGCATCAGCTATAATTATTCTGTTAAAGTACTAAAACCACTCTCATAAGCCCCCACTAAGGGTCTTTCTCCCTTTGGACCACATGCAATTTTTCCATCTACCAAGCTCATGCTGTACTCAGTCTCCTATATTCACAGTATAGAAAACTCTCTTCCTGCACTAACACTATGAAATTTAATCCTTCTCCATTGCTGTCTTTTAGAAAGCAAGAACCATCATCCTTGTCTTCAGACATCTCAGGCACTGTTTTCTTATGTCACCTTTTTCATTGGAAGTCTTATGAATATAAAACCTTTTTCAGACTAAAACACTGAAACCCCACAAAACCCTACTAGCCCTGCAGTAACAAAAAGCTTGTCTTATTTGGTGTCATCTTAATCTTATCTGTTTATCAGTACCTTCAATCTTCTCCCTCAACCAACATAAGACATTCGAAGAAGAAAAAAATTGCCTTAAATCTTTTTGTAGGCAAAAATAATTATTGCAATGCATGACCCCTGTTAGATACAGAAAGCAATGGAACAATTACTTCATTTGTTAGGAAGAGGTTAACATCGCTCTGTGGGCTACTTGTAGAGCTCCAGCAGTTACAAAATGTCTTTGTGTAATGTATCAGCATTCCTGAATTTTTGTGGAACTGGGCGGGGGGGGGGGGGGGGGGGGGGAATCAATATTAAAAATCAGGGAGCTGAAGCCTTTACATGAAATACAGTTTTGTTCCTACCACAAAGCTAAGTGTTTTTGATCTTTCTGAACTTCTCAATCATGTGTGACCAAAGAATTCTTCGCAATGAATTATGTTTGCCTTCTATGTTAATGAAAAGCCAACATGCATAATTTATAGAAGCTAGGAACCAAACATTAAAAAAAAAAGTCATAAAAAAGCCATAGGAGTCTTTAATGGGAGAGTCCTCACCACCTAAATGGAACTGTTATACAATATTTTTCTGTCAGATTTATTACGTTTTATTTGAATATGTTCGACTTCACAATGATGTTTGTACAAAAATTCCAAGGAGCAAAAACATTAAAACCCAATAAAAATCAAACAAATGAACGGTCACAGAAAAACAAGGAGTCTGTAGAAGAGTCCTTTTTCTTTTAAAGCCAGTATTAGGCTTAAATCTCAATCATAAATATCTTAAATACAATGTCCCTCTTTCACAAAGATGGATCCTGATATTTTGCTTTCTTTTTAGCTTTTATGGTGCTACTCCTCAGTACAATGACTTGCTGTAAGGAGTGGTGTTCCACCAAAATAACTGTCATCCTCTTTCTATAGTGACAGAGAAAGGCTTCTTCCCGAGGCAGGAATTGAAGAAGCAGTGGAAAATAACATAAGGTCTGAATCCTGAGCCACAAACAGCAACAAGAAGCACTTGCATTAGCTTGCGCAACTTCAAAGTATACGTAGCTATAGATGTTTTGTAGTGCCGTGTCGCGAGTGTCCGTGTGTCCCCCCCACCCCGGATAAATGAGATTGTATAGTAAATATTCTATTGAAAAACAAAGCTAGCAATAGAAAATGTTTCTTCACTCTGTTCCTTCTTTTAGGACATATTATTTGCTTGTTATACAGAACGATTAGCTTTTTCATGTAATGAGTAAGAATCATCTCTCGTCCTTTTAAAATCAATACACTTCATTTGAGTTTGTCCACATAAGGCAAGATTTTTCATCTACACCATCTTGCAAACCTTGAACTGCCTTATATAGATAGTTGCTAGACTACCACTCTAAGTGCTAAGCTATCACTGTAGATACCATGCCATCCATAGGCTTGTCTTCTCTGCAGAATTAATTGAGCAATTAATCTGAAGTTGCTCCTACCCTGAATCACGTCTACACACATGATCTTTCATATGACAATGCAACTTGCTTGAGAAGTATTAACACAGATTTCCAGATAAAACAACTACTTTGTACATCTGAAGAATTAATTTTCCAAAGTACCTCAGTAACTAAATGTCAAGTTAATACAGGCACAAAAAACTTGAGCAAACGGTGCATACAATATTCACATCTACCTCACTAGACCCCAGAAAATACTTAACTTGCATCCAAATGACTTTTAAGATGAAAAAAGGATATTGACAGAATATAACTCTTAGATCTTAACCAAAGTATTCAATTAATAGTAAGTTTGAAGGTATGTATCGGGAAAACATTAACAAACTATCAATAACACAATCTTACTCTGTGCTGATGCAAATTACTCACAACAATTATGAGTGAGGTTAAATAAGATTCGACTGATTACCTGCTACTTGTGTAAGCAGAGGAATGAAGTGTTTTCAAAGTAGAAACTAATTCAAGAGCTGTATCTCATTCCCAAGGAAAGCCTGATCTGGCCAAAGCGTTTGCCAAGTGAGCTGGTTAGACAGCACAAAATGCCATTTACCTACAATAAAAACTGAATCGTCAGTGCAGTTGGGAAAGAGCTCTTTTGAACAATCCAATCCCTCACTTCTTAAAATCAGTAATTGAGAAATTTGTCCTATCCATTTATTACTGCAATATTCTTTATGAATCATGAAAGAAAGTACTGATTTGGAGAGGAGCTGTTATGAAATCCATTGCTAAGTTTAATAAGGTAATTCAGTGGATCCTACATTGCTTATAGCAATAATTACGGATTACAAATCCAGAAACAACCTTCTGTTCACCTTTTCTTCTAGCTAACCTACTACCTTTTGACATTTCCTGTTCACCTGTGGTAGGTCTGTCCAGAGGTTACAAAGAAAACAAGCTAGAAGAAACGTGTACTCCTCACTCTGACAGCACTCTTTTTTTCCTGAGCATAGTTCCTATGGTAAGCCATTCTTCTTCTTTACAAACATTGTAACACAAAAACCTACTTCTCAAGGTCAACCACAATAAATTCATCACCTTAGTTCCAAGAAGACATACATGCAAAGACCTGTTCCACAGGTTGTCAAAAATAATTGACTGATTTTCTTAAACAATTGAATGAAAGGAAGCACTGACAAGGTATTACAAAACAAAAATTATAAAATAGATTTCTTTTTTTTGCATTTCCACATACAAGTTTTAGAGGGAAAATTACTTGAATTAAAAAAAAATCATGAAAGAATTATTGTCAGGCATTTGCTTCCTGTGCAGCATCTAAGTGTTAAAACCATTAACTCAACTGCTTCAAAGTGTTAGTTTGGCTGTCATTATTACAGAAATTAAGTCTTCAGACATCTGTAAACCTCTCCAGCTTCATACAAAAAGTATAAGCACCTCCATATACCTTCCCACACTTCATGATGACATTAACTCCATGATGATTAAACAGATCAGGAATGGGAGAATAATTATAATTCAAAATGTTCATTTCATATGTGATTATTTTCAGTACCACTGGTATAAGGATCCTGATGACTTCAATCAATGTACCAGTGGACACGAAATCAACACCATAAAAAAACTGTGCAGAATTTGACAGGCTTTTTTGACATTTCTATCATATTTAATTACATTCCTCTCAGATTTCTATGGGAAGATTCAAATTTGACACTGTCTTCTATTAATGTCTTCAGACATGTTTACAACACACAGAGTTATTAGATCTTCTTGGAAATTTTAGGTCTTTACTATTACTAAATTTTACAGAACTTTGCATCAGGAGCCTGGACACTAGCAAACATGTTGACAACCTCAGAGGCCAAAAATTAAAATATCTTTACATGCTTTAATTTAGATTCTCAAATACATGACAGACATACCATGGCAATATGGCATGAAGGAATCTGTACCACTGCTGTGTCTGATTTTCCTTTTCTTTGGAATACACAGTTAAACAGGCAATGAAGTAATAACATGGGTTCTGTAGCAACTACTCTAGCAACCTACTGAATTGTCAGAAAATAAGATCTTTTCTATTCGGAATCGATTTATAAAACCCCATCGCAAATAAGAGATTTTTCTCTACCCTATACCAAAGTCTTCTATAGGACAGTTCATGAACACTATGCAAATGTAACCTCCAATACAAGTTAAGCACAGACCCAGCTCATCAATCATGGTTTATCTCGCCATAAGGAAAAAAATCCACTGCATATGAGATCGCATACTATTAATTATAACTTCTCAGAAATGAAAATTCCGTAACTACATTATTTATTATTGAATAGACTGCCATATTGAGTAACTAATTTACTTATTGATGTTAAACGATGTGAATTAATAGTAAATACCATACTTAAAGCTGTAGATTTTGCTAAGGTACTTGCTGCAGTTAAAGTCTGAATAGCTACAATGACCTGCACCCAAGAAGCCATTTGGCTGAATTCCAATTGGGATTCTACTGTGTTATGTGAATTCAAAGCTTCACAATTACAAAATTAAAATTGTTTCTCAGTGTGCAAAAATACAATTTTTTTAGTGTGAAAAGGTAATAGCATATTTGTAATAGCCTAGAAAATTCTTATTCTTGTAAGCTCTTTCTTTACCAATACAGTCATAGTAACAAAACCAGCAAAAATTCCCCTCCTCTGTCTTAATCATCTCAAAGTAAAATGAATATCAACATCAAATAGGGTCATTTAAACATCATTGACACTTTCTTTCACCGATTTTTTTTTATATAGAGACCAAAGGAAATTAATGCAATCCCATACTTTAATAGGAAAGTAGATCTCTATGGTTAACATAACCAAGGAACTTAAATTGTTTCTAATCTGGTCAAACTGTCAGTCAGGGTCCTTTCTCATAATCAGAGATCAGGAGAATGAAACTACTGCTCCATTATCTTATGCAAATACTCTAGATGATCAAACATGACCTTTACAGTTGATACCCTTCTCATTAAAAAAGCATGATTTGATCATGCACCTTTGATGCTTTGATAGAAAGACTAAAAAGATTCAGTGACTGAAATCATCAACGCTAATGGAAAGAGAATCGGAAGACACATGCATGTGATGCACTTTAATTCATTTTTATGATCTTTTTTGATATTAAACTGAGTTATCAATCATAAAATAAAATTTATTTTGTCTACGACAATTATATGTACAAAATTGATATACATGCAGCTCAAATTATTATTTCCTACATAGTTGGAACCAAGTAAAGTAGTAAATGAAGCATGATCAACACAAAGACAAAACTTGAAAATCTCATTTCTGATGAGCACAGTTACCATACACCTATCTGCAAATGCAGATAAACAACTTGCTGGGTAGAATTTTCAAAAGTAATCAATGTTATCCTAAGCATGGTCGTATTTAAATAAAATAAAATTTCACCTTATGTGTTTCTTTGGTCTGAAGATGATAAACAACCACTTACCAAAGTATAAGACAGCTGGCAGGTTTTCACAGCTCAGGAAGTGACTACGTCTTTTACTGGCTTGGTTTCATTTTTCAGTCAAACTTAGGTAAAACACTGAATGACTTAGAGCCCCAGTAGTAGTAAGGTTGAGTATTCACACCCTTGACCTGTTTATTAGTGCTTTTTAACATAGCTATCAAATATTACGCAACTGTACATTAGTTCCTATTGATCAGCCTGCAAACAAAACCTTCCTAAAAAAAGGGGGAAAAAAAGGCAAAGTAAACATTGAAAAATGCTTTGTATTAACTTCCTTCACATTTTGCAATCTTAATTGTGCAGTAAAGCAGCATTTCAGTGAAAAAAAAAAACCACAACCAACCAAACAAGTAACCTTAGCAAGCCTGTTTCTAGTTTACTTTCCTCATTTTGACTTTTTAACAGCAAGAAGAGAAACACAACCCATACAAAGAATACAAATCTTCCTATAAAAGCTCCTTCCCAGGTTGACTGTTAGTGCACATGAGAATTTAGTACAAAGACATTTTCTGCAAAACTTCCAGTTTATACAATGACGATTCAAAATATTACATCTCTGTTAAACTGACTATTTATTAGGAAAGTCTACAGGGGAGACTGATTTTGGACAAAATATTTAAGACTGAATGTAGACATGGCACAAAGAGAAACATTTTTCACTTTATTATCGAAAAAGTCTTGCCTTCTACATCTCCCATTTGATCCACATACACAGATGATCTTATACCTAATTAAGCTGTCACTGTACACACACTGTATCCGTCATAGGCCTAAGTAACAGAAAATTGCTAAGGGCTAAACTATTTACAACCACCATCCTTTTTTTTCCTGAAAGAAAACACTGCAGCATTACGTAATTGTTTTACAATGTCTGTTGTTGAAGATTTCACAAGGAATATGTACGTTTGTGTGGAGAGCTGATGTCTGTAAAGGGACTAAGGTTACACATCAACAAGCAAATTTTACAAGGATTTTCACTCACTGTCACGAAGGGGTCAGTTTGGTTAACCCTTTATCAGTAAAGCTTTGCCTCAGGAATACAGCAATTTTCCAGTTTCAAAGAATTTTCCCCTTGCTTGTTCCAATAGCTTCACGCCTCCTCAGAAATCTGGCCAGTGCTGCTGACTTTAATTTTAGATCTCTGCTAATTTACTTGTTAAAAATACTACTTCTGTCTTAATATTGTGCACTTTGAAACATTGCCCATTCTGTAGCACGTAGAGAAATGTATGTGGGGGAGAAAAAAAAGTAATTATAAATATTGACTGCTTTCATGCACAAAACAGGACCAGAAATTTAATACTGTGTCAGCAGACTGTTTCAGAACTACATCCACACACTCTGGCGATATGTAAACTTGCTGCCTCACCCTTATACATTTTCTTCTTCAAAGCAGATACCAAAGAAATGAGTTTGTCCCCAGTTTTTTTAACATCAAAGACAGTAAGTCAAATTAATCCCTGGTGTAACTCAATGAGATCGGTCCTTGGTCTTATTCCCTGAGGAAAGCACTATTCCAAAACATACATTTAATTAATACCCTCTCTGGTCTATAGATTCCTACAGGGCTTTTAAACTTTTCCTTGTGGCGTACTCTTTACAACTAATGTAAGTTAATACAAAGGCCCCATCTATGCTGGTGCTTTATTAGTGTTAGGAAATAATTTTAACATGCATGTTTAAAGATGTTTCCACAAGCACACAGATAACATGGAGTGACCAACAGTGGAATTATGCAACTAACCTAAAGCAAACCCAAGGAAGTAGCTTTATAGTCTGGGACAGCATATGGAGAAGTTGTGGAAGAGAAGAAGCAGCAACGCCTCAAGATAGATAAAACTGGATACAGAAAAAAAAAAAATAAAATTTGACCATTCATCCTATCTCACCCACCTTAATAATCAAAGGCAGAGCTCCTATTAGCTAATATTACATAGGATCAAGCTTTTCATGAAGAGGGATAAAGTTCTCTCAGGGCTCTCAATCAGAGACCATTACTGAATTGATTTAAGCATATACTTAAGAGTCTTCCTAAAAAAATTCATCTTGGGTGTACACATATACAAAGGAAAGATGCGCAGTTTTTCCTGAATCAGACCTCACATGAGGAAAATAGCAGCCAGGAAGGGAAAAGTGAATGGAAGTGTAATGGAGAAGAGTAATATAATCTAACTGCATTTAGCTTCTTGAAATTAGAATTAGACAAATCAGATAAATAAAGACTCAAGCTTCAGTGAACGCCTTTTTAAAAAAATCCTTTAACTGCCTCTGCATCCATTTACCCTTTCTAGCTCTGAAGTGCAGTGATGCTGGACAGCAGAAACATGTGAATATTTTAGGTTATAATTTGCAAATGTGTGTATTTTCAAAGAAGTTTCCTTGACAAAAGAAAATCAAATATTCCTTGACACCCGTGCTCCATGGTTAGAAATAAGTCAAACTCAAGAAGAATTAAAAAAGCAAAACTGTAAAACCAATAATAAAAGCAAACAAGAGACCACAGGACATGATTTCTGAATGGGACTCCTCTGAAAGGCTGGGACTATGAAGTAACAAAAGGAAAAAGAGCGTATGGAAACTCTCCATGATTCTGAAAAAAAACAGCATTAGCACACTTAGCCTCCAAATACTGTTCTATAAGAGAGAGGGAAGGAGGAAGAGACCACTAATGCCACTCAGAAACTGTAGTTCATATATAGGCAAGTTACATAAGTTTGGAACTTTCACCTTGAGCAGAAGAAAAATGTGAGGTTAGATTTTAAACAGAAAAACCCTATCATTGTGAACTCACTGTACACTAAAAAAAGATGTTTCCAAAACCTACTGCAACATCATTCAGCTCCCTAGATTACCTAGAATGTCGACCTTTAGGACCAGAGATTCACATAAGAAAAGATCAGTGGAAGACCATGTGACCAAAACCAATGCTCTTAGCAAGGTATTTGTCAGATGAGACTAATACCAAGTGTAGAAAAACTTGAAACTTTTGGTTCTTGGACTTCATCCTCTGCCTTACACTTGCTCTGGAAATAGCCAGCTGAACAGAATCACTAGCCACGCTAATGCAAATGTCTTTGATTACAAAGCATCCATGAGGTTAGAAAAACCTCAAATATCTGGAATCCACCTTCTGGAAGCATTTTAAATGACATCTCATTTTCCACAGCTGATAAGAATATGACTTAATAGAATATGCAATTTGTGGTGTGATGTGATCTTCTAGTAAGCAGGTCATGCCAAAAATTCCATATTTCATTATTTTCTCATGTGTGCAGGCTTTTTACATTAGAAAAATTCAACTTTTATTGTACTATATTTTCAGCTGCTAAGATTCCTAAAATACAACATGATTTTTGAGAAAGAAATTAAAAGTAATAAGAGCTGGAAAACAAAATGAAGCTGGTGCCTTTAAAATCTCTTCCCAAAATTTAAGTGATCTTGCAACACACATCAAATTCTTAGTGCAATTCAGTTTAAAATAATTGATCATTTGCAAAACCATTCTAAGATATAGTATTTACATGCTTTTGCAATATAAATGGGGGTAATTTATTGTACATACTGTTAATTTGTATTTTGTTTTCCAAAAATTTATAACTGAGAAAAAAAGCCCATCAGAACAGCACTCAAAATCACTGTTCACCTCAATGCATTCTGCAGAGAAAGCTTCCTCAGTACCATGGAAAACAACTGAACATTAAGGTTCTAGAAACAATCTTCTTTTCAAGGGATAAGCTTTCTAATTTTATCTTCAGCTTTTCTTCAATTAAAAATTCAGCAGCAGCTTCCAAAGATCACAGGGCAGACAGATTATCCTAACCATACTCACATTTGGGTGAGATCCTAGACATATTGCAGTCAAAGGGAAAGTACTCCAAACTACTTCAGGGGAGGAAGCTTTCAGCCCTGGTATGAAGTATTACTCCACAAGCAGTTCCACTGGTCAGCAATTGTGCAACAGCAGCAAGACATGGTAGAATAACTAGTCATGCAGTTCTTTTCAGTTCTCAAGGAATGTTTATTTGGCTTGAAGTACGATTTTTAAGAAAATATTTTGGACTCTCAAACTTAATTCTGATCCTGACTTTCTGCATGACCTTGGGTGAATCTCAAACTCAATATACCTCAGCTCCTCCTATACTAAAATGAATGCAGCATAACTTACCCACCTCTATAAATCTTTATCCTGCTTAGATGAAAGGCGTTTTGCAACGTAAGTGCAAAATCTTGTTATTTATTAAAGGAGGCTTCTACCACAGCCCCTCACTTAACGTTGTTAGGGCCACCCTTTACCTTTAAATCTAGGAAGACAATTATTGATTAATGACCACATCACCTCTGTCAGAAATATAAAAGCAATATAAACATGCCTGTGCCTGACAAATCAGCCGTCTTAAGCAATGACTTGTGTAATTTTATCTATTTATCCTAATGTGCTCCCACTTTAGTAGTTTCTAGCAGTCTTAAGTGGATACACTTACATTAGCCAATCCTAATTCCTGTGGGTGGTATGCTGGCGCTACTGCTGAGGTGCTCTCAGCTTTACTTAATGAGCTACTCAGAGGTTATTGCACAGATCAGTTCTCTCTTCCTCACATTTAGGTTTTTCAACGCATTGCAAACACAGGTTCAAATTTCCAACCCAACAGGTAGGACTAAAAAGTAAAATATTGTCTTAACCTACAAAATACTTATAGTAGCCACCCTATTAAACTTTATAGGAATCTACACTATCCAGGGCAATATTGGCCAAGTCATTTCTGGAAAAAAAAGAATTTACACTGACTTCAGTGACACCATATCATGAGTGACGCGCTGTTTGGATTACTGTAGTTCTTAATACTGAATGCAATTTATTGCACAAAAATAATACCTACCTACAAATAGCAAGGACTGAAAAGATACAATAATAGTTATTATTAGTAAGTAAAAGCAGCCAGTTAAGAATCTATTTTTTGGAGTGTATCGTTGAAAGAAATTTCCCAGTTATTGCAGGGACCAGTTCTTTGGTGTTGCTGGCAATGATTTCATAAGTTACCAAAATTAATCTTAAAACTACACTTTGCCTGAATGAACCCTACTGGCAAGCTCTTTAAGAACATTACTGTGCTTTATAGACAGCAAAGGGGTGACTTATTTAGAAATTATTTTATCTTGGCAAAAAGTAATAAAAAGCAAGATATTCAGCTATAAAGTAACAATCTACCTGGAGCAGGTTATATTTGTCCAAGAGTTGACATATTTAATAATCAAATGTAGACCTGCTAAGAATAAAACACACCGTCCCCTGCTAAAATTAGTTACTAAAATTCATAGACTGGGAGAGCAAAACTCTGTAAGAATGATAAGTGCTTGCTGACTGAAAAACTTTACATTAGCAGCAGATAGATTAAGTAGACTGTCACAATATGACAGGAGCAAACTGCTGCATCCCAAATACAAGGACAGCTTTTTTAACATGGCAATAAATTATGACTAAGAAAGAATGCACACAAATGACTTTTTCATCCCTCACCACAAAAATTTGTTACAAACAGTAACCGACTACACATTAAAGATAAAATACTGTCAAAAACCATGAATTTAAGAGACATAAGAATGGCAAAAGCAGTTTCTAAGACAGTGGAATTAAAAATAACCAACCCAAAATATAGCTTCCCTCCATTTGCCAATTAATAAACCCATCCATAGATGATTCTGAATTAAAAAACAAACCAAACAAACAAAAAAACAAACACACACCTGCAACTCCCTGTAGCAGTTTTTGTAGAAGAGCAGCATTATTTTTTTTGTAACAGCTGTAAAGGTACCTCATCCTAAAACAAGCAAAAGATGCGAGGCATGCCCTAATTGTGAATCTAGGTCTAAAAAGAATCTCTAAACCCTATGAAGCCTAAAGGAAAACCAAAGCTTCAAGGTACAGTGGAGCTGTTGGAGGCATTTCTTTTACTATATATTATACTTCGAAAGCATTAGTATCTGCTTTATTTAGAGACTGACACTATCAAATACAGTATCTGGTCATACACAGAAAGATTACCAAAAAGGAAGCACAACCGCAGTAAGAATCACTGCTTTAAAAACCCAGCCTAGCCTGAAATCAGGGATATTGGTAGTTTTTAATCAAATATACTTCTGTATATGCTACATTTTGCTGAAAGGATTCGTATCCAATGGATATCACAGGCAGTGCTGCCAGGCCATTGCCAGGGCAAGTCAAATGTGTAAGAATTTGTAAGAAACAGAGACAGCCTATGCTAAGTTAAACACCCTGGTGTCTCTCCCACTAAGTTACTAGAAGTTCCACCACCGGACCTGGCTGCTTTTAGCTTTCCTTTATGCTCCATTTTCTACCTTGCCCCCCGATACATTTCTTGAGCAGAGATATTTGTTACCCCTCTAAAGAATCAGAGGCTTATAGTTCAGCATCCACAGATCTGCAAGACAATTTTGCTGCCTTCAATAATACAGTAGTTGCTTAAGTAGAGTCTTCCAAGAGCTTCAGCATTTAAATGAAGGAGAAAAAAAAAAAAGAATTTGCAAGAGGATCTAAAAAACAATTACCCTTTATTTAGTAAAAGAGATTTACATACCTAAGTAACCAATAAATTATCTGTATGACCTTCACAGCCTCTATCTCTTCCCCTTTTTTGGGAGTTCAGTGGGTACAAATGACATCTCTATTGCATATCCATGATCCCCTTTCTTTTCCTACAACATCATGTTGCTCTGAGTTTTTCCTTCTCTCTAAACTACTTGGTGGAAAAGTTAGCTTTTTTAAAATTGCTGTTCATCAAGCAGATGACCCTTGATCATCTTCACTGTATGATCTGTCTAGTATTGATGAAAATCGTAATCAACAGAAACATTCACGAAAAAGAGCACTGGGTTGCTTATAATTCAACACTGGGAAAAAAATTACAAAGAACAAACTTTTAGCCATTTTACCAACAAATGTGTTTGCCTTTGAAACAGTTATAAATTTCATAATATAACTGGATAGACCTGTTCTCTAGACCTACCCATCTTTTCTCTCAAAATGCAAAATTTTTTCATTGCTAGCACTGTGCCATGAGCCTGGAATTCTACCCCAAGACTCAGAAAAAAGAGGAGAGGATGCAAGTAGCCTTACAATAGAAATGAAATTTGCAGTGTGATAAAAGTATATGCAGGGAGTTCACAATCTCAAAACGGTATGCATAAACTGTAGATATACACAGTCCCTATGGAAAGCTTTTAAAGTTCTGCAGAGGCTGCAAATAGCAGCGAGGCCTAAAGCAAAGCCAAGGAACACTTGGAACTTCTGAGAAACTGAATGTCAACACAATATCATTTATGAAAGTATGCGGTGAATTCTGAGAAGCTGCCTCGCAAGTCTAACCAATGACTTTAGCAGGAGGCTTAACTGCTTTTCCTGCTACCCTTCTTCTTGAACTGGTTCTATTTTGACCATTGAGTGAAAAGCAACAGCCAGTGTAAATCTCCTAATTCCTCACTCATGACATTTAAACAGACAGTGTTGTCGTGAACAGCATGATTCAGGTTAAGTTTCCATTACAGGACTTCCTTATTTTAATTATTTTTTCAATGAAAGCTGACAATAGTAACACACACAAAAAAAAATCATGAACAGGCAAATAGGCTGGAACTCCATCAGGAAGCTGTCACTAGGCACACTGAAGAACTGAGTATCAGATATCAGGAGGTTACCCATCAACAGAAGAAAACTCATCTCCATACTAAAATGCTCATCTTTTGGGTCTATATGAATTCCTGCTGATTGTGACATACTTACTGTTTCAAATATTTAATATCGGAGTTCAGACGAACCAAAGAACTCTGGAAATTCCAGACAGCAGAAAAGCAATACAACACAAAGAGTAGTGTCAAAGAACTATTACTTTTCTCTGTATTAGAGCCAATAACTCCAGGTACCGATATAATGAATGCTGCAACCATGTAAGAATATATTTAATATTCATACTGCAATGGCAATAGAAATACAGAGGACCTGCACATACAAAAGAACTGTTTCAGCCTTAAATTTCAGCTCAGTGCATGAAATAATCACATGCATAAATCCATTCCTACTCAGTACAGCAGTCCACTGATATTAAAACACTTTCTGGAAAACCACTGACTTCAGTGGCCTGGATATCACAATTACCACATTAAAATAGGTGACTAATGAATTGGGTCCCCATGCAGCTATTTCATATTTTATTTCATAAAATGTATCCCAATAGCTTCAGTGGTTTAAATGCCATTATGAAGAGAGATAATTGAAAAATCTAGTCCCCATTCATTTGCATAATAAATATTAGACTATAAAATGGGATTTTCTCATAATTTTTAGCTAGTAAAAAGCTACTTGTTCTCTTTTTTATGTGGTTGCTACTGTTTTCAACATCTAAAGTAATAGTTGAAAATAAATTAAAAAAATTTACAACTGCAGGAGGAATTACTGGATCAATATCATAATTTTAAGAAAAACTGTGAGTAAGGCTTACAGAATCCTACCAATGACAAAATGCAGTCAATTCAGGAGTATCTTCTTTGGTTGGACTGAAGAATATCCAATATATTGACATCTGATAAAATATATAATTTAGTAAAAAATTATTCAACCTGACCAAAATCTGTACTTAATTTTATGAAATGTGATGACATAACAACTAGATGAGACTTAAAGCAAGCTTCTACTGCATTCTGCTTCATCAAAAAGCACTGAACAAATTTTGAAGGAAGAGGATGAAAGCCCCAGCATTTTTCTTACATAGAACTCTTTTGGTTTCTAGTTCATGCGTCCCTCAAATTATGTCTTTATCAAACATGAAGGAAAGCATAAGCTGTTTTAGAAATGGCCAATATCTATAGGAGATGCAGGGAATGGACAGACCTTTCTGAGGAAACTGGCAGTCTGGCTCATTCATTCTTCCTTTGCCATTAAAACCAAATACAGCCCCTGGAGAATTCTGGTAATTTTTTTTTCAACTTCTTTAACTCCTAGGTGGGACATAGCCACAGTCAGATAAAGGGAATACAGCTAAGAAGTGGTACTATAATCTCCCCATCATCTGTCATACAAAGTGTGCCACGAGATGCTAAAACTGAGCTCTGATGCCTTTTCCAAATACTTCCCTTTTCTCAATATGACTGTGAACCCCTCAAAAATAAAACATCTTGTAACTGAAGTGAAGACAATACAGGCAACAAAAAGGAGATAAGAAAAAGATCAGGAGGAGGAGGAGGAAGTAGTAGTCTCTGAGTCTATTCAAGTAACTCGAAGACCTGGTTCACCTCTCTATTCACTTCAATTTCTTCCAACCAAGAGCCCAATACCACCTTTTGCTTAAACATGGAATTCCACAGTCTTTAATATGGTCTTCCTTTTAACCTCCTTAGACATACAGAAAATGCAGGCTGGTTGGTTGAACACACATACATAAAATCAGACAAGGCACTCATAATTAATGAGATAAACTAAAATTATATCAGCCCAATTCACTCCTGTTTAGGCAGAAGGATATAATCATTTCTTCAAATTGAAAGGCAGTACAACACAAATCTTGCACCAACAATTTTTAAAAAGGTAATTTATCTGAGCATATCTTTAACTTACACAAAGTAAATTTAAAGACAAATTATAAATTTGTCAATTTTGTCATAGAGGCTGTTACTTGTAGTAAAATAATTGTCAAGGAACACACAGATGTTATAGTCAAACCTCAAGCACACGGCTTCTTGCAACAGGCTATAGTGTCAAGGAATGTTTTGACTACATAGCATTTCCTGAATGAATGGGAACATAAGACCTTTTTACTGATATAAAACTATAAATATGAAAATACATAATGTTGATGATAGCATAGCTTAGGAACAAATGAAAGTAGAGGATTACTTAGATTTTTTTTTTCCTTTTCTTTTTAATATTCTACTTAGAGCATGCGTTCAGTAATGTACCACATATACATCAAGGATAAAGAGAGAGTGACAGAAAGTTATACCATCCAGAACTACAGAAAAGTTTTTATTTCATGTTTAACGCATCAAAAGCATAGAGTTTTAGCTGCCACAAAAATTCAAACAAGCCCTTCGATTGAGTTGCACATGGGCAGGACCACTGTCTTCAAGCTAATTCATGCTGCTTCATAAGCAGTTATTAAAAAATAGTTATCTATTTTCCCAATGGATTGTTGGTTTATCCTCCAGTATAGTTAATTTTTTTCCACAGAATAATATTGTATATGACCATAGAATCTTTTAGTGCCTTATGTCTAAGTCCATAGGCCTACTTTTCAGAGAGCGGATCAGTCAGCCTAAAAACCGAGTCTGAAATAAGACCAAAATAAAAAAGACACGTTCAAAACCACAAGAATTATTAGTTCTGCTTGTCAACTACATTTTAATAGTTTTTACAAGTCTAATTCTGAAGTTGTGTGAGAACTAGCTGGCAAAAAAGCTAACTATAACTTATCAGGGAAAACAAAAAGAAATGTAAGCTATCTTGAGTGATTCTCAACAGCTGCATTTTAAAAACAGAATCAGGACTGCAAGTGCATAAACTCTGATGAAAACACTGATCTATTTTTAAGTATGTTGTACTTGGAAAATCATTATAAACCAAAACAAGGCAGAGCTCAGTAATGGAAAAGAAGGTAAAAGAAATCCATATGGGCTTCAGCTTTTCACATTTTTTCCCCAGACAAATCCTGTTGCCCTCACTGTTCTTTTCTGTGCCCCAAACTGTATTCCCCTCCCCCTCTTGTATTCCTGCCACCTTCAATACAGACCTCAGAGTTGCTAGTCTCTCTCCTTCCCTTCCTTAGGGCTAATTATCCATCTGCTTGTCATTCAGATCCTTCCCAAAAGTTCCTTTCTCCAACAAATTTTCTTCAACAACACTCCACAGACATATGCATTCATGTGTACGTGTAGAACAAACTCAAATCCAGGGGAAATTAGGTCCCTAAGTGTACTTGTCAACCTGGATCTGAAAGATCAGGCTGGAAAAATGAGAGATAACAACATAGTTAAATTTATTCTACATTTGATTCTGCAGATTGGATGGCCAGTGTGCTAAAAGTTGAACTGGAATTCTGGGAGAGATCCAGAAATACCTCCTCAGGAATCTCTAACTTAAGGGTTGAAATACTCAAGAAGTGGATGTCTGGTTCCAGAATGCTATCCTGGTCACTTGCCTACACAACCTATGGACACAGCAAAATATCTTCAAAGTAAAAGGTCCAAAAACTCAAAAAGTTGTGTATAGAGCCACTAAGGACAGCCAGTAGGAAACACTGTACTTTACATGTGTTGGAACTTTATTTCTCTTCCATCAAAAGCATGACTGCCTACCAAGTGTTTTCAGTTGGAGTGGATCAAGGGCAGAAGTCTCCACTGAAGACAGGCGCCTTAATAAACAGGGTTGTCTCTTTGTAAAACTCCCTTCTTGTGTTTTTGAATGTATACAGCTGTCATGCCCGAGTTTTGCTCTGAAACAGATGGTGTGGGCACGTTTTAATAATACTCAGGGAATGCGACTCTGGTAATATTCAGGCACATCCCCACTTACTCGGTGAAAGGCAGTGAAAGTGAGGGAAACTTGTAGCCCAACAGACATCCTTAGTGCATTTAATGCATCTCTTAGGCTAAAGTAGAGCATGAGCTCACTATTGTTTTCTTATGATTTTTGTCCACTCCTAAGTCCCATTTTAAATGCCAAAACAGGTGTTTCAAATCTTGCCTTTAGAAAAGGGACACTGTGAAAGCAATCTCAGTTCAGTACAGCATCATGAAGACTATGTGATCTAATAAACAAACTACTGTATATCTTCATTTAAAAATAAAGATGCATGTTGTTCTTGAAAAATAATTATTGTCAAATGTATCATTTAATGGTATCGGTAACAACAAAGCACTTATATGTTTAAAGATATACATGCCCAATTACAAAAGGAAAAGAGATCACAAAACTGGGTTTCTAAAAAAAAAAAAAAAATGCTGGCTTCATCGAAGAGTATAGACTGTACAATAAAAAGATTCAGACTAAAAAAAGAGAAAACATCTTTCCTCAGTAAGAAATTCTCTGTGGTACCTCAACTAACATTTACCTGTAACTGCAGTCCCCACCTTCACTATTCATGGCATTGCCTATGTAAAAGCAGCCAGCAATTGGCAATGACGCAGCGCGATAAACAACAACCTGGTATACAGTTTCAGAAAGGAAGATTAAGAGACACAGTAGAGGAAAAGTAATTCCAGCAGAAAGTTGAAGATACCAGGTTTGCTATTGGCAACCCGCTTCTGTACCTCAGGAGAAAACTCCTTTCCTGCCTACTTAAGTAACAGCAACTCACATGCGCAAACAACAATGAGAATACAAACCACTTAAAATTTTGGCTCAGCACCATACTTATGGGTGATATAAAAGCGCCACGGTATGAGATGGACAGCCAGTAGGTGCTATATGTTGGGAAGTACCAAACACTGCATGCAAGGTACTAAGAGACTACAGCTTCTGCTGAAATAATTTGCAGGCACTCGGGATCATGCCTCTGGTTGTGCACTGCCAGCTGTTACACAACACATTCCTGGAACGAGATCAGCGTAAATGAGCAATGCTATGTTTAGTGCAGGACATAATGGGTTATGAATCAGGAGCACAGAAGACAAGAAGCTATTCCCTTTTTAAAAAAGATATATTTCCAACATGTATTAAACACACCAGTAAAACAGTGACTGCAACTTTGAAAATATCACTGCAACCATTTATTCCACTTAGTATACCACCTGTATGACAGAAAACAAAGATATGTGAATACAAATGGAAAGTAAAATTCTACCACAGTTAAATATACCACACACAGAGGCCTTTTCATACAACATTATCAGCCAAAATAAGAAATGTCAAAAAACATAACGTCAGTGAAATCTACTAAAAAAATTAAATTTCATCAAGGCTTAAGCCAGAGGAGACAGCAATAAAACCCTAGTAAACAACCTTACACTATGCTTTAGAAAAAAAACAGAGGGAGAAAAGTTAGCACCATTTTTAATTTTTATTTCAATCGAGACTACTTCGATCCAATAGAGTTCTTTTTGCAATTAACTGGAGAATCAAATTAAGGGGTTTAGTCATCTAACTACCTAGTAGGCTGGTGCAATCAAGTGGCTAGGTGACTAAATCCCAAAATACGGCTGTGCAATTAAACAGCAGACATAAATTTGTCCTTACAAAATTATAAGTCATCTTTCAAAAGCAACCCCTTAGGGCAATAAGAAGAAGGGGCGGGGGGGGGAAGAGAGAGTTCCTTATACTTTCTCTAAGACTTACAAAGTAACTAATCCTTATACTTCATTGCCAGAAGGCTTTTCTGTTAGAATGAAATTTGGAACAAACAAACAAAATAATTTAAAATGAAAAGGACTTGTGGGAGGTACATTAGTAACAGGTATGCTTTTTTCAGTTCCCTTTAATCTGCCATATAGCTTTATAATTAGACAGATCTGATCAAGTGAGCCAAATTAATCCATAAACCCGATTAAAGCAAAACTTTAATTGAGGTTTCTACTCTCTGTTCTGTGGATCAAATTATTAAATTACTTTCACCTATACCAGCACAGATGTAATATGCTCTCCTTTAAAGCCAGCAGCTTTATAAAACCATTAATTTTTTTTCAGAAGTCTCTGGACAAGTTCAAACACATGGAGCCATCCAACCTGACCAATGTGAAGTGGAGGTAGAGCAAAAAAAACCCCCTCTCTCTTTAAGTAGCCCCCAAATTTCTGTTAAATCAAAACTATGAAGTTACATGGTGGGGCTAATTATCAAGTCAATTTGGTTACTTTTTCCTTCCTAGGTCTTTTCATAGAATCATAGAATGGTTTGGGTTGGAAGGGACCTTAAAGATCACCTAGTTCCAACCCCCCTGCCAGGGGCAGGGACACCTTCCACTAGACCAGGTTGCTCAAAGCCCCATCCAACCTGGCCTTGAACGCTTCCAGGGATGGGGCATCCACAACCTCTCTGGGCAACCTGTTCCAGTGCCTCACCACCCTCACAGTAAAGAACTTCTTCCTTACGTCTAGTCTAAATCTACCCTCTTTCAGTTTAAAGCCATTACCCCTTGTCCTATCACTACATGCCCTTGTAAAAAGTCCCTCTCCAGCTTTCTTGTAGACCCCCTTTAGGTACTGGATGTACGTCTTTAAACTTCTGCCCATGTTTAGCCTGTGAATCAGTGTAATTTACAGCACACATTAAGATAACTGAACATGGTAAAGAGGAAACATATAGAAGAGATCCAGTATTTTATGTAGAGAGGATAATTTTATCAATGAAGCAGTACACAATAGACCACCTCACGGTGTTTTTCACCCACTGAGTTAAAGAAAAATTAAACTGCAAGAACACTTAAAAAAAAACAGGTTTTGTCCTACTCTTCATTTCAAAAAAATAGTTTTGTATACTTCACCAAAACATAACAGAGAACCACTAATTCATGGTACATTGTATAAGAACAACTATGAATGCTGCAGTTCAAAATGGTTAAAACATACCTTAAGAGCACAGCTCTCTAGTGGTAGTGAAGTATTTTGGCTTAAAAATACTTCTACATTTAAACTAAAAAGCAGAGAATAAATATTTACTGGACAAACTAAAAGATCAGAACTAGCTCAGGCCTCAGTTCTGCAAACCACCTGCCTATGAATAGCATTACTGCTTATACACCAAGTTATTGTCATAGCTGTATGATCAGGGTCCAAAATAAGCATATAATTTTGCTACAACATTTGAATATCCTGTTTGCAATATTAAAAACATGCATATAAATGGTTAAACTAGAAGTGCATGTCATGCACTATATGCATTATATGCATGTCATGCATATAATTGATCCTAAAAGATGATACAGTGAATCTTCAACATTTTTGTTCTTTTTTTTAAGTATGCTTCTTTTTTTATCCTGCAAGGCAAGATGAGAGAATATAAAACTAAAAAAAACTTCAATTCAGATAAGAGAAAAGTGAGTTAAAAGATATTCAGCCCTTGTGCTGATGAGACATCATTCTTTTGAGAAAAGGCTTTGCTTATCAGACAAATGTCTAAGGGAGAGTGCCCTTAAAGAAGCACTTTTTCCTAAGATAATTTCTGTTTAGAGAAAAGAAAATGTGTTTGAATCAGTGGGTTTTAGATGCATAAACCCAGTAAGACACAGCTGTACTTCTCCCTTCTCCAAAGAAGTAAGTTTAAATCAGATTGAGAAAACAGTTAATAGTCTAAAGAGGCAGAAAGGAGCAGAAAAGTGGTTATGGTAAACACTTTTTAGACTGACCTTCTTCTCTACACATGTACATATAAAAAAACCAGGTAGATGTTACTCAAACAACAGATGAGTAACCTCCTCAGTGGTTATTCACATCCGTGGGACACCACAAACATGAACAGCCCACAGCTAAAATTTCAGCTAAAAAGTGGGATTAAAGAGCAGAGAAGGTCGATGCAATGTAACAGCCCCAGATATGAACTATGGTCACTTCCGTCCCTACCTGAACTGCTGAGGAGTGCTTTGTAGATAGCTGCAGATGGATAGATGTTATATCTATACCTGCACAGCTAGGCGGAGATCTCACAAATCTCACTCCTTGGCCTCCTAGGAAAGGAGGTAAGGGCTCTGAAAGGCCAATAAACGAAACTCTGGCAGGGGAAGCTTTTATGTAAATGATATAGGGGATCAAGTCAGATCAAAGTTTGAGCTGATCAGAAAAACAATATCCCTATAAAATAATCTAATGCGAATGAAACTGTATTTTCTAATAAGAACCCTTGAAAAATCCAAACCAGATGAAAAAATTTTGCAACACCTGATTAATATTCTAGACATTGGGCAACTATTGATTAACCCACTCTTTCCTAAACAGTACAGGGCTCCTGAAGTGTCCTGAGCATGTTATTAAAGGTTCATTTAATTGACGGGTAAGTATAAACTGATTGCAAAATTTTGGACCTGAGCAACAAAATAAGAAGCTAATTTCAAAATCATATTGAGACTTTCAAGATTTCTCATAGTATTTGACTAGAGTTAAACTCTCAGACTAGAACAATTCTTAAATTTCATCATCTCCTGATTTTTGTAATCTATGGATATATACACAGGTCTATACATTAAAAAGATGGCACAGTATGCAACCTAGTTAACTTCTATTCTGCTTACATCAAAGATGTATCCACTGAAGGACAAATGTAAACATGACTGTTGCATGAAGACCAGCCTAATCTGAATGTGTAACCAGTACTGGGCATCCACAAAACACAACAAAAAGTTGATCAGTTTTTGCCAAGTCTGTTTCATAGCGTTATAAGAGAGAAGTCATGGAGGGTAGTAAAAGGTAAACTAAACCAATATTGAGGATAGCCAGAAATCAGTTTTTAATCAAAAAGACACACTTCTAGTTTTGCAAAAGTTGATCGTGGATCATACTGCAGATATCTGTCAGGTACTTAAAAATTCATCTTCTGTTTCATTCCACTGATAAAGACACATTTGGTCAGTTCCTCACACAGTAAGATGGCCCTTAACAGAGAAGGATGTTTAATTTTCTTAAACTCATATTGCTCTAAATTTCTACACAAAATCCATCAGGGCAGTATAAAGCACTGATAGATGCACTAAGAAAATATCCTTTAAGTACACTATCACAATGTAGCAACATTTCCTACTCCAACTAGGGGGAAAAAAATGTAGGTATGTAGGTAAGAACAGTGAGATTTGAGATTAAAATATACTTTTCAACTTTTACTTGAATGTGGGAGCACGTTTAAATAGAATCCATACTTTAATGATCTGTAACAGGAAATAGTTAAAAACAGAACTGGAGGACAAAATATTCTAGATGAAAACAATTCCATCTGCAATTATCATAAGAATATACTTCATTTAAAGCTAAAATAGCATAGGCAGAATTTGAATATTTTAATAAGCAGAAACCAATTATTGAAATGCTTTACTCAAATATGAGTAAAAATTGAACAGCATGTTCAGTTAATTCTGTTGCCACTATTAGTGGCATATACTGGGTGCATCTACATTACAATTTACGTTTGGAACAGAAGTGAGCTTTTGAAGTCATCCCCACTTTCTGTACTTTGGCTCATATATCATGGAACAGTCTCAAAGAATACAGATGAGACTCTTTTTAGATGGAGCAACACTAGAAAATGTACTTCAACCACTAATGGAGTCCATTGAACCAGATTAGAGAGAGTCGGAAGTGAAACACCCTGAAATATAGATAGTGTGAACATCAAGCTCTCCACATAAACCGTTTCCTTCCACAAATGTTGGGGGTTTTTTGCCCTGCACTGTTTAGCATAGCCATTACAATCACTATTTAGACCACAAATTATGCCTACTGTCATATGCACTTCCATTTAAGTACTGCAGAGTAAACTGTATAAACAGCACTGAACCTGTTACTTATCCCTGCTCTTTGGCATCTGAACTTAAGAGTACTTAGTCTCCACAGCCCCAAGCGGACAGAGATAATCTGCTGATGCTACATTTCTACAAACCTAGTAAAAGAGCATAGGCAATATTGATTCTGAAATAGGCAACTGCACTTTCCCAACCCCCATCTTTCAACTTTCCAGGACTGGCTCAAACATTTTTGCAGCTGTGCAGAGAAGCGGATCAGAGAACTGCTTGAGGTGAAACTTGCTCAATGTGCAAGGATAGCATGAGAAGTGCCAAAGCAAGGACACATTCAGTCACGAATGCCTGAACCTAGAGCTTCCCCCAATGCCATGTGGCTCCCTGCACAGCATGCAGGAGCACTGAACTGCCATATGCAGGCATCAGGGTAAGCCCCAGAAAAATCCATGGAAAGACACAGGTTATCTTCACTAGTTCTTCAGTTAATTCTTCAGAGGAATCTGCTTTCCTCACTAACTATCCAGAAACTTAGGCTGCTAATGTAGGTGGAATGAGTGACCAAGCTTGAAATAAATGCTCATGTTTTCCCATACTGAAATGCTTTGTTAGGGTCCCGAAGTAAGCAGTCAAAATATAGCTCTTCGTGCTTGACGCAAAGTGCGTTTAATTCAAAAGAAAGCCTATCAGTGGTATCAATGAACTTCAATATATTGGATATATATCTATATACGATGTTAACATATAGTAACCAACAGTAATACTCAAAATAATTTAAGAAAATATTATGCCACCTACTTTCTCTGTACTGAATAGTGAAGTCAGTGGAACAAAACTCTGACCTTTGGATTCACTGGAGACAGTAAAAAATTCTCTTCCCTTTTTCTCCTTTTAAAATGCTAGCAATCTGGTAGGGTTGACCTTTGGAAAAGGCAAAAGTCTGCTTCTTTCCAATTCTAATAGATTAAGTCAATAACCTGAATATCTGGATAAACATTCCAATTAAGTATCAGTAGTTCTACGTAAATCTTATACAGATCCAGATGCGGAATTCAAAGCTTCAGAGGCACAAACCTTCAAATAATAAATTATATCTAAAATAACTCAGAAGTTCATTCCAGAAGAGATTTAAAATGTTCATAATTTAATAAGACATTTTTGTTTAAAGGTTTAATGAATGAAATGTAAGATATTGGCAGCTTTGCCTCATTCCACTGCTGTGAGCTCAGTAGAATTAAAGGGACAGAGGTGGGGGGACATGTATTTCAAGTCATATAAGCATGAGAAGTAGGAGTGTCTTACACATATGGTTAGCACCATTTTCTTTATTATACCGTATGCTTAGTAATGTACTTGGCTAAACATATTTTCAGTTCCAAATGCACCACTTAAGCATACTACAGAGCTCTGCAGATCCTCCAAAGGTAGAAAAGATCATACTTTCCTATTCATACCCTTTTTCTCTTGCATCAATCTAATCAGTTATACTCAAACAAAACTGCACTACTTGTGTTTGGTATTGCATTGCCAGTGTTGGCGGTCTTAAATTTCCACTCCCGTCAAACCTCCCTGCAGGTACTCAGTTATCATTTTTCCCTTCTCTATTAAATACCTAGGTTTTAGCACATCATCTAAAAGCATGGCAATGATTTGAGACAGCATGGAAGAAATAGAGAGCAGAATAATGTAGCTCTGTCTTAACACACTTCGCTGGATGGGAAAGTCAGGGAGCAGGCACTTGAAGATAGTTTTCTGCATTTTGTTACTTAAAGATCATAATTTTAATTTAATTTCTCTTGAGTTTTTGAAAAATACTTCCTTACAATGTTGTTAATCCCTCATTGGCCTAAGATACACCAAAAGTTGCTATCAGGTATCTGTTACACAGTACAAGACTTAACCATACTAAAAATGGATTCAGAGTTTGTTCAGCCTTTAGAAAACTGGAATTCACAAATGTTCAATATATTTTATCTCTGTATAAATTAATGATCAAATAATTTTAAAGCATCGCTAATCAGCAGATTGATCTATATTAAGGCTCCTCTAATTGCATCATGACAGACTGTTTCTGATCTCACCTGAACTGATACCACCCTTAAATGAAATGAATATGCCCAACATAAGTTGGGCAAGAGAAAAGATTTGAGCTTATGCCACAACTACCTTTCCAGTGCCAATGTTTCTATCATCAGTTTGCTTATCATTGCTCCAGTATCAGAATTCTTCTGTTCCTTCAACAAAGGTGAATCAATTACCAAGATGTTCCCTTTTCTGTTGGTCATAAATCTGCGTTAGAAAAAAAAGTAAAGTTTTTACAAACTTCTCAAGTTCAGCTCAATATGAGACAAATTGCCTCTTGCCAGAACAACTCAAAAATACTGACTCCAGTTTCTACTGGAATGGCAGGTGAAAAGAGGTGTCATATCACAGGACAAATGGATATGAACAGATATGAGTGACAGGCAGATGTTTTTCTGGGAGAAAGGAGATACACAAAAGAAGGGAATGTACCTTGTCTATCCAGAGATTCCTGTGGAAAGTTTTGTGGCTTATTTTATACATCTATACACAGACAGCAGGTCTCTTGGGATCTCTCTCATCATAAGCCTGTTAATTCTACTTCAAGCAGTGCCTGCCAAGAATAGTCTCCCCTGAAACTGTTACTTATGACAAAATCAGGCAACATGCATTAGAAATGCATAACATTGCAGATTTTAAAACCCATCCTGTTTGCTGTAAAAACAGAGATTTTCTTTGTGGTGTTTTAGAAAGAAGCACATCAACATGGTTCTGCAATGAGGACAACAATACATATCTAGCAAAATCATAGTCCAAAGATCTAAAATGGCTTTAAAAACCTGTCTCAAGAACTCAAACCCAACTCCTGTTTCTCTGTGGTAGCAGATAATGGTGAGGAAACATGCTTGAAACACTTGCTTCCAGAGAGTTAGCAGAACATTTCACTATTTAGGATTTAAGGAGGAGAAGGCAGGAGGGGAGACCCTTCCACCTGCTTTTGTAGCATAAGAACCACGTACTTCTCAAAGCTGGTACAGCGGAAATTATAAACATTAGCACTCAGGTTGCCTTTTTTTTAAAAAAAAAAACCAAATACAACAAAACAAAAGCAACTTTACGGGTTGTCTCTCCCAGAACTACAGGGCACTTAGCAGGAAAACAATGAAAGATGACTACTTCAAGAAGTACTGAAACCACAGGTAATTCAGAGACCAAATAACTGTTAGCAAAAAAAAAAGAAAAAAAAAAATCATTTGTGTTTGAAATAGTGATTTAGGTGGAAGACTTTTTGAGAATTAGAGAATGGCTTATAATACCCAATCTATCCCATATGAATTTTTAAATTCCTATATGAACTTTAACCGTTATCTTCTTTTCCACAAATGTATTCCCACTGATTTGCAGAAATAAGTCTGAAAACACTTTCAGGTTCTCTAGACTGAGCTGCATGCATACTTAACATTTCAGCTGGTTACTTTCTGGTTATTTATTAACAATTGTATTAGATATTACTATTGCCTCTGTTCTGCAATTCTGTAAACAACCTAGAATCTGATTTTAGGAGCAAATAAACAAAATCAGCTTCACACACAAATCTGTGAGGTGTGCTTCTAGAACAGTTTTAGCTGATGTCTCTGTTGTCTTATTTGTGGCTGCCCATGTGTAAACTCCTGCTTGTATCAACATTAGTTCTCATTTGCTCTTCTGGAGAACAAGTTCAGGGAAGTAACCTGCAGAAGAATGTTCTTTTGGGCATTAGGAACTGAGAGGCAATGCTCTGTTCTGGAGGGAATGGCAACCTTGATAGCCATTGACCTAAACCGCTGTAGAAATGATCCTGAATTTGAAAGAAGAAACAAATGGGTAGTAAATAAGGCAAAATTCAGTTTGGGGAAAACATACTCTAATCACTGACCAAATTAATGAAATCTTACATTCATTTCAACTACCTTTCTCTACATGTAATACAATAACTTTGAAGCGCTACCTATGATTGCCCTTTAAAATTCAGGAACATCCTACACTGAGAAACAGTTACCTAATTCTTCTTAATGAAATTCAGACTACAAAATCACAGAACTGAATATGCAAAGCAGCACTGACATCTGGACAGGAAATCCAGCAGTCCTGACCACCTTTGCCTTCATAACTACCAATAACCATTAACACTATCTGCATCTCTACCAAATATTACAAGCTGAGCACTGAAAAGAATTCATTATTCTCCAGGAAGAAAAAGGACTTCAAGATTGCAGAATGAAAGGAGAAAGTGGGAGCAGAACGGGAATCACTCCAAAACAAAGCTGATCAACAGAAAAAACAGATCTGAAATACAGATCTTAAGGGTTACCACAGGAGAGGAGGATGCAGTTACTGGAAAAAGAAATCAGTTTTGGCTAAATAGTCTATGTTTTCTAGTTTGTCTTTGCATTAAAGTACACAATATAGGGCATGATGTATTACTTGACTATAAATATCAAATATTGAGGATCCAGAAAAGAAACAGTGAAATATAGGATGTGACACGTTACTTTAAGTCAGTGCATAATTGTCAGAACAGTACTCCAGAAAGCAAATGAAATTTAACAGAGGTTCTTGTGTTGCCCCCCCCCCTTTTTTTTTTTAGTTTAGTCACGTTTATTGTATTACATGGTGTGTATCAGACAGCTCCTCTGAAAAATCCTTTTAACAAAGGGAAAAGAAAAGAAAGAATGGTAATTTAATTTTAGACCATTCCAGATTGATTTCTAGTCCATGCTCAGATGTCTGGAATTCAGCCAGAATAAAAACTGTATTTTAGAGAAAATGAACTAACACAGCCCATGAACAGTTTATTATCCTAAAGTTTAGCTGTTAGCTATAAATATTCCAAAATGTTAAAACTGCTGCTCAAGGGTATTTATGTGTTGGCTCAGCTTCATGTTCGTGATGGAGTCTTGACCTATTCTCCATTTGACGAAACCAACAAAATGCTAAGGAGGACAGGAGAAGCAGCTGTCCTAATATGACATTTCTTTCAGGCTTACAACCAATTTTACTCCAAGAAAGACAAAATACAGTTGATATAGAAAGACCAGAGGGCGTTTTCACTTTGCCTACTATACTCCCTTGTGAGTCCAGTGAGACTACATATACTTAGCAGTGTATGTGCTTAAGAACTTTGTTGGATTAGGTCCTGTGTCCACAATTTTAGAGCTGTGAGAAAATTGCCAGGAAAAAGCATAAATGAGTTCTGGCACAATGGATTGTGAACACAAGAATGAAGAGGCTCCCCATCATACACAAACCACCTTCCACGGCATAAAAATAGGCTAGTATTTCCAGCACTGGTTCATTAGGTAATGGAACTCAGAATAACTTTACAATTCCACTTAAGGCATAGCACACAATTTAAAAAATCCTAATAGCATTCTGGGTTCTTTCTCAGTGCTCCTATTTATTAAGCGTCTGAATGTGCTTCAGCTAGTCTGGCTGCGAGTCACATGGCAGAGTAAGCTAATGTAAACTGGGGCAGTCGTGGCTTCCCCATTCCCTTCTCCTTCCTTGAACCAGCACTCGTGCTCCTGCAGTTACATGGTAAATGATTCAGGAAGCTGATCGAGTCAAAAGCTAGGACAGAATTTCATGTTATACTTAATTTGATACATCTGTGGCCTGCTGCCAAAATGGATAGTCATGTTCTCCTCCATGCATCGTGATGCACATACCAACCGCCTCCGCTGCAGCACTGGCAGCTTTGTACCTGTAGATCCAGTTACAACTCACTGACCCCATAAAATAGTAACCTTTCCTTTTGATGGTCTAACTATAATGGATAAATACTAAGGTAAAAAAGCAGCTTTAACCACATCTGAGGCAAGGTTTCAATCAGTTCAGCTCCCTAAAGCTGCCTTACCACCTGGTCATATAAACAGTAGTGCTGGCACCAGCGAATGGAGAAATACTTGGTGGCTGGGAGGAAGAGAAGATAAAGCCATGGCAACTGCCCTGATTTAGGCCATAGCTCATTCAGATATAACCAGCCTAGTTTTAAGTTAGCTAACCTAGGTACTGCTAGCAGCCTAGCTATGCAAAAGTTATCTTTTCAGGCACATTTTGCAACATGCATTGGGGAACAGCTGCAATGATTGTTTGCTTAATGCTGCTAGCATGTTTTTAATCACGCTTATCACAATTAAAAAATTTGCTGGATTATGACTGCAGGGGAGAGAACTAATACCCATGTGATGTGGAACATTTAGTGTATTTTCTATTTTTCTCATTTTCTACTGTGCTATGTTCTTCTATCCTCTGTTCTTACCTTGCTGCTTCTTCCTCTTTCCCACCTGCAATGATAGCAGTTGCCAATCTCAAAGTGACAAATTGTTAGTACTCACACACATGAAAAAAAAAATCTAACATTTGCTGGAATATTAAACACACCAGAATAAAGCCACAAAAGAACAAAATTTTCTTGATAAACAGAGCCACAGGAGAGCTCTAACTCTGTCTAATTGCATATAATTTTGGTATTTTTAACTACTTTCACATTTAAAGTTTTCTTGAAGGGGATCAGAGATCACATCAAAATCCAAGTTACAACATTTTGTTAAGGCTACTTTCCAGAAAACAAGCTTAGCTTTTAATTTTTAAAGTAGTATTCTCCAGGGTGCTAATACATAGCTAGGGTATTGCACAGTGTTACACAGCCCAGCACTCTGTCCTTGACACTCAGGGTACTAGACTTGAAGACAGATATGACATCTATAAGCCAAAATACATAAAAAAAGAAAAATCACAGATTCAATTCATTATTAACACGAAGGCAAGGGCAACCTTTATACAGAAATTTTAAAGACAACTAAATTAAGTAAGAGTTCAGATTTGATTAAGTAGTATCTGACTTGCTGTCTTACTAGATAGGAGCTATACATTGAGCTGAAAAGTAATCTGGCCTAACTGGTGTCACAAAATTTTTTACTACGTTTAGGAAATGTAGCAAGCTAAGGAACTACAGGGTTTCTGTTGTGGTTCACCTTGTTCTGTGAGACAACATGGGCTGTAAATAACATGCCACTGATAAAAGCAAACATGTCCTCAGTAAATGGCATAGCTCATTTGTTTTGAGGGTAGCAGGAAAGGAAACAGACCTAGTTGTAACGTCACTCCACATACCACAACCTGTGCTGCTAAACATTTTGGAACATCTTTCTATTTTTCCCCCTGCAATAGAACCAAACTTTGAAACCAAAGTCTGCGCTAGGAAATACGAGCTATTTCTTGCATCCACCGTACGTTACCAAAGACCTAAACTTGATTAGCCTTATGCGCTGGCATACTGCTTACTAATACACTAAGGCACAAGTATAGATTTACTCATGCAATAACACAGGGTGGTAAGACACACCAGCAATGCTTCGTGCAGCATGAGTATTTCTGGTCATATGTTCCAGTAGCTATTACAAAAGTCAGCACTTACGCTGTTTTTCATTCACTTCTACTTCAGCCTCATATCCTACTTTTGGAAACACTGCAGTAGGCTTAATACTAAATTGGTGAGGGTGACACAACAACCACGGGAAGATGGAATTACTGTAACAGGTGAAAAAGATGAGAGGATACTCTATGGAGTACAACAATACAAAAAAACTCAGAATTAGAATGTGCTTAGCAGAAATGGCTGATACATATTTGATGAGGCTGACAAAATTACTACTTACCTCAGGGTAAGTAATAAGCACTGCATTGTTGGAACCGTTGATTTTAATAACAAGGGCTACTCACTATTATTAAGCTCTGCTGTTGCTTGTCCCTTTTGTGGAAGTCTTCCTAAACTATAATATTGTCCAAAGGTACTAAACAATTCTTTAACAAAGTCATCCAACCACCCTCACCCAATATGGTGAACTTGAATCAGTTCTTGAAGCCTAGCTTTTTGAATTCTTATTATTCTAAGTGATGTGTCCCTTGATCAGAAAATGTCAGAAGACCTGCATTAACTATAGGCAAACTTATAGAGCCATTAACTACTAAATCTTAATTCTCCACTGAAGTTAGAAATATGACACATTCAAGCATTAGGGACAACATGGTCACATGTGCTGCATCTCACAGCCACAGACAATGAGAACCAAGTCAAGAACCAAGGAGTTTGTGACAGGCCATCAACTATGATAGCTGCGACAGCAGGCAGAGGTGGGGCCCCAAAAGACATTACTACTAAAAGCAGAACGTGGTCTTCTGTGAATTAGGCATACGTTCATACTGCGGAACTGTGTCACCAAGCATTTAAAAAACTGCGGAAGAGGTCTTAACACTACTGCATACAAATGTAAAATAAGAATTTTACTGTCCATTTTAAGTGAGCAGTTTTAAGAGCTACAGCCAGCATGACCAAAACGTGTACTGCTCCAGCATACATAAGTGAGAACAACTTTGAGTCACAACAGACTATTAGGATTTGGGGTTCAAGCCTCTTCTGAGACATGTCAACCCTAAGACCACAGTATCACCTACCTGTACAAACATGGAAATCACACTGCCTCTACAGAAAAGCTCTGAGTTGTAGAACCTTGATGGTGCAGTAACATTTGGAATATTTCATTCTAATAATTAAGAGAAAAAATTGCTGATACCAACTCTGGAAATGTTTCAGTACTATTCACAATATTATTTAACTAAGATGATATGCTCTGCCATTATATGTCATCCATTTTACCAACAATGTCCATTCCTTGACAATTCAAAGCTCTAACAATGCTCCAAAGTGGCTTATAATGGCACTGATAATTTCCATAAAATGACATGGAAAACCTATTTGCAATTCCATTAACACTCTCCAACAAAGAGCATGTGGGAATGTGCTCCCTCAATTCAGGCGTGTCAGCAGTTCCTTAAACAAGAGTCAATGTTTCCATTCAAATCCCTTATTTTTCAAGAGGTTGCAGAGTCAGCCCTCAGGGAGAGAGAACTGATACTAGCAGTTTCAGGTGCTTTCATGCAATCTTGTATCTCAAAAACAGTCTTTTTTCTTTTTTCTAAAGAAAGCCTAAGCCATTAGCTCATAATATGGATGGCTGCCTTCTGGAACTGGGAGGGGAGAAAGGGGCGCAAGACACTAAAATTACTTCCAAAAGAAGATATTTTGGAAAATAACCTCTAACACCTCCACAATGTCATTTTTTTCCAGCAAACAGTTCCTAAAGACCTAGAGCTAATCTCCCTTTGGTGGCCAATGTTGACAAGCTATAAAGTGAGTCTTGGCATTTTGTGTAACCTGGAAAAAAGACCTGGAAAACCATTTTACAGCCTCATCCTGGATTTAACGAATACTCATCTGATACATCAAACAATTACATTAGTATTAAGATTCTGAGAAAGTTAGTGAAACAGTTTGAGGACAGAACTAACCTTTATTATGTGTAATCTGACTTTTATATAAAACTTAAGCCATACAATTCCAAACCTGAGTTTCTGCATCAGAAAAACTCCTCCTTGGAGCGCTCAGTGAGTTTTGGGGATTTCCTAGAACTTGCAGTACTGGTTTTCAGCAGTAGAGGAGGTCTTGAAGTGGAGTGCTTGGCTCTGTTTTGTGCTATTGAACATCTTCCTTTTAATTACCTCTTTATATAAAGATGGATGGTAGAAGCCAAAAGTGTCTGTATTCTCCTCTGCCTGCCAACCTTGTTGTCCCAGGCCACGAACAACTGACCAGGATTCAATAATACACCTGGCAGCCACTAAATCCTTCTTGGCTTGGAATGCTGAGCAGGCACTCAAATAACGTTTTGATGAGTTTCTCTGCCTTCTTATTCTTTTTCTTTTTTTTTTTTTTTAAATAATACCTCATTAGAAACCAGAACAGCATGAAATTTTTATATTTCTCAAAGACTGCCAAGAACATATAGGAGCCATTATCATCTAACACAAATGCACATAAAGAATCAATAGTGGAAAGTAAATTTTATAGACACACTTCTATAATGTCAAGAAAGTAGCACAGATATCTGTGTACTATCTCACTAATCAACAAAGATCTGACAAAAGAAGTGAAGCCAGGAATAATACACTAATCCAAACAACATATGACATCCATCAAAGCTATCCATGTTATGAAAAAAATTATGATTTCCCAGTTAAACGCAAAACTAGGTACAAAAATTTGTGTAGAACCAGAGAGTCAGTAAAGCATTAGGTGGGAAAACAGATGTCTTGAGAAACAAGTTTTACTGAGTATTCAGTGAAAAGATTTCACCACAGAGTTAGAGAAAACAATAGCCAGCAGTTCATATCTACCAGAAACAAAGCGCTGGGCATATTTGCAGTGTGCACTTTAGATGGTAACACTTGATGTGATGGAGAAAATAACTGGTGTGAGGAAACAAAAACAACACAAGAAATCTTACAAACACTAGCAAGGAAAACAGAGCATTAACCTTCACCATCACAGAGGAAAAGTAAGCAGCAGCAAATAACAGAAGTGTCAGACTAGTTTCTGTCCTTTCCATCTTTACTGGCAGAGGACAAGCAAGTGAATGAATCCTAGTGACAGACAATCATCTACTTCTCTTAAGCTCATAGTTATGCAAGATAACTGTCAAGGAAATATGAAAAACAACATTTAGTCACATAAAAAGGTTTTAAACTTCTCTTTTTTTGATTCCTTCCACTGTGCTATAGTTCCCCTTTCTTGCACACAAGACCTATTCAGAATTCGTAACAATGTATTTAGCTTTGATTTTCGTTCTGTTCCATATTTCACATGCCCTTTCTTCTCAACCTATCTTTTATGTGCTCCTTATCTTCTATTATCCATCAGCAGTTCTCATGTTCAGGATTTGATAAAAATAAGGAAAGGCTTTTTCATAGATTCCAAAAAGCTTTGGATATGGCCATGAGTACGTTGTTATGCCTTGCATCACTCTTTACTGCTCCCTTAACTGCAACAATAGCAACCTTTTGCTAGTAATTTTAAGAGTGACTTTGAATTCTCAAATCATAGAAGTGCTTTAAACAAATTATTTTTTCTATTAAAGCCACTGAATTTGAAGGAAAAGGTTCAGGCTCTCTATACCATGACTTGTTCATTTCATACCTTTTTTCTATGATCTCATAGCAATTTCTGAGACAACCCACAAAGCAGAATGTAAGGTACCCCTCAGTTCTTTGTTTCATTGACAGTCATGAAACAAACTGGAATTAGTCAGAGACTTTTTTAACCTTTGAAGGGAAACATTTTGTAAAACACAACCATTGGTATGGGGCAAACACACAGAGACTGATCTCTTTACCCACTGCAGTGGATAATACACGTTATATACTTGAATCTGCAAATACTAGAACATAAATAAGACTTGCTATGTAATCATGTGTTATATTACATTTCACAGGAGATGTATATACAAGCTCCTGCTAAAAGAGAAACTGCACTTCATTTGGTATTGACTTAATGAAGGAATTCTCACATTAATCTCTTAAGCTGTACTGCTCTTTAGAAAAACAGACTCTGTGGAAAAGAAAACCTCCATAAATCTCTTCAGCTCTTTCCAGAAAAATAGGCTTTTTGTAGCCCAGTGATTTTCTTTGCACCTTTTCTTGTGGAAACAATTAGCTTAGCAATTTTAAAGTATTAGGTGGGCCCAGCTGCAGGCTCCTGGTATCTTTCCTATTATATAGCGATGCCCATACAGAAAGAAACGAGGATCTAGTCTCATAGTACTATAATACATCAGTGGGAAATACAGAAGTGAGCTACTGAGATGTTAGGTCTTGAAGGAGCTTTCACTTACCTGAGGCCATCACAGGTTTCAGCATTTTTGCCAGATTTGTTTCTAATTCAAGACTCTTCGTTAGCTCAAGGACAAAATATTGTGTTGCAACTCACTTGACAAAATGCTTGAAACTGAACTCAAACTGTCAGAGGCACATTTACCCCCTCAGACAAGCCCTGTTAATTGGTCCTTCAATGATTTTCAAAAAATAAGTCTGAAGTCAGACCTGTTGTTCTTACTTTTGTCACGAGTGTAGTAACCAAACTTCAGACAGAAGTTCAGGTTCAAAACTGTGGCCATGGACAGCTGAAAAGTCTGTGTTGCTAACAATACTGATTCGTTCAACTGATTGTTTTGAAAGCTCATTATGGGCATGAAATCCTATTCCAGACAGCACGTACATTTTTCCAAAATGATCTTTAGCTTAATTTATACATTTCCCTTTTATTTAATCTCATGTACAATACAGTTAGTATCAGGATTCATTTCTGTCCTATATGAAAATACTTTTGCTGTAATTGGCAAGAATATCAGTATCCAAATGATTACCAGTGTAGCAATGATGATAATTACAATAACAGTAGTAAGGCCACCTGTATCTTAATTGTCTATGTTGAAAATTTAGTGCAGTTATTAGTCCGATATAGAAATAATATATGTCTGATCTAGAGCAAACAGAAATCTTTCATAGACCTGTTTTAGAGTTTTTACAGCATATTTAAACACCCTTCAAAACAAATGCAAGCATATGTCTCTGCTCTTTTGTGTAGGTAAAAGTTAATATTAAGAACAGTACAGTACAAAAATAAAAAGACTCAGTGGACAGCTGGCAACAATTTATATCCAAAAGCTCTTTACCATCTAACTGTTTGTACAAAGCCAAGTGTTTAAGAATACTCCTTTCTAAAATCAAATAAATGAAACATTATCGCAAAACTTCATCTTATATTACATCACTTTGTGATGAGCTACTTTATAGATGGCAGTTTCACACAGTTGTGTATTCATGTAAATTATGATTCATAAGAAAAATTAAGCACATAGCTAAATTTAAACGTGTCACTAGACCCTTTAAAGAAAAATAGTTGCAATCTTGTTTACTAACAAGACTTGTTTACAGAAGGTTGTGTAACTAAGCATCTTTGTGGGCTGGAATCATGTGACAGTTCCTAAAATTGTCTAGGCATAATAAGGACAGCAATATTTAATTAGAAGGGTAAAGTTGAAAGATCCTCTTAAATGGCACCCACAACATCTTCATGAACATTGTCATGCAATGCTGTAGATGAAGTAACAAATAAAATAAATAAAATACCCTAAGTAAAACTTGTAGGAAAAGATGTGCAGCTGTGCAATGTCTGGGTGCAACTTTGGAGGGTGTTTTGAAAATTTGGCTCAGAATGTCTTGTTTTACTGGAGTTTATAGCGCAACCTCACAGTCATTTATGTATAGCTGCCTGTGTATTTAATCAAAATTAATAAGCCAGATGCTTCAAATTAAAGACAGTTAAAAAAATCTATTCCAATACATAAATATAAAAGCTGAGACAGTTTTTGGTCTTAGATGCTATGAGTATTAAACTATGAAGTTTATTTACTTTACTAAATATAATCATACAAGATGAGAACTTTGAAATTTAATCTTTAAGTCATCTAAATATTTGTATGACAGCAAAATACAAAGAATTTAACTAAAAACAGTGGCAGCACAGTAGCGAGTGCAAATGCCAAACCTTTGGTCTCATTTGGTCTCATGAATAGCTTCTCAGAAATATTTGTATTTAAACAATAAATGTAAATACTGGGCCACGTTCTCTGTTGCTTTCTCAGGAAGAGACAACGATTATTCTGAATTATCATGGCAAAGTCAAGCAAACATTTCCCTTAAATATTTAAGACTTTTTCGTTTAGATAGATCATTTACAGGATAGATTTACAGGATCTTTGGTGAAAAATTCTGCCAGGAAAATCAAGTCTTACAAGTTGTGAAAATTCCAACAGCTGCATGACATGACACTTGACAAATCTGACTCCCGGTGTTGTAAAATCCTGAACGACTAAGCAAACTACAAAGTAATTGGCACCATTGTTCCACCCAAAAAAAAAAAAACCAAACAAAAAACCAAAAAAACCCACCCACCAAAACCCCAAAAGATACATTTTTCAGCCCAATCATTCTTTGATTCACACTAACTTTTCATCTGGTTTTCCATCAACTTAGTAGAGTTACTCATGATTTACCAGCATAGAACTCTTTACTCGTAAAAGAGCAACCAGATCCTTTCTGCCTAAAATATTCAGTAGGAATATTGGTCAGAAAAATACATCTTAGGACGTACGTAGGACATATGTATACGTCTTAGGACATATGTATTAGGACTACTCTTTCATAGTAAGTAGCATGCAGCAGTAGCATATGAGGAATACAGAATACTTACTTTAAGGGCTATATCCTGGTAAATACATATGTCATTATTTCATCCTAAAGCTCATTACCAGCACAGTTTAATTGTTCAGAGAAAAGTTGTTTTAAAGGTTGTTCACCATACCCCTTAGAGATGTCTCTAAGAAGCCAGCATGTACAAGAACTTCCTTATACTTATTTGCTACAAACCACATTTTCAACTCATTTCATCAGAAAAATTTAAGTACAAGGGAGAACTGGAGACATGGAGTTCTGCAAATCTCCATTAATTGTTACCTTCTAGAACATACAAAAACTTCTCCTTGAAATCAAACCACTCACTCAAGCAGACTGCAACTCTAGTAAGACATTCATAACCTGTAAAGAAGAAAATGGGAAGAAGACGACAGTGGGAACAGCATAACAAAGAGAAAGGAAGTCCACAGGACCTACTTGAAAGAGTCTACAATCACTGCATTTGTACTTGTGATTGCAGCAGAGGTCAGCATATCTGCATTGGTATTGTACCTGTGAGCTCATGGAAAAAGTAATGATGTAACAACAGAGACTTCAAAGTAGACTCAACTTCAAATTATATTCAAACTCTCCACCAGGCTTGTGCAGCCCACGATGAAATCTGTGCTGCTCTGTCCTCACTCTAACCAAAACACCAAGATCAAAGTTAGCAGGGATAGATTTGTCATGCTAACATTAATCCTTCAAATGCAATGCACACAGACTCAGTGCCTTGAGGGGGTAAGCAGGAAGAATTATTTTCCATTCACTGGTACAGAGAATGTTCAAGGGAGTACTTTTGTACCCGCTCAAAGCAAAAGCCGTTGGCAAGAAGCTACTCCTACAACTGCAATAATATCATTAACTTCCAAATATCATGAACCTGATCCCATTCTTTACTAAGGAATCACAACATACTTGGATTAGAAAAAAATAAATAAGAAAAAAATCAGTGTGAACTACTTCAGCAATAAAAAGAAAACATCATACAACCATTAATTCCCCTTCCAAAGAGATTCTGTGACTGGGCCAGAACCATTCATTCTCTCCTTGCGCAGACTTGCAGCATGACTACTAGATGTCATTTTCTGCTGTCCTAACTATTCCAAATAAAGCCAAAAGCCTCATTGACATGCTTAGCAGCTGCCTGGAAAGTCTCAATATAATATTTTGTATGAGGTAACTTGCAAGTCTGTGGCAGGATGCTACCCTACAGCATACTTTCTCATAGCACAGTACAGTCTTCTAGGTCTTAGTCCCTCATTTCCCTCACAGTTCTTTGCATAGCTCATACAGCATATTTAAGGCAGTGACCTCTTTCCTAGGTCTACATCTTCTCATGAAATTCAAAAGGTTTTTAAAAATTCTCAGCACATCCAAAGAGCATACTAGCATACAACGCAGTGACTGGCAGTCATTTCCATACACTACATACTGCTTCTCACTAGCAAGAGATTAGCAAGCTCAGATATTTATTAGCAGGAAGAGTTTCATGTAAATTAACTGTTGAGTATTTATTTTGAGTTTACATAAATTCTACAGTCAGGGTTCAATGCCATACTATCACAGGTAGATTACTAACAATACTGAGTTCGCTAGCTCAAGACTTAACTGAACAACATCTATGCAAGCAAAAATCACAGCAGTAATAATGTAGACATGCTCATAGGGAGCCTACAGAGTCTGGCACAGAATTCAGGTCTCCTCTTACTCTTGAGGCTTCCTCCTTTGCTCATCATTTCTCTATGTTCCAACCTTCTCGAGAGCACTTCTCTTCAGCAGATTTATACGCACAAGCAATTTAACTATAAGCAAGGGTGTCCAAATACAGCACACCTCTGAGAGGACTTGTTTCTTCCTTCCTCAATGAGGAACTCCCACTGCTTCCTGCTGAGACCTTTGCGATTCAGGTCTTACACTTCTTTTCAGTAGATAAGGCACTTTGCTCTGCTTTGTTTTTCTACCACTGCTTTTGAGAACTGCTTGAGTTTTGTCCTAATCCAATACACTGTATCAGTGGGAGAAATCAGAGCTTACCCTTTGTTCTGATACAGAAATACATGTGTTCCCACTAAAGCAACTTCACTACTCTTTTTTTTTTTTTTTTTTTGCACTACATTGTGTATAACTATTAATAGAATTCAACCTGAACAAAATCCTGTTGCTAAGATTTGGTATGGCACCAGGTGGAGCAAGTACGTAACTACACTTTCTCACTCCGTTTCAATGGATGGTACTCCATCACATTCAGCTGAAGTTCTCCCATGACCTACAGAATTCTTTGGAATATTCTAACTTGATCAGCTCATTTTATTCCTTTGATTTCCATCTTCCTCTGTGAATGCAGTCTGTTACTAGGGATGTTTCTCTTCAGGTTTCCTACACAGGGATATCAGCCATTGTGCCCATGTTCATACTAAACTACAACTGAAGAGCCTCTGTTTTTTCTCGTCCGTTTTGAGCTATTTGGTATTGTAGCCTCAATCTGTTTTTATCTATTTAAACTTCTATCATTAAACTGTGGGGATCTTTTGGTAAAGAACACTAAGAAGCTTAGGCAGGGCATATCAGTTCAGCTGATACAGTCCAATGAACAACATTAGCTAAATGCAGAAACCTCTCTAAAGCCAGTATAATTTTGCATTGCCATTAAACTACCTCTATAGCTAGAGATATGAGTAACAAAAGCCATCTACAAGAAGAAAACAAAACCTCTCAACTTACAATCAAAATCTATCTTGAACTCCCTCAGGAAATAAAGGAAGATATATCAAGAAAAAGAACTTTTACTCTACTTGTCCCTTTTTTCTCTTATTGACTGGACACAGTTAAATTAAATGCAAACTCATTAAAAAAGGTACATAAGACACAACAAATATTCTTTGAGGGCTCATTGTAATCACTGTGGTCTTGCTGCAGTCGCTGGTGCCTGAGCAAGAACTCAGGCCAAAAATATCATGTACAGAAAAACATTGCAATGCTGTGATTTCATGCCTAGTGTTACCTTATGGTTTAAGTAGCTCCCTTGGCTCTTACACTTGTAGCAATTAGAATTTCCAGACAGCTCAGTGGCAGATATCCTAGGTGCTCTCTATATTGCAGCACTAACTGGCAGATGGCAGTCAATTCTTACTGTGAATGAATTAAATTCACTGGTATAACACATGGCTGTAAACCTAAAGATTTTTTTAAAGCTTTCAAAGTTTTCATTCTGCCTTTTATAGTTACAAAGCAACAACAGTCAGCTATGTGACGTAATTCTCAATTTTTATCACGGGCTAAGACTTACAGTAGGATATGCAGGTCCCTGTGCTGCTGTTTCTGGATTTCATGAATACACTTCTACACTTTTCCTCTCGTGCTAGTCTTTTCAGCAATCAGGTTATTTAAACATAGTGGAACACTAGCTACTGAAGAACAAATATGTGCTTGATCAGAAGAATGGAGCATCAGACAAAGAAGAGGGATTGCCTGCCGTATGTTCTTGATTTATTGGTCTAGTTGCCTGAAGTTGGAATTGTATCAGGATTGTATCCTACATCAGAGAGACGATACACTTTTCCATTACCAGAAGGGTACTTAATAGATCCAGATGACAAAGGTTAAACTATATGTATGTCAATTTTGACAGCTTCCCTTCTTCTTATGACCTGAAGTCCATGAGGACTGCAAGTAATTAGCACTCCAGAAAAGTCAGAGCTCTAGGCCTTCAGTGGATTTCTCAGGCCGTTTTTGTGAGCAGATACTAATTTTGGAGTTTCAAGTTACACTGTGGCATTATTATACTTTGTCGCATTAGATATCCCTCTTCCCTGCCCACTACTAAAATTTGCAAATGTGAATCCTGCTATTGCAATTAACTACATATTCCAACTCCCTGCCTGTCTGTGCAACAGTTAGCTGGGCAAACAAGCAGCTGAATGCATTTTAAACACACAACTGATTTTTGCAGATGTATAAGGACTTTCTGTCTATTTCTGACTATTGTTGGTTGCAACCTCTAAGCTGCTCCTCTTAACTTCAACACCCACCTATAACGAACACATCTGATTTACAAACATTCAAATACATTTAAAAATAAATATTATCAGAAAAAAATCAGACAATGAGGGGGGAAAGAGGAGTGAAGGTATAACTTAGTAAACAAAAGGGGAAATAGCTGCAGTCAAGGCCTAAGAGCTTACCAGGCACTTTATTAAACTGCAATGCACTACTTTACAGTGCTCTTAAAATATGTTAACACTATATCACAGTTCCCGGCAGCATGAAGTCTTTCCAGAAAATGTGTCATCACTGTATGCAGCATATTTTATAGCCAGTATAATTTCATTTTATTATATCCAATAATATTTTTCTGAAATTCTAGGAAGTCTCCCCACAAAAGATAAGTAATGACCATATTTTAATCAGCTGGCACAAAGTCTAACCACCATACTGCAGAAAAAAAAGCCTTTATTACACCAAAATGTCCTCAGTTTCATTTTGCCTCTGTGGAAGAAGTCGTGAATAAAACCTGCAAGAATCTCATTCAAGTATTACGTAGCACAAAACCTTTCAACTGTGAAGTTATTTAATTCCACGACTGATCTCTACAGTTTAACTATTCTCGATAGAAGAAGCTGAATAAACTCAGAATCCTACACATTCTACTATTATCGCAAGAAAAATCTAAAATTATGCTAACAAAGCCTGAAATATATGTCATTTGTTTCATATGTCCACAAGCATTCTGAAGAGATGAGCTGTACACCTCTAAGTAAAACAACATAATTTCCCTTTTCTTACCAGTCTTGGATTTCTGCTTTGCAGTCTGCCCGTGATTGGGAAACGTTGCTGTGGAGCCTGGTATAACTGTTCTTTCCTCTAAATCAGACTCTGGGATTGTAGTACAGCCACCTAGTTGAAAATGGAAGAACCTTAATGTGGTGTTTACGTAACAAAACAAATTCACCGGTGCATAATTAAGGAAAAGAGGTGATAAATTAACTGACAGGAACACATAAAAATGAAATAGTCTTTGCTTTCACTTCACAGAAATGTTTGTTAAAGAAAACTATTACCATTGTTTAGAAGGCTGATTACGCCTTAATGACCTCTCCCTACTAGTAATGCTGGTTTGAAAAAAGTTTGAATGTATTAAGACCAGAGAATATGTAAAACTGGTTCCACACAGAAGATAGAAATAACGTGATTTGTGTTAAAGATCAGATTACTGGGAGCTAGTTTTGTAATAAAAGTAATTAAGTGCAAATGAAATAACTTTATAAAGTCAACAAACCTTATGAAGATTGTTAGCTTGCCACAGAGAATGGCATATGATGATACTTTTTGGATAGGCTATTAAATACAGTATTTTTATTACTTAGTGCTAGAGATATGGAAACACAAGGACACTTTCACTGTCCAATAACACACTGCACTGGCAATGCCTTAATCGTAAGTGATCTTAGGATGCAGGGCATAATAAATTCTTTGTATTTTGCAATATTGCTTTCCAAGTAGTTCATTATAGAACACAACTTAAAGCTTTCTCTTTCAAACATGTTTAAAGGCCTATGTTTAAAATATGAAGGGAGGGACAATCTAGTAGCAGTAAGATAGCTGCAGTAGCTTGCAGTGGAACAGGTTGATGTAAATTAATTTCAAAACAGCTGTGAACAGGACTTTGGAGGACATGTCACTGTTCCACAGCAAAAACATGGCCTTACAGTAAGTGCATTGCCAACAATATAGTACACAGCTGAGCTGCATCTCTTTCTCATAGCCCTCCCAGGATCACCACTAGCAAGCAAACAAATCCATGTACTTATTGTGTTCTGAAAGCACGTGTTTATAAACAGCACATCAACTCCCAGTGGAGAGCACAGACTTTTCACCTTTATGTCAGAGTCGTTCTGTTTTGAAAAGAAATGTTCTACTCCAAGCCTCATAACTGGTGCATCCAATTTGCTGCAACACAGGCTATTCTCTCCTTACAAACTAAATGAGTAAAACAGTTGCTAAAAATAAGGTTGCATCCCCAAGTAGGAAAGCTGCAGTTTCCCCAGCAGTTTCAGAAGCACTGGTCCTGCAGAAATGTATCACACTGTCTAGCTAGGGTAAAGCACGGCAGCTCCAGTGAATCCTGTGAAAACACTCATTCCTACCAGCTCAAGAACTGATACAGCATCCTTTGTTCCTAAGGAAGAGGAAATATAGAAGCTACTGTGTTCCAGATACACCCTGACAGAAAGTGTAAGATACAGCATGAGTTTTATGTTTGATTTAGAGCAACCAAATTTTTTCAGTTAGAAAGGAAGGTTAGGAGTGAACGTGTCAGCAACGTGCAGACTCATGACCCATGACAGCTTCAGATATTTAGGGTACCTGCTATGAAACTGAAAGAGAAAATGGGAAATTAGAAAAATGTTTTAATGTTAAAATACTGTAACACTGGGGCAATGTCTGACATTGCATTAAATATAAATGTACGTACACCCTAAATGAAAATAAACATCAGTAAACTAATACTTCTGTTCCCATTTGCAAATTGTGACTAAAATGTAAACTATGAGATTTGATGAAATGGAAACCACTGCTTTAAAAGTCAATTTAAATATTTTTCATTCTTATTCTTCAGATAAAATCTACCCTATTAAACAGTAATCTGTAAATACAGGACACAAAATTAAGGTTTCTTGCACAAAAGAACTACTAAGAACGGCATCATACATTTTAAAAGTTTTTATAACATTTTCTAACAGCATGAGTGAAAACTTGCCTAGTCTATGAGCATCTCTTGAAATTTTACACGGAAATAAAAGAACTTTTACAATGTTCATTCTAAAACCTGAAACTCAGTAACTTACATAGTCTTGAGAATTGATGGCTTTTGATGCCAAAATATTTCATTAGTCATCAACGCTGACAGTAACTGAATAAGAGTCAGAAAAAGGTCTATTTGCCCTTAGGTACAATGCACTACTTGCTGAAAGGAAACAAGACTTCCTGCTCTTGATTTTGATGCAGGAGATTTGTTAAGATTTACTTGTCATCTGATACTATCAGAAGTTACTAAAATTAAAAGCAAAATTCACTTCTTCATAACTTCACTTCATAACTTTATCTTCCTGACAGAGAACAGTGAGGACTGAAATGTTACCAGTGATAGACTATTTTACATACAAAGAAAGTGTAGACAGAATACACAGAGCAATAGTATCAGCATCAATATTAAGAGTAGTAATTGTTCTTACTTCTGCAACAATACTAATAACTGTTCCCTATGAATTGTTCTTTAAATACTATTGTTTCATAAAGGCATTCCATGTGCGGAGAGCACTGTTCTCGGTGGGGCAGGATTTGATGAGGACTCTTGCACAAAAACTTATTTAAATGAATGCCAAGACAAGAAAGCAAGATAACAGTGATATTTTTAATCTTTTGAGGCAATGAGGCTTACATGATCAAGGCCTTTGTGCCCCCGCATTTCTATCTTACTCTTTTAATACCAGTATTACCTTCTAACTGAAGGAACTACTAGAATTTGCTGAACTATGTCTCTTAGCTTGTTCGGATGCCTAGAACTAGGTAGAACGACTGGACCCTCATCTACACATCAACCTGCATCAACATAAGTGGTATGTGCTTCTTCCAATGGAACCAATGGCAAATTCCATTTTCTTGCTCCAATAGGCACAGGTACCCATCCTCAAGATAATGATGAATACCCTTGACAACATGCTATGATTCCCCACAGGAAGAGTGGAGACCACACTAAGACGATCGTCACACTGAAAGAATCGCAATGTTCAAAGTAAATTGTAAGCTTTCACTAGACTAAAAAAGACACTGGATAAGGCACAAATATACACCACTGAATATAATATTTAAACCACAGTATACCAGGATTTTGCAATTCAAAAACATTTTACAACTCAGAAGGACAGCTATCTGAAAAAAAGAACCTTTCCTGCTAGGACTCTAAACTTCTTCATTTCATACTGTAGGGGTTCTATTGAGGGTACCTACTCTGACTTCTCTGGTCAGAGACTAACAGAATTTTTACTTTAAGTAAAAAAAACCTCTTTGAATTCTTGTATATCTCTGTATAAATTTCAAAAAGTACCCACTGAATGTCCATTTTAGCAAGCATTTAAAATTTTTATGCACCTGGAATACTAAAAGAAATCAGAGCAGCAGAAAAATTCACATTCATTGATAATGAAGTGAATAGTACAAATCAGAAAAGTGAAATATTTAAGGAAAAAGGGGGAAAAGAGAGGCAGGAATAGTAGTACATAAATCTACACACTGGAAATGATCCAAGTTGAGAAGTTCTCCAGATGTCAGTCTGTAAACAGTGCTTCATAAAATGAATTTCCCCATTAATTGTTGGCAGGAATAACTTCTAGAATATGGTATTACATTTGACCCACTCTTTTGCCCTTTTCTGTGTAGGTAAATTCTTGTCTGACATCACAGATGTTTTATCAGTTGTGATAAATCCAAGAAAGCAAGCTGTGGTCAGCAAAACTGTTTGATAGGGTACAACATGCATAAAATTACACTCAAGCTAATAGTGAACTTTGTTCACCAAAGGAAATGAGACTTCTCTTGTTTATTTTCACTACATCTGTTTTTGTAACACATTTCGTTCTTAAGTTGGAAAAAGACACCCACGCCCAAAGGAAACAAACATATAATACATACTGAACAAAAATTAAGTACTGACAGTTTTCCTACAGGTTCCTATCACCTTGTTTTTACACATTTTAACATGGCTCTAAAAGTTGAAAAACAGGAAAATAAAAGTAGTATACATCTAAAAAATGAAAACGTACTTTGAGGGGAAGACTATTTGGGTTTCCTCTTTCTCTTCCACTCCATCACAATCTAAACTATGCATAAAGTTTCCATTTTCCTCTGAAATTAACTCTTACAAGAGTCTACAGAAAAAAGAAAAAGCAGCTTCCTGAGCAGGCTTTGGCAGCAAGAGAGTCAAAATGTGAGCAGGAAGCTCTCTAAACAGCGGGTTTTGTCATCCATGTGTATACCATTATACAATGGAGATAATCTAAACAGCAAAATTAATTCATAGAGATTCCAAAACTATATGCAAAACCCTGTTCAGTTGGGTTTTCTGTGCTGTCCATAATTTTTAGGGAAGTGTATACTAAAAATGTAGTCTAAGGCATTAGAGATTATTCTTTCTAAAACAGAGTTAATCAGTTACTTCTACTGATTCTGCTAGCTACATTTATTCAAGTCCTGTAAATTTTATTAGGATCTGCCCATCAGAAAGTTGCTCGCTTGTTGAAGTAAACACTGCATGCAGGCTTTGTAGATAGATAGTGCTATTGCTGCTTTGTAGAACGAAGACAAAATAATAAAATCTATAGAAAAAAACAACACATATTTGAGTGTATGATGAGGTCCAGGGAACATTTATTCACATACCGGGTCTGGATTAGAGTCTGTCATTTGAATAGACACATTCCAGGAATGCAAGCATATTTCCATTGCAGAGTGTAAGGGGAGAGGGAAAGGATTTATTTTTTTTTTTTCCCCCTAAATGGGTGTCTGATAATGAACACGGTTACAATTCGCAGCAGAAAACAGTTCAGATATTCACTAGCAAAATGTAGAGTTGCTAATTACTCACTTATAGGTTTCGGAACATAGCACTTAAGTCTAATAGCGTGGCTACAATTGCGCAGTCACAAAATTCCATTGTTTTGTGCCTGATTTGACATAACCAAATTCAATGAAATGATGGAAAATATTTCTGTATTACATTCCATTAGAATAATAAATTAATGAAAAATCATACCAACTGAACATGCAGTTCAAGATCACCAAAACGTATTTTCAATGGGAGTACACAGAGACATACCAGACTGCTGTTTTGCTTTACCCTTGTTTTACTGAAATGTTTCTTAACAAAACTTCCAGTTCATAAATTCCATAGCTTGTCCTATAATAAGTTGCCACTATTTGCATTAAGAGCTATGCAGAGATAATTCGCACCAATTGTGCGGTGTCTGTTTGAGCTTGTAGCATGTTCAAATATTTTGAACATGCCTGAATTCATAAAATCTTGACCTAAGAAGTTCAGGGTACTTTGGCAGTATAACCTCTTTATGGGAGCAACTATGCTGTTTAAACTGTCAAATTGTCTTGGCCATTCTTCCAGGATGAGGTTCAGTGCATGTGGTATGCAAGTCATACAAATGGCATTGGGAAACACATTGCTAAGAACAGATCTAACAGCTGTTTTCATTAAAGAAACATTATTGGACATTCAGCCAAAAACACAATCAAAATCAACATTCAGTAGTACCCTTACTAACGCAGGACTGAGAATGCAATAAAATTAAACTATATAATGCCATTCAGTATCTGAAGTCATTTGTTACTCAGTATGAACAAAGGATGAATGATGACAGTTGTGCTTCAACCACGTAAGTGTACTGTTCCATCCAACAACCTATTCACCTGATAAGCACGGACTGCCTGAAAAACATGCTCTGTGTTCTGGTTTGTGTTGGGAGAGGTAATTGTTACTGAGTTTTGTAGTGCTTGGAGGACTTCCATCTGCCTTTATGTAACAGCATAAAAAAAATCAGCTTATAACAAGAACTTTTCAAGGGGAATATCAACTCCTGACAAACACCATAACAATAAAAATCATTGTATTTTTCAGAGTACACCACCTCACATAACACCTGGCGTTTTTTGTTGACCGGGTCTCACATCATCTTCCCCTTATTCCATGTACCACTAGGTGTAGCTTTCATTTAGCATAACTAGAAAAGGTTTTCTTTCAAAATGCTTAAATACAGCAGTAGCAGAAGTTATAGAATATACTAACATCAACACATTTTCAGGACAACATTCTTCATTCAGTAACAAACTCAATTTCATGCTACCCTTTTGGGGGGCAAGAGGAATATGCAAGGGTTTTGTCATTATTAGTTTTGTTTTACATATATAAATTCGTTTTGTGCACATAAATATACATCTATATGTATTAGGATATATATATGAAATATATAAAGAATTTTATACCAAATATTTTGTTTTCAGTAAGACTTTCTTCCAACTCTGTAGAGCTTGTATTTATTGCATTGTTTCAGTAATGCGCAGTGGTAAGGAGGCTACTACATCTTTAGACTTTTCTACCGATTTACATCAAAAACTTAAATAGGTAATGCTCCCTTTGATAAACATTTTCCTAATTATTTTTTCTAAAAGTGTATTCAAATGAATTTCTACTGTCATTTTGGGTTTCTATCTGCCAGCACACCCCAAGAGAACACCTGAAAGTCAATGTTCAGAGCAGCTGGGATCTCCGGAGCATGCTTGTCAAAAATACGTTCACAATATTGTCTTTATGTAGTCTCTAACCTTTCTTCAGTGTACACTGAAAGGAGACAGACTAGAATTGACTGTTGTAACCTTGATACCAAACCCTCCTGGTATTCACCATTCTAAAAAGTTTAGAGAAATGTTTTGCTCCGATTCCCATTTAAAACACTTACATTTCCTGGAGCACATGTATGAAGCATTCTTCAAGCTGAAGATGCAAGCATGCAGACACATATATAGACACTATATATTTGTATGTATATGTATACACACACAAATTTTGGACTTATTAGTGAAGAAAGAGCAAGCCCTCATTCCCTGCAGTCTGAAGTTGAAGAGGTAGTAAATGTTTGTGGTATGGTTTGCAGTTTTGTAACCTATGAGTTACAAAAGTGTTCTGTCACACAACCATACTGCAAGACTTTCAAGGTCAGTATTCTTAGACTGGTTCAGAAGAACAGACACCTGTTTACCTTCAAGGAGACTGAGGCATATTGACCTAAGCAAAACACTGTTTACAAGCTCTTAACAACAAGAGGAAGCTCAGTAATGCAGGTTAGTGAAAATGGGATTTTTGTCCCAGCTGTGAACGTGAAATAAAAGATAACACAATTTGCTGCACAAGGCCTTGTTATGCAGGGTCTTTGGGGTGTTTGAGACAGCCTTGATGGAACAGTAGTCACACAGCACTATTGTGATGGGCTACTGAAAGAGTAGTATACAGAATTGGTCAATTTGGAAAAGGATTATAAAGTAGTGTAATACACAAAATGTAAAATTTTAGCTACAGAAAACCAAGCTCAGATTTCAGTAGCAATTGCAATTGCTTTAATATTATGAAAGAAATTAATATTATCAGAAATGGTGTTGTTATGGAAACAAAAGAAGATACAAAACCCACAGAAATAATCACAAGATGATAAAAGAAAAATGCTCCAGAGTGATGATCAGGAAAAAGGTGAATGAAATTCTGAAATCCACCTGACAATGTTCCAAATAAGGATCAAGAAAGTAGTAATACTATTGAACAAGGTACTGGTAAGACATCTGGAATACTGTCTTCAACTCTTGTTACCATGTTCATGACAGATTAAATAAATGTGGAAAAAGTCAGCTGAAGATCATACAGGAATCACTTACCTTATTGACACGAGCAGATGACCAGTCTTGCTTAGCTAAGAGGACGAAAAATGGAACAGAGTGATCTTTACCAATAACGCAATTAGGCCAGAAATACTTAGTGTCTGGCAAAGTAAAAGACACTCTTAGAACAAGAAGGAATTGATCATAAATTAATTTTGACTTGCAGTTAGGTTTCTGACTACCAAGAGAGCAAGGGCTTTGAACAACCCCTAAACAGAAACCATGGAAGTAAACAATTGTATTTATGAATGGGACTAAATTACCTTATTCTAACACAGAGATGGAGTTTCTGAACCAGGAATTTCTTTTCTTCCTTTTCCCCTCCCCTCCACCCCCTCCAAATAGAAGATATAGGGAATACAGGACAAAACAGATATAGATTTATCTATTAGTATTCTGAAATTATCCAATTATGTGTTAGCTAATTACGAATAGTTATCCAATCATGAATTACTATTCTCTATTTATCTAACAGTATTTTCACAGCTTTCAAAGTGAACATGAGACACCACAAGCGGCTTGTCATACAACTTTCACTTCGTACTTCAGATTTTAGGGTACCCAGTCACAGTTACAAAAATGTTTTTTTAAAATGAGTAACCCCTTGTCCCAGTCAGGCTACAAGATGATCCTTAAAAACTAGATAGTTGATTGAGAGAATTAAATAAGCATAAGGCATAAAAGTAGCTGACTCAGAGCATCTCTGTATTCTACTTGCTCTGTCACTTACTTTACTTATCTTGGACAGTAGCAGCAATGTCAGCTTTTAAATAAGATGAAACAGAACAGTTAATCCTGTGCCTTCCCATATAAAAAGCCACTTTCTTTCAGACATAGCATTTTATTGTAGAAACAGACCTTGCTTTTTACCAAAAAAAAGCAGGTTGGATTTGAACACAGTTCTCCCTAAATATCCATTATGTTCTAGTGGATGTAATTCATTTGATGACATTAGCTAAATTGAGTCTCTCTCTCCTCTCTGAAAAGTTCAGTGCCAAGGTTCTCCTGAGTTATGAGAGGTTTTTGGGAGCGTGGTTTCTCATATCTTCAGATACCTTGTGTTTGGTAGAAAGGTACTTGGCAGTTTTGTGAAGTCGGTTCTCTTTAAGGTTTATCACGTGAAACACCCCAATCTCCTGGCTACTTCTGAAAATTCTTGCAGAGGATACTATACAAAATGTTTGCTTCTATCAGTAACCCCAGTAATGGAACATCACTTTTATCTTTCAGTTGTATCATTTTCATAACATTTGAACGCTATTGATGTTAGTAAAATTGCATGATTTACACAGATATAGATGTGGTACTAGTGAAATAATGAAATTCTATGCAGTTTGTAGAGTAAAATTTGCTGAATAGGAAGTTCTAAACAAAGGAAAAAATTCTGTCTGCAGGATAAGATGTAATTTTAAAGTATTATGTACAGTTCTGTGCTCTATTCTTCCAAATAAACTACATTAATTGAATGGCATTATGATCCTAAATGGAGCCAAAGTTGCCTTTTTTTTGATTCCTCCCAAAATCAATCCCAGAGATTTTAATGTTGTAAAAGATTGAGCTAACACAAGATAATACTTGGATTTATTTGGTCAGTGGAGTATAAATGAAGTATTAAATACTAGTGGGATTAACGTAAATATAAGTAATGTATGTTTTTTATTGCAGTATTGGAGCAAAGAAAGGTTATTATCATTTGATTTGTTCTTAGCTCCTAGTACAATTCATAAAAATCATAGCTGGTCATTAAGTAAAAGTGACTTTTTTTTTTTTTTTTTTTTAGACTAAACAACTACAATGTTGCTCAGGTTTTACATGTTATGGACAAATCTGATACTTGGGTACAACTGAGAAAGTAGAAATTTAGAATACATGAAAACAATGTGCTATCTTTGATACAATTAACAGGAAAGCAGGTATTTTCAGCAAAAGTTGCATTTCAGACGTGGAAGGGACCTTCTACGTTATAAAAAAGAGAATTCTCTTTCTCTCTTATGACTACTTTGACTCCTAGTGCCCAAAGGATCTATATGCTCTTTATCTTGGAAAGGCACCAGGTAGATGTTTATTGGGTTTATTTCAATAACATTAGAAGAGGATGCTTGTATCCGTGTTTATTTCATCACTTGAGTTGCCTATTTCCAAGTAGTATCTGGAGATACAGAAGACCAGAGGCTAGTTCATTACCCTCTTAAAAATACAATGTCTGATTACTTGTATTAAATTTCAGCACTTGGCATTTTATATCTTGTAGTCAAGTGTCTCTCCAAACGTAAATTTAGTAAGTTTGCTTGCCAAATACTTTTGGGAACCAGAATTGCCAGAACTAGAGTTTTTAAGTGTTTACAATATCACTGCTCTTTTTTTTAATGAAGTATTTTCAATAATACTTTGGTCCCAGAATCTTTACATTTTTTATTTTCCATTGTGAACTGATGGTTTACTTCCTACAGCTGGTTAAAGTAGCCAGGTAGCCTATTTTTTGTGGTGTCTCATGTTCACTTTGAATGCTGTGAAAATACTGTTAGATAAATAGAGAATAGTAATTCATGATTAGATAACTATTTATAATTAGCTAACACATAATTGGATAATTTCAGAATACTAATAGATAAATCTATATCTGGGTCCATCTTGGAGCCAGCTGGCATTAACTTTATGGGACACAGGGGAAGCTTCTAGCAGCTTCTCACAGAAGCCACCCCTGTAGCCACCCCCGCTACCAAAACCGTGCCACGCAAACCCAATACACCATGTGTATATTGGAAGCTGCTAGAAGCTTCCCCTACGTCTGATAAAGTTAATGCCAGTGGGTTCCAAGACGGACCCGCCGCTGGCCAAGGCCCAGCCCATCAGCAACAGTGGTAGCGCCTCTGGGATAACATAGTTAAGAAAGGGAAAAGAAGTTACAGGGGAGTAGCAGTTGCAGCCAGAGAGAGCGGAGTGAGAAGATGGGAGAGAAACAACTCCGCAGACACCAAGGTCAGGGAAGAAGGAGGGGGAGGAGGTGCTCCAGGCGCCGGAGCAGACAGATTCCTCTGCAGCCCGTGGTGAAGACCATGCTGAGGCAGGCTGTCCCCCCGCCCCGCAGCCCATGGAGCTCCACAGTGGAGCAGATATCCACCTGCAGCCCGTGGAGGACCCCACACCAGAGCAGCTGGATGCCCGAAGGACGCTGTGACCCTGTGGGAAGCCCACGCTGGAGCAGGCTCCTGGCAGTACCTGCACACCCGTGGCCCCGTGGAGAGAGGAGCCCACGCTGGAGCAGGTTTGCTGGCAGGACTTGTGACCCCGCGGGGGGCCCACGCTGGAGCACTTTGCTCCTGAAGGACTGCACCCCGTGCATGGGACCCATGCTGGAGCAGTTCGTGAAGAACTGTAGCCCGTGGGAAGGACTCACGTTGGAGAAGTTCGTGAAGGACTGTCTCCCGTGGGAGGGACCCCACGCTGGAGCAGGGGAAGAGTGGGAGGAGTCCTCCCCCTGAGGAGGAAGGAGCGACAGAAACAACGTGTGATGAACTGACCCAAACCCCCATTCCCCGTCCCCCTGCGCCGCTCGGGGAGGGGGGAGGAGGTAGAGAAAATAAGGAGTAAAGTTAAGCCTGGGAAGAAGGGAGGGGTGGGGGGAAGGTGTTGTAAGATTTGGTTTGATTTCTCATTATCCTGCTCTGATTTCACTAGTAATAAATTAAACTAATTTTTCCCCAAGTCGAGTCTGGTTTGCCCGTGACAGTCATTAGTGAGTGATCTCCCTGTCCTTATCTCGACCCACGAGCCTTTCGTTTTATTTTCTCCCCGTCCAGTTGAGGAGTGGGAGTGATAGAGTGGCTTTGGGGGGCACCTGGCATCTAGCCAGGGTCAACACACCACACCATGTTACAGAACCAGACAAAAAGAACATGCTAGAATCCCTAATTCTAGGCTATAAACACTAATTGTTTTGGGAGGTTAACTTGAACATTATTTGAAATTGGCTTTTACTGTCTAAAACCATTCTCAAATGAAGCTAGAGTTTTGCAAATGTGGATATGCTTCAAATTATTCGGTGGACTTTTCCCTATGAAGCTACTGATTAAAATAGCACCATGGCTGCTGCTCCTCCTATACTTCAGCAATGTCACTCCTCCTTTACTGGTTCTTTTTAAATTCCACCTCTTCCTTCTTTAAACCCTCTAGCCACAGCACTAACATATCATGTATACTTTTCTTCTCTACTCATACATCACTTGAAAGAAACTAACTTAAGTCCAAATACCTGTATCTGAGTGGCAAACCAAAGATCATCTAACTGTAGTTTGCTGCCATCAAACCTATGATCTTTTACATTAACTTCTTTTGACAGTATTTTTTAACAAAAGTTTAGTAACAGCATGAGCAATTTCTGTCTCCAAAATATGCATAATATTTAAAGTTATTCTGAATATTTTAGAGTCAAATTGACTACAAACACTATCAAATATTATCCTCTTTATGTCTTAGACAGCAGAAATATTTCATATGAAATATCAATTACATCTTTTTGACTGATTTTTTTTTTGTCTCACTTGATATCAGCTTTTAAGCTGACAGCACCAAAATTCATCCTGACCTCAGTAAGATCCAAATTCCTTCATTAAAAGAAATAACTTGATGGGAGACAATTTCTATTTAAAAAAAAACACACCAAAAACCCCACAAAACACATACCCCACAAAAAATCCCACTATGTAAACATCATGCTATTTAATTTCCTTGCATTAAAAGTCTGTGTTCGTATAAAGAATTTGTTGTATAGCCAAGCTCACTGAATGTCTCTGGCATTCTGATTCTTCTGCTTACTCAAAATGACTGAAACTGTAAGTTGTCTTGGCTCCTCTCCATAAAATAAGCTTAATGACTTCATACACAGAATGACTAAAGGCCAAGGATACATTTCATTGGTAAAAAAGTGTTCTCTGTCCCTTTGCTTTAATTTGGTCATGTCTACAACACCAAGTAAAGCAGAGCAATAGTAGTCTGTCTTGAGAGTGAAAGAGTTCACGTTGAGCTGTCAGTGTCCACACTGATCATGTTTAAAAGGTTTTTAACTCTGACCTGTTCTGAAACTTCAAATTTTGTTCATGATTTCAAATTCAACAAACAGTTCCCTACAGGTCAATGTACTTTCCTCCTCACATAAAATTTATTAAATCAGACCAGTATCTAGAATGCAACACATCCCGCAACAGTCTATGAGTACATGACAATACATTATAGGATTTTAAAGACTTCAGAAAGCTTATTTTAATTGAGCAGTCATTTCAACATATGCTCATGAAGTTTTCTTCTATGTGTAACTACCTACCGTTTCACAGACGGACTCATGAATAACTTTAAATATAAGATAAAGTGATTAAATGGTTATTATTATGAAGCACTACAACATTGACATTAAGACACTAGCTATACTTCCTTCATATACAGAAAAAATATTTGTTAGAAATACTAAGCAAGAAACTCCATTGACTAAGTATAGACTTTTCCTTTCTAAATGACCCAGAACTAAAAGCGAAATTGGAAAAGACATTGTCTAGATAATGATTTGCCCAAATAGAGTTACTGAAATCCAGATTTAGTTTCCGTATGTAGTCAAATAGCCTGCAGGTATAATATCTTCAGCTGGCACCAGGCTTAATGCTTTTTTATCGATCTGCCCATAGCTTAAGTGCACACATAAGGATATGGATTGTTAAACAATTCTTGTTATCTATCACTGATTATGGAAATATAATACATCTTGTAGCAGCATCTGCACTTTCTCTAACATAAAATGCTACTTACAGCAGACTGTTCATTTTATGCTGTGAACTCTCTAACACTTGTGGTATTTTTTGTGCACCAGCTAAATGGCTGAATTTGTTAAGCACCAATTACACAACAGGCACTTTCTGTTACAGCCTGTGGTGTAAGCAATAACGTATCATTAGATTCTTTGTATTGGAGTTGCATCAAATGTAATGTACAATTATAATTGTAATCAACAAAGTACATTCAAATTCTTTGTATTTGTCTTCCCCAAAAGATCCTTAGCTTCTCCTCATTTGAAGATTTCAACCAAAAAAAAAAAAATACTAGGGGAAATATAATATTTCAAGTTCACATTTTGTGGCAGTTGCTAAAGTCAGCCTTTGCAAAGGGTTTGGTACAGCTAATAATACTACATGCTGAGTGTTTCCTACTTGGTGCTCAGTAAGGAATTAACAGGAATGAAACAATGTAATTTTCATATTTTCTTTATACTTTTGTCTCTGTCCTTGTCATGAAGACAAGAAGATAGCACTGCCATTGTTGCACCAAAGTTACAGGAAAAAATTAGGCTTTTACAGTCCTCCAATTTTTTTTCCTCCCAAAACGTAATTGGGTATTTGTGTTTTCCTTTCTACTAACACCAAATCTGGAATGAGCTAAAAAACATCTTCTGTATCTTCCTTTTTGTCCAAACACTGAAGGAAGACCCACCTGAAGTGAATTCAAACTCTGAAGGCACTTCTAAAAGAAGTCTGCTTCATAGTTCGGTCTCATGCATTCTGCTAAGTCGGAAGGTTACCAACCACTACATGAATACGAGTAAAACAGTAACATACAGTACTGTCAAGTAAACAGGAGAAATCCTGACTAAATTAAGTCAGTGGCAAAACTCCCAGCGACTTCAGTGGGGCCAGGATTTCACCCTTATCTTGTTGATCAAAACAATTATTTCACTGTTCAGAAGGACCAGACTGCTGTGCCTGCCAAGAATTTCTTAATGCAACCTACCATGGCGAGTCTTAATTGTATATACTTCTATAACTATTTCTTTTTCATTCTACCAAGGTAAACTGTTGACTTGCCAAAAATATTACAAGATAATCAAACAGCATCCACAACAAAGATCTTTCTTTCATCTTAGCAAAGAGCCAGATGTACCAAAGCTCTCCTTAGCATAACCTTACCACTGGTCTGCAAATGAATAATTATCACTCCCTCAACACCCGTTACCAACCATTGACGTTCATACCTGCTGAAGTGGCATACCTCCATTAAAAAGGAACTGTTTGAACCAAGAAATGAAGTGCCTTCTTGGTTTGGCAATGTTGTGTGGCAGAAAGCTTCCTATTTTTCAGTGAATCACAAAGTACACGCTTGAAGGGATGTCTTCTACATAGCATGGACCCAAATTCAGAGTAGACTAACCATGAATAGTAAAACTGAACACCCCTTATATGTCTTCACAGGCTTTACAATATACACTGTAACTACACTAACCAAAATGATCTCATGCATATGTCATTCAATAGCCAGAGAGAATCAAGTTATCCAGATGAGAATCAATTTTACACTAAACTAGAACAAAACTCTGTTTTTAATGTGCTGATCAAAAATAAAGGCTCTTTTTTGACATAGATACCAGTACTTTTTATTTGGAAATATTTGAGAAATCTGTTGTAAGATTGTACAACAAGCATTTTTCCCTTGATAACTAATTAAATGAAATAATCAAGCAGAACTGGTTAATTTGTTCTCCTCAGACTGGGAAAGTATTGCAAAGTATTAATTCTGCCAATACAGAATGTGTAACTCCTGTCACATTATTGCCTGCTTTATCAGTGACCTAATTCAAATAAGAATGTCAGTTTATAACTTCATTTAAGTATCCCTGAACAGCAACCTAATACGCCTAATGACTACTCTGGTTACAAGAAACCCTCTCCATTTTAGAGAAGATAAAAACCAAGAATTACTAATTCATATCTATTTAAATAGATTTTAAGATTGGAAGGAAACAGTCTGATCATTTAGCCAGACTTTACTCTGAAATGTCCTTCACAAATTCCTATATGTAATTCAAGCATTCATTTATTTCTAAGCTGCTTTCAAGAATGTCACCAGCAATTATTTTCACTTAAAAAACCTTCAGTTTTGACTGAAAAGTTTATTTGAAGAAAGTGCTAGAAAAAACACATGCTTATCAGTACTCTGATACAGTTTTAAGATAATCGTGAAAGATTTCTCACTGCAGCTATAAAATTTAATATAGTTCAGCACCACATAACTTACATTAAAAAACGTTGTTCATAATATTTATTACCCTCTAGTTGCACTATTTCTGTTCAGCCATCCATTCGAATTGACGCATCCTTCATCATCCATATACATCAGACCTTCTCTTTGATCTCTAATGGTAAATTTAAAGGCTGAGTAAATGTTCTTTGAAACACAGTGTGGCACAGCTGCTTACTGCTATACAGAAGACAGTAGGTCATTAAAACTGAAACTCGATTAATACAGTGGAACATCCCCCTAATCATATCCCAACTTTGAAGTAATATCCCTTTCGGTGATATCTCTAATTTACAGTTAACTAGTTTTCTTCAAGTGGAATAACAGTCAAGCTTTGGTAATAAAGTACATCTTTCATCAAAAGACACAGAGCTACTGGCAATGCACCCTGCTGTGGTATTTGCACTTATAATACACAGCAAACATCCAACAGATATGCAGCCTACCGTGTTAATCACATGAAACTCATCAAGCCTGCATTTTTTACCAGTTTGCTGAAGGTTTTTATAATGCTACAAGAAAGTACTTTAGCGTTATTTAGTTAACTAGACATTATTTTTTTATTAGTGCTTTAGCAACATTCTAATTAACAGAGGGTGAGCTAAATCTTTGCCTCAAAGTGTAACTGAATCAAAACAAAACCTTAGGGATTCAAGTTTATGTAGTTTTTCACTTTTGCTTGCTCCCTTATCACCACTGTTTGTGGTTCAGCCAGTGACACAATTAGAAAAAAAAGAACTATTTTAAAGAATTTTCAAATCTGCCAGTGTCATGAAGCACCTCATGTTCGATTTCATTACATTTTCCAGCTCAAATACCAGTATTGGAGATGGGTGATCCTGAATACACACAGGGGCAAGGGAGACATGAATTTATGGACCTTCACTTACCATATGAACACTAGCTGAACCATTGATACCAGCTTCATGAGCAGACTAACAGCTGACTGCTCACAAAAAGTGGAACAGTCATAAACATGACTGATCCTCCAAAATGCTCTCATTCTTTGAAAATTAAGAAAAAACCTCTGCAAGTTCAATATTGATGATGCACAACTTTGTAACGATTTCAGGCATTCGGATTCAGGAAGATGTCACCCTTTTTCTCCCTAAGAAAAAGCCATCAAGACCACGGGGAGGCAATTCACAACGTAGCTACTGAGGAGCTTTACTGCAGCCAGATCTGCATCCTATCTGTGCTGGAGGTGATCACTCAAAAAACCAAAAAAATAAAAGGGAAATTGAGATTCTACACCTCATCGACTACTATCCATAACCCAAAATGCTACCTTAAAATGCCACGATTTTAATCTTAGGCTGACATGCAAGGGTATGAGCTATGCTTGCTGAGGCACAGGCTGTGCCCCATGCTCTCTAAAACCCAGCCTGTCCAATCACATCTACGTCCAAGTCTGGTGATCCAACCACCCAGAGGCAGTGAAAACCGCCCTGCGTCACCAGATGGATCTGGCTGCGTAGTATGTTCCCTGAAGTTCAAGCGCTCTCTCTCAAATTAGTGTAGTTAACCTCGGGGAATTATTCTTTAATTGCAGTGTAGTTTTCCCTTGCAGCAAAAAAAAAGAAATCATTTATTAGGACAGACATCCCTGGCTCTCTGAAACTCACAACCCAAGAAAATTTTAGCTAAACTTACAATAAGATTGTAATTTTAAGCTTTGTTATCATATAGTTATGCATTTTTAAAAAAATCTTATAGTATAGAATTTGTCATGCTTAGACTAAGACCCAAGGCAATTTCAGCTTCAAATGGTAAAGCCACTCTTTTACCTACTAAAGTTATAAGACCTTTAAAACTTTTTTTTTGTTTCAAAAAAACATTGGGAACTTTTCTGTATGCAACTCAAAACCAGCTGTACTTTGCAAGTAAAAACTTTCCAAGTGCCTGGCTCTCTGCAGTTTTTTGGCAAATCTATTTGAAAAATTGAAAAGTAGGGGCCTGAGCCAAAGCTTACTGAAGTCTATGGAAAAACTCCCATAGATTTCATCAGGATTTGGATTAGGCTTTAAAAAAGTCTGAAGTAATTGAAAAATCAGTTCTGCATGTACAAAATATGAAATTTTCACTAGGTTTAGATTTACTAGACTCCTTTATGGTAATGTGGAAGAGCAAATACATTATTAAGTGGTGTTGGTGATGTACATATAGTTTTGCACTGTTAATTCACCACAGAGTTCCACAGAGTCATACGTGTTACTTACACTGCCTACATAATAAAAATTATGAAATCAATCCCACATACACAAACACCTTTACTTCATTTTAAAAAGACCTGAATATTGAGAAAAAACATTAATACTGTCACATAGCTCAAGCGATTAATTTTTTTTTTTTTAAATTGAGGACCAAACAACATACAGAGTAAGAGTTTCCCTTCAAAAACTGTAAGCCAGATTCAGTGATAATACGAAAAAAAAAAAAATCACGCAGATAACTATCTCATTCTGGGCACACTTGCTCAGACCAGTTTAGAATAACGTAACACTAGCAATTTCAGCTAAGATGCATCTAATTTATGGCAGTGTAAGAGAAGAGTCAGGTTTACTCAACCTAAACGTGCCAGAAAACAAAGAAAAGTAGCAAATGCAAAGCAAATGGGTTGTGGTACCTGAAATAACGGCCACAGCATCTCCTGATGTATAAACAGTTGCATCTCTGCTGACTAAAGGATGCTACTTCCAGTCAGAAGAAACTGAATAAGCCATTAACCTTGACATATTCTAGCTTGAGCTATATATCACATTAAAAGAAATACTTACAATCAACTTAAGAGAAATGTTGCACCCATACATAAAAAGGGAAAAAGGAAAGGCTCCCAAAGAACCTGTTTTCAGCATTTTAAGAGAGGAGAGGTGACCTGGAAATTATTTTCCATACCCCTCCCCCCCTTCATTCCTCTGTAATCTCTCTCCCCCAATACCTTTTTGTGGATGGATATGCTTTGCCGTGGTTGTACTTAGGAAAAGCAGACAATCACTGTAATTTTGTCATGGTCTTGTCTAGATAGGCACTGGAAAGGAAAAGTAATGTTATCTAAACTATAGAGTTAATTATGCTCTTCAAATGCCTACAGCTCATGTATGAATACCAATGTACTCCATCATATAGGCTGTTCTTGAAATACCGCAGGAAATAAAAACTTAAAGGAACCAAGGGAAACCTGTTAAGTGGAAATCCAAAGTATGACTGGACATACAAGACTGACTCCCCATTAATAGCATACCTTAAATAAAAGGATTATGCTACATTATTAAAGTTTGGCTTTATTTAAAAATAGATTACATCATTTGTTACCGCCTCTTAAAATAATTATCTAGGTTTTACTTTTACTTTTTCACTTGCTACTACTGAGTCTTCTGAAATGGAAGGTCAGAGGCTGTACACTTTCTCCTTTAGCAACACTTTTTCCATAGCTTTGAACAATTAGCTTATTAGTGCAGATTTTAGAAGTTTATTTCTGCTTGTGGTCTCTCAAGGACTCAAACAATATAGAAAATAAAGCCCAGTGACAAGCACAATCATTAAAGGAAATCCTTTCAACTGACAATTATTTTCCCCAAAAGCTTACCTCAACATTATGAATCATTTGTGACCACTTAAGTAGGACATATTAAAATTTAATGGATTTCAATGCAAAGAGCCAGCAATAGGATTGTACACACCAAGGCACTAATGTGTTGATCCTCACTGTACTTAGATGAGGCAAGTTGGAACTGCAATGCTGCCAACTAAATTTCATAGTACAACAAACGAATGAATCCCAAATCTCAAGCAGGATTTCTTTTTTATTCATTATGCATGACATTTTCCTCTTTAAATTATTCTTTTTTTTTTTAATGTTATTGCTTTAGCGTTCTTAACCTTTGTACTCCTTCCCTCTGTGGTTTTTGCCAGCTGTAATATCAATTGAGGAGGGGAGATTTTCTAAACAACATAATAAAAACCTTTTCACAACCCTGCACACAAATGTGTCTTGTTACACTTCCATCTTATTTTGCCCCTTTTCACAATACTGGAATCTTGGAATGTCCTGAAATAAATATATGTATTTTCTATCAGCGTCTTCTTTTCAATAAAAAAATTTATTCCAACGCTTTACCATTGTTTGTGTAATCCCTGAAAATTAACCACTTGGAGAACTATCATTTGAGTCCAGCAAGGTAATGAAATTTGACTGAACTCATTAAAATTAAAGACCACCTCAGACATTCTTCGTCAGTTTCTTCCCATGTCTGATATTCAGATTTTCATTTTTAAATGTGTTCACCTGAACCATGCAGAATGATATAAGAACAGGCCGCAAGGCAAGCTGGCTCACCACAATCTATTAATCTGTAACCTGTGTTTTAACAGTAAAACACCTAAAAACAACTGTACGTAGGAGCTATGACAGAAGATTGCAAGGTGTATTTGAATTCTATTTATACACAGGTGTTATTGGCTCGTGGTATCACCTTGGGAAAGTCAATTTCTGTATAGTTCAATTTTCCTTTCTGCAGAAATAGATTACCAAAGTTACTAAAACAACAGAAGTAAAAGTTTTAAAGAGTAAAGAAAGTTACAATGGAAAGACGTTACAAAGAGTAAAGATTCACATCAGAGCGCCAAATAATCAATGTTTCTGGCTCCACCAAGCTGTTCTTAAGCTTTTCTTGAGCAACCGCAAAATCTTGTTGCTGTAAGCACTCCCAAAATTCTCCCTAATGATTTGCTACTCCCCTTCCTTTTCGCTAAATCAGCTTTATGGGGCAAGGGACATATTTTAGTCTCAAAAATAGAACCCAAATAATTAGTTTAGAATGTTTGATATATTACTATTTGCTTATTTCTAGGCTTCTATATTAAGATAGAACTGTTCATCATGAACAGCCGATAAATTTGTGCAAAAATATTTTAAACGTGGAGAACTAGAAGTCACATTAAAGTTGCAGCACTGTATCATGTTCCATTATAAACCATATCATGTCTCATTATTAACTGGCATGACACAATGTAACAGAAGTGCATGACAATGCTAAGGGCTGTAAGAGTTATGGCAACTTCTTTGTTCTTATCATTCTTATATGATTATCATCTGCAATTAGATGGAGAGAAGAAAGTTATGTTTAAACTGGCACAACAGCTCAGCCGTGCAGAGCTGCACAAATTGGATACAGAAGTACACAATGATCGTGCTGTTTATGGATTTAGTCTCTGTTACGCCTTTGTCAAACCTTCCTAAAATCCCACTGCCTGATAGATCCACACTAGTACCACAGGATTTTCTCTGCAGTTACTGCTTTGGGCCACCCAGATTGACAGCTGACCAGGAAAAGGGTCTTCCTACCCTTTTATTGCTGCCTCTCGCTGTCATTTACTCCCTTGGGTGGCTAGTGATAGAGTTAGTTGCTCCAACTATCACAGTGAAGGAATTGTGCATGTAGTTGCATGGACATTAAAGGGCACAGTATAGAGAAGGAAACCAGTGAAGTGTAATGTAGAGAGGAGAAAGGCAAAAAATAGTTGAGGAAAACCAGAGAAAACCAAACAAAGTAGAGCCATACTGGTAGCCTTACTAGAAGAAAGAACTACAAAGAGAAGATAAAAAGTACACATTTTACCAAATGTTTGTTTGCCTTAAGGCAGTATGAAAAGCATGGGAAGTTTGAAAAAAAACTGATACAGTGATGATAGATCTGTTTTGGTTTCAACGCAAGTAGTACACAGCTTCCCACAGAGAAACCTTTATCTGGGTATGGGAACCCCAGCTTCTACAGGCAAGAGAGAAAAAACATGCACTTGTTAAAATGCAAACATACATTAACTTTTGAATCAGATAAATATGTCTGTAAGTTTTGGGCACTTAAGAAAATGAAGGTTAATGAATGTGATACTTTAGTGATACATAGCTATACTTCATATATATATATACTAAACAAATATATTTAGCCAGAAAATGTAAGAAAAATCTTATCTTTCTGTTTAAATGCAGAGTTCAGGCTTTTTTATATCATCCCATACATTAAAAAATACTTTTCCACTCTTAGTAAACAACCTGCTTCCTGAGGGAATCAGTCTTTCAAGGTACTTTATTGATCAACCTGTATGATTTTAAGGAAGCTAGAAAAAATGAGTTAGAGTTTTCATTGCAACAGTTAAAGTGAGTTAATGTCAATTTCATATTTAAGGGCCTGAGCCAACAAATCCATAGGAATGAACTGGCATACAGTGTTTTATAAGTGTGCTTTAAAAGCCTCTGGGTACATTTAAGAAAAAAGTCCTCAGCAAACTGACTTTCAATGAGACATAGGCACTTTTATTAAGGTTTAGATTCCTGAGATCACAGGTACTTACCGATGTCCTCTAGACACTTTTGCAAATGGTAGTGTCTCATGAAATAGTGGAAACAGGTGAGGAACACTACAAAAAAGTGGGTAAAATGCTGAATCTAATTTAGTCAATGACAGTTTCCACTGAACTCAGTGGACTACCAGTTCCATCAATCACTCTTCAGGTGTACAAAATCCTTGCAAGTACTTGCAGCAAGCTTTATGAATAAAACTTTACTTTCACTTTTCTATACATAGATTTAACAAGCATTGTTAAAAAGCTTTATGAATACCCAATATATTTAAACTAAAATAAGAAAAAAAATATCTAAAAGCATTATTTTAAGGGTTACTAAAGGGAAAAAAGTAGTTTAGCATTTTATTGCTACAGAAAACATATGGAAAATATCTTAAGTGAGAATCACACTTCATAGTGGACCATAGTCTTCTGTGGAGATAAACAACACTGGACTTGTGTCACATCTATGAGAAAAAAAACATATTGGCAATTTTTATAATGCTTCTCTGCACCAGCATGGAGGCTATACAAAGCTGTCAATGCACCGTGACCTCAGGCTCACAACATTTAAGTTACAGGAAAAGTTTTCAAACCATGATCCGTCAGCCTCCTGTGATTCTGAGACTATCTGCTGTTAGTTCAAAAGTGTTGTCTAGTCCTCGGTGCTGACTTCTGTGCCCTCTTCAGGCTGCTAAATTACTTTTGAATAATTTGAAACTACATGATTCTAACTTCTCCAGGCAAAAAATTACTGTAGTTGCTACTGAGATAACATTACCATGACAGACGGGAATCTGTGTGAGTACAAATGGCAGGCACTACATTTCGCAAGACATTCTGTGTTAAAGTCCACACTATGAAGCTTGAGAATACCTGAGTTATACTGCTTGTTCCTTTCCCCTAACGACCAATGAAGAATTGATAATTAACAGTGCAAGAGAGGAATTTGCAACAACAAAAATCCTATTTTTTCAGATCAAACAAACTATTGCTAGTCTTTCTTTACAGTACGCTCTCTCTGTACTAAGGACTTTGCAGCAATGTTTGTGTCATATATATATACGCATATATAAAAAAATGAATATTGTTCTTCCAAGAACTCAAATCCACATGTTTTTCCAATTAGTCCTGACATTCTCCTCCTCAAGTTTAGTAGCATGTAAACAGAGAGTTCCTTAAGGAGTATGACACATTCTGTTGCATCCCAGTTTTTCAGTTAAGAACACTGCTTCAAAATGGGCAATATTCACTCACAAATATCACCACAGGATTTTGAAAAGAGGTTTTTATAAGCTTATGCAAGGAAAAAAAAAAAAAACCTAGAAAAACTTTTGTCTTCCAAAGCATGACTTTGAATGCATTCTGGATGCATATATATATTTAATGTGGTAAAGAACATTGACTTTAAAGTTAGCATTTACCCATTCATAATCTGAATGATAGAATCATGATTATACAAAGCAGAATTATAATCAACTTGATAAATTAAAAAAGCTATGAAGACAAAGTGTCAAGCCAAGTATATACTACCACGCTTAGGAAAGTAACATCACATGTACAAATACAGAATAGGAAACATCTGGTCAGGCAACAAATGTGTAGAAAAGGGTCTGGAGATTGAGATGGAGCAGAGTATAGCAGGGTGTACTCCCTGCTATAGACAAAAGGAAAAGCATTCCATTTTGGAAAACAATCAGTAAGAACTGAAAATCATCACGAAAAGACTGAGATAATTCAGTCACAATTAGTATAAAAGAAAAAGTTACTGAAGGGATGTACTAAGAATCTTCCAAAGCTTTAAACATTATAAAGAACATCATTAATTGCCACTTCCACCTTCAATATTCACAATAAACCAGTTTGATTTGCAGGAAAAACAACGTATATAAAATATTAGGAAAACCTTCCAATAAGGACACTAAGCTACCATACAAGCTATCAAGAGATATTGTTCAACCTTGTCCAAGGTATTTAAAAGTTCAGATAAACTTTGTCACTGATACTCTGGATACATTAACCCCATCGCAACACAGAGGAGAAAACTAGATGGGCAGTTGGCTTGACTTCTAGCTCTACCTTTACATAAATCTTAAATATTACACTTACACAAAACTATTTGCAAATCCTATTTCCTGGATGCAAAATATTCCTCCTTTGCCTTATAATTTCAGTTCTGAAGATTCAGTTGACCTGAGGAGATGACAGTCTTTGGCATTCCACAGATTTCAGTGACGCAGTACTCAGTAACAGATTTTCAGGTTAAATAATAGTTTACTATTACTCTACTGCTCCAGTTATATTCAAGTATGTAAGTAAACCATGCTAAAGCACAATACAAAGACCTCCTAACCAGACAAAAAAGAAAAAATTACTGAAGTCCAGTTAAAAAAAAAAGTAGAAGAAAAAGGATGGTTTAAAGAAAAATAAAGTCCTAATTTAAAACTAAAAATCCTTGCTTGAACAAAGTGTTGAACAGATACAGGTGCCATTTGCACACCAGGAACGACTATAGGAAAAGCAGGATCACATTCTAGCCAAAGAGCAGCCGAGAAACTCAAAATACGGGTGAGGCAATACTGTAAATAGAGCTCCAATCAGACTGACACCTAAACAAGTCTCCAAACAGCCACAGCTAACACCGCTTAAGGTTTTTTCAAAGCAATCCTGCAAAACACACAGTTATTACAAGAGACCTTTAAAAGATACAGAATTAACTCACTGCAGGTCATCAGGATTTATGCTATAAATTCTTGCACCCATTAAACTTAATACATGACAACCTGGGTGGTCTACAGCACCTTTCCCCAGCACTTCCCTGGCACTGACCCACACTTTGGGTTGGCACCACTCCCTAAGCCCCTCACCATTCCTCTCATCCAACCGTTTACGCATTGCCAAAGGCAACACAGTACATGATATAGCCTGATGTGGCCTACAGTTATAATCATATTTAGCCAATGCTTCTGATTAACTTTTAATCATCCTTATAAGAACATTTTACATACTGGAAAACTACCACGTCCCTCCTCAACCTTCTCTTTCTTTTTCCCTCGGAAAAAACAAAAAGCAAAATTGTTTCAATCATTTATAATTTCTGTGCTCTTCACTGAACTCTAATTTGTCTAAGTTTTTCTTAAATTGTGTTACCCTGTAATTTCAACTGAATCTTTCTCATGAAGAATAGAAAGAAATAATTATATCTCCTCATTAAAAGATCATATGACTACATCCCAAAGTTGGAATTTGCCTTTAATGGGATCATATAGCTAACTTTTATTCAGTTGCTGGTCCACTATAACCCCCAGGAGTCTATCCTACAGCAACAGTGCTTAAGCTATTATTTCTCAATTTTTAGTTTGTCTGATTCTTACTTGCTAGAGTCCTTTGCGCTTGTCTCGACTGAACACCACCTTACTGACTTCAGATCCTTCCTCTAATTTATCAAGATCAGAGTTATTGCTTTTTCAATGTGCTTGGAACTACTGCTAGCTTGTTGTAAAACCACAATTTTAACGTTCATGCTCCATATTCCATCACTGAAGCCATTAAAGAAAACAATGAACAAAACCAGACCCAGCAGATACCATGGCATACCTCTAACATATACTCTTGGATTAACTACAAATACGGATAACTATTTTCTGAAGGCATCTTTCAAATAGTGGCACACTTAATCACCAGCTTCTCAATGTGGCTTCGGGCAATTTAGATTTCAGGGTACACCAACCCTCTAGATTTCAGGGTACACCATCTTGAACATTATTTAATATAGCTTCTAGAAATCCAGCTTACTGTTACAGTGCTGCAATGCCAGAAGGGACCTAGGTACTTCTATTTTAAATTTTAAAAACTTGGTTGCTATAGAAAAATGAGTTTCCACCACTAAGAAGAAAAATGGGCTTAAGAAAAAGTGGCATTGAACAAAATCCTCAAGCTAATGACAGCTACACTACTGAACAATTACAGGACCATCTTTGGCTTGGAGCTTAAACATCCTGAAGAACTTTCCCCTATGTTAACATTTAATATTTAACCATAAATCCTCAGATACAAGTTCAATTCTCACCATCTCCCTCTCCATGTATAGTTCCACCACATTTTCCTCTACCTATTCCTGTTCCCTCCTTTAAGGACTGGGAGAAGGAGTTCCTCTATTTTATAGTCATTATTGACGAGCTCTTTACTCAACAGCACATAGTTATTTTGTATACTGGCTTCCCGTTAGAAGGCATCATTCTCACTTTCTTCCTAGTGTAGACCGAACAGGTATTCTTAGTTGGAATCAAGAGTGAAGCAAATTTCTTGATTATCCCCACTAACTGCACTGTTCTCACACTGAGGAGTGGTCTTGGGCACATGAACTTGTTTCTTGTAGGTGAATCTAACTGGGCAGATGAATCCCAGGAACGCACCTAAAGCACGCCGACTACTAATGGCGGATCAGTAAATCAGACACGAACAGAGCTAGTTCAAATCCCCTCTGAAATACATAGATGATAGAAGTCATGTTGCCAGCTTCAATTACGTCCCCCTACAGATCTGCTTCTAACAGACCACACTATCTGCCTATGTAGAGACGGCCACAGAAAACCCAAACAGGTGACAAGACAAACATGTTTTAAAAGCGTCAGTAAAACCTTTATTCTCCCAAGAAAGCTCCCAGTTTTCTCCAGTCTGTCCAAAGACAAACACCCACACAGTTTCAAAGCTTACAGCACATCCTGCTAGAGAGTAACTACTTAAATACTATGCTATTTTAAGCATTTGGCAGAAGTATGTATCTCTAATGAGCCTGACCTGTAAATGAAAATGAAATTTCTTACTTTTAAGCTCTTCCATACTTTTCCAAAAAGCATATTCTCTCAACAGTTAATGAGCAAATGTATAAATGTACAGACCCTTTTAACAAGGCTTCAGGCTGAACTCTTAGTGAAAATAAGAAAGTTACATTAGGTTTTATAATTTCTTTAAATGATACCTTCTTGTGACATTCTGAAGTATTAGCCTAATTAGGTCATAATTTTGATTCTTAATTAGGTGATTTGATATTCGAAAGGACTGCACACTAGAGTCAGCAACTTTGGAATCTGTACTTGGATTATAGATTTCAATTCCTTTTAATGTAAGTCATGGCCAAAGGGCATTTCAAGTATAGCTAGAACAGTTTATGTTGGGTGGGACATTGCTATACCAGGTCTCAACCAGCTCCTTACAGGTACTTAATTTTTCACTGTTCATCATGTGAAATGGTAATCCTGGCCCCACATATCATCAATACATAGCTAACAGCCCACAGTCAAATATCTTATGTTTTGCTTGGAATGTACTTCTTCCTTGTATTATTTTTATTTGAGAGGTAGTATAACAGTCTACCTGTACCACAATGGTAAAAATTATTCTAGTACATGTCACTCATGCCTTCTTGGTGTTATTTTGGCCTCATGTAATAGAAAAAAGTGGATTTAACATTTTTTAAAATTTTAGTCTTTATATATGCAACGTGGAGAGTATGACCAGATCACTTTCCCAAGGTCCTTCATCAAGAGCAAGATTTCTTCTAATTTGTTTACAATTTTAAAAAATTTTACTCTTTTCCTAACAGAATTAATCATAACCAAATTTAATAGTCCCCTGATCTCAATAACACTAGTGAATTGAACAGGCAGAAGTGAATTTCCTTATTAAATCAATTCACCTTATTAGCTTAGGTGGAAAAAGATGAACTGCAGCTATTTACACCTTTTCAAAATTCTTAGAAGGAAAAACAATGCCTATATAATTTTTTCAAAGTTCAACAAATTAAATACCCTTAACACATATTTTAGTCTTGCAAAGAAATACTAACAAAAATTTGTAAAACTAGTTTGACACTTATTCTGGCTTACTTCTTCACTTCACATGATTATCAGTCCACTTCCAGATATGGGCATAGTGTAACACTAAAGAAAAATTATAGATATAGTTTCTACCATTGCACAGTCTGCAGCTGTTTTACCGAATCATTTAAAGTAGCACATGCAAAGGAGGGCTGTACATAGTAATAACAAGGACTTCTGACTTCCTGAAACATTGCACAGGCCACTCAGATTATATTAAACAAGAATTAAATTATTCTTTGTAATGTAAGAAAACAAACTACAGAAAATCAAGATACTGCCCTAACACAACTCCAGACGATGAAAAACAATACCCATGAAGACAAAATAATAAACTCCCAATTTTAAGCATGAAGTGTGCATACAATACATACTTTTCCCTACAGATGTGAAGGCTGCTGTAGGTGAAGGAGGTCATTGAGGCCAAAGACCACAGTGATATTATGTGGTCTAGGAGACTATGAAGCTGAATGAACATCCAACCCAAATTCAGGGCAGGAAGCTGGGAAAAAAACCTGTTTCCAAGTCAGCAGGAGTATCTGATGTTTATTAAGAGACTGTCTGTCTCACTAGAGAAAAAAGGCAGGAAGAAAATGTCTTGCAACAGTACAAAGATGCTAGCCTTCAGACCCTACAGAAACGGTGTGGCTTTGCTCTCACGGTTACTAAAAAGTAGGAATATAGAAAAGGACATGAATAAAATTTCATTAAAAAATGGTAATTCCATGACATTAATTTAAATCATTGTGCAACACTGAAATATTCTCCGCATTCCTTTTCCAAATAAGAAATATTCTTCAACACCTATTTAAATTAGTTTCATCTTTAATTTCATGCTTTCTGTGAGATATCACCCAGCCAACTAGTACTTTCTAAAGTTGTAGATTTTTTTGTTCAGTGTTATCACTACTTCATAATTAGTCATATGCATATGCCATAAAGCCAGTAATGCAACCATAATCACTTGTCTATCAAGAAAGTAGGACTTTTCACTCCTCACTTTTCCATCACGTTAGAAATGCACACATGTATACATTCAATTGAAAAGTGCAAAGAAATAAGTGATAAGGCTTTTCAAGCATAAAGATGACCATCTGGGGTTCATTTGCTGCATTGCTGTGTATATGCTGTAAGAGCAGCAATAAGTGATCAAATTGAGATAAAACTTAGATTTAAAATTATCTTATTACCTAACTCATTCTACTGGTCAGCAACACAACCAGTGTTTGGTTTCCACAACCAGTGAAAAACAAACTGCTAACACAATCAAATGTGCATAATTTTTAATTTTAATATACAAATACATATTTTGAATTATGAACATATACTTCATGTCTTACCTGGCATGACAGCAGCTGCCTGAGTGGCTGAGTCTGTACTTAAGGAAAGGCGACCACCTTTGGCCAACCTATCACAGAAGAGGGTGATGTTCTTCTTCAGTCTGCTAGTATCTTTGGGCATGCACAACTGGCTGCTGAGAGTCAGGGCCTGTTCCTTAGAGCTCTTTGACAAACAAGTCCTTAACAAGTAAGAAATGGCAGCATCCACAGTTTCTTCCCAACCCTGAATTAAAGAAAAGGAAATTAAATAAAATTAGGTGAACTATAATATGATATAGCATACTAGAAACAAAGTAACAAATCAAAGACTAAGAATTTTCAAATGATACCGATACATGAAATATTATTTGGGGGTTAATGAGTCATGAACACCCAGTTCTTCAGCTTGTACAAGCAAAAACTTCCGCAATGAGCCTGAGAAAACCCAAACTTGTCCCAATATTGACAGAGAAATATAATTTCAATAATAATAATATATGGACAGTATGTGACATAACAGTTAAATTCAGTAGTTGTATTAATAACCAAAAACTAGAAGTTCCTGGACGCAACATTTAGAATTAAGAACAGAACTGAGATGTAAATACGAACATAATATGTAGTATATAACATTATGCTGAAGGTATGTCAAGGCCAGGGAGAAAAAAAAAAAAAAAAGGCATCCAATTATAAGTTCTTTGGAATCACTGTCTAAGATTCTGACAATATGCCAATAGCACAGAACACCATGACTGCAACCCAAAGCTGCAGATATTCAGTATCCATCAGACCAATTAACTTCAAGTTATGATACCCACAGCATTAGCACAGGCGTGTCAGTGCTTTGATGAACTGGGACTTACATTTCTAACAGCATAAAGCTGTAAACATTTATGAGAAGAGCAGCTTAGTAATCAGTTCAGTTAAAACAAGCAGCTATCTATGGAAAAGCTTTCAGGAGGAAAAGCTATAGTCGGTGTCGTATTCAGTACACATACTTCCACAAAATAAAGTGTTTTCTCCTGCAAATAACACTCAGTAAAAGTAAGTTTCTTTTCAGAAGGCACCTTGAAAAGCACCTTTAAAAGTTAGGTTCAAGTTTGTAATCTGTACTATGGTTTTCAGTGACATGAACAAATCAAAGACATTCCTTCAAGTAAGAATCCTGGATAGCAGAAGTCTTATTATTTGTAACAAGGTTATTAGGTTAATGTGTAAAGTCTAATATATGACATCTATCTCATTTATGCAGTGTGCAATGCAGAATTGACTCTTCTTGAGGTATTCTGTAATCTTAAATCACACTCTATGATGAGACCATGTGATTAATCCAAAGTGTCTATAATTAATGAACCTGCAAGTTAGTCACAAAGGCTGCTCATGTCTTTTCATGACAATCTTACAGAGCTCGGACAGAGTTAGCAACTAATATGAAGGGCTTTGTGGTCTGCTAACTTCAGGACTCATAACATCTCTTTGTATTCAGCTACCTGTAAGCAAGTTTTACATATGCACTGCCTACATGTACAGGGAAGTAATATTCAATTGCTGCAGTATTAGTGTCTGCTCTCTCAATACTCCTGATTGGTTGGGACTTATTTTGGCAGCAGTCTTTATTGACGTTTGAGGTTTTGAAGCTACAGTCTGGAACCACCCAGCTCCATCTGCTGCTAAGCTAACAGTAGGTAATACCAAGGTAGCTCTTTACATGGCAATTACTCAGGCAGAACAAAAAGAAAACTCAGGTATCAGTTGTAGTTAATACAACCCCACAGTCTTCCAGTTTTTAAGCTCTTTCTTGTGATGCATTCTACTTGATTGAAAACACTCAACAAAATCACCTACCTATCCAAATTTCCATGACTGCGTAAGTGTAACATTTTAAAGAATGACAGTGTCAACCCTGTCAGAGTCCACTGTCAAGCAAATAAGGTTTGTGAATTTCTTTTATTAGATACATATGGCTTTTGTGAAGGCTAAGGTACTACTTTCAACACAGAGAAGCAAAGGCCACCCTTCCTGACCTTGTTACTTCCTAAGAACAGGTCCAGGACAGATGCTTACTAGTGGTCAAGTACATCAGTGAGACCACACAGTCATACGCACTTCATCCTGGTCCAAACATACACTATTCTTAATAGTGTCCTGAAAATGTGCTGTATGTGTATAAAACATTTACATTTTGCAGAGGAACAGGATCAACTAATGGGGTTTTCTTAGTCAACGTTTGCCTTTCCTGACTTCAGAACAACGACAACATTAACCTACTGTGTTATCTGGATTTCCCCCCCCAAAACATTTAAATTAGAAAAATCATGCCAGTCAATCAATGCTGTGGTAGCTTAACATTTTTCAAATATTCTAGAAAGGTTCCGTTGGAGTGTAATCCATCCACTGACCTGTGATGGTGACAGGAAATAATCCATTCCGCAGCCAATTTAAAGAGGTTAATGAGCTGGTAAATGCTGTCTACATTCCCACATACTGGGCAATGAAACTTAATATGTACAAAGCATCAAAAACAGTCAAGCCAGGCACTCCTCATTGTACAACAAATCATGAAAAATAAGACAACATAAACATAAGAATCTGAGTTTCACTAAAATACAAAGAAACACCTGATTAACTGGTGTCAGCATACAGTAGCTGAGAAGCTGGCCAATATATCCCTCCAAGTAAGTTATAAAAATGCAGGCAAAAGAAGCATTTAAATAAGGAGACTGAAATACAAGCTAACGAAAGTCAGGAAATTAAAAGTGGCTAGTATCCTGTCCTTGGCTCACACAGGTATGTTTTACTTTGTACCATAGTCTTAACATTTTCCAACCCTTGTTCTTGTATTTAATTGCCATATAAAACTAGTTTCTCAGTAGACCATAAAACTATCTTCTCCAATTCAAGGACTGTTGACCTAGTAAGTCCAGTCAAATCCAAAGTAGCCTTTATGATAAGTGAAAGAGTACACAAAAGCTACCTCTACTTGAAAAAAAATCTTGATGGAAATCTGTTGAGGTGATTTTATACAACTAAGAATTAATGGCTACAAATAAGACTGCATTTGTCAGCAATTTTTATTGGTGCAAGGGAAGAATTGAAGGAACAAGAAAAATTCTTCACCCCTTACATGTTAAAAAAGCTAGAAGATGTTTGAAAATGAAAGTGTTCTAGTCTATAGCCCACACTGAAGAATGATTCCACAGCCATAGTTGTAATATTCACTAATGGCTTTCTGTGTAGTATTCTGCATATTTGAGGTCTGAAAGGAACACCTTCAACAGAAGTGTGATCCATCATCCTATGACCAGCAAGCATTGCCATAACTGCCACAACAAATGTGATTCAAGACTCACAGAAAGAAGTATTATTAAATCATGCAAATTCTTCATATTAACTGTATCACCTGAAATAGATATGAAAAATACTTAATTCATTAATTTCACTTTTTCATTGGGAAAGGCTTGGCTTCATATTTCACACGTACACATTATTATTTTTCTCTTGTAGGCAATAGGTAGAGATTGGTACTTTCTTTTAACCAAATCATATACATGGCAGGAGTCTGAAGACCAAATGTACATTTGTGATACTAGCAGGACTAAGATTGTACTAGTACACATCACTTATATTCCACATATATTATCATTATGGATCCTCAGGTATCATGGCATATCTGAGTGTGACCGTGATTATACATTCGATCTCACTTTGGTGTAAGGTTTAATCTAGAGTACCTAATTTTTAGGAAGATTTTTAGGTTCTACCATTTGCCAAACAAGAAGAAACCTCCAAAATTATGTTCTCTGCAGGGTAAATGACTAACCTACTGTTATTCTAAAATTCTAGACAACAAAACTGGACACAGTAAAACTCCAGCATGTGAGATCTGACGCTGCAGATAAATTGTCAGGCTGTAGAAAGGGCACTGATCCTGTGACACAATCTGCAGGTGGAGAATGTGGTTACTAGCGAAGTTTGAGGGCAGGCCCTGTTAGAAGGCACAGCACCATAGCCTGCCGCTTGGCTGCAAAACTCCACTCCCCAAGAGTTTAGCTGGTCAACAGACAAGGTCAACTAGAGATACATAGGGGCAGGATCTGAGAGAAGGATTTCAATATTGTTGCTAAGATGCGTAGGACATACATATATAGGGAGAAGCATGAGACAGGGCCTAACTGTTGTCAGATTTGATAGGTTTACTCATATAGTTTAGATTCTTAACAGATTTATACTGTATAACTGTCCACAAGCATTTTCTGAAGTTTTTAGATTCCCCTTGACTCCACCAATAGCATCATTCATAAATCACTGAAAGTTAATGAAGTAAAAGAGGAAGTACTGGCTAAGCTAAGTTGCTCCTACTGAGGTCCAGTCAAAACCCTATCTAGCTGCATGGCACACGAGTTTACAGCGGTTGGTTTCCATTGCAAACACATACAAAAATAGAAGTACCAAGTCCAGTTTCTTGGAAAACACTGAGAATCTAACAGCTCCTGCTGCAAACACCACGCTGGAATTTCTGGCGGATACAGTGGCTTTGCCTTATGTTTCCCCTCAGAACAGGGGCGAACTGCTTCCAACACAGACAAGATGATGTAAATATGAGAGAGACACAAGGAGATGATAATACAGCACATTCTGTCACATCAATTTGAACAAGAAAGCAAATTAGGACATTTTACCCATAAGTTTTACCACGTGCAGTTTCTATGAAAAATAAAAGTATTTGTTGCTTTTTAACTGAAAATCTTGAACACGTTTTACCAAATTTTAAGCTGTACTTAAGCAGATAATGAATAAACTGAAAGTCTACCTTTCTCCATATTATTTAATATTAGACTTTACTAAAATTTGTTCTGAGACATTGAAGGTTTTGACACACAAACCACTGATTTAGCTAATGGTGAACAGACATCTAGACAGTCAAGCCTCGTCTAACTGATGAACTCTATAGATAGATTGATTTGACTAATCACTGAGAAACAGTGGGCAGTCAAATCTATCGTTTGCAAGGATAGCCTGCAGGACTATCTTAAACATATAAAGGGTGGAGAAAACCTAGGTCAAGTTTTTAAAAAATATTATCAAGCCTTCTGAAATTATGACACCACTAACATTCATCAAGTTTTACCTGGACCAGATTAAAGGGACTAGTCATACAGCTATGTAGCTTTATAGAAACAGCCTGATAAGTACTTTTTCTTAAAACCCTACTCTAAAAAGTTAAAAATTATCATCACATTGAGTATGTATATTTACAAAAGACTTTTGCTAGAGCAATCTTTGTGAGCCAGATTTTGTCCTGTAAGAAAGACCTGTAATAGATGTAAATATGTAGATTCACTTTCAGATAGTTCTCAGGCTTTAAAAAGAATATACACACATAAGTAAAGAAAAGATGCAACTGAGAGACAGAAAGGAGCCTTGGGATGTGTTGAGAATGAATGCTCAGATTTTATGACACAGCATTTCCTTTCCTTTAGTACTCTGCAATTGTCATAAAATTCACATAATGCACCAGAGCTTAAATCCTACAAAGGCTCTGAACACAAAATGCTCAAGACACATGTAGACCAAAGCATGGAAACTGAACAGGTGGGGTTTTTTGTGAAGTTTGAAACTTTAACTAGTTCATTACATTGCATCATAATACAAGTAAAAATATCATTTATATTCATAATTTTAACCACATGACCCCAATGACTTTTCCTCTATTTTAATATAGATAACCATGGAAACTCAATTTTACCAAGCTATTTGTCTTCCAATGTTTTTCTTCTCTGGATTTAAGAGATGAGCAAAGGGTTCTCTTTGAATGTAAATCCTAGTTCACTTTGTGATGCTTAATATAAGAAAAGTATGTAATAGGTCAGTAGAATTAACTATAGCACCACTCAAACTGATGGAAACATCCATGTTATATGAAAGCAAAACAAAAGACAAAGTAAACGTGTAAATGCCAGCCCCATAAAAGACATTATTTAGCTTGGAGATTATACCTACAAGGTTTGAAAAGATACAAAGTCAATTAGTTAACGATTTAGTCTGCAAAGGAAAGAAACATTGTTCTAAATGCTACAAGATTTTTTGATAGGGAAATGCTTAGAGAACCATAGAAAGTTGGTTCCTAAGTATGCTTACACCAAATACATAGACAGGACTGGAAGTTACTGAAATCTTTGCCATGCCTTTGACTCTGGTTGAAGAGCTTCAAGCAGAAGTGTTTGCCCAAAAGTCTAACAACAAAGACCTTCAGAACCAATTCCGTTCTTATACTAAGTAACGCAGAAGAGCAGCAACTTCTCAGCAAATGAGTGCTAATGATAAAAGCCCACTATGACAGTATTATTCTAAAATGCTTGGATGTTTTCATAGCTGTTTCTCCATTAAGCCATTTAGTTTTGCTTCAATTAAATCTGCCAGTTCCTTTTAGCAAGTCAGATAAAGTGGCTTGTGATCATCAGAGAAAAAATCTTCAACATTTCACAAGACCCACAAAAGCAAGAAAAAGTAGAATTAAAATAGCTACTTCAATCCACAGTTACGATATTTCGCATGATATTGTGCATATCCCTAAACTGCAAGAATATTGACTCCTATTCAGGACCAGAATCTAGAGGTAAAAAAGTAGCTCTAAGCAATCACTGCAATCAGCTGAACTCCATCCTAATAACAACATCTGCTGCACTGCATCTAGAACACCTCAACCTGCCATGCTACGATTTTTTTTTTTTTGCATAAAATTGCCCAGTAAGCTACATCAATGCAGGATAACAATTTGGTTTATTGTCCAAATAATCAGAGAACATATAGGAGATCGTGTTAAAGTAAATTGAAAGACATAAAAATATTTCTCAGAGCTTATTGAAAGGTAGATAGTCACAGATAGACAGTTCATGTCAGTAGGATTACAGGTCTTCTGTACTTTGCAAAAGATGTTAATAATTCTCTGATAGAACCCTCTCTAAATAAGCTTAAGATGTTTGGAGGCAATCTTATAAGCTACATGACTTCATTGCTGCTCAAGAAACAAGTCACTTTGCCCACAGAAAGCTTCTATTTCTAATTTAGTTTATAAAATATGAGATGAGAAGACTTAATTTCACTCAAACACTAACTATGGTTACTGGAATTTTTAAGCAACAAAAAAGCCTCTATTAAAAAATGTAACAAAATGTTTTATGCAGGTAACAGCAAAACAAGGGAAATAAGTCATAGATGCCTACAGAAATCTGTACACAGTGGTGCTTGCTGATAAGTCTCTTCTTAAGTTTAAAGCACAATAAAATTCATTCAAAACCCTTCACATAAGATGTCTTAGACAGGAAACTGCATCATCTTCGTGAGAACATTAGATTAAAATAAATGATAGTACTACTTAGGGCACAGTTTCTCCAGCCTGGAGGTAACCTGGACAGGGTTTCTGGGTGGGGAAAGAGTGTTCTATAGGGAGCAGACCTGGAGATGTGAGCAGACAGAAGTGGCTCCTGTAAGAGCTCAGAAATATTGAGGGCTGAGGACATTTCAGGGAAAGGATGGGGTGGACAACACGGGAAGGCGGGGGGGAAGTGACTGTTGGGAGGTAAGTTTGAGAACAACTGGTTTATAGAATTAACAGAACTCTAGGGATTGTGGAAAATTTAGTTAGAGCGCTACAAATTAATATTATTTGTCTTTGGTGTAAGTAAATCATTCTAATAGCACATCAGTCAAACTTGAACAAGATTGTTCCTAAGTTCTGTTCATCAGCCAGACAGATATTTGATTCTGTATCTGAAGAAGTCTCTCTTAAAAAGCCTTTGAAAGCCTTTATCGTTATTAATATTATTCCTAAGGCAACAGCCATTTTTCAAGCTGCCTATGAAGCAATTTATCCTGGAGTGATAGCCAAGACAGTTCTGAAAGAATTCAAATGCAATGTGGAACATACTGCAAAAACTATGCAAAATTGGTGCAAGCCAAATTATGGGAATTCTTACAGCTGTTAACTCAGGAATTTGTCTGACTATATCTTATTTCTTGATTTTAGTCACAATAATGATTTCATCAGCTCTCAAAAATGCTAGAATACTTGGAAGCTCACCTTACTGAATGACAACCTTGGCATTTATCCTTATGCAAACCACCAAAGAAGAGGTTTCTATATCTGAAAGCATTGTATATGCTAATTCACAAGAAACACTAGCCATGTGTCTCTCAACACTCTGCTTTTACAGTGATTAAAAAAATTATCTTATTGTTACACATACAAACTGGTAATCCACTAATCCAGGGCTACTGAACTGGTAGTCTCCAACACAGGCACAGACCATTGGGAAGGATTTCACTGTGCTACCAGTCACCCTAACCCACATTCTTCAAGCATATTCTGTGTTTCTAACTGACCTGTTTGTCTCAAACAGGAGATAACAGCCACAGCAGCCATGAAGATGGCATGCAACATTTGCCTGTTCTGCCAGAAATGGAGCTGACAAACTTTCCTTGTGAGTGTCCCTGAAAAATTACTGCTAAAAATGAATTGATAAGGCATTTAGGAGACCTTTTGAACAGAGTCTGAATAAAATGAAAGAAAAAGCCAAGCAAATAGACTCTATACCTATATAGCACTCAGAAAAAAATGCAGTAAAATATTACTGAAGTCTTAATGTATTAAACTTTGAACAGTCTCAAGAGACAGTGTATTTTTTAAGATGTACATGACTTGGTTGAAGAATTATCCTTGTAACAATATAAAAACAGTTTTCTTCAACATAGTGCATTAAAAACACCAGTTACAGATTATTCTAGAATCTTCTACAACTCACTTTTGTAAAAAAAAAAAACACCAACAAAAAACACAAAAAACAACCAACAAACAAACAACAACAAAAAACCCCAAAACCCAACCAACCAAACAACAAAACCCTCCACATAATATAACAAAAACCTACCACTGGAATACCTAAAAAGCAGGGAAATGGTAAAATTCTACAGACTAGTACAATTCAAGTCTGATGAAAATCCAGACAAATGACTCAAGCTTAAATACATTCCAAATCTATTAAGTGCCTAAGAGGGACGTTTGTAGTGAGCACACAATAGAAAAAGCACCAACTGAAATTCTTATACTAATCCTGCTCTCTCTAATTATATCTTCCTTTAAATCAAGTATTATGTATAACATCCATAATATTAACTGATCTGATTTTTATTTCTATTGGCATTTAAAATAATTCTAACGGGAATTTGCAGACTGATGAAAGCAATATCAAAGTGAGGATATAGCTGAACAACAAAGACAAGGTAAGAGACAGAACAACTAAAATGAAGAAAATTAATAAGACACATAGTTCTAGAAGAATAGTTCGAAACAGTAGATGAATCAATTTCATTTTAATTCAAGGAAAGAATTTTAGGCAGAAAAACATCCTTATTTGTGAGACAGTACTCTGAAGTCTTAACCTGTTGTCAAGAGCTACATTATAGACATTTAAATCTTATTAAGGATTTGGACTTAGCATACTTACCTACTCCAAACAAATTATAATTTACTAAAAACACAAGGAAAAAAAGACAAATGCAAAACCCAGGGAAGTGCAAGGTAACATCTTGATATCTCTGACCGCAATATGTCATCTCCTGAACAATCAAGCTCTGTAGGGATCCTGATACAACAGATTTTTAAGGTATAAAAGACTAAAGAGTCTATGAACAACAACAAATAGAAGAGTACAGAAATGAATCAAGACTTATACAGGAAACTGTATGAGACCTCTTTACAGTATTTATTGAACTAGTCTGAGTATAGCAAAACAGATCTGTGCAGAGCTGTTTAACAATAACTATTCATGCTAGCAACTATTTTCAAGCTCCTTCAGAGCATCTAATTCAAATATTAATATCTCACATTTTGAGGTAGTAGATTGCAAATATCAGCTTTAGAAAAAATCCTTTGTGAATAAGTTTTTTTTAAAAAGTCTGTCACAGATACACTTGTCATTTCTGCAGAGCTGTTCTGTAATTGCCAGTGACAATAGAAACAGCAACTTTATCTGTTAAATGTAGAAATATTTATTTAATAGAAACTCCAGCAGCATAAACAACTCTCTACAAGACTTCTCCTTTTGAGTCCTGCTTGGTAAACATATGTTGATATCCTACGGCAGCTTCACCTGAGAGAAATCTATATGACAGATTCTTTCCTGAAAAGTACACTTGCCATTTAAACGTGTATTCTTTCTGCAGTATTTTTGTCCTCTGAAGCACATTTCACCAACCACTGAACACTTCTGCACTAAATATAAGACTAATAGTTTTTGGGGGATTCTATTCTATGGACATTTAACTTTAAATCAAGATTTGCCAAAACCTCCTTCTGTAATGTCTTCAGGTATGGAAGGAAAGCTGAAAATGCATATGGCTTACAAATCAAAACAGTGTTTTTAAAACTATCTTATAGAATATGCAGTATTTGTCTTTTAGGAATGGTGCTCCTAAACCAGTATTTTACCAAGGATCTTCTGGAAAAATCATAATGTAGAAGAGTAGCATTAAAGCGGCGGGTGTTTCAGGAATCTAGCAAATTGAGCATTACACTAAACAAAGGTTCTGAAAGCCACATTCCATCATGATGATGACCTCTATCATTCAAGATTTTAATATCTTTTTCAAGTCCAATTCCGAAGAAAGTCCTGCTCACAGAAACAAATTACGATTATTACCAGTTGTAGGGTTTCGTGTATTAATGAAACAACTGATAACACAATTAGAGAGTGTATCACCTGTAAGAAAGCAGAACTCCTCCAGGTGGGGATCATAGTCATAATATTTCTACAGCTGCCTAACTCTTCCATACTTTTGGGTTTAGTAATTTGCTCTCAGGAAAGTGCATGCTTCACCAAAACATGATATATCAGGATGACTATAGATGGTGAGTTTATTACCTCTTCCATTAAAATTTAATTAATCTCTGAGTATTGTAGCCAAATTTCCACATGGGCTACATCCTTTAGGATTGGATGTTCTTCATTGGCACAGAAAGACTTTCAAAATTAGGTTAGAATTAGGTCAGAAATAGACTAGAATTAGATCAGTAGTTTTCTTCTTGACAAGTAATGTTTCTATATTGCCCAACTCCTCTTTCAAATTGTCTCTTATCTCAAAATCGGAGCAATACAGAGTGTGTCCTAACACCTGTTTTTTTATTATTTTATTTCTGGACAATAGTGAAAATGATGAAGATCTTTAAGGCAGAGTGGGTGAAAGGCAGAGAAGAGGGCATGTTTTTCAACAGATAAATTCTAACTATCTAATTGTACAGTTACTCCTCTAGTAATGCTTGTTTGTTGTAATACAAATACATCCTGTCTGGAATCGTGACAGTTCACACACATCATAGGTTTCTGTAGAAGCCATTCCTGAATCCTGAAATTTTGAGGGGGTTTTTGTCATCTTAATTTTCTTTTTAACTTGACTTCTTACAACCATTGATCCCTTTCTGGGAAATGGTAAAAGAAACTCTTGTAGGCACTACATGAATGGAGTGGTTTGGCTTCTTTGTTGCCAGCTTCAGAGGTCTGTTGTTTTGCTTTTTAGCACTGAAATCATCTAACACTTCATCTTTCTTTTCCTCAAGAACTTTCCACCAGTTAGCTAGGAAAACTGAGGTGCTGTTTGGGTTTTGCGGATACTGTCAAAGCTGTCTGCAGCATGGAAACACATCAGGAGTCATGCATCTTGCTGAAGAATGCTATAAATCCAACAGTAGGTCTATCATACATGAGGTCTATAACTTCAATGAGATTCAGCAAGATAATTTTTGATACAGGGAAGAGGAATCAGACGTTATACTTAGTCTGGAGAAAAAAGTAGAGAAAACATACGCTAAAAAAAGCTTCTTGAGACATCTCACTGCATCTCAGTCCATATTTTATTTTCATATCAGTGATACACTTGGATAGGAACTTTTATTCTCTTACTACTACAATATCCTTTATTAGGTTACCAATTTAAGATGCTATGAAAGCCTGACAAATGAGTTTGTGTTTCCAAAAGCTGTGAAATACGGAACCACACCCACTCAAATATTTTAGCTCTGAAAAAAACACAGCTTGACAAAAAGTTTGTTTCCTATTTAAATTCTCACAGTACTTTAGATCTACTCACCACTAACTTTAAACTCAGCTCTGCTGCTTCAAATTGTGGAATTTCTATTCTCCCAAAATGCACAGGTGAGGACAATGAGGATAGTGGCAAACTAGACTTGCATGTTTACTTGGATAGCCAATTCTCAAGCTTATGCTAGAATTATTGTTTTTTTGCTTGAGACAGTAGCTTGGGCAAAGGATCATTAACTCCTCCATTGTTTGTATAGCCTTGTCTTACGACCTGTTTTACGTCTGGAGGTATCAAAACCATATTTTGGCTATATCAATCTCTCACTCCATTGAAAAAGCCAGGAGAAGATGGCGGAAATAAATTATGCAATCTTTATGTTCCTTTAATTTGAACTGGACTGTCCTAATATAAAGTGAATCTATCACCCCCTGTGCAGATATGAGACAATACTGGTATATCATTCTTAATCTAGGAATTAAGACAAAGCATCTTACCATTAACTAAAAGGAAAAACTTCCATCTGAAAAAATGGCTATTCTGAAAATGATGGTAAAAGAGCCAGTGAGTTTTTTTCTGGGATCTTTTAATAAGACGAAAGATTCACATGACATCTTCTCACTCTACCTAGCTATATCTTTGTAAATTCCAGTAGACAGATGATACAGCAACACAATGTGTGAACAATAGCTATAGGTTATCTAATAATGACCAAAAAATGCTACATTACAATTGCAATTTAGAACCAAGAACAACCATCAACAACTTCAGAACCAAAAGCAATAACACCACAACTGGTTCTGCCCCACCCTCCCAAGAACAAAGATTGGATGGTTTGGTGATTAGATCTTGATATACCCTCTCAGAAACATTTCTGACTGTCAGATCTGTGGGAAATGATGAATTTAGCTGCATATCATTAAGTCATATGTTCAATATAAACAGCGAGCTTCATAAAATTATTGGGAGTATCTCTATCTTATTTTCTCAGAAAATGCCATGATATATGGTCGGCTTTTTTTAATCAGATACTAACATAGCATTACAGTATTTAGAATAAAAGTATCATAGCTTTGAACTGATGTGAGAATCAGAAAATAAGCCCAACAGTAAATATGCAACTTTTCAGTCTATAGACCCTGTCCTATTATGTAATATAAAGGCCATACACTAATGATGCTGAAACTCATAAGTTTTTTCAGTATATAAGTAATGCCAGCGGAACTTTACAATCAATCATAGATCACATTGTATTTCTAAAACACTAGTACAATACTTTTCAATACCTAGCAAGAGTCTGCAGATCTTTCAATCAGGACACAATATCAATGGAATTCTTCACTGACAATCAGCTTCTTTAAAAGAAACAACCCAAAAGAAAGAGTCACTGATTATGTATATTGAGCGTTAAGACCTTTTGGTGAACAACATTGCCATAATCACTGTAATGCATCACTCTTGTCATTAAGCAGTTTAGATGACAACTGATCTGAACTCCTGGTATGCAGTTCATATTCAGTAATTACTACTACACTGAAATATTTTAGCTTCTCTTTGTACCTGAACTAGACAGATTACACTACCCTAACAAAGAGAAAGTTTAGAGGTCTCCATCACAATACTACATAGAGAAAGATGTCTGATAACAGCAGCTTATTTAATCTGTCAAACAAAGGGTAAGTCTCTTGGGACAACTGCAATACTTTCTAGGATATCCAAGTTAGTTTTAAAGGAGGCAATATAAGCTGGAGGCAAACTAATCACAGCAGAACACAGTTCTGCCTTGACTAATTCACACCAAAAAATAAGATCCTTGAGTAGGCTTCTGCTCACAACAGAGACAGCCCACTGAAGATTAACCTCAGTATCTCTAATACTGGCAGAATAAATAAGATGATAGCTCAAGTTAAATACAAAATTAATTCTCAAAACTTTTTTTTAAAATACATCTAACCAACAGATATGTCAGATTCTCCGCTAGCGTAAGGTTTATACCAAGGCTGAATGCTTGTTCTGAGCTTGATACAAGTTCCAGGGAATACAATTAAACAAGACAAGAGTACAATGATTCTTTCTGTCCTTAGAATTTATACAATTCATAATGCACATCAAAACCTGTTTCTGCATAATTTTTTTTAAACTAATTTTATGCCATCTGGAGGAAAAAGAGAAAGCTTTCTTTTTTGAAAAGCAGTACTATTACCAACCACCAGAAGTGAGCCTTTTAAAAAACCAAAAATCTTATGTCCCCTTCTTACCAGCCACCGCAAAAACTGTAAATAACAAAAAAATTTGAAAGTATAATTGGGCATAGCTTCTTCTGCTAGTCCCTTGAAGTGGGAAGCATCAGATAAAGATATATTATAGATTTTCATTAATACACAAAAGGTCTAAATGGACCACACTAAGCCTTTCTTTCTCAGACTAACAAAATATTGGCACTTTTCTGTTCTACCCACAGAATTCACTGTGAAGAATCACATGAATTCAGCTACAAATGAAGATCACTAGATAGTGGTGTAACTTGCCTCCAACTTGCTATGTTTGCCATAACCCACTGTCTTCTCAGTAAATAAAATTAACTGCAGGAAGAGAATGATTCACAAACATTTAAAGAAACTGTGATAGCGCTTAAAGTAGTGGTGAGACTACTACCTTGCTCTTCAAATTCCCTCTTTCCCCCAAATTACTTACCACAAACATTTGATCTTTTGTTTCTAGACATTATAAAATTGACAAGTAATCAATCAGTTTGAAACCCTGCTTTTAAGGGATCACAAATAAAAGTAAAGTAGAAATGGTTACACATCAATTTGCAGTAACTTAGTGGCTTTACAACCACATGTCCTTCTCTCCACCTACTCTAGTTGTCTCTGGTGTACTCTGGTCCTCTTGAAAGCAGGCTAGCAGGCAGAGCGCTGAGCAAAAGAGTTTAACTTCCATATCAAAACATAAAATCAAAGAAGGCTGGTACCTGAGCCATACTCTTACTTCTCTTATTCTCCAGCTGGGTCACATATACGTGCCTGAGCAAAGGACATTGACAGGATCCAGGCACTACTACTCCATTTTTAACCTCTCTCCCTCATACTGGAACTTCCCTGCCAAAGGAGGAGTGGGAATCTCATTCCTTCACCTTCATCTTTCCCTCACTTGACAATCTTATGTTGCCCTGAACCAAAACTAAACTTCAGGCTGAGGCTGACCTTTTTTACTGAAAAATTATGGTTTTTACCATGAAAAGCTTAAAGCTCCTTCCTTTTGTTTTGGTGACTAAAGGTTTAAAACCCACTAGCTTTTTTTTTTCCACTTCTACTGGACTTAAGTGCTTGACTGTCCTAGAGTAGTCTTTCTGAATGGTTCTGTTGCACGGCCTTGATTCAAACAGGAGGGGGACTTGCTTATTAGTTTTGATTTTTGAAAAAAGATAGTCAACATCATTTAATGTATTTTTCCCAGCTGGAAGAAAGGCAACAAATTTCATGTGCTTCTCCCTCTAAAACTACCTATTTTCAGCTGTATTATCCATCATCTTTCTAGAAAGAAGAAGGGGGGGGGGGGGGGCGGGGATAATGTATCTGCTATAAACTTGTCTGTTCACAGAAATAAAGAATACAACTGTATGGAAAACTGATTCCAAGTTACCAGTTGTCACTGCCCACTGCCTTGTGGTGGTTTTGGGTTTTTTGTTGGTTTGTTGGGTTTGGGGTTTTTTCTATTTTTAAGAAATTTAAAAGGTATTTACAAAATACCAAAAGATAATTTGTACTGGCCCATGGCAAACAATAAAATATAAAATATTTCAGTCTATTTTAAAATATTTCAGTCTGTTACACATTCGGAGCTTTGCATTTAAAAAGTGGTTAAAACAACAAGCAGAGTATAGAAAATATAAGAGACAAAAAAATAATTCCAGATGTATTTTACTGTGATTAAGACCTAGGTTGGATTATACTCTAACTAATTACAATAATTAGTGAAAAGTGACAATTTCCAATAAATTCTAAGAATCAGGGCTCATAAAAATTACTCTCACTGAAGATGTAATTATTAGCTCAAAGCTTCAAAAGTACTAAAGGTTAATGGAAAAATTCAAGAAGTTGGCTACTGTCAGTCTTAACAGAATTAAGTCTCTTGGAATTACAGAAATAACTTTATCTTTAATCTTGAGAACTTTCACTCAGTAAAGGATTCTTGCCACAAAAGGGTATTTTCTGCGTTACTCAAACTCTACAGTAAAACCCATCTGCTACCATGCATAAAACCTAGCAGGCTATCTAGTCTTTCCCAAATGACTAATCTTTTCTTTTTCTGGTGATTTACATTCAGATCATCTTCTTACAGAAAGCACAGACACTATTGATACTAACTCCTATGACTCTTACTAGGCACTTCATGATTTTCTTCTGACACCATCTCTTTTTAATCATTGCCTTAAAGTATATTTTTCTACTTTATCTAATCAACACTGTAAAGTAGTAAATTTAGAGTCACTAACTTAAGTTACACTACGTCATAGAGTCACTTAAAAATATGCATTTCACCCTCAGGCATTTTTTTCTTCCAAATTACAACTTCAATAAGAAATTAAGATCGAATACAGACATTTACTTGGTTGGTACAATTCCAAACATAAATAAAAGGAGATGAAAATGTACTTCCTCGATGCCAGTTTATAGCTGTTGCTATTAACTATAGTATCACAAATGTGACTATAACAAGAAAGGGATGATTCTGAGCAATGAAGCACCCGTATGTCATTATTTGGTAACATCATGAGAACTATGAAAGTATTTATTCTTCAGTAAAGTTATTATTGATGGCTATACCATCGAGGGCCCTCCATCAGTCCTAAAGTTAGAATATTAGTACTGACAGACATTTTTTCCCCTTTGTAATATCTTAAACAAAGAAAGCATTAATAGCTTACTGATCAGACATATGAGCCATCAGTCAATGCAGATGCCACACAACCATTATATCAAAACTATCCTGTGTAGCATGAACCCTTTGAACCCTTTCAATTAGCCTGGACCAATTCCCTCCTTTCCCCAAATTATTTCCTATTGTAAACATATGCTTTATCACAAACTCAGCATTTTTAAAATATCTTCTTCCATCCAGATAACTCAACCTGGTAAAGTATAATCACTAAAAAACACTCCTTAAAATGTTCCTTGCTTTTTTCATTTTTCAGACTTGATAGTACTTCAAATTGTTGTTACTCCCTGTTATAAGCTAATAACAAATACACTAGTCTTGCAGAACAGTCACCAACTCTCCTGAAACAAAATGAATTGCATAATAAAATCTCTGATACATCATTAGTATTATTATGGCAATCATGGATTCTTTCGTCTCCAAAAGCACTCTAAAATAGTTTTCTACCATATATTCCAACAAATAGCAAAACGTAGGACTCAAAACCAGTATACATTTTAAAGTATAGTTTGCATGGAGCTGTAACACTATGCTCTGAAATATTGACAATATATACTTCTATATTTTGAATATGGGTTTCATTTTAGTCCCACAGTAACAAAGTACATTGGACAAAACTGCACCTAACTTCCAGGAGAATAAGAAACTTTTATTCAGTTTTAGCACCACTTTCTCAACGGTTTCTTTAGCAGAAGGATTAGCTCATTTACCCCACTAGTCAAAAGCAGAGACATGAGAGATCTCATTCAATTTCTGGTGTTATACTTCTCACACTGTGCAGAATTCATGAAAGAATCACTGAAAAAGGGGAATGTCCTTGTACTTCCAATACTAAACAAGAGCAATCCTTTTAGTTTAATCAAAGCAATAAGCAATACTATTTAGGTGCTAGTTAGAAGTTTACTGCTGGAAATAAAATATGATGCCAAGTATCTGTTACTCCCAGAAAACATGCAAGTTTGCAGTATTACTTCTGCTATATCTTTGTAGACAAGAAAAACCAAATTTTACATTTCCTAGACAAAAGTTTGCAGCAACAGAAACCATTTAGCAGTCTGAGAAAAAATTGGTGACAACAGCAACACAAAACACCACTTTTGTATTTGCTAAATATCTAACTGAAGTGATTGCCAGGTCTAGAAAACAAGATGCAATCTGTTCTAAATAGAATGGCATGTATGAGAATAATGTTGATGTTACGGTCAGAGAAGCATTTCTTTTTACGGTAACAGTATATTCTAAACATTTCCATTTTATTTAAAAAAACACTTCCATAATTTAATGCTCACAAGGCAGAAAATGTTCCGGAGATGTAGACTGCATCCAAACTGTCTTCTAACACATTCCCTCCAAATAAAAATACAACAAACCCTTGTGCAGAATTGTTTTAAGAGTAAATAAAAATTCTTCAGAGTACTTTCTTTCACCAGCGTTCCACTCAACTGCTTGCAAGGAAACCTGAACGCTAGCTAGGAGCTTCTGTCTGTAAATATCATTGGTATGTCAGAAGATTTCCCCCTTCCCGGCCTAAACTTCTCCTTAAATTACATTCAGATTTCTGTGGTACCATAACAACTTCAATATGGCACGTATTTCAGTATTTTGTAAAGGTTTCAGTTCCATTTCCACCTCCAGTTATTGTTGGTTTACATTTTTCATCCTGGCTGCTCTGCAGGATGTACATCTTTACGATATTTATGTGAGGTCTTACAGCTGTAACATGGAATATTGTTAACTACTATATCAAAACCACATCGAGATATATACTGAAGTGATATCCTGTGTTATAGGATACACAACATGTTTTATCAAAACGTGTCAAAGCAATGCAATTCCTGATGGCAAAATAAAAGTGAGTCATGCAAAAAATGGTTGTTTGGGCTTTTATGAGATTCATATGAATTGTCTTTCAATTCCATTCATGGGACTGCATACTCAGTTGTGCAGCTTGATTTTTCAAGTTTAAATGAGGACAAAATCCAAAACAAATCCCAACAAAACTGTTTTGCTTTGCCTGCTATGGGTCAATATCATGTAAAATGCCAAAATACTTCCCTCCCCTCCCCAGGCAGAAATTGCAGATGATCCTAGATTCACTTGGAACCCAGCACAAGCTTCCTAAATGGCCACAAACCATTCTAAGTATTCCAGTATGTACCAAAATCTGGATTCACTGTACATTGCAAAAATCCTGTGCAGAGAATGAAAACTAAAATTAATGCATACTTAGATAATTCTTATTTTTTATTCTATAGCAGTCACTTGTGAAAGATTATGCAATATACTTTATAGTTCAGATACCTAAAAGACTGTTGAGACATGTTAATGTCAGAGTTTATTTCTCTTCTAACTGTGGCATGCTATCTTTAAGTACTTTATTCTAGAACCCAGTAAGAAGGCTGGACTTGAAACTAACTGGAGATTGACTCTAGTTGTTTTAAGTTTAGAACATTCCTTAATTCAACTAAAGCAGCGTTTAGCTGGGGACCTTAGGCAAGGATAGAATACAGCTTTATCTTTCTTTACAGACCATTCTCCAAATTTTGCACGCAATCTCACATAGTCACTAAATCAGAGCAGAATTTGCAAGATATCTACACAATGCAGGACTATCTAGAGCGTGGTTTGGAGAATACAAGTACATTATCTATTCACAGTGTTTTCTTTGTATAACTTTCAGCCATTATATAAACCAACATGCAAACACTGAAGAAAAAGTATGGCAAATGCTCAATAGATTAAATACACCGTATTACTGCGTGTACATGTCTATATTTTATAGTTCTATTGGTATGTGTGCATGTGAGTACACATGTATGTATATTATGTAGCATTTTTATTAGATTCTTCAAAAAATTGGGGCTATTCTGTTTGTGCTAACAAGGGGACAGAAGCTAAAACCAGATAAACTTATGTGAGACACTCCTAACTTGGCTTGATAAGGAAGGATTAAGCAGAAGTTACTGGGTATCACCCATATCTTCTAATGAAACATTCTATAATCTACTCCTACTTTCCCACTTTCCTGTGAAATCAATGTAGTTTGCATCAAACACCTACTTACTAAGGCTACTAAATCACTCCAAAGGACAGTCTTCAACAAAGTACATGGGGAAATACGTGAATTTAAGCGCTTAAAGCTCTGTCAATGAGCATTTGTCCAGCAGCTCTTACAGATTCTTACCAGCTCTTGCGTATCTTCCGCTAATGGCAAAAACGTAGCTTCCAGAATAGCAACTTGATCAGTGCTGAGCTTCTGCCACAGACTAATCAGCATAATCACCAGATGGGTGGCACTTTTCAACTTTGTGAATGCCTGGAACATGTTGGCTTGATTTTCTTCTGCTGCATCTGCTAGAGCTATTACCTGCAAAAATTACAAACGTCTGTTAAGTATGATTTTACCATCCATGAACACTCAACACTGAAATTACCTTTGGCACACTCTTGTTTTCCTTTAGAAGATCCTGAGGAATTCTGTTTTCCATAAACACAAACCACAGAGTATTAAATGAGTTATCATTTATCTAGATTTTTCTTTTGCATACCCAAGGCAATTTCAAGTCCATATGGCAACAGGATTAATCTATCTAGTACAATCAGTGTAGAAAGGATTCTGTTTAGAGCATATTCTTAAGGCATTCCTGAAATGGATCCCTATCATATCACATAATACATGGTAACAAAGTAACTTTCAGATTTATACCACACAAGACACTAATCCCTATATGACCAGCAAGCCTACCGTATTAATCAAAACCAATACATTGATTTTATGCAATTAAAAATGTAGTATATAATTATTTCCACATGAACATAACTGCCATCTGTTATTTTATTAACTCTCAGGTCTCTCCATGTTTTGCACTAGTGGCTTCAGCTTTTATGCCAAAATGTAAACATTATGGATCATGTATATGAAGGCAATACCGCTTTAACTGCCAGACATTATGAAAGAATTTTCAAAATAAAATAAAATGGCAGATTCACTTCTAAGATCGTAAGATAGTTTTGCTGAGTACTTCAAGATGGGGAAAAACAGAAGGGCTATTATAGGATATTTTACTCCTTTCAGAAATAACTTGTCATTGTATATAATATTGTCCACTCACAGCATTACAAAAATTGGTATTTTGAAAAATATTGCTATAAATGCCTTCTTTCTTGAAATACAATGTTTAGAAATTTTCCATCACTGGTGAAGAGTGAAGATGAGAGTGATTTCAATATGCAATTGCTATCATTTCAATATGACAACAAGAGATTTTCCATGGTATTTGTACTGAATTCCTTCAACTAAAAGAAAGGAACAAAGGTTAGGGGTTTATCCTGGGGGAGCACAACTTACAAGACCTCTTCTCATGAATGCCACTACATCTTCATGTTGCCTGAATAATACTTGGCTTACAGCACCGCTGATTATCTTCATTGTCATTTAAATCAACACAAAGCACCTCCCTCAACCACCTTTTCCTTCTGTTTATTTATCTGCAAAATGGGGTAATAGGTGCTTGACTGGAGTTGTGAAAAGCCTCACAGAAACGCAGTTAAAGTGTAATTAGTATTACAACACAATTTACAAAGCAAAACTTGCAGAGCTTGATCCACTAACATTTGGCAACAGCAGGAAAACAAAAAAACTATACGATGCATCTTCAGCCGGGAAACAAAGCCAACCAGCTGTTAGCATTTGATGGAGAAAAACTATTTTTAATCTGCAACACTGGCATTAGAGATGTGTGTGTGTTCCCTCCAAGCTCCCATGTGACGGGGAAGATAAAGAAAACAGAATTTCAGGGAACCATAAATACGAAACATTTCAAACAAAACGTGTTGATAGCTTTTGTTTTATATTTTAAAATGTAGTGTTTCCAAATAAAATGGAGAACCCACAGGACACTCATGAGTCCAAACACTACATAAATCAGAGCCAAGTAACAAAACAAACAAAAAAAAGCCCAGCTAACCGTGCGAAGCAGAAGTGAGAAATTAATCCCAAATACTGAAAACCAGCATGACAGACTGGTTAGCGGAGAGTAACAGTATCACAGACGTGTCACCTGATGTAATTGTGCCCACATTCAGTTTGCTCAGACCAAAGCCCTGATGTTCTTCGTACCTCTTGTTCTACACAAGGTGGAGTTCCATATTGCAGTTACTTTTCAACAGAGTTATGGGTGACAAAGCTACACGAAAAACACAACACTACGTAGTACCGTACATCAGTCGCATCTGACCACTGTAACCAGTAATTTTATGCACTATACAGCTTCATCTTTCTGAGGAGACAAGCAACAACAGTAAAGTTCTCCTCAGTCTAACAGGGGCCTTCAAATATCTAATCACCTTTCCTGTCCAATATGCATTTGAGAATTTTGGGAAGAAAAATAGGCTAAGATGAATTTAACACGCTGATGACATTCATCAGTATGCTTCCTATAATATCATTACTGGATGGGATAGTGCAATGGATAAATTCTGAATTCCTGGAATTTGGAATAAAGGCAAGCTAGCTGTATCCTATTATGGATAATGCTCAGCTAATATCATTTTTGCCAAAGAAGCAGGCAAATACAGTTGCACTTGTGTGACAACTACCTGAACCCCACTTAGACAACAAAGGTGAAGGACACTTTCTAGACTGAGTCATTAATGAATTCCTAGGTGGTCTCTCACTGTGCTATATTTCAGCTGACACTGTACTGTATACCTCAGAAGCATAAATCGCATGAAGAGAAGTAACTGACATGGCCTTTTACCTTAAGGATCCTTCATTTCACAATTTGCTTTCTTTCTGTTTTATAACCATCAACAAAGGAGATGCTCGCCTTTTCATAGGCTATAGATGTAAAACAAATATCCCAGGACTCCCAAACCATACCTAATGTAGCAAGCCTATAAGCTATTTTGAAAAGTAGCTTCATAAAAAACCCTAAAAAGTACAACTGTTAAAAAAGTTTGCCTTTGGCACAAAATTCTACAGTTCTAATGCACAATATTACAAGACAAATATTATACCAGTGACAGGCCTAAGTTTCTAAAGGAGAGGTGCCGTCTTGGAGTGTTGCAGGTCACTGAACCATATACCAATTAAATCTTTACATGACTGCATATATACAAGTTCTACTTTACACTTGCAGAGAAACCAAAGATGGAAAAAAACATTTCTAAGTACTAATTATTCTGTTAATAGATGAAGACATGACCTAAAACAGCTTTCTGAGATCTGGAATATGCAGGATAATACAATATGAATTACCATACGATAATGTAGGCATACACAGTCATTGTGGTTTTAAAAAAGCCTATACCACAGACAGAAAAAAGGTTGTCAAAACAGCACCCTTTGAGATATGCTGAGAACTGAAAACCAAAGCAACACAGAAAGCAGCTGGAAGGGACTGAAGATACTTTGACAATAAGTGGTTCCACAGTAAATACTTAATATGAAGGGAAAGAAAGAAATCTTTCCTCACAGAGCAAAATTACTCTAAACATCTCCCAGGACATCAGCTACAAATTTTAGAAGTGTTCTGGGGTTCTTCATTCAAACACTTACAGAATTTAAGGATGACTAAGTTCTAAAAACATGACATTCACATTTTTAATTATTTTATTTTCACCTGAACATTATCTCTAATTGTAATTTACCATAGTTGAGGGAAATAAAGAATCTATACCCTTTGCAAACTGAGATCCTAGTCTCTTCAGACTCAGTCATGGTTTCTCCATAATTTCCCAACTATATCTTCAGTTCTAACAGTAGCTGTTCAATCTGTTTAGTTAAGATCTATTTTATCATCTTTCTAAACAGATACAAAACTTTAAAAAAGGAAATCTCTCCCTGTCTCACTTTTTCACAGGGTAGGTGGAAAAATATATTGCAACTGGAAGTCCCAAGTGTAGCTCAAATGCAAAGATTTTAGACCAACTGGAAACTATCAAGTAAAAAGTCCATCTATATTGCATAAGGCCTATTATTGCCTATTTAACATTTTTTTCTTTCTCCTTCTTTAATATCACAAAGCTTTCAAACAAAGAAAACTAAAAATAAGTTTTTCAAACTTGCTTTCTAAAAGCAATGGAAGAAAGGGAAGAGGCTCATGCAGGAAAGATTTAAGAGGTACTGGAATGGGTTGAAAGTACAGTATTGAATATATATTTTTACAACTGATCAAAACTTGCTTTTCATTTACATCCTTTTTTAAATTATTCGGACCAAATTCTTGCTCTGTTCCAATACACCTACCTACAGCAAAGTACAGGCCAGTTAAGTTACTAATGAAAGCATGTTGTAAAAAGAAAAGAAAGAAAGAAGAACTATTCTCCAAATTAAGATCATATTTAAGATTTTTTTACTAAATTTCATATTCACAGTTGCGAAGGCAGACGTGAAATCCAGAAGTATTTTTATAATCTTGAGAACTTCACCCCTCAACGCTATTACCAGAATTTGACTGCAATGATTTCCAAGCATAGAGCATTTCTCATGTTTTCAGCCTTAAGTGTTCAAGCAAAAAGATTTCTCTCCATGCTTATTTCATTGCTAAGTAGACCTTATAAGATGTCAAGCATTTGAAAACCGTAAACTAATGGTGAATCAAGTTTTAAAAACAATCAGATTTCTCCATTATCAGTGCTTACTTAGAGATATTTTTTAGGGCATTGTTTAACATTCAGCAATAACTTCAAAATTACTAATTCCTCTTGAAAAAGGCTTGCAACATACCCACTCTTGTATATTCAGACAAATTCCTTGGGGCAATAATGAACATCACTCTCCCAGGCTTATTCCAATAATACAAAAAAAATACAAATACAGTTCCAAAAATACAAAATGCCTTCTTATTAGCTGGCTAGGAAGTTGAAGAAAACTTTGAAAAAGTAAAGGGCAAGAAATGAGTATGAAGTTCCAAGGAGCTTTCTTTTGAGTTGGTAGTATATTTTCTTGGAGTCCCTAACACCATTGGGACTGAAGACTCTCACGGGTTTTATGCCATATTCTAAAATGGAGAACAGGAAATGTGACTGACAACTTGTTTTTCTTTTTTTAAAACAGCCAAGAAAAACATTAACTGTCGACCACTGGTGAAACTTTAGCCAACTAGTCTTATTCCACCTAGTTCTATCACACTCGGTTCAGCTTCTAGTAAATTTGAACTATCTTCATTTTTAGCAGAAATCGAGTTTGAAGAGAGCAGAATTTTGGCATTTAAGGTATACAGAATCTCTTTACATTTCATCCATAGCACTTAGGAGCAAGTCTTCTATGCAAAATTTGTTAAAATATGAAAAATAACATCAGAAACATAATTATTCTGAAATGGACACAGGGATGATGAATTATCAAGACTATTACGTACTCCACAGTAAATTAATCCATAATCAAAGCCTTTATACCTGGTTTCAAAAGAGCCGTTCTGTACACAGTTATACAAGCAAAAACAGAGATCACGAGCTCACACGTCTCTTCTGGCAATCATTCTTATGGAACAATTTATTGCAAGGTAGTTAATTGATCCGACCCCTTCCAACTAGTTTTAAACAAAATTAGATCTTCATAAAGCAGGGTTTTAATGCCTATAAGTTAGAAAAAAATAGAGCGCTGAGAAACGCTAGGATTACTGCTTGTTCTTTCCTATTGCAACAGGACATTTACTACGACTCTATTTCACCCTTTCCTACATTCATTCATTTAAGAGAAGGAAATACAACTCAGTTATTAAATCTGTAACAAGATCTAACAGAATATTTTGTTGTGGTTTCAAGAAGTCTCTATCATATATCCTAGTTCACATAGAACATGTAAGCATTTAAAGTCAAATATTCTTTTCCTTACAAGCCCCTTCGTTTACCTTGCACACATGGCATGCAGCCACATAGAAAAGCTAAGACGCTAGCAAAGCAAACCTTTAAAACAGGTAAGACAACATAAGTGATAATATCAATTTAATGAATAAAATCCTGAATATCCCTTATTCTGGGAGTAAACTTTTTTTTTAATGGGCAATTCTCAAAGTAGTTTACAAAGTAACAAAACAGTGATTAGCAGCCTGATGCCCTGTGCAGACCATCTCACTCAACAACCATTGTGCACACAGCTTTTGACAGGTGACTAAAGCTTTATGGAATGCAGGCAAAGATATCCATGTCAGAGAGCGATCTTTATCAAACACTCCGTCACCAGAAAGAACCACCATGTCATTCCCACAAGGGAGCACTTCTAAACGCTGTGCTCCCACAGCGCTGCAATGGGTACGTGAGAGCACACGTTGGGATTAAGTACCTCAGGCCACAATTATCTGACCCTTGTAAGAATGCCTCGGCTAGTGCTAACCATGACCTTAGTTTTCAAAATTGTGGCACAGGCCCACCATGATGACAACAAAGCATCAATTCACTAGACACCAAATACTCAACTTTCAAATGAAGCTCAACATGACCTCAATCTGAGAAGACAGCAGAGAGAAAAGACATTGCAGCATGATGACCCATGCTTTATCTGGATGCACCCAGCTACCTCCTGAAATTCTATTGCCTCACCTGATGAACGTGAAATTATTGATCATCACAAGTAATCACTATAGCAATCTGTGCCTCTGGAAACTAGAACAGCCAGATTAAGGAAATACTCAAGGTTGCAAGGGAAGTTGTGTGGTTTTGTTTTCTTCTATGTTATTTCCATGACAGAATTATCATTAACAGCTCTACTGTACCTTTCTAAATTGGAATTTGTCATGAAGCAGTATTGTCTACAAGCACAACACAGGTTACAGGTTAAGATGGCAGTCAACTCAAACACTCTATAAGAGCCAAATGCATGTATTGTTTAAATTCAGAATCCTCTTTCGAGACTTCACATATATCAAAGCTGTGTCTTACCTCCACAAACCAAAATGATAGTGGATTATTATCACCGAGAGTCACACTGCATCATTTATTTTATTTCGTTTTAAGAACTAGTGACAATGATGTTAATAAGAACATATTTTGGGATAAAGTAACTATCATTTCAGCTATACGGAGACATACTAGTATGAATATGGTCAGTTGAAAAGGACAGAGATCTCTACCCTTTTCATTTTTCCTCTTTAGAAAACTCAATAAGAAAACAGGCTATTACTTTGTCTTCACAAGACTCTCTTCCCCCAGCTTTTATCTATACCACTATAACTAGAAATTTTTTTGAAAATTACTGCAAAATATTTAGTGGGTTCAGAACCCCGGGCACCTGAGTGTGTTATCCAAAAGTACTTGATTGTTAATACATTTAAACTCAAATTAAAACCCTGATAGCTCAATGTCACCCTGTTTCGTAGGAAATTTTATTTTGTTTAGACTAAGTATTTAAACAAGCTATGTCAGTAAAATCCAAGCACGAAGACCATCTGGTTAGCTCTACTTTAAATGGGTATGATCTAATTAAAGGAAGCAGATTCATATTCCTGTAAGCCTAAACATGCAGCTCTTCAATGCATAAATCAATTTTGAAAATTTTTCTGTCTGAGCAATACGAATGTAGTGGCAAAAACCTGCTTGTTTGCATCGCTGTTGCCAGTTTACTGGTTTTATTTAAACACATCTTAGTGTTTTATACTGCTGCCTATCGTTATCTGAGCTTTCTTGTTTAAATCCATGGTAACAGAAAAGAAAAATTCCTGTTGTCTCTGGTGTTCCATCTGTGGTAAGGATTACAGTTAAGATTATTTTAACTTGATTAATATACTTTTCTCTATTTGCTTGTTTGTTTTTTTTTAAAGGGGTTTAGCATTTTTGAGAAGCCAGATAAATTAATATGGTCAATAGGAATAATACACAGAAGAAAATTATTTAAATACTTGACACTTGACCGCCTCTTGATAGCCTATCCACAAGTAAATATTGCAGCCAGTTTTGCATGTGAGTAACTGCTTGTTATTTGGTACAACTATTAAATACCAAGATGGGGCAAAAAAAATTTTTCTTGAAGGAAGGCTGCAAACATATTCCAAAATACATATGATACTTTCCAATACATTTAGAAGCAAGTTCTACATTGTAAAATCCAAATTTAAAAGCAGAGTTATAAAATTAGTAGCTTATCTGAGTGAAATAACATCTGTTACAAATTACACAAAACCCAAGAAGCCAGTGAGTTACAATGAATCCTTTACTTACTCCTTCAGAAGTTCCATTTAAGCATAGGGATGTGCTAAATAACACACAGATATGTCACAGAATCTCTGATAGTCAATGAATATTAAAGACATAGTTTCACTGTGAAGCTGTGGTTGAATTGGCAGAAATGTATAAAAAAATACAGCCAAACATTAGCTAAGTGGACAGAGAGGTGGAGAGCTTGGTTTCTATTACCAAATATATGGTACTATGTAATGATGATGAAAAAAATTTTACAACAAAGGAACAAATTTTGAACAGTGAAGTTGTATGCTTTGTATATTAAAATAATTGTGAACCTAAACAAACAGTTTAAAAAACTAACAAGGGCCTTGTCCTGCAAATTTCTAATTGTATTTCACTCCAATAGGATCTATGGATGGCCAGGAAATGGAGAGACCCATTAGATCCTACTTCTGCAAAAATTTATGTACAGTGAAGCTCAATGAGTAAAATCAAGGATTTGCTAACTCCAGTGGGAACGTTGCATTGATTCAGCAAAGGCAGGATTTCATCCTGTTAAGGACCACTACTCTCAGTGTCATCAGTCATATGCACCTAGTGGGGAAAAAAGCATTTGCAGCATGTTAGATATCAGGTGATGAGTGTAGTTTTAGAAATCTAGAATAAATGCACAAATCAAGGTCCTGCACATGGGTTGGGACAATCCCAAGCACAAATACAGGCTGGGCGATGAGTGGATTGAGAGCAGCCCTGCGGAGAAGGACTTGGGGGTATTAGTGGATGAAAAACTGAATATGAGCCAGCAATGTGCGCTTGCAGCCCAGAAGGACAATTGCATCCTGAGCTGCACCAAAATAAGTGTGGCCAGCAGGTCAAGGGAGGCGATTCTCCCCCTCTACTCCGCTCTCGTGAGAACCCACCTGGAGTACTGCATTCAGCTCTGGGGCCCCCAACAGAAGGACATGGACCTGCTCGAGCACGTCCAGAGGAGGGCTGCGAAGATGTTCAGAGGGCTGGAGCACCTCTTCTACGAAGACAGGCTGAGAGAGTTGGGGTTGTTCAGCCTGGAGAAGAGAAGGCTCCGGAGAGACCTTATATCAGCCTTCCAGTACTTAAAGGGGGTCTACAAGAAAGATGGGGAGGGACTCTTTATCAGGGAGTGTAGTGACAGGACGAGGGGTAATGGCTTTAAACTGAAAGAGGGTAGATTTAGATTAGATATTAGGAAGAAATTCTTTACTGTGAGGGTGGTGAGGCACTGGAACAGGTTGCCCAGAGAGGTTGTGGATATCCCCTCCCTGGAAGCGTTCAAGGCCAGGCTGGATGGGGCTTTGAGCAACCTGGTCTAGTGGAAGGTGTCCCTGCCCATGGCAGGGGGGTTGGAACTAGGTGATCTTTAAGGTCCCTTCCAAGCCAAACCATTCTATGATTCTATGATCACTGCTTTACAGAAAGTACACGGTAAAAAACATCTCCTAAATCAGGCTCATCTCATATTTATATTTTATTATAATAATGAAAAACAATAAACATTTTGACAAACACATCTTAAAAAGGTTAATAAAAACAAATCCAACTAACACATAATATAGATATTTTTCTACCTGTATAGATGAACACAAAGCCATTCCAGCAAATTCTATTCCAATACCTTTAAGAATAAATGTATCCATATCAAACAAATCAGCAAGCCAGTCAAAACAGTGACGTTCTAAGCTAAATTCCAAGCCATTAAACTTGGCCACCCAATCCCACTTGCGATTTTCGCACTTCTGCTTTATACTGAACCATCTGAGGAAATTTCCAGAACTCCCCATTCAGGTTGAACTAGCATATAATTTTAAGTGATTAGAAAACATTATGATTGCTAACACAGTGTATGGGAGTAACAGTAAGACTCAGAATGATTAAATTAAAATAATACACTCTGGAAACAAATTGTAAAGATAGCAATCAAAGAAAATGGATGGCAGGCTAATTAGAAGCTCAAACTTAACTACAACACTAATTTCAGGACATCTCATTAAAATTACTTTTCTATTTTGAGACACTTTATAGAATTTTGCTATTATCAGTAAAATCTTGAGAACATGTGCCAGTACATTTGGAAATAAAATAGGCTTCTCAAGTCAAAGTGCAAAGGTTGCAAAACATATGAATTGCTTGCTTGAATACCTTGTCTTTGAATTACAAGTTTTCCATAATTTCTTCTATTTTTTGTTCTGAAAGAGACATAACCATTTCAAAACAAGGGAACATCATGATGAAATGCAGGTTTTATAAAACTCAATCAAAAACACCGTCTATATAAAACTTGAAGAGAATTCAGCAAAGAGACTGGAGTTCACAAGGTTTTACTGGATGTACTAGTAAAAAAAGAAAGATGGTTTCAAAAGAGTCATTTAGTGAAAGTAAAAATTCATTGTTCATGCAAGGTGCCACAACAGTAAATTTCAGACCAAGCAGACTCTTGCTTTCCTCCACAGATGAAGTGCAGCACAGACCACAATAATGCTTGCTCCACAACAATATCCAGCAAATAATCTTTACTAACTTGAGCTGCATCCTGCTTCATATGATATTCCACTTCTATGCCAACAGTTATTGCCATACAGGTACGATAATTTTCAGTGACACAGAATTCATTTTATGAGAGCAAGACAAGTATTGATAGACCAAAAATATCCTACTGCCGAGTCACACAGCAGGTAGACTTAACCTAATAATGAAGCAGCAAAGAGCTTATCATATCACTGCCTGGGACCCTCCACCTATAGAAAAAGAAAGAAAACAGAAAAGGAACCAAATGAAGTAACATTACAGTGTATTCAATGGCAACTCTTCAGGTGGTGATCAAAAGAACACATATTTTTAGGTCACTGAATTCGTTGTGCTGCAGATAATGGCCAATGATACTCATTCTTCTGCACACCTGGAACTGCACCTTCTAACTCTCTTCTCTCAAACTGACAAATTAAGAAAATTCCCACCTGAAATGCCCTGCTAATTCAGAAGCACAAAGCCCACAGGAACAGAATCAGGTGCAGTTTTCTTTACATGCATACCTGCCCTGGCCACACAATAAACTCAGGCAGTGCATTCTGCCAGTAAAACCTAGGAGTTAGAACTTAAGCAGAAATAAAAAAATAAAACCAAAATAAGCAAATGTTCATCGCCCAAACTGGTTCATCTTATGTTCAAAATAAGATGAGCTGCAAAACTAGTAATTATTTTAGTGTGGAAAAATTATTTTATCACAGGATTATTCTGATGAAGTATTTATGTCTCACCATAGGCTATGGATTGGTGTCCAATAAAGCAAATGCCAACATTATATATGCATGTACATAATCACAGGATTAGGGCTTTAATCATAACTTTCTATGTTGTTCTCCTGCTGCACTTTTAAATATATCTGAAGCTATATGGCTTTCTAACATTCATTTCAAAATACATTATTTAATGATGCACTTATAATCTCTTAGACTTTGAGAAATGTCATGAAAAAACAGTTCAAAATCGGTAGCATAGGCAAAAGTCCTTCACCCATGTCTTTGGAAATATGACTTTTCCCTACTTTCAGTAGCGCAACTGCTAACTCCACTCATATCCCACATTGCTGCTGTTTTTAAAATAAATTAAAAGATAGAAGAGCTAACAAACAGATTAAAGAAACTCCTTCCAATATGTTTAGCACCAATTCTCTACTGAAAGAACAGCTGTGTGGCAAACTTGCCAATTTTTGAGATAAACACATTTTTGACCTAGCCTCACTACCTATGTACCCTGGTATGCTGACAGAAAAGCAAGACAGTTCAGGCCACCTGGAGTTAAAGGGGGAACAATCTCTCACCTTCAAAAAGGCTTCGGAGGCACACTCAAAAAGATTCAAAGTTCAATTCAACTCTACTTCCTAGAAGAAAGCCATTTTCTCCATGAAGGAAAAAATTGTTAAACAGCCTACCATCAAATGCACAAGAATTAATGCATTTATATTGCAGCCTTCCATGCAAACATCTCATTCCTCGACTTCTCCTTCATTCTAACAGGCAGCTGAGTCTATGGAGGAGATGAGACAAGATGTGTAAGGTCTTAATTTTAAGTCCTGCTGACCTAGACTAAGATTCCCACTGGGGCTGCTAGAAGTAGGGGAGCAGAGGAAAGAGATAGCAAGCATCAGCTACGCTTCAGTGTCTGGAATGTGATAATTAACCTTGTAACTTTCTCTGTTTAAATCTAGAAAAATCTCCTCATTGTCTGAGCAGAAGTTTATGGATAGTTCTACTGCATAATATTTGGATTAACAAATAGTATCCTCAATTATGTAGAGCAGGCAAGAGCTCGGTTTTCAATGCTAATATATAACCACATGCAAACACACCCCACTAAATTAGTAACAAATGCTCTTACTGATTTTGACTGAGATAGGCTTTCTGATAAGAAAAGATTTTCCTTTCAAAAAAAGCTCAATTTAAACACTTGTCTTGTTCCCCTGATGTAATACAGCTGAAGTTCATGCCCTGGTTCAGTCAAATCTAATAGCTTTAACTTAGTTTCAACCATTACTGGTCATAACAAGATGTATTCAAAAGGGTATTTATGTTTGCTTTATTCTATTGCATCAAAGTTAGGAAAACACATCTGGGTAGCGTACATTCTAGTCACACTGCAGACCAAAAATCCAGATAAACGTTTTGTCTAGAGGGATGACTAAATAAGTTGGCCAAATATCAGAACAAATTCACTTTGATGTTTCAAGTTGGTGGAGCTCAGAAACATGACCTAAATTATACAGTTATATCCTCTGAAAGAGTAGTAACCATCTCTTCCTTTAGCATCTGCTGGGGAAAAAAACAAAACAAAACAAAAAGCACTCTTTATGAATGATGGTGGAATTTAACATGAATAAAATGGTAGGGACCTAAGGAAAAGCAATTGTCTACTTTCACTCATATTCATGAATAGTTCATATTCATATCTTTTTCAGGACCATCTCCAGTGCTTGCCTCCACTGTTACCAAAAATGCCTTGGAGTCTGCTCAGGAGCCCATAGAGAAGGATGGCATTTGAGATTCACATTGCAGGTGCACACGGCTGAACTCAGACTGCATCAACAGGTTCTACGTAAGCAATTCCCTCAGAGTGATGCTGAGCCGCTTGTCAAAAATTAATGATGAAAATATATAAAAATAGATAAAACCTCATATCAGGTGTAGAACTAACTTACTGAGCTCCATCAATCATGTCAGAAAGTAGACAGCTGGCATGTTGTTAAATGATAGGACTGGAGAGAATTACTGAGCACCATTCCTGTGGGAAGAAGTACTAAAGAAAACCCGCTGTGCAATGAGAATATGAACCAAACATTATGTTTTTTTCTAAATGCAAGATTCCTCAGGGAAAATATAAAAGAAAAATCATTTCCCAAAGGAAATAACTCCATTGCAAAGCTTACCACTAAAGGAACTGGAGGAAGAAATGTCTGCTACCCTCACGGAGCAAAGAAACTATGAAGAACCAGGAAGATATGTAGCCTTGCTTTCTTTTGGAGCAAATACAAGAACATAGCTGTTTAAAGCAGAGTGAGATCCACAAAGACAAATTCTAAGATGAGGTGGCTAGTTTCCTTAATTTCCTCTATAAACTGTGGAGGGACCATTGCCTTTTTTTTTTTTAACCATAGAAGGTATCTAACTTTTAGTGCCTTTGACTCCAGAAGACCCTTCTTTCTGTCCATTGACTACAGAGGAAATCTAATTTCTTGAGATGAAAACTGCTTTTGTGAATCTCGCTCACCCACAGCATAACAAAGCAAATCCTACCTATTCAAGAGATATGCATAGATGATCTCTAGCAGTAAATACTGTAATAAAACATACAAGAAATAGTATCAAAGCACAATTTAGTCTCATTAGAGTCAATCCTCATTATCAATAAATGCCTTTCCCTTAACTTTATTGAAATAAGCAACTGAATAACAGACTTCAAGCAAGATGTTGCTATATGCTTAAGTACTCCAGTATAGATGTATTCTCGTGCCTCACCATACTGTACATCAGGACCCCCTTAAAATTTCTCCCTCCTCTATACAGTTTATCTTCTTCCTTAAAAACTGCTATAAAAGTTGGAGGACATTACACTGTCAGCTATCCTTAATACAGCATTTGTAAACATGAGTTAGTCATCAGCCCTTAAGTACTAATGACACAGGCTAAGAGTAAAATTTGCAACACATATGCTCATGAATGGCATTTTTTTCCCAGTGTTCACAATACTTCAAGACAAAAACAAAATATAGAGAACAGCCAATTTCATGTGATCAGAATGATTTTTCAGATTTCCGTTAAAACTGAAGTACTGAATTCAAGGGAACATTTTGAAAAATAGTAACTTAACACTGCACTGAGCACTGAAGGATCTTGTTTGACTTTTATATTTATAAATTAACAAAGCATAGTAACCAATTCTGTAATTTATATATTGGTAATTTCCTACACAGACACGCTTTGCTAATTCTACATGAGGGGCATTTCCAGCCTTTCACTACCATTTGGAGCTATTTCCATTACTTCCTACAGGGAAGTCTTTCAGTTAAAGGCACAGGTTCTTTCTCACATCACAGACAAGCATAACTGTACACACACTGAGGTTTCCTCAACTAGCAGTTTGACTCCCTCTGTACATACTCAGTTGACAAAGCTTTAACTACCACTTCACAGCAACTGTACATTACAGTCTGCACGTCATTCACTTGATTAGCATTCCTCATCTCAGTAGAATGACTGAACTGCCAACATAAAGAGCCACGGTAGGTGAAGTAGTTTCAAAAATACATTAATAACCTGCATCCCTAAGTTACATCTTTCTGAAAATCTGACTCTTCTTCAAAAGTATGCATCCAGAAAGCAGCTATCATTGCTTTATTCTGTAGTAAAACATAAAGCTAGCCCCAAGACTGTCAGGTCACTTGGCACTACTCTAAGCCTGTAACAGCCACTTAAGGCAAGAGAATAGAGCAATGACTACATCACACCACTTACCAGCCCTCCTGTTCTGGACATCAGAGACACACCTCAAATAATTCCTTAGGATCAAATACAAAGCTATCCACGATATAGTTAAGTTCCATTTTCCACAACTCCTGTTTGGCTGGGACAATCCGTTTCCTGTAAATGACTACAGAAGTCTAACCTTCCTCCCTTTATCCACTTTTCTTTAATATACCCTTGAAGGACAATAGGTGTCTTGAGGTGTGTACACATCAAGGCATGAATTCTCAGAGTCAGGTCTTCACCTGACAGCAAAAGCATAATGTCCAGAGTAAACTGAAAAAGAAGAGGAATAAGTGAACAGTTCAAAGCATGCTATGTACTGGTATTCACAACCTTTTCTTCCGCATAGTAGCACAATATTAAAGACACAAAATTCCCACCACTTTGCCTCACTGTGAATAGCAACATGTTTTAAATCTGCAAAAGCAGCCAAGAAAGTGGTCCACAGATGAATTAACCACAGACATTTTAGTTCCCTTAAGAACAAAATTTCAGTACATATGGGTTTGGATTCATGATCTATACAGCTCAAAAGTTAAATAATTCTCACTACAAGTATACCAAAGCTTTCCCTAGAAACTGTTAAGAATATTTCTTTTCCCATTAAAACAAGCCATTCCAATCTAAGTCTATATACCACATACTTCTGTTTAAAACATAAAATACAGTTTAAAAACAATCAACATAAATCCAAAGCAAACAAGTATCCTTTATTTGGAGCTTAGGTGGTTAAAGCATGTTTAAGAAAGGATCGATGCGAGAGTTGCTGTTCGGACCCGTAGGGGCCCATCCACAGAAAACAAAATTCCACTACTTCAAATGACATATGAACAAGGACAGCATGTAAACACCATACCATATTAAAGTTATTTTAAGTTGTTTTCCATTTTCTGTGCCACAGATAAGACATATTCCTAGTATTAAAAAAGCTACAGGTAAACAGTATTTTGTGATGGAGGCAAGTGATTTTACAACACTAAAAATGGTTACTCTGTTTGAACCTGAAGTTTTATCACAGGCAACAGTACGCTGAATTCACATAGCAAGCAAGTTTTGAAACAGAATACTGTACATTGCAGACTCAACTACAATATGCATCTATACTATAATAAAACAAAAGTATTAACAAGTAAGACTTAAAACCTACAATTTAGAATACACCTCACATGCCTCTGGTAACTGAGCGTCACAGTGCTTACATGCCAAGTTACACACAAACAGGCTTACATGTTCATTAGAAAGTTATTGCTTCAGAAAGTCTCACTGATGAGATTAGGGTAAAATGAACCACAAGTTGGGGGGAAAAAAAATCATTGTATCCTGCAGTCATCTTTTCTAGTATGTCCTAAGCACTGTAAAATTAATTAATTTTAAGTAAATTTCTTAAATACAGTATAGGTGGTTCGAACATCATAGTCTCAATTTTTTTCCACAAATCTAAAAACATGGATTTTTGCTCCACAGTTGTTCTATAGTAAATGTGTAAAAAATTAAATATTGACCAATTACAAAAAGTAAAATTGACTCTACATTAATAAAGCCAGAAATTTTCCTTAAGTCAAAGAAAGCTTTGTCACTGACTTCAGCGTAACTGAGATTTTACATAAGGAAAAATCAAATGCAAAATGTAAACAAGTTAGTAAAATACATTTCCTCCAATATATAATCCTAATTCTTAATCATATAATTATATAAATAATAATATATAAATATACTAAATATATATAATTCTTAATACATAATTCTATTCTTAAATAGCAGTTTTCTGTGTGTGGATAAAACATATTCAGCTGCTATCACTCATAACAATATTCACAGAAACAGAAAAACTGAAACTGCTCTGAACCTTAGCAGAGAGTTACCCCGATCTAATAATTCTCTTGATAAAAAAATAGCTCCATATTAAACAACAAAATTCTTTCCCCCCAAAATTTAGCATTTTCAACAAAGATCACTACCATTATCAGGAGTTATTATCAGAGTACTGATGGACAAAATCCCTTTCAAAATGGCAAGGAGGTACTTCTGTCAGTAATTATCCCTGCTAATTGGAAACTGCCCTCTTTCATTTAGTCTTTGCTAGTGAGTGCTCCTCTTATCTGTTTTTCTCCATGTGATATCAGCCAGTGCCTCTCTCAGTTCACCTGCTGCTTCATTTAACAGTCTTACCCCTGCATAATCACTTGTTTTCTTTTCAAATATCTTCCAATTTTCAACATGTTTCAACTGGGTATTTCTCAATTTATTTCTTTATTATCAATCTATGAAAATATTGCAAAGATTTTTTTTTTTGGTCACTTGATATAACTTCTAATGGTAGATGAGTTAGGAGCATACCTTATGTATGACAGGACATCAAGATACTCTTTTCTTTCAGCTTTGATGACTGTTTCACAGATGACATATGAACAGATTTTACAAAAAGGTTTTACCTCAATCTGTAATCCATCTACAGCTTTTTGAAAAGCAGTGTAGTTTTATCCCCCTCTCCTTTATCTTCAGGTACCCCCAATCTTCCCTGTCCTTTTGTGATGATTTTGCAAAATAATATCCATAACAAACAGTAGAAACGGGAGGCAAACTACGCAGAATTAACAACAATGGTAGTTACAAAACAGAATCCTGAACACATAGCTTTTTCCTTAACCACTGCATAATAAAATTCAATAGCATATAATCAATAAGGAGTTTTGTGGAAACTGAACATAAATTATTTTTTTAATAATTTAAACTAAACATATAATTAAAGGAATATAAAAATCTCATATCTTTCCATAAGTTGTATCAACTATTATTGATTATGCTCCTACAAAACTTTCTAACACAATTCCATTTCAGCCGTTCCATTATTTCACCCAAGATTAATGTCAGGCCAACATCCTTACACTTACCTCAGTCTTCCTTTAATTCATTTGAACATCAGCTTTACCCAGTTCTCTGGAACTGCGCTCCTTTGTCACTTCTTATTAACCTTACTTGTACAGGGAACTGTTTGTCCAAGCCTTTAAAATTCTTAAGTATGAGCTAAATTGAGGATTTTAAAAGGTTTATAGTAATGTTTAGTATTCTCCTTAGTGACTACTGGAAACTATTATAACATTTGATCAGAACACAACTTTTCCCTTTAGATCAATGAAGAATATATATTCAACATTTCTGCTTCTTGAAGTTACTATGTCACATCACAGCTGGAAAAAAAATCAATAAAGCAATACTTCTGATGGAAAAAAGTGTCTAATATGAATGCGCCAGTCTCAGGTAATTGGAACTTTTCAGATTCTTGAAGATTTAAATGCAAAATAATATTCTAACATCCTTGTTTGCGGAATTGCCCCCTCATACTGACCCTTATACATACATTTCAAAACCCATCAGAAGAAAGCTGGAGGAAAAATATGCTATTAACTAATTAACTTAAATAGGCAGGGGATCAAGCAGGTTTCTTCCCTATTGTGCTGTGGTCTTTTATCCCTATCTTCTGTTCTCAATCTGACTGATACTGCTTTGAGACACATAAATACCTCTGCAGGAAAGAAAAACCACACCTGCACTAAACTTATTCTTAGAGCTCTTCCTTTAATCTGTGTCACAAATGTAATTACGACAACTGAAATAGTTGTTAATTTTATAATTTCTATTTCCTTCCATTCCTCTCTGCTTCAAGAACATCTGATGCTGCAAGTTCATTAAGCAAAATTTCAGCCCATTTGCTTTAAGTTAACCCAATAAAGTCATTTACAACTCATTTTTTAAAAAGTTCAGTTTACATACACAGAAAATGTAGATTTTATTAGCAGTGTGTTCTTAGATTTCATACCATGAGAAAACTATCTCAGTATGTACACAGATATTTTAGTATGTAAACACATTGTGAAATGTGTTTGAAAGCAGCAGTGGCATTTATGACTCTAATGCTGATGTGCTCGTCAATTTGCTACAAGATAATTATACTATCAAATAAGGTCTTGGGTGGCTGTAATTAAACTTTCCACTAAATCTTACATTATTCAAACTTCTGATTATATTACGAAAGCTTCATGTAAACTGGAAGCATGCAGGCAGTTACGTTCCACAGTAATACAGCATTGCTCAATAGGTGTTTGCTTATCAGTAAGGGTCAGATTTTGTTTACAATCTATGGCCTTCTAAATTAGCTGGGACACTAGTTTTACTCAGGATTTGTCGTGGGAGTTAAGATTTGCAGGATTCAACCACTAAGGATTCCACAGCTAGGGAGAAAACTGGATAGGATATTTATAGAATGGCATATTTTGAGAGAGAGAGAGAATTTGTATATTCTCTCTATATATGGAGAATATGTATATTCTATATATAATATAGAAAAGGCTATTTTTAGGGACACATCTTCACTGCTGAAAACTATTCTCTCAAGAAAGCAATTAGCATTTAATTTGAGTAATTGTCAAGCAAAACATGAGACTTCTCTGGTCCTATTCCTAGTCATTTTTAGGAGTCTAACAAGTAAAGAGCTTTTCCCTATATCCCATTACAACTACTTTTATTGATGTTCAAGTAATTGGTGATGTGACAATAGGCACCAATATACCTGTCAAAACAGATACATTTCACATATTATCTGAATAAGATCCCTATAATTCAAAGGCTAATACATTAACCCATGGTGCCATGTGCTATGTGGGTAGCAAGAAAAGCCTGTATTTTCATAATGTCTTCACCATTTTCTTTCCAACCTTATTCTGACTGCTGGGCAGCCCATGAAATTATTTTAATGTAGAAATGCCCAGTTTTAAAAATAAATTGGGCTCTTTCATCTTCTTCCATAACATATTGTTTTAGTTCAAGAACTAATAGAAAAACCAAGATCAGTAAACTCCCACCACCATTGTAGCCTGAACTTTTTCTCATTCTAATACAATTTGTAATTGCTTTAGAATGCATTAGTTGAATGGTCTTTAATTTGAATCACTAATCTGGCTAATTTTTACTCTGGTTTGTTATATTTTGTAAGTCTTAGATAAGGGTCTTCTGTTAATAAAAGGTATACTTTGATTTTGCTTAAGCTCACTTAATTATCATATACTACAGCACCACGATTTAAGGGCAGTTTTATGACTTCATTTCCATAAGTGGTATCAGCTCCTTATCAAAAATTTTGCATACAAGCTTAATTAAAACATGATGGCAAACAAAGAATGAGTTGATTTAAAATGCAAATATAAAACATATCCAAAGTATAAAGCACAAAACGTACATCACTATAGGCTATATACTAAAGTACAACTCTTCATCAGATTATTTAAGTGTGCAGCAAAGAATTTTTTTGCAAATAGGTCAGAATCTGTACATCTCCTTAGAAAAAGCTGTGATCATAAAGGACAACTTTACAAGCAATGGTCCTCCAGGCCCATGAGGTTAATGTGAATGGCAAATACATTCCTAACAGCATAAGATGACCTTTATTGTTTCTAATTGGGTTTCTAGGTCTTCTTCAAGCCAGTGAAAATTCCGTCTCATTAAACTGACAAACTTTTTACAGCTACCTGGTTCTGACGAACAGGAATACATCCATGTGAGATACGTCAGTGAACTTCAAATAGTACATTGTGCACTTTGACTTTTGAAGTCAAATGTACATGCAAATAAAGCCTTGAAAAGGTTCAAGAAAGCAATTTCTACTGGTGCATATTAAAATGCAAATTGCAGGAGATTAGTCTACTAACTCACAATTGGTGACCTTAAAATAATTTGCTTCCAATCCCCACTTAATTTAAAACCAAATATTTTAATAAAAGGAGTCTTTATCAACTGTTTTCCCCATCAACATTTTTTTCCCCTTAACATTTATACTATTTTTCTACTGTGTTGATTTGATATTTTCCCTTCAATGGAAATTAAGCAAGGGTTGCCCCTGTACTACCAAAGAAACAGAATACATTTTGACTGAATTCTTTTCTCTATGCATTCAGCTGCTTTCACACTTTTGGAAAAAGCCTTACTACCTTCTTTTTAATCTTTATCTTAGCTAAAGAATTTGATATAGTAGAAATGTTACAAGGTCTTTGAATCTCAGGTGGAGAAGAACATAATGTCACTGGGCACATTTTCCTCTTTGTCCTAGTTAGTACTATTAAGACCTTTTTAATGAGTATTTTAACAAGTATATTCTTGATTCTGGACCTTTATCTTAACTTGTCAACAAGCTCTGCTCCCCATGGAAACAAACAATAAAAGACTAACTTGACATCTTTAACAAAGGCTCTGTCCTTCAAAGACACTGGGGTGAAGGAGCAGTTTAATTAAGATAGGAAAAGAAGCTGCCAATCAAATTTTAAAACACCATTCATTAGATGGGTTAATAGATAAAAAGAGTGCCACAATTTCTGGAATCCAATCTCTTTCACTGCTGCAAGCAATACCTCACTGAACATGAATTGCTAAAAGGATTGACATAATATATTTTGGGGGAGGGAAGGGTTAGAAATGTTCACATATTCCAGTGAATCACTCTGCTATAATGCTTCCAAAGTAACACTGGTGTGTTCCCCTTGGGCAAACACCTGTTTACGAATTGGGACATATCATTAAAAGTGACTTCACCTTCTTTTATGCTCCATGCCAAATTCAGTGCAACTCATTTGGGTTATGCCAGATCAGCATTCCATTCCCATGTTCTGGACAATTAATTGCAACCTTCAGTTCAACTACTTTATCTAAGGTGTTTAAAACAGTGCCTGAAAACAGGGAAAGAAACAGCTTTCAGATTTTCCACCTAAAGAAATGGTGCCACTAGCTTAGTTAACACAAACACACCCTTGAAACCTACAAACAAATGAGGCAAATTATTAACTCACGAAGTGTACAGCACTTTTCATTTATTCATTGATGATGTCATACAAATTTATAGAGGAACCTTTCTTAAATACCAAAAAATAAACAAACATGTCAGCACACAGTGGAGAAAACATTCTATTCTGAAAATTACTCAAAGGATTAAAAAAAGCCTTTTATCATCAACAGCATTTTTGCCAAATTCAGGTATGCAAATTTTTTGCAGAGATTTATATTTTGTAGGTTTGCTGAAAATTAACCAACTCTAAGAAATAATATAAAAGTAAAATGACAATGTATCTATTCCTTTGAACAACATCATTGAAAGTCACGTGCAAAATCAGAAACCTAAATCAGTATTACGTAGGCTATGAAGTACCATAGATTGATGTTCAAATACACCAAATCTATTCCAATAATTTCGGAGGATACAAATACTCTAAACAGCTGAAAGTTCACTGTTACTTTAGGTACCTAAATAAGGTGTAGGAACCTACAGTAGAGTATGTAAATTTGAAAGTGTAAGGACTGGTACTTCTAATATTAAAAAATATTCACCCATCTGACATTTATTACCTTACATTCTCATTTTTACTATTGCCATCAGTCATCTCTTCTTTTGATTGTGCTGTATAACTATAAATAACAGTGGTTAGAAATAGCACTAGAAAAATTGATGGAACATTATAAATACACACTGTTTTAGTTGTAGCGGACCACATCCTGGTTACTAGCTGGATGTTTGCTTTCTGCTAACTCACAGTAAATGCATACCATCTAAGCCAAAATGGGGTTAACTTCCTACATCACTTGCTCCAGTATCAGAGGCTTCAAAGCAGTGAAGCCAGTTCTGTGCCTGTAAGCTTCCCTACCAGTCTGCCCAACCTGTCTCTACCATCCCCGTGAACACAGCACGCTCTGCCTTGTACCCACTGGACTGCCTTACACAGAGCCTGTGAGCTGCTCCACAGCACACAAAGCCCGCAAGTAGTCCCAGCTGCCAGGATCTCAACGTGCTCTAGAGGACATTTGGGACATGCTGGCATGTTGTCCCCACACACTATTTTCGAGGGAATACTGGGGCCTCTCTTTAAAAGCAATATGGACACAGGGTCTATAACATGACCCCATACTCCATCCCAAGCACAGCTGTCCTCGAGCAATTTTGAGTGAAACAAAATTAACTTTGAAGCCCATGTTAGCCAAACAGAAGGCACAGGCTTCCCAAAATGCCTCTAACAAGCTAGACTGGTCCTTTTTCTGGTGCTAGATTTTAAGAGGCAAGATCTAAACGCACTAGCTAATGCTTTTCTCAAGTTTTATGCAAGGCCAAAGTCAGACAGACTTAAGGACTGCACACTCAATATTATTGACTATCAAGATGCTATATTGATCTAATAGTTTATACCAAACATTTATATTTAGATTCTTTATTTATTAACGGAAATATAAACTTTAAAAACATTTTTTTAAACCTGACAAAACTATTGCCAGGCTATTCCTTAAAGGCACTTGATAAAATAAATCATCAAAAGAATTAAGATCAATTCCTATTACAGTGTGCTCTCAATAGTATATACATGACAGTTCCCTGTGTGTTTCAAAAATATTTCATAATAAAAGTCAAATTAGGGAAATATTTACCTTATCTATTAAGCCTGTAATGAAAAATTATTGCTTGAGTTGTGAGACTACCAAAAGAAAGGAAACTTCTACTAACAAACTTACTTTTATGGAATCATGAGTACTTTCAAAAGATTCCCATTCTTCACATCCCCTTCTCCACCCTAGACAAACTAGAAAATTTATGTCTTGTACTTCCAAATAAAGTAAGGGTGACTACGAATGGTTGGTCCTATTGCCTCCATAGTCTTTTTGAAGAGGTAAGGATAAGAAATGCATTTATGAAAACTATATCAAAGTATTAAAGTAACCGGGACTTTTCTTGCTCATTATTTCAGATAGTCATCTTAGTACCTGAGAATGGCCAATTACCAGTTTACTTGGAAAACTGACATAACCAATGCATTAGAGTCACACAGGCAGCTGGGATTATCCCATCACTCTAGAAACCTTGACACAGAAGTTCAACTGCTGCTGCAGCTTACTCAAAGTCAGATAATTAATCTCAACTCTTATGACTTATGATGGGTAAGTTTCAAAAGATATGATGTCTAGCTGAATCAAATTAACATCTTGACATTCACTTATTTGAAGTCTGATCCACCTGTCTAAGTCTGAGCTTTTAAAACTGAGCTAAAATATTTCAAGGCCAGGGGAGTTTTTTGAGACAGTATTATTATGCCTGTGTAAGGAAATGTAAGGAAAGCTTCCCTCGTTCTGGGTACAGACGGCAGGTCTACCTCAAGTGACTCAGTTATGGCCCCTCAGCAGAAAGTTAACACTCTCTCAAATGAGACATTGTATCTGATCATGCAAGACCTTCTAAAACAACTCAATGCAAAGTATAATTTTTCAGTCCAAAATTTTGTGTCTATTAAACACTGTTTCATTGTAGTAGATTAGGATTGATTATATATGAAACCAGAAGTAATGCATGAAAAGGACAGCCTAAGAGTGGCAACTTTTAATGCCAGTATAGGTACCGCTGCAGCATATATCCATGCACTATGCATTAGTTCTTCTTAGACTACCTCTGCATCATAAATCAAAAGTTTAAAAAAGGCAGATCTTTCATTTCAGAAAAATTGTTATTTGAAATTTAAATTAGAGACTAAAGGTTCTTAGCTGAGTTCTTACCTTATCTGAAGACGTTCACTCGTCTTTGTCCTTAACCTCAGCCTCCAGACACTGCATCTTTTAAGCTTATTAGACACAGATGTCTACCACTACCCTCTTTTAAAATTGGGTACTATAGCAAGGATGTAGACTCTTCTTTGTAAGACCTGTTTAACAGTTGAAATCCATGAATTTAAATCCACCACTGAGCATCTGAACAACATTGTTTCCCTCCTGCAGCTCTGACCTGAATATTAGGGAAAACATTTCACCTTGTTTTCTGGTAGCTACTTAACATTAAAAGAAGGGGGAAATCACTTGCACTTAATTTTGTTTTGGTAGCTCTAATTATTAAATGATAACTGCACTTTCAGAAACTGTGGGAATTAGTGAACCTTGAGGAATGTACCACTTCGGGAATGAAATTCCAGTAGTAACTGCCATTTGGAAGTGTCCTCAGAGATTATCTGTAAATTGTGTAAATGTAAGAGAGGATCCAGTAGGAAACTAAATAGGTCTGTCCCGAATACTGCATTTCACATTTTCATTAGTCACCTACAGCATGGAATAAACAATATAACCAGACACCAACACACAACACCACATCATGTGGGCATACCAAAGAACAGGATTAAACTATCAAATAATTGTGAAAAATTGAAAGTTTAAAAAGTTTGCTATGCAACAGAAGCAAAGAGAATTATATATTGCATTTAAGCAGGAATAATTAACTATATAAGATAGGGGAGGCTATGTCTAGGGTTATGTAGCAGATCTACAGAGAAGGATCTCAGCATTACAGCAAATCAAAATCTGGAAACAATTCAATGGTATTCTGCTGTTGCAAAGAAAAACCCACCAACAGGATAGTGCAATGCATAAACAGTGACTGTGAGTATATATACACATAAAATAAACCTTTTATAAAATTGAAAGCATTGTTCTGTTTTGCTGGAAATAATTCACCATGAAAGGACTAAATATTAAAATGAAAGACTCTGTTGACTAACATTAATCATTTCCATGCCACTCCATATGTAGCTTTTCCCTCTAGATTTTTTTTCTGATATCTATGGCTAATTTGTTGTGCTGTTCCTTAGGCAAAAGTTACTTGCAAAAAGGTAGAACACATATCTGCATTTTAGATTACTGAGTTGGGGTGACACGACTAGATCCTTTACTTGTACAGCTTAACTGCAGAGTATTACAATAGCCAGTAGATACAATCATTTTGCTATCTGTACCTAAGAATTAGACTAAGTATTCCTGAAATGGACATTGCACAAAAAGAGCTTAAACCGAAACATTTTATCTTACTCTTTGCTAGTAACTAGCACAAATACCTTAATCAGTGTTTTCATAAAACATGACAAATCAAAAAAGCCAACAACAACTTTTTTTGCCAAAAACCAGTATTTCTTTAAAAGTAATTTCATACATCATCTATAAGCTTGAGTATGTAATTACACAAGATCTGTATGTTTGAACATAAGAACTCTGTAAGTAACTTAGCACATTATAGATTTGAAAGAAAGCACTAATACCTTGGAATAATGCAAAAGAAATAAGGGGTCCTGTTCTCCAATGTGGCTGAGCTTTGTGCAACTGGTGCATTATGCTGTCTTGCAGCAGAAGTGAACTGAGCCACTTACACTTAGTTACCTGTAGCCACAGGAACCATGCAGCTAGTCCCAATTTATCTAGTCTCAGGGGTACTCGAGCACAACCCTATATAGGCATCTCATGAGTAACTGGTATTTCTATATCCTCCTAGAAGGATCTAAAAAAACAAATCTAAGAAGGTAAGTACAGATGGCACAAGATTCTCTAGCCACTACATGGACAGGCCAGGTGCAAGTCAGCTCTAGCCCAGAAATTTTACTGAGGTGTTTTTAGCACTGTGCTAACCCAATAAGCTTGGGCACAGCACTTCACACCTCGACTTCAGAAGTGCAGCACGGCCAGAATTAACTCATATCTGCCTGTAACAAAAGTGTAGACATACCCTACCAAAACCAGAATTCCCATAGGATCATTTCTGATACTGAGACAGTATTGTTGCAGACCCAAGGATCTTGCCCAACAGATGTAATGTTGAAATGTGAAATATATATGATTGCAATCTTAATTTTAGCTCACATCTCATCATTATTACTAGAGGAAGAAAGTGGCTCACTGTTGAAATACAAGTGCTTCAGCTCTGGGCTCAACTGTCTGCCATCAATTCCTCATGTGCTAAATAACTAGAATAAAATCTCACACCTCAGTCTCAAATGACAGATCAAAACTACAATGTAAATTATCCAAAAAAAGAACTCTGTTCCACCACATTTCTGCCAAATTATGTAACATATTAGGTCTAAACAAAAGAAAGGATAATATCCAACTTGGATAACATACAGCCATGTCTCCATCCGGCCATGGAGACAAGGCTGTCTCACCTGTTTTACTACAAACACTTCATTCACATGTAAAACATCTGAAACATTCTAGAAATCAAATTGAATTTATACTACTAGAGGTATTCTACAGTTATCTTTATAACCTCTGTATTTTATATACACATACAAATATGTATTTGCACACACTCTATATAACATACTACAGCCTATATAAATATACATCCACATATCAGCTATATAAAATAAGTATGAGGAATCTATGTATTTCCTATGCACTTTCACAAAATTGTCGTGAAATTAAGTCAAAAATCAATACAATTTTCCTGACTCTTTTTTTTCTTTCTAATTTTCCTATTTAACAGAGCATACCGCCTACACTAAATAGAATTGGCCCTTTTCAACAAGGACTAAAGCAGTGTTATAACACAGATTTTTCAGAAGTGAACTGTAGCATAATGCAACTAATATGCATAGAGCACACTCTCTCAGGACTAGTATTCTGCTGCCAGAACAAGGGAGGCCCACTTATTCAGCTGACCTCCCATCCTGAGAGGTATTAGGACTCCTCCTCAAACTACCGAGTCTCAATCCTGGCATAACTCCAGTACTGCACTCGTTTCATAAATGTGCTTTCAGAGCCAAGACATCTGCGTACTGCAGTGACATGCAAGTTATAAAAGGAGTGTTTATATCCAGCTTCAGTATAATGTGAAAGTTTAGCAGCCACAGGACAGCTTTATACAGTGACTGGACGTTACTTAAAGGCCTCATTGTACTTCCAATGACAGTACTCAGCAAAATAACTAGAACTCTATAAATTAATTACACTTTCTTCTAATAATTACTAAACTCTCCTGGGTTTATAAATAAGATGGCCCAAGCATCAGAAAACATGGCAGGAGGCCCAAAGACTGATTGAATATTTATCCCTACTGACCAGTACTTCCCATTATCATTGTTCACTGCAGGAAACAAGAAAGTAAGCTTTGCATCATACAATATGTAGCACTGCAGCTGCTGAGCTGCACAGCCTTCTGGGTGTGCTTTGTCCCAAGGGCCAGTTCTCTGATGGGGTAACGTGACAGGACTGAACTTCTTTCATGCCCATGAATCCCATCCCTGACATGGCATTTAAAGCCTTCATTTCTGTTCCCTCACAGTTCAGTTTTCCTACATGTATCATTCACTCTGGTGAACTCAAAATAGCAAACCACCATGTACATTCAAATATTTTCCCCAGTGGTTTGAAACGAATGAAAAACCAGTATTTTCAAATATCTGTCTAGCTCTTTCAGTCAATAATAGTACATACTGCTTGCCTACAAGAATTGTCTTCCAAATAAAGCTGGACACACAGAAAGCAACTTATAAAATGCATTATCACAGTGTTTTTAAAAAGCCACTGCTATGAGCTGAGAGTACAAATATGTTTTATCATCATTCATCATCATCTGAATCTGGGTGGAAAAGTCACAACTGCTAATAGAGATACCTAGATAGATACCATATTGGAAAAGGAATGCATGAGTAAGGATGGAAGAAAACATCTGAAAAAGCACCATTTGCACCTAATCTTCCATGCAAGATGTTCCGACATTCCCAGAAGAACCATGCCCACTCTGCTTGTTACTTTCATCTAGTGCTCCTGCTCTCATTTGCTAAAATTTCCCATTTTAGATTCTTAGATATGTTATTTATTAACATCTATACTGAAATGTATATGAGCACACCTTTAAGTGAAGAATAGAGTGGTGTCAGGACTTTAGTAATTTGATAGAATAATCTACATAATCATTGCTGACTATAAGTTATTTTATATTTTAGTATTATCAATCATACTTCCCTACTTTTGCTTTTCCTTTAAAGCTTTTAAGGCCGGATTCACTGGGACTTTGACCCACTTTCAGTCATAAGAAAAGCAGAAGCATGCAGTACCAGTTTGGAAAGGCTTACAGATGCTTTATTTCCTCAGAATAGCTAGAAAGCACATTCCTCTCTGCTCTTTCACCTTACAGATTCCCACTGCTGCTTGCATCTTCCCATGACTTTCTATACACATACCCCAAATTCCCTGCCTGGTGGCTTTCATGCTCCCCTGCATAAATTTCCTTTCACTGCACACATTCCCTTGTACTCCAGAATTAATATATGTCCAATACACCACTTTATCTCCTTAACCATTTACACTCTCATGAACAAATATCTGAAGGGATAAAGCAGGCCCGATATAAACATTTTACACAGATTGGGATTTCATCACTTTTGTCAGGTAACATGTCTAAAATTTAAGATTTTGATCATAATTCTTATGAAAGTTTGTCAGCAAACATTGTCAAATAAATCGTCTTTTTCAGGTGGTTTACAAATTAATAAAGATTCGGCAGGTCTCAATTTTTTTCTCCTCGCTTCACTGATTGTCAGGCAAGATGGTAAACTCTTTTCCACAAACAATGAAATAAAATCCCCATCTTAAATGTGTAATTCAGGTCCACCTTAATTGCAAAGCTGCAACTGGCCCCTTAAAATGTTTTATGCCCTTTCTAGATATGTCCAGTGCTAAGACAAGTGCAAATAAATTCAGAATTCTTTGAGAATACAATATTTAAATACAGTACACAAAGCTTCTTCTGTGGAGCTGGGGTCAATACTCAATACATTACATTTTCTGAGGCAGCTCTACTGCCTCCTTTCCATAAAGCCTTACTTGTAGAGGGGGGGAAAAAAATGCATTTTCCTGTCAAAGAGCTCATCTGCTAGCGCTGCAATGAATACGACATTTTTAACTACAAGATGAATGTAGTGTGAAATGAACACAGGTATCTATGATCCACCCAGCTCTAACTGCAGTTGTGTTATGAATATTTAAATAAACATCTGGATTCCCTTTAGAATTTAGCTGGGAAGGGAATGCTATGTTGAGAATAGTGGATTGGGAACAAGGATTCAGACTTCTTTCTAATGCAAGAAATTAATTGTTACATGGTTTCTGTATCTCTAATGAATATAAAAACATACCTACATAACAGCTTGAAAAATATAATGAACAGAGAAGTGCAGATTTTAACATTTTTATTTTGTAGAATATTCAACAATTTAAAAATCTCAATGCAAACACATAGTATTAAAACTTTCCAGTAGAATTTTCAAAACTATTCCATTTTTGAACCATTTAATTTTGTGGGGTTTGAGTTTTGAAATGGTCATGCTCTCAATATGGACAATACAAAATTATTTAAAGAACAAATATATGAAGAGTGGAAAATAATAATTCAAGTGAAATATTCATTTAGCTTAATTTCAGAATGTTGCCTTTCCAATTTTCTCCTTTAGTCTTAGGAAATACAAACCAATTTAAATTTCAACATGAACAAGAAATATTTACATATGCTCCATATAGAAAATGTTTGAATAGAACATTCTGACAACTACAAATAATTCTCAAAACCTGGAAACTGGCTAACACTAGTTAACAGGCTAATTTTAGTGACTCAGCATTTTCCAATGAAAAAACACTTTGTCAAAAAAAGCTAAATAGCTCCAGAGAAGAGATATAATGAACTCCAGAATAATGAATAATGCTATACGTTTAGGGAAAACATAAAAAACACAAAAGACTAGTTAAATGTGGCAGAAGAAAAGAAAGCAGAAAAAGTAAGAGCAAGAAAAAGGAAAGAGACATATCTGCAGCAGACATTCAGGATGCCAGAAAGAAGTGGCTCCTGGACATCTAGATTTGTAGGTGTTAAAAGACATTGAATTAAAATAAAATTGTAGAGGAAAATACAATGAAAGTAATAAAATTACTTCCAATTCAGGCTCAAAGTATTTTAATAACTATTCTTTTCAGATGACAACCTGTGCTATGAAACCACTGAAAAGCATTCTTAAGTATGCTTTCAATACAACAATAACCTTGAGCTGGAACAAAACATCCAATATGGTAGTAGCAATAGCTTTAAAAACAGTGATTGTGGAGTACGGTTTCTCCTACTATTTCACCCATACAGGTCTATAGTATAGTCTCAGTATACTTGCCTTTTGCCTCAAGAAAAAAAAACACATGAACAGAAACCATAACAAGCCCTCAGCAAAGCTCAAGTACTCCCAAATCTCTTCATGGGCCACCTTAGTTCATTTCTTCTAGCAGTGCTCTACTGCTTCCTCATAATTTATTAACAATCCTCACAAAGACATTTTTTGCACCCTCTGAGTGGAATATTGATTGCCACATTGGAAAACTGATGCTTGTTTTTAATCTAATATCTTTCTTCATCAGTCTTCCTTCCACTACTTAAACATCCCACAAGCTCATAATGTGAAATTTGTGAAGATACAGAAAATTCCACTGTCTTATGGTTACAGGTTTACGACTTCACCACTAAAATCAACCAGATGTTTAAATGTATGATGAAACGGGAGTCACATGGATCTTAAGCTACATTTGAAGGAATACTCAACACTGCTGGAAGAGCAACCCATGAGCAAAACAATGTAACACTGTCAATCAAGTTTTTACATTTAGAGGATGAATTTCACAGATTAATCTGCTGATCTGTTATTTTTCCTAATGTTATACACAGCTGTAAGCCTCCAACTCTAGTACCTTTGACCTGAAATGTGTAAGGATAAAAAATAGCAAGCCAACCTGGTAGAAATATGACTGTTGAAACATACTAAAATACACAGCGAAATTTCAATGTCAAAACAATATTTGTTCCTGGATTTTTTCCACCTTTTTTTAATTATCAGTGAGACAGTTGTTTTTTGTTTCAAGAGGAATTGCAAAATCAAATATCTGGACAAAGATCTCAAAGAGGATTATCAACTCCAACAAATTTATCAGAGCAATAAAAAGGCACTTAAAAAGAATATTTCAAACATTAATATGAAGTTTGCAAAATTTACACAAAAATAATGTTTTAATAGGAATACGTAGTTGAAAAACTGAAAAGAAAGGTAGGTGGAGAAAGAATTTCCTAAGATGACAAAAATTCTTCATTTTACTCAGTATGTTTAAGGAAAGATTGAGACTCAATGTCTTAAGAAATAAGTCCTCTTATTACACTATCATTTGCAAATAGCATTTACTGCTTACATTGCACTTCAGTGCATGCGTGTTAGTACAATTTACACACTAAAATGTAGCAACTTAAGATTGTAAAAGCCGTCATAGTAAAGCTGAAAAGACATCCAGATCTTCCAGTACCAGATCTCATAGTATATTCACTGGATCACATTGCCCACAATGCAACTAATTACATGTGATACATAAATCCTAAACATCTAAGTGACAGAGACTGCCTGCTGGACCTAATTATTTGTTTTCAACTGCTGTGTTATCAGCTTGAAGTAAGCAAGGAAAATCTGGCCCTAAGTGTATTAAACTTGAAAGAAGAGAGAAACTGTTTACAGAATGAACTCAGAATTATATACTAACTGGTAAATTCCCTTGCTGTTATTTGGTATCTGATAAAAACATATTGGTAATGTTTGTATGCAATCAGTTTGTGTTACACTTATAAGTTTTTACCTTCCTGGAACTGGGAATAATTAATATCTTATCACTTGCCATATTTTTAAGTAATTTATATCTCACATAATGCTGTTATGATGTATATACTAATTATATAAAATTACTTTAAAAACTAAGCACTAATTTTCATTGAGTTGAGTACTACCTAAAAAACATCTCGTATACTGTACGTCATTCGAATTTTACATCTGTATCGATCCTGACTGAAAACCATGGCACACCGAGGAGTTTGTGATCCACCCAACAGTTCACCTGCACAGGCCCAGGCCAGTGCTATGCTGCACACCCAGCATGGCCTTCAGGTCTGAGTTGTGCTGCACAAATCCGTTGGCCACAGGACAAACACAACCAACGCACTGTAAGAGAGGAGCCTGCAGGCAGCTCCACCTCCATACCAGCAATTATGCCACTTGCATGGCTTTGCCTTCACCTGAAAGTGCAGCAAGGTCTCCTGAGAACATTGTTCCTTTTTGACTGTAGAAACCATAAAGAGTTGTTTCCTTGTTTTCCTAGAAAACCCTTTAATAGCTTGGATGAACCAAAAGGGAGAATCTCTTCTACAGATGGGGTCTGCCCAGCATACTGCACACGGGTTGGAGGTACATCTGATGTTACACCACCTGGGGTTCCCAGCATCTAAAGGGACATAAGTTATCTATGCTTCTTACACTGTTAGCTCCAATAAACAGCGTTATGAACGATACCTTACAGAGTCTGAGCGCCTTGCTTACTGGGATCATAACTGACCAGCAGCTTCCAGTGCAAAACAACATCTCATGCCTATATTGTCTTAACCTACTGCTGGCTTACCATACTGCAGCTGGCAAGCCCATGGTAGCTTGGGGCTCTACAGTAGCTCCTGCTACCCACTAAAGACTCAGAAAGCCAAATCCAGGAAGGTATTTAATCGAAGCTGCATATCTTTACACAGGACCCTTTACACAGGGGTTAAAGCACTGTCCTAGGAAGCATGATACCAGGTCCCAACCCTCCTTAATTCCTATTAAGCTCCCTAATCATCGGGATGAAAAGACCCTGGGATGGGACCCTCCAAAGTTGGACCCAAATGAAGTAAGGAATGCAAAATCTATAATGCCAGAAAATAAAGAATACAAATGGCAAGACAATGAGAAGAAATATCTTATAATCCACTGAGCTGTTTGGCTATGGCATACCCTACTCTGGCCACACTAAATTCTTTCCCCATAACTGTCCTATTCACTGGAATGCATTCAGGTGTAACTCTCTTATGAAGGTCAAATACCTTTTTCCTCATATGCTGGATATTATCACGTAAAGGGGGGAGGAAATACACTGTGGAGGGGTTTCACTGATTTTTGGACCATTTGGTTGAAGCCTCTTCCCTGGTTTTTGCAAGCAAAGAGGTTCATCCTATACTGTTTTAATTAGAATTTTGATCAATTCTTTAAAAATAAATTGTTATATTTGTCTGACATTATATATATATGCATGCTGCAATTAATGAAGATGAAATATTTTAAGCAATCTACTCAAACATATTTCTGAAAACTGACATAAACATGTTAGGCAATGAATCAAAGTCTATTCTGTAAAAACTAATGTAAAATCAAAGAAAGCCTGAATATATAAGCCCTCACTGAAAATAGTAACTTACCCACATTTTCTATACTAAAATCTACTCACCACCTCACAGATAAAATTTTACTACAATGAAGACATGATAAAACTGCTGTAAATAACTGAGTTTTCTCTACCTCATTTTCATTTAAGCTCTGAAAGGTCAGTGTTTTATTGACATACGTTCCAGCATGCACATTTCCTTGTCAGAGAAACAGAGAAAAAAAATCTGCATATATACAAGACAAGTACCTTTCAGAACATCCAGAGCCTGTTAAAGAATGCTAGCCTACTTATTCTCCAAAATAAGTAGCAAATCTTTTCCCCAACACCAATAAAGATCAATGTACAACCATGCCTCTTGGAATAAGCACACTTAAAACCAAAAATATTCACCCTCCCTCACCATCATTATTTTTTCTTTTAAACTTTTGTTTTCTGTTCTTTTGGTACACTCTTCCTTGACTATTGAATCTATTCCTTCTGTACCTCAAGCTGTCTCCCTCATTCTATCTTATTTATCTCTTAAAATCTTGAGACTCTTTGCCACCCCTCATCTCATTTTTTCAGAACCACAGGAGTGAGTTTGGTTGTCTGTGAGCTTCCCATTTCTCAGACAGCCCTCCCAACTTTGCTCAGGCACTCCCTGTCTCCAAAGATAAAAATCCAAAGAAATATGGTTTCACAGATGCCAGCCATTTCTCCTTCATGACATATCCACCTTAAAGCATGGGATTTTTTTTTTTTTTTTTTTGAGGTATTCATGCCAGGAAGAGATTGTTTTATTGTTTACACAGCTGTTTTAAAAAATGAAAACATTTGAAAAAAACATTCTTCAAACTTCCAATTTTATGTCCTTGTAATTCCACACCCTAAGTATTTAGGAACTAAGATATTTTTTAAATTGATCTTCATTCATCTGTCTAGAGATTTCAATTTTTTTATGGCCTGAATTCTCAGAATAGTGAATGGAGAAGTCCACTTTTTTCAGAGAGAAAAAAAATAAAACCTTAAGTATTCACCTAACCAGACCAGGCCCAAATCATTCAGTCAATGAACAGATTATCATTGAATTTGATGGACATTGGGCTGGGCCTAATTCCACATGAAAAAAGCTCCTGTACTAAATGTTAAAGATGCAAATATTAAAGATTCAAATGAAAAATTCTTTTTTTTTGTACTAGCATTAGGCAGACCTTCAGTAATCTTAACCATGCTGAGTAGTTGGCTTTAGCACATATTTAAATCGGTTCTACACACAATTTACATGATCAAAATTATACCCATAGGATCATACATGTGGACCAAAATGCCAGACTATTTTATCTGAAGGCTGTTTTTAATTCTGTTCTTGTTATTTTTGTAATGTGATGGTTTTAGTTATTTGGCTCTTCTAAAGACATTAGCTATCAGGAAAACAAAGATATAATAAAAGAACTAAAAATAAACCAGTTCTGATACACATTCTGCCTTTCACAATTCAGTTTATAGGTCTACAGTACATTTACGATTCTCATTGCATTGGGGGGAGTAAGGGGGACCAAAGTCTGAGTAGTATCAATAAGGTGCTGTTGTTCGCTCTGTCTTGTCACTAAATGTGAAACGGGATCTGAACCACAGCACAAGTCGCTGTACAAAGACTCTTCACACAAGATTACCACTGCAGAATTCAGCATAATGTTGGCATTGCTAATGGGATGAAACTAGAACAGTATGAATAATACATTACATGCACCAATCAATGTTACACTGTAATGGACTGATGAAAAATAAATACTCTTCATGAAAACCAAGGAAGAACTTTCAAACACAAATATTTTATGATTATTCATTTATTATCTTTACTAGATGAAAAGAATCAACTGTGACAAAAGTGTAAAAGCAGCATAAATGTTGCTTTATCTTTACCAAATATTTATTATTGCTTTGAAGCATGACTAGCTTCTGTACTTTCTGGGTTTTCTTCCCCTCCACCCTCCTTTCCCCTCCCAATCAGGACACACAAAATCTAAACGCCCACTTCTGTTTTAAATAATTTCTAGGTCTCTATAAATCGATTATTTGGATTTTAAAAACAAGACAAAGTAGCATGTGTAAAAATAATTTGTCTCATTTTGTCTGAAAGTTCCAGATTCTCTTCCTCTCTTCAGTATGTCATCCTGCCCATCTTTTCTTCCAAGTACAACCTCTACTACATTCCTCCAGCCCTCAGTCTTCCTAAACTCTTATTTTCTTACCCAGTAACAACAGCCATTCACACACATGTACCTCCCTTGAGCTAAGATCGATCTTTTTTAGTCTCACTGGCACTGATAACTATATGTAGAGAGTGCTCTCCTACACAATACTTTACTTCAAAATAGTCTGCACCCACCTCTCTTCTAGGCTTCACAAATCTATCCAAGGCTCAGATCTCCTTCCCTACTGCCCCACAACCTCCATGAACAGTCAGACTCTGTGCAGATCATAAATACCCCCTACTAGTTGCAGTGCCTGGAAAAGTAAAAACGAAGGCTGCAAAGGGTCTGGTATCATGATAACAAAGACAGCTCTGTATTCCAGGGCCCTGAATCTCTCCTCTTTCTCTGCATGCAGTTCATGTGCTATAGTCAGTCCAAGGGCATACAGTTTGTATCATCATTGAATCAAAAAAACATAGGCACATCGTATTCTTTTCAAGTTATCACTCCATCTTCTCTTTTCCTCATCTCAAAAAAAGTCAAACAGTGAGCGTGCTCTTTGTAGCCACTATCTTAACATTCTTCCTACTTGCTGAATTTCTGAAACTTTCATTCTGCTACTTAGACAAAGGGGCTCTCAAAGACTCATTAGACTTCTTCATGTGTTAATTTCAGAACCAACCTACTGACTCCATCATGATAATTATCAAGGCATAATTATCATCCCAAAGTCTCCTCAATCCAAAGGGCTTTTATGACTATCTTCAGGTTCATTTATTATTATTATTAAATCTTTGCAGTGGCACCTCTACCTCAGCCATCTGTAAACTCTGCAAGTTTTTCAAATTGTGATTTCAGATCTACTGGCGGTCTTCCTAGCAGAATTCATAAAGCAACCGGCCACTAAAAATACAAATAAAAACTACCTACACAGAAATCCCACTCAGCTGGCAGGTATACAGCTGGGCCTGCCAGAAGGCAAAGTCAGAGGCTGGCTCCTGACTGCTGTCAGTGCCAATTTAAAATATCCATTTTTATAGCATTAAAGCAATGCTTCTGTAAAACAATGAGATGCTGTTAGTCTAAATTCTAAGCACTTTCTTTTCTATCTTTCCTTGTTTCCAACTTCCAAACAGCAGGGGAAAATAAAATAAAATAAATCAATCAATCAGTGTGAAGGTACCCATTACATTTAAAAAGGACAGAGAAATACTGTATTAGATTGTACAATATTTGAGGCAACGATTGGTATTTTAAGTTTGGACTGCCTGCAGAGAAGGGTTCCAACTTGAGTGTGGTCACACTGTGCTAGCGTAAAAGAAATGTTAAGATAAGGAATACTGAAGGGCAGCCCCAAAATTAGTCATTGCCACATGTCGCACATTATTCGGAGAGAATTTTAAACTTTTCTTCATGATCCTTATGGCTTCTATTTGTTGACCACTTTTTCTTTAGTTTACCAAGACTAACAATGTGCTCTGTAAAATTAAGCATCACTTTCACAAGAATAATGACCATTCCAACAATCACATTTTCTCATTAGAGAGTGATTCTTAAATGTATTCTCCTTTGTTTTCTTGTAAATAAAGTCTTTACAAAGCTGAGGCAAGAAAAATACTAGATAAGTTCTGCACCATTCTTGCTCTGTTAAGACTTTCTGGTATGGGAAAGGTCAGTAACTAATTCCCTTCAGACTACACTGAGCCAGATCCAAAAATTTAAACAAAAAACAGTATTAGAAAAGCCAATAAATGAACCCAGAATCATCTTATTGTGTAACAGCTTTCCTAAATACCTCCTCATTCTTATCACTCTGACCTTCACCTTTACCCAAGGATGTTAGATTTGTTAAACTCAAAACTTGGTTAGGATTTGGTATACTGAAATAGCAAGATCTCACAAAAAAAGAAAAAGAAAAACTTTATTCTGTGCTTGCACAGCATCCAATACACAGGGCACCTTGAGCCTAACTGGAGTCTATAGGTAGTCCAGAAATTTAGAGTTACTTCACACTGCATTAAAGACCCTGATCAGAACCAAACCCAGGCATTTTCAACTTAAACAGAAACTTTCTTTTACTGCCACCTGAGAGATTCAAAGTCACAGTAGAAGAAAATCATTCAGCATACATCAGAGGCTGTTACCACCAGCTGCTAGAGCCAGAGGACATGGGATAACTGGGGAACTGTTGGTTGCAGCAGACTGGAATGCTAGGATAGCCTCCTAAAAGCCTGCTCTGACTTCTCTCCAAACAAACATCCCTACCCCTTCAGCATGGCAACATTAGTTTCTCCATAGTTTACTTGTCCATAGGTTTCTCCATAGGTTACTTCCTTGAACAGTGAGGAGGAGGAGGAGGAAGGGACTAGTGCAACAAGCAATACCCCACACTTCTACTGGGCAAAGGTGTCAGGGAAGGGCCACTCGTGGCAAGAGGGGAAGGGGACCCACTGAAGGATGGGAGGGCATACTGTGGGGATGATGGGTCTCCAGTGCCGACAAATGACTGGGTGGGGATCCCAGACTCCACTCATCCTCAGTCTCTCATTTGACCTGTCCATGTTGATTAATGAGCTGAGAATGAACTCATCTGGGAACACTTCCTACTTTAACTTTGGCAGTGCAAGGCATTTTGAAACCCAGGATCAGGAGGACCAGGCGATCAGGCTGCAACCCAAACAGTGCAAACATAAACCTGCTTAGGGCTCTCAATCCAGATTCTGACATGGGAACACCACTAGAAACTATTAGTAAAAATGTATGGCTTGATTCAAATTATATAAATTTTACACATGGGTTAAGGAAAACTACATTCCTTTGCGAATTCTTAAGAAATATTTTACACATCCATTTTAATTTTCAATCTTTGAATATACATATATTCACTTTTTTCTTAGTTAAATATGTAGCTCTTACACTTATTAACATGTTTTAAGACTAAATTTCCTCTTTTCAGCTTCTGAAAACTACTACTGGCTTTAGTGTTATAAAAAATTATACTTCTAGGTGGTCTCTTCACTATTCTTTTATACTGCTAATATCCAGCAAAGCTATACCTATATGAAGAAAAAATATCTTAAAGTGAGTTTAGACATGCAGACATATAAGGAACATACAAGAATCCTTTTGCATCACTGGGAATTTTCCCCGAGATTAAACTAGAAGACTGACTCAAATTGTATACATTATCCAGAAACCAGTATTTGCACACTACTCTTATTTACATTTTGGAGGGTCAAGGTACCTATATAATCTTTTCTTAATGGTGTCATTTAAAGTAAGGTTTCAAAAGACTGAAGAAAATTTTTGCATGTTATGGTGAAACAAAGACCAAAAAAGTAAAGCTTGCCAACTTCCAAGCAATCAAACGGGGGGGGGGGGGGGGGGGGGGGGGGGGGGGGGGGGGCGGGGAATAAAACATTAGTAGCTAAAATTATAAAAGGCAGGGGAGTCTAATAGCTTAAGTATGGTGAAGAAGGGAAAATCCTGGATTGTAATCTCAACTCTTCCACCAGTTTGCAGTCCAGCCTCAGATAAATTACTAACCAGTAGCATTTAGCTACCTACAATTCAAAGTACTGCTTCTATTTACCAGAAATGCTTGAGAGATCTTGGACTTTACTTATTCACTATATATTCATCACTCCTTTAATGATTATTTTCCTAATAAATTCTACCGATGCCTCAGAGTTGCAGAAGGAAAAACCTGCAGAAAGAACTTAACTAAACCGCAATCTTCTTCTACAGTTCCTCCATAATTTATTTGGTATTTTATGAATTACGAGTTTTTTATCTAAGTTCTTCCTTTTTTACAATGTACCAACTCTTGACAGGAAAGCTAAACATATTTACAATATTTGTCTTTTGCTGCACTCTGCTGGAACAATCCATTTTTCAACTGAAAGCAACATTGTTCTGTATGCAATGCAAAAGTTACCAAAAGAGAGAGGCAAAAATCCAGGAATGTTATTTCTTGTAAAAGTGTACTCTTTTGAAGCACATGTATTTTTCAAACCAGAATTTTGACATTTAAATCCATATTCAGTTGACCTCATAAAGTGGCCTATTTTCAAAGATAGAGCACCTGAAACAGTCCTAGATAGAACAGGATTGAAGAGGGGTCCCTACTGCTCAGAATAAAACTACAACAAATTAAGTGCCTCAATAAGGCACTGAAAAGCCTCTTGAAACACAGATTGGAAGAGTCCAGACTTGCATGCATCATTTTAACTATCCCTCACCTGATAAACACACTATTTTAAAAAAGCAACATATGCATAGAAATCTAATCCCCTCCATTTGATCCCTGATCAAAATATGAAAAATTAAGAGACAACATAGGTTATTATAACATTCACAGAAAATGAGACTAGACTTTGAATTTCTTTTTAAAAATTACTACAATTTACTGGACATTTTATGAAATTTTAAAGTTTACAGTCCCATTTGTATCATTAAACAATGAAGAAACTTACCTGGGCTAAAGAACAGACCTCAGCTTGTGTTAACAGTTAGAGCTATTAACTCCCATGATAATTTGTTCTGGCTGAGGATCTGCTCCAGAATCACCCAAACATGGTACACAAATTAAATGTGACCTCCTACTAGAAATATGCACCTGTGATGAAAACAAAGGGTTATGACTTTTTTCCTTTCCTTTTTTCTCCCCCAGAGAGTAAACTCCTTTGCAGTGACCATAAGCTTCCCCCCCCCCAATATTTTTTTTGAAGGGGAAGTAAATAACACAGATGCAACAGAACAGAAATGTCACAGGCTTGTTCTAGCAGTCTTCCGAGGGCAATGAGGAAAAGCTTTCACTCTTAGACATGTCTTGGGAATTGCAAATACAGATGTTGGCACCAATCCCAGAACACAAAGCATACTTTTCAGTTTTTACTAATACCTGCTAAAATTCTATCTTGGCAGTTTTGGTCAGAAAGAAAATTAAGGAGTGACCCTTCTTAATGCTTTGTAATCCACATAAATCTCAAAAACTCTTCTTGGGGAAGGGTTTCCACAGAACCTTTTTTTTTTTTTTTTTGCAAAGAACAACAGGGCCTCTTAGGCAGTCATTGCCTTTACAGATTGCCTTGCTGAATTCAAAACCAAGAATACAGACAATAATCAACAAACCACTCAAACCCTCACGTGAATAGTGAAGTAATGGTTTCAGAGCTTACAGATATAGAATGTATAAACAGTGACGTAGGAAACAGAACATGAAAAGAAGTTTTCAGAGAAACTATCCACTTCAAAGGCTGAAGTACTTAGACTAAAATTAGACAGGCAAACCAGTTTCTCTGTAAATGCACTGCTGATATTCCTCCCACCACTACCCTGAAAAAAGTTTAATAAAATACATTTCAGAAATTAAAACTGGTTTTCATAGGAACAAATTTACACAGTAAAGGCCAAATGTTTCTCTGTTCCACAGATGAGTTTCCCACAGAAGAAAAAACACGAGCAAGATGAAGACTTCTATCAACGTGTTTTTCTCCATTTGTCTCTGGTGCCTTTGTTAAAAATAACAGGTCAGTGACATCACAACAATAAACATAAATGGAGAGTTATACTTCAAACTGTAACCATGCCAGTCTGCAATTTTTAACCCGTAATGTAACAAAACACATGGGAAGAATGGGTGAAGGAACTTTTTGGAGATGCTGGGCTTCCAAAAGCAAACGGGCAGTACAGGCAACAATTTAAAAACTAGATGAGGAGAGCAGTAGTTAAGTACTGAGTAGGAATCCAGTCAGATAGACAAATCTGTTGTAGACAAGCTTCCACTACTGTGGATATCAGGAAAAAAGTAGAAGAGGAAATGAAGCAGGACATCTTTGCACATGACAGGGAATTTCACATCGTGGAATCCTAACTAATTGCAATTATAAACTACAATCTCTTCATATACTTTTATATAAAGGAAAAAATAGCAAAAGATAAAGCAAAATAAAATGCAAAAATATAATCCAATAGACATGAATAAAATACTGAAGATTAAGTCAACCTGCAAGCTGTTCATAACTTCTGCAGTTTATAATTTCTGCATACAATTAAAAAAACAAAGATAAACAGAAGTGATCTTTAAATTTGTCAGAAAAGACAATTCAACAGATGTTTTAATGAATCGTATTTCTTACGATTCTGATCAAACATACCGACTTCTTCCCAAAAGGAGGTAAAAATCTGAAAGATAGCTATTAGTAGCCAACAAGTAATCTGCTTCATATTTGTTTCCACAAGAAAAAGAGAAAAGAAATTGAGTGTATCAGATGCTCATAAAAGCTAACAGGAATAAATGTAGCTAGAAGACATACAACATACTGAAACACAACAGTCTTTTTGAAAGTACTTATTTTAAGACACACTTTCAATTGCCTATTGGAATGTAACAGACAGCTAACGCATGATGAAATGCTCATTAAGGAGAAATGAAAAAATAAGGAAAATGCAAAAAGTTTACTTTTCCTCCAGCAAAGCATGGAATTTTCTCAAAACTCTGAAACTCTATTCAAAGTAGAACAGAGGCAAGGGCTACTGTTTTCTTTAACATGACAAATCCAATTAGCTAGCAAATATTTAACCAATAGCTAGAGGTTGCTCTTTAAGTACTAAATAATGAGATGTAATTAAGGTAGCAAAGGCAAAAGGTTACTAATTTAGGGCATTTCTATGGTGTAGTGTTTAAATTATAGGTTTTATACAAAATGCGTGGGCCAATGCACAAGAAAAAAAATCCAATTTTAACGGAATGCAGAACAAATTAACATTTTAACATCATAATACTACTCAATTGTATAATGGGATTTTGCAAGTGTCACAGAACTGAAAATAAAAGTAACACTCCAAGGTATGCTTGTTAACCTCTTCAAGCTAAATGTATTACGAGCCTACTGACAGCAGTAAATAGACACATTGTAACATGAAAGACTCTGAATTCAAAGGCCTTTAATAGGTGTTGCTTTTTCTAAGTAGATTGGCTTTAAGAGTATAAACAATGAACAAGATAAAAAATTATGTCATCCATACCAAATACTTTCAAATTTCCTAAAGGGAAATGGAATGATTCCTCTAAAAATACCATTTAAAAAATCCAGTTCCTGTGATATATAATGTCTTTTTCTCCACTTCTCCTTCCCATGTTACAGGAATTTAGCCTGGCAAGTATAGTATTCAGCACCCATACATAATGTTTTCTAGGTTGACCAAAAGGCTTTTTGGAAAAATAAGCATTACAGCTGTTACAGCCAAAACCTGCCACCTCAACATTTCAGCATCCTGGTCATCCATCCAACAAGGGACTCAAGCAAACAATTTTAAGATGTCTAAATAATACCAAGTCTGCATCCATAACAAATTGCCAATATTAAAACAAGAAATTGGCAGCCACAAAACTTTGTCAAAGAACTCAAGGCAAGCAGAATGGGAAGAACATTCTATTCACTAAAAGCCTTAAAATAATACCTCTGTAGTTATGATACTCATCATTACTGTCGTCTTCCTTCCTGACTTCTGACCCCCTCAGTTCATTACACCAACTTTTCCTGCATTAACCACCTTTCTCCTTTTCATACTGGTTTAAATTATCCACAACAGAATAATTAAAGTCTTCACAATGTAGAAATACCTACTGTGCGGAAGTTAGTAGTTAAGCACAACTGAAACATAAAATAGACCTGTTGAGATGCCAACTGGCAAGAATAAATGGAGAAGAAAGTTCTTTTCCCTTTTGTTTTTGTCAATTTGCAGATTTAACCAACAGTTTAGCTCCAACATAAACTGTACTTTTTATTAAAAAGATCTAAATTGGAAGGATGACCACACAAGTTACATTTTTCCTCAGAGAGGCAGTGGCTAGAGCAGCAGCTCCGAGCTGACTGCAAGGAACATACACACAGAGAAACAGATTTTTTTTTTTTTTTTTTTAATAAAGTGTCTATACTATTTTTGAATATTTTTTTCCTTCAGGAATCCATAGTCCACTACTATACAGCCTCTAGTAAGTAATACCAAGCAGAATCCTAAATCAGCTGATCAGGAGTGTGCAACAAATACATAAGCAGTATTAGATGTACTGGGCAGAGCAGGGGACTGATGATCTGAGGTCTATTCCCACCTCTGACATTGGTCGATAGGGTAGACCAATGGTCTATACAAGTCTTTTTGGGCCAGCCATCATCAGTGACTAAATTAAATGTCACACCTGTAAGAGTACCCAAGATCAACAAAACAGTGATTTAGATGCTCATTCTATATATGTTAATGGAAATAAGTAGTTGTAGAGACTGATGTAAAATGATTTTAGATTAATTTAGCAGACAAAATAGCTTGGTGTTGCTGAGTTTACAGTAAAGAAACAACAGAAACCAAATCCACTTCAATACTCCACTCACACCAAGATCTGTAAGCATTAGATGAGTAAATAATTTAGTGAATTTGGCCCTCAAACATTTATCTCCCAGGTGGTGGTGGGCTGTTTGGGTTTTTTGGGGTTTTTTTTGGGGGGGGGGGGGGGGGGGTCGGTCTTTTTGTTTTGTTTTAAATCAGTTTGGCATAAAATGCTATTAAATTACATTACTTACGTAGCTCTCCCCCTTATTATTTAGTTGTTGGTGTAACAAACATATAAGTCGACACGAACCCAAGCATTTCACTGCATCAGAGTATAAAGGTCTCTGAAATATTTACTCGGCATGAATTTGAAACCAACAAACACTTGCCATCCAACCACAATGCAAAATTATAATCTATTGTACACCAAAGAAATCAGTATCACTTATTGTGAGCTTACACCAGAAAATGATCTGGTTCAATGTTATTTCAGCTACCTGAAGGCACAGCACCCATGTACGCACTGGTAAAACAAGTATAGTAGCCACCCAAAAGCAAACTATTAAAATTACATCAGAAGCCACCAAAAAAGTTCTCAGTACTGCATGCAGAAATTGACCAAAACTGATAATAATTTAATATTCACTTAATTCATCACATCTGGACCACTCAATTAAAACAAGCAATTTCACAAAGATCATGTATCCAAATGCGCAAAGTAACTATTGTATCTTCCACCATGTACGCTCACTAGTTGTTCTCAGCTGCATAGCTTTTATGCCTCAAATGCTTTTGTACTGCATAATTACAGGGCTGATATAGAAAACTTTCTAGGGACCATGAAATAACAGTGTTTTCCATCCCTCTGTGAAGACAGTATCGATTTTTTTATTCAAGTTTTGATTACACTACTGCATAGCACTTCCTCTCTTGCCTATGAAGTACATTTCTCCCAGTGAAAGAGCCTGTCAATGATTTAAGTTTCAGCACAGGTATCTAATATTTCAGATTATCAGATATGACACTTCTTTCAACAAAATAAGACTTATCAGTATTCCTTTCTTTGGGGAATTGTAGCCAACCGGTTCCATTTTCACTCATTCAAATGCACACAGGTTCTTTCAGTCCCTACAGAAAGCCCTCATATATGGTCTGGTGAGCTCATGTTAGGCTGAGGATACAAGACCAACTCCTACAAAGGAATATTATTTTTTCCCCTTCAAAAAGGCATTAGCCAATTAAACTAATGTCACAAGAAGTGCCAAAGAATATTTATGTCACAGGAAGTGACATAAATCACTTCCTGCCATTGCCTTTATACACCAGAGGGTACAATCTGCCTGTACCTCTGAGGACTGAATCAAAGTTTGAGGAGTCCTCTGATAGGTCACATTGGTGCAACAGCTCTAAAGTGGGAACCGTACCCAGGGTGGAGTGGGGGGTCCTTTAGTGATTTGAATGGAGCAGTGGGTGTTCAAATCTGGCTATTCACAGGTTCAAGGAGAGTAATTCAGTAGACAGGGCTGTATGACATAGCACACTGTAGCTGAAACCATCCTTTGTAGAAAATGTGACAGGCCAGACTGAATGCAGTTCAACAGATCCCAGTTGAGGCGCTTTGTGCCACATCTACACACACAAGGACATCCTACTTTCAACCTCTTTCTCTTGTGATGGCTATATTGTTTCCAGCTTTTACAGACATCTAACTCCCTCCACCAAAAAACCTTACTGAATATATGAGCAATTTTACCTATTTGTCCCACAAACTGGCTGACCTGAAGTGAAGACTGTCCCACATTGGAGCAAGTAATTGCTACCACAGACCAAAATACAGAAGAGTTGTGCCAGCAATCCTAATGTATGCTTCCCAAGTACAGCTAACTACTTTCAGACTTTTTTGGAATACATCTTCTAATAAAAAGGGGCTTTGATGACATTGTAAGTATTCCACTGTTAAAGCTAAGTAAGTCTTAGGAAAACAGAAACATAACACTATTTGAACACCAGTAAAATAAAGAATTTTAATTATATGCAATAGCCAATAAGCTACTTCTAGTGGCTATGAAAAAACTACATTTAGCAGAAACAGCAATAAAACTAGAGAAGTCAAATATAACTCCTCCAAAGAATAGCATATTTATTCAAGCCAAAAAGAGCTAATTTATACTATGGGTGTAGTTCTTACTGACATTATCTGGGGAAAATGACTATTACAGGAGTGGGTGTGATATATAGCCTTTGAGTCATGCATGATAAACCCTAATGGTTTTGCTTTGAGGTAAAAGTCCTTACCAATCAAGGAATGAATCATTTCCAAAATGTCGAGTTCCTGAGGCCATGTGTGTCAGAAGTGCGACTCTAGAGAGAATACTCAATCATTAATGATCACTTTTGAGATTTTTATCAACCAATTAATAAGCAAGGAAAGGAGTTAAGGGGCTTTAACAAAGAGTTAATGGACCTTTAATGACATTCCATGTGTTTTAGTGAATAGAACATAATGAGTTTTATTTGCCCGTGACCAGAAACCACCAATGATCGAAGTGCTCCACACATTGCAAGTGGTAAAATAATGCAAGGAACAGTACTTATGCTTTCAAAAGATTAGAAAACTTTGTCTCCTTAAAAAATTGTAATGCCCATACTTATTTCTACTACCTATGTAGTAGATTACAGATTAGAAATAAAGAGCCTAGCTTCCTGAATCAGCAGATGGACATGAGGTAAGGAGAGAAATGGGAAGATATTTTTTTCTTTAGTATATTAGGTGCTGGACCTGTTGGTATCAACTATCACAGAAGTAAAATTCTGGCTCTTAAGATATACAATTCTAAAAAGACATTCAGGAACAATTCTGAAGACTAAAATGAAGATACGATGAATTATGTGTATGTACACATATACATGCATGTGCACATGTACACAAACATATATCCTTTTGTACTACTGCCTATGAATTACATACATCTAAGGAGGGCAAAGGCATCTGCCTTCAACATACTCTTCGTCTTTGTGCTGAAATCATTATGGAAATATCAAAAGAAATTACTCCATCTAACCACCTGAAACCACCAAGGATTACTAACCTAGAGTATTTCCAGTTCCCTAAAACAAAAAACCTGACTACAGGGAAGTCAGTTCAATCATGTGAGTCTGCAACCAAGTCCCAGAAATAACAGACCCAAAAATCAAATGGGAGGGTGTCATTTTATAGCTGGGGGAATCTTATTCTGAGAGCAGAGAAAAACAGGAAACAAACAAACTGAGGCAAAGAGGGGAGATTGTGCTTCCTTTTAAAAGGCAGTGACAAACAAGATTCACATCTCTTGCTGAACAGATGAAAATGTTAGAACATTCCAATTAGGATGGCTCTGTTTTCCACACAGCTGTATTTTTCATGCTAACAACAAAATGCACGTGCACATTTAAAAATTCCTTCACAGAATTTAATTATAATTCACTCTAAGTGTCAAATACACATACCTTCAGTAGTGGGGAAATTCAGCATCAGGAACTGGACAAAGCTGGAAGAGCTGTCACCAGTTTGAGTTAACTGGACCCCAGGACACTCTGAGCAAGAGAGGTAACAGATAGAAGATCGAACCTAGAACGCATGCCTAGAGAGCAAAAGACAGAGAGCACCTGCAATTCTGCTTGTCACAGCACCCAGCAGGGCAGCAAAATGTTAGAACAGATCTGCAGAGAAGGGTGCGGCCAGTCACAGAATTGTTCCACACCAGCTGAAAGACAGGAGATCGTGAACCGTCTCCAACTAGGAGCCACATAACTACATTAGTGCAGTGCTATGAAGAAGGTGTATTAGTACGTTTTTTGTTCAACTGACACAGGTGCGAAGCTTCCAGATGGCATCACATTCACATCTAGCTGGTGTTGAACGCAGGCAAAGCAGATGTGTGACAACGTTCCCAGGCATAAAGGCAAGCCCTTAAACACTGGGCCAGAACCCAATGTCTTATAAACCAGGCTCTCTGGAATAATGGTGGTTTAAATCAGCTAAGGATCTGTTCTGAAAACTGATCAAAAGTGTTAGACAAGGAGGGCAAAATATGCTTACATTTAGATATTTGTCAACTGTTAATTGGAATATTGGTTTTCATTTGAAGTGCCAAAATCTCAGAGAGGAAATCTTATGATTCAGAAGATACAATTCAGAATCAACTAGTTATCTCAATCGTGATAATGATTTATACCCAAAACTAATTGTGCCTGATAGTGTCAATACTATAAAATGGACAAGAACTGGCACACAGTATTTTAATACTCAAAATACTGCTTGACAATGTTTCAACACTCTTGTTTGATCACAAACCAGAACGAAAGAGAGATATAACATGCATGATCAGCAGCACTAGGGTGAAAATTCCTCACAATTGTCTTGTTAAGTAAGATGTGCTCAAAGGGATTCTAACTAAGTTACTTTAAGTTCTGTCCAAAATTCAGATTAATTACACATTCTGCTGAAACCTTAAGAAACATAAATATTTAGTGCACTTCCCGTGGCCTCCTAAATTATGTCCAGGGATACAAAAGATTTGCTTTTTCTCCATACATTTAACTTTGAAAGTTTATTGTATCATAGCTTTCTCTTTTTGGATGCTTTTCTAAAAAAACATTTAGTTAACACTTTAACATGAGCTGAATGTTCTTTTTGCGTGTGTATTTTAGAGTAAACTTAAACAAAGCTGCAATTTAGAGCCTACATGCTTTACTCAGGTGTTGCTCTAAATTTTTTTTATTTCTTTGAGAAAAAGAATGCTACAAAGTTAGATTTGATTATTTAAATGTCAACTTTCAAGACTAGAATAGATCCTGTCATGTAGTATGGCTACTCAATGTCACTCAAAATAACACAGGATTGAAGGGCTCCAAAAGGATCAAACCAGTTGCAAGATAAGTTATCCATAAACAAAGAAGAAACGTAAAGACACCTAAATACCAATCCTGTGCTGTGGCATGAAAATGTGCGCCAGTCCTAAGTTTTAGCAGCTGGCATTAATTCATAGCACAATTGCTTAAATTCCACCTCAAAAACACAAGATGGTCCATCTTTCTGTTTAAAATAGGCTAAGACAAAGAAACAGTTGTGTAATGAAGTTCATAAAGTTCTGAAAATATTAGAAGCACCGTTCTTCAAAACTGTCATATGAATGAGAAAGGAATGTCACAGGAGTTGCCCTAATTAAAAGAAACAGTGCATTCAGAGACATTTGACTTCCAAATCCTTTGCAAAATTCATCTGTTTCTCCAGAAACCTCTACTGAATGCTCAAGATCCCCAACTAACATCCAGGGCTGTATATATGAGGGACAGCTCAGATCACAGACTTCAGGGAAAACGGCTACCCTTACATGCAGATAAAGTTCTCAGTCACAGGCAACACATTTCTACACAGTTTACTGCCGTGTAAAGAATTAAAATGGATCCTCCTGATGGAACTGCCTTCTTTATTCTAAATGAGGAGTCATGGTATCTCTACTTGGAAGCAATTGTGTTTGTTGACCACTAACAGACTGATGGTGAAATGCTACACTTACTTTCCAGTGCTGCTAGCTATATGAACAAGATAAACAATATAGGAATGCTGAAGGGAGAACAGATGAGGGAGATTACACTGAAAAAAATCTGTAGGAATTGTGTTTGTTCCTATTCCCTGTAAACAGTAACTTATGAGTACCTCTTGAAATCTGAAAGACTATTTGAATACTTTTCCCCTTGTTTCAAGCAGAGTTTTAGGTGGAAAAATTCCTATGCGCGTGAATCTCTCCAAGCTGCAATTCATATGCAGAACTCAAGATGCAAGACCAAGACCAGCCAAGACAAATACAAACCATATACTAAAGACAGCAGAATGAACTGGACAACTTCTAGTTGTTCACAGAGCAAGATCTGAAAATTACGTTGAAAGCCACTTTATTGCTGCTTACAGCCAAGTATTTCTGTGAGAGAGGTTATTCAGTAATAATATAAATAAGATGACCATGACAGAATAGCTGATTTAGGAAAAAAAAAAAGGGAATAAACTTGCAGCATCAATTAGTTCCACCAGTTCTGTTTAGAAAAGCACGTTAGGTCCTCTTACTAACGGCAAGATGCTCTCAAACTTATAAAGGACCTTAAAGAAAGAAAAGCTAAAATGTATCACCAATCAAAAATAAAGACCTATTGTTGTAGAACATGTAGTTATTAAGCCTAGATGCCTAAGGTTATGCAACTGTGCTGACCATTTATGTCAGACTTGTTCTGTCAGTCCATTCCTAGTAACTGTTGTTTCCAATGACCATAAAAAATTTTACAGAGACGTGAAGGTCCAGAAATCATTAAGTTCCTCCGTATATTTTTTAAATTAGGAGACTGGGAGAGGAGAGACACTATTAGTATTTCTACTGAGACAGGGGACATCATCCATCTTGTCTGGTTAGGTGGCTACTGCCAGTCAGCACTAGTGCACTGGCTTGACAGTGCACAAATAAGCAACCGATGGAGATGGGGCTGGGGCCATGGGTAAAAGTTGAGATGTCAGTATTAGAAAGCACAAGCAAGTTAGGGGTTTTACAGGGTGGGGATGAAGAAGCCTCAGAACATGGGGAAACCTGAGGTACTGTGCAATAGTGGCATCAAAGAATAGGCAGGGAGCTATGCTTACTACATATGATCGAAGTGTGGGGATACAGGACAAATCTGTTTGCTTCATGATTTATCTTAATTTTGCTACCTTTTATTGTAATACAATGCAAGGTAGAAGCGATCACTTTGTCATTACATTTTTTTGTAGACGTGAACTGTTCAATCTTCTCTCAGATTCATGTTTTAAGTACTTAAAATTGGTTAAGCAACAGTTAGTGCCCTAGGAGAACTCTACTCCACGTTTCAAACTCATCTTTCTTCCTCTTTCCCTAAAAGAATGTAACTGCAGTAGTTTTCTAAACATGGTTACAGGGTTAAACACAGCTTACAACTAGACACAGTTAGTACTGCTTAGATTCACTAGGATAAAATCCATGTGGGTTGAAATAAGAAATTGAACCATCTGATTTTTATGACACTTGTTGATTCCAGCTTGTACCTGGAAACCCAAATAATGTATGTCAAGAGTCAATGCATGAAAATTGTAATTCCAAGGCAAGCACCTGCAGCTACTGCCAACTATGGGTTTTTTTAACATGACACAAAACACATTGTAGAGATAAAAGATCATTAAACTACACGTTCAAGCAATAACATCTCTAGTAGGTGAGCATTATACAAAGTACACGCTGTTTACAACAGCTACCATAAAATTTGCGGCAATGTAATTTCATATTTGAAGTTCCTTAAAACTACAAAACATCTATGCAATCTCAACTGCTGTTCAATTGCTTTTAAATTTATCTAATTAAATTCCTTTCTTAGAACAAGAGCTAGCAGCATGTCCAATTGCACCAGTAATTTTTTTAACCAGAGATCAAGAAATTAATTCATAGGCATACAAACAGCATCTATTGCAAATTAATTTTTCCATTGTTTTCATAGCACCTTCCTACAAATCATTCCTAAACATCGTAAGAATAATGTTTCCTTTTCCTAATATACAAGGCTACTACGTATATAACAGCTTTTCTTTTCCTTCCAAAATGGAACACCTGATGTCACTATTTGTAAACTGTTGTTAATACTCAAATCTATCTAGATGTATAATATTACTTCAGAAAGACAAATTCTAGAAGAAAAGATTAAACAGGACTATAAAAACAAAAGTAAGCTTTTCATCATTGCACACACTGATGCCTGCTTATACATTTCTCCGTTACTGTGAAGATGAAAAGTAAAGCTAAAGTTTCCTTATAATAAACCCATTAGTAATTTTATTGTAGCACTAAATACATCCTGCTTTGTTGGTAATGTTCAAGGGACTAATACAAAAATTTAGTTCATAAATAGAAATGTTTTTTACCAGAGAATCAAATGCAGCTTGATTAATTTTCTCTGGTTTGGCATCTATAGGTTTGACACACATTGTACATCTACCTACATATCACACAAACACAACTTTCACTTGAAGTTGAAAATCTGAAAATTAACATTTACAATCTACTTCAGTTGTAAAATTCAAATCAGTTCAGCAATTCATAACAATTTGCAGAAGGGCAAAGAAACTGTACAGAATAAGTTTAAAGTAGGTATGAATCACACCTAGGCAATGAAACTACATGAGTTGAATATTCACCATTATTTGATTTGTAGTTAAAAGGCTGTTCACACAAAGGTTATATATCTGCTGTATAACTGTTCCGATGCAAGGAAATAAGGGAAGCAATAAGAGGCACCTTTATATTCCCATGGATTTGGAGAGGTTATACCATTATAGCTTCAGTTTTAAAAAAATCTTAACCTATAATAGTTATTCTATTAAGAATGTAACTCATATAGAGCCCAAGTCCTGGAGAGTCTGGGTTAAAAAAGAATAATAAAATCACATACTCATACTAACTGAAAACTCCTTCCTGTTCTAGATTAAAAGGTTTGGAATACACTATAAAATCAAAACATACATTTCCCTTCTGACTGCAAAACCCAATGTAAAAAGTAACAAAACATTTCTTTGTACATAACAGTTACTTTGGTGAAAAATGAGGGGATAAAACAACGCAAATTTTTCTTTTCTCATAAAAATATTTAACATAAGGGAGTAGATGAGATTCTCAGACAATGGTAAGAGAATAAAAATCACTTTCTTTTCTAACAGTTATGAGTATTCTATTGTGGGATTTATCATATCTATTTTATTACAAAACACCCTAAAAATTCAACACCACTTATTCAGAGTTCAATCCAAATTCCACTGAAGCAAATAAAAGTCATTCCACTAAGAGTCTATGGGGTATAGATCATCATTCTTCATTGAATGCATTCTGCGTTAAGAAAACTACTAAACACAACCATGGTGCTCAAAACAGACTACTTCCCAAAAGGAAAAATAGAGATAACTTCTTTGAACAATTCTTCTGAAAAGCAGTATTCTCAAAAATACAATCATATGAATTCCAATGCCAAAAAGGCTACACACTTAAAAGAATTTTTGGAGTGAAACTTTATACTGTTCATATTTATCCGGCCTCATTATTCCTTTACCGAAAACACATGTACCATATTTTGAATACTTCAACTATTTGCATTAGATATACTTGTTCAAATAAAGACAGAAGATGAAATTGAATTAAAGAAAACAAGGTCTTTTCCAATATAGGAAATGCATCATTGAGCAATTTCATTTCACCCACATAGCAAAGAGACAATATTAAATCCTACCACAGCTCTCACTTTCCAAACAACATATGCAGCAGTGGGGTCTCTATGGTAATTACTATTTTACTACACTTTTGTTTGTACTAACAACAACATCATTTCTTTGTTGCAAGAGGATTCACAGGAACAAAAGAAAACAACAAAGGAAATCTACCAAGAAAAATGTGAACCTGCCTAAAACAAAGTTTTAACAATGTGGAAAAATGTAAGCATTTGTTCTCTGGAAAGAAATCTTTTTCCTTGTTCTCCTTTCAACTACACTAATTCTAATTAAAAAGCTTACAACGGTAATTGTTAAGAAAAGCACCCATCTAATTTTGAAGGACTACAATAAGCTTCCACAATATGCATCTATTTCAAACTACCTGATTTTTGTCATATTCTCAGAACTCATCTTTCAATTCAACTGCATAAGAAAACTGTCAAGCACATGCTAGTTGCTTTTAAGTTTAAAGGCAACAGTTCTATACAGCAAAAGCAGACTCAAGAGACTCACTTCTGTTTATCTTTAGGGCTTATTTAGTCATGCCATTTCAAAGTGTTAAAGAATCACCCATCTATCACAACAATACCTAGTATTTCTTAAAGTAACCAGAAAACCCCCACTTTTAAACTTAAACCATCTCATAGTTAACTCATTCACAGCAAAGACTGAAATAAAGGGAAATCTGACTCATGTATAATCATACATGGAAAGGCAGTTTTCTCCAATTTAGAGAAATGTTTTCTTAGCGCAAACAGTAAGGAAAAATATTTTTCCTTAACACCTTTGTTTTTTAATTGTTGTGATATACAACAGCACATAAAGGTAAGTCTTTTTTCCAGTAAGGAATCTAATTGTGACTCAGCTTCTCTAACAAGGCATGTTAGACAGTAAAATCAGATGCTCCAACAGAAAAGCACAAAACTCATGAAGTAACTTCTTAGCAAAGGGGACACATCATGAAACAAGGGTTATTCTAAAGCAATGCAGGGCTGAGGCAGGAAAAGGAAGAAAAACTGGTTTATTCCTTGTGTACTTCCAGAATGGGAATGGTTTAAGAATGAATTTTTTTAAAACTTTTTTCTTCTGCAGCTATCACATTCTGAAATGATTAGAACATAAAATCCCCATAAGGAAGGATACGGTCAGCCTCAGACAATTTTGTTGTGAATGTTACACCAGCCAAACCATTCCACCAGTTTACAGTGTACCATAAAATATTTACACAAGCTATGAACTATAAAATATTTTCACATGAACTATAAAATATTTACACTATCAACATCAGTTAGGAAAGAATGATGTGCTGTCAAGCTGGTGTGACCCAGGAGTAAAGATTTTGTGGTCACAGATTAAATAAAACTATTGCAAGTCATCTGGAAAGTTACAGGGAATATTAGGTTAAACAAATTACTGCTTCCTGGTCTCTTGGATGGTAAATGTAACCAGGAAAGCATAGCTTATATGCTTTAAGCTAAGTTTTACCAACAACATAAAGAAAGGTTAGGCTCATAATCAAACTGTACTGACCTCTCTGAATGTTCCTTCTAGCAAGGTGTCCAGATGTTGAAGAGGAGCAGGAGTTTTGTCTTTGAATCTTGTCAGCAATCGCCGCTCAATAGCTCGAAACTGTACAGCCCTTTCAGATAACAGCTCCTGAAATTTTTCAGCATTCAAACGTAGCTGCAATTTAAGGGTTTTCAAGAATTCAGGTTAAGGGTCATATACATTATGTATGCACATTCCAAATGAAATGGGAGAATGACAGTAAAATTTTTGTGAGAGTGTGTATTATTCAAATACAATAATGTCATTTACACCAGTTTCATATTTTACACTCCTCGTGAAGCTTAGTAACATTTTCAAGAATTATCATTTGCCACTGAAATAAAAATTATTTCTCAACAGCCACAACAATCTGTGAAAATGCATTAATATCTCATCAAGAAGCCTAATAACAAGAGTGAAATTTCACCACCTGGATCTCAAAGCTGCTTCTTGGTTTGGTGTGCTATTTATGACACATACACACAGTGTATTGGACTTGATATTCATTGCAGTAGAAAGTAAATGGTTATTCCCTTAAGCATGAAGTACTAAATTCTGCACTGTTGGAATGATTGTCTTTTTCTGAAGTGAAATTAGTTTTCCTTTTATATATACTAATCAGCTATAGCAACAAACTTTCTTGAAGTGTTCACAAAGCTTTGAACAACATTGTACACGAAATGCCCAGATAATAAGAATTCTTATTTTATCTTTTAATCACCTCACCATTTTGCAGTACATGCCTCTAACAAAGATCACTAAATAAAGGTGAGTTTCAAAAAGCTGGGACTCCTCTATACAGCTGACATGCTGTAACTAGCAGAAGTTATCAGAAGAAACATTAAGACACACAGCTTTCCAGATGTGAGCACTATGACACACATCCATTTTACAGTGCCGCAAAATGAGCAGAAAAATTAAGTTTCCTAAATTTAGAAAACAGATTATATTTAAAAACTAGCAAATGTACCATTCTGTCAGTACATGATTATGAAGGACAGTTCAGGGAAGCTAAGAGAAAAAGAAACACTATGCAGCTTTTCTAGAAGTAGGAGGAAAAAAGGGATATCTCAGGTAATATTCTCCCAGGCTTGCCAAAAAAAGAGTGTGTTGAAACTAACAGGGACGGGAGCATTAGGATTCCTTGATAGATCATTTGATACTTTTTAGACCAGATAATTATTGTAAAATTTCAGAAACTTCAAAATAGCCAGCTGCAACATAATTAGATCCTAAATTAGCCTTCCCACACTCACACCTATATTTCAAACTTCAATGTATTTAAGCTTGTGATACAATCTAATGAAGCCTATGTTTAAGGTATTTCTCCAATACCAGCCACTAAAAAAACCCCAAACTTTTTGAATTTCAAATTAGTTGAAAGACTAACAGAATAACCTCTCATGAGCTTGAGAGACAGACCTGGATCTAGGCTGACTCCTTAAAAATCCCAGAGAATCCCAACTACAACTTCCATCTTTCTGTATGGTGATGGCTCCACCTCACAGAAAATTTGGCAGCATGAAAGAACATCCAATAGTATTTCTCACTCTTACATACATATGTTGCTGCTTTTGCCCATTACATGAGTTTAACAGAAAGTTTCAAATATTCTCTTTTATTTACTGGAAAGGTGGGGGCGGGGGGGAAGGAGTGCATATATTTTATTTTATTAGCTATTTCTACAAGCTAGCTGAACTACTGGAGATTTGTCATTGTCATCTGCATGACCAAACAGGAAAAAGTAATTACATTTATTTTACATCTGGTCTGGTAAACTTCCTTGAGCCTCCAACGCTACTTCTACACGGGCAGTCAGTTTTTTAAAATCTGAAGGGACTTTTTATGATTCAGCCAAAAAAAAAAAATGCTCATGGCTTCATTATTACAGAAGAGTAAAATAGCCTAAAACTAAGGACAAATTTTAGAAACAATTTTACAATTAACATGATGTGAGTGAATGAAGAACCCATGGCTTCTGTACAGGCAGTGAGCAGAAGGGCAAATACTAGTACCATAATTTGTATCATTTGCAGACTGCACACTAGCTACTTGTGCTCTGCTAATCACAAGGGCTGTTTCAGAGGCAAGGCATACTCCATATGTTAAAAACGAAATTATAACATTTTTTCCAGCACTATCTTAGATGCAACTTTCTATTTTCTGAAAGCCAAATGCCTGTGACAGCTATAGTTACTATCTGATTAACCATAGTACTAACATACAAACAATTTTTAAACTAGCAGAACATTAACGATTCACATATTATGTAACACACCTCAAAATGTTGATCAATTAGTTCAAAATATTCTTGCAGGGGAATTGAACCAGAAAAGGTACATGCAAAATCTTTGCAGTTTTGCTTCTTGAAATGTTCTTCGAGTCGAAGCGTGAGCTCTTTTGTTATCAGCCAAAGGTCTTCTAACTGATCACTCTGGATCCTGTATCGTTCTTTGAAAACAAGAACAAATACAAGACTAATAAACACCCATTTAAGCCACATATGTTCACTATACAACACAGTTTAGATAACACACAAATTTAACTTGCTAACTGCATCCAAAGTCTATCTGAGATTTTCGTAAGAGATGCACGTTCACTAGTGTTAAAGAAATACTTGTATTTTATTGATGTCAGTCCTAAATACTCTCTCTTTTATCCTAACTTTAACAGGCAATTTTGTAGCACAAAATGAAAGTATTTATTGCTTCAGGACTACGTCAGAGTACGGGCCTGTTCATGAAGAACAAAAAGCTATGAAGAACTACCACAATAAGGAAACAAGAGAATTACTGGTGATATTAAGTCATAACAACAGGCTGTCTGCAATTCTCTGCCATAACACAACCTTAGTGAGTTTTTCTGAGGGTTGCAGGCAGAATCAGGCTCAATTCACCTAGGACCATGACAGAAGCATGGCATCCTAAGCATCTGATAACCGTGGTAACAAACCAACTCCAATCCACCTAAAATCCTGAACGTCTTTTGGAAATGGGAAATGGTTATTGAGTTCTTAGATAATACACTCAATATAATTTTTATTATATCTCCACTTCCTGGGATATCTTCTAGTAGGAAAAGTATTACTCTAATTAGTCATAGCCAACAATATTCAGTTTTGATAGTGCTATGCTTCACTCTAGACACAGCTAATATTAGTAGAAGGTGATTTTTATCCATCTACACACTATGGTTTTGCAAAAACGGCTTAGTGTAGAAATGAAAGTGTTAATATAAACTGAAGTGAAAAAACAAATCCTTTTAGCCAGTGTTATCTGTCCCAACAAATTCATTTAACTTATCACATTTTAGTACGTTTCAGTTTATCAAGCTAGTGGGATGAGATTTTATTTCTGTTGTTTCGAGTCCACATTTGTATAATCCTCTCTTCAGTTTCCAGGAAAACAGAATTAACTGAATGTTGAGAGGAAGACATTGTGGAAAAATCATAGCAGCGTGGTTTTGGGTTTTTTTTTTCCTCAGATAAACACTGTCAAACAACATTTCCTTATTTCTTTTCATTACTCATCTACCAATACCTTATCCAAAAGGATAGAAATGCAGCTATGAGGAAAAAGAGTTGCTGGGGTTTGATACAAAATAGTGCTTTTTTGCCCTTGTTAACAAGGTTCACAGTAAATCAAATTAACCAGAATTCTTTAGAACTTGAATGTACTTATTTAAAATTTTCTCAACATTAGTAATTCAAGATTGTTTGACATTACCACTGGCGGCATTCCCAGGATACGTATTTCACTGAACAGAGAATGACAAATTCTGTTTACAGTGTGACAGAAAAGAAGCAAGTTTTATTTAAAAACATGGCTGTTAAAGAAAAGAACACCATCTGCTAAAGATAACATTCAACCTAATATCCATTTTTTAAACACTCACAATGTAATGGCTGGGCTTAGTTGGATGTATTATCATACTTTGCCTTAAGTGATTTTTCCTTGAGGGAAATTAGCTCAGATGTTTTCAGGCCAAATCAACAGTCATTCCATTTATAATTGACATATCTAATACATTAATGGTTTAAAATGGATAAAACTAATTTCCTCCAAAATGCATATTTAGTTTCCATACATTGTTTGTTGGTCAATACAAACACAATCTAATTTTACCATGGCCTGAGTAGAGCGCATTGCAGTCATTCGCTTTACATGATCTTCCAGCTCTCAAAAAAGACAAATTAGATTTAGAAACTGTATGAAACTGAGAATCTTTAGCTATACTAAACACATGCTTTGAACAGAAATACTATGAAGAAACTAAAGAAGTAACTGTGCTTCTGCTCATCCTGTGCTTTTACAATAGTTAACCAACTTGTGTTAGCTTTTTGTTAAAATAAACTCTGTTACAAAAAATTACAATAGATTTTCAGAAAATTCTCAAACAGAAAAGCAGGACACTGAGGAGCACCAATAGGTTACATAGGTTACAAAGGCTTTTAACACTAGAACAGGATGTCCAACTAGCACAACCTGCATTAAGAACAGTTGCCCTGCCAGTAGGTTATCTGAAGGAAGTCTAGAAGATTCAGTTCACTTCTCAGCTAGGTAGCCCACATCAGCAGAAAAAAACCCAGCCACAATTAGCAGTCAAGCCTTCTTTACACTTTGATTAAAAGACAGTTTTAAAAAATTTCAGAAAAAAACCTTAAAACCTTAATCTACATGGGGCAAGCTTCTTTTTAATATGTATTAACTGTCAAAATGAACTTCAGGCTGGGCTTCTTTGCAGCAGTCCTTGACAGGCTGAAGTAACATCTTCAATTACTACACTGTTCAAAATGGATTAGCTAATACAATTAAAAACAAATGTGAAAATAGATGCCATTCATGTTTGCAGCTTCAGCAGTGAAACCCAACTGAACCTGGAGACTTTCATTCCTACATGCAGTTCTTCCCATTCAGAACTTAAGGCCCATTTGATAAGGGATATGGAAAAAGATGTCTTCTTCCATTGTCCAAGATTAACTACTTTCATGGAAAATCAGAAACAAGGATTGATCAATCCCAATGAACTTTTTTACTTTTCTGAAACACCGTTACTTCTAGTCACTGTTTATCTACACATACAATTTTCTTTTTGAAGAACATTTCCCCAATGATAATGTTGCATAAGCACTTTTACAAAGTATAAACTCAGTGTTAAATTACATAGCAGAATAAGGACCTCCCAAATAATACATAATTCCATCTGCATTCATTAGTTCCATAGAAGATCTGTCCACTCAAGCACAATCATTTTAGTATCATGAAATTCTACCAAACAATGCTTTTGTATTATGGATAGTCTCTGCTCATAAAAATATTCTGAATTATGCTTGAGTATCAGACCTTTTACAAAATTTTTCTTTTAAATAAGTTTTACTTACGTAACGTTTCAAATAAGCAAACCCCCCTAAAATTCTGTAACCAACCCAATCCAATGCATGAAGTGGATGCTGGAAACAGGCTGCTAACATAGAAGGTGGCATCAAACAACTCATTTGTTTTCTAAAGTAAGGATTCTCAGACACAAGAAATGAGTAGTCACACTAAGAGAGACAGATATTTTGAATCTCCTTTGTAAAGTGAACTTCACAAGTAAAGCAGTGTGGGAAAGTTTATAGTAAGACAGAGAGCATCATTCCTAGCTAGTGAATAAACAAACCTGAGAGGAAAAGCTTGAGGGTTTGGGGTGGGGGATTAAAAGTTATAGCCTCACTAGGAGCTAAAATACATTCATTACATAGACACAAATTTGTCCCTTCCACAGCATCAGATTTAGCAATTATGCAAAACAAAGTCCAAATGAAAGATTTAAATTATAATCCAGAAAAAAAAATTTATTTATAAATTCTTTAGTTTTCAGAAACTATCACTGCACGTCTAGTTAGTTAAAACTGTTTAAGACCTACTATTTAAACAAATATTAAAAACAAACTAACAATAAAACAGCATGCAAATAATGCATACACAAACCAATACAAATGGATTTGAACTTTAGAAATGTAAAGTGAGTCTCGGTACAATGAATGTTACTCTCCAGATGGTTTCTGTTTTTAACACATTTGATTACATTAGAAAAGGTATCAAATATTATCTCATAGTTCACAGCTGACACCACCAATGTTTATATAACCTATCATGAATACTGATTTTTGAGAACAGTGAGGCAGATTATTTTTGTGTCGAAAGAATTTCACATCAACAAACTAGATTCTGACTTCTCACTCAAAACAGTTTTCATAAAGCATTCATGCAGTGTTCCATTTGAACTCTCTGCAATGCGCAATAGGTATTCTAGTTTTTCAATTTGTTAGTCTGCTGTATTAAATGAAGACTTTGTGCTCTGCCGGCATGGAAAGTGCTAAACACAATCGAACTGATTTGGTTCCAATGCACATGCCAAGAAAGAGTTTAGCAAGTTGAGTAGTTGTACAGGGCAAGACCATAAACTCTCCAAAATGAAAAGAACCAATCTTTTTTAAAGAGCACAAACTCACAGGTGGTTGGAACATGGTAACTTAATTCACATATTGCCCTATACAAGAGACACTGGACCAGGTAACAGCATATCTACGTGCACATTCATACATTCTGTAAACATTATAGGAAGGATATTGAATTCATAATCCTATACTTACAAAGATATACAGGCATCTAAAGATAGAGACAGCCATTTACTTTGATGCAGAGAAGCAAGTAAGTAGGGTCTGATGCCTAAAGTCAAGGATTACTGAAAGTCAGTGGAGAGTTAGAAACCTGCTTTTTAATCCCTTTCAAAAATTCCAGTAGATGACTACTTCCAAACACAGGTGTTTAAATACCTTTGAGGAAAAGAGGGTTTCTTCCATTATTATAATGACAGTATTAATTCATGAATAAAAACATTGCTAAAAACTTGAAGAAAATCCAATTTCTTCAGAGAATTGTCACCATAGTGTACTATATTTTGAGAATGATTTTTTGTTTTGTTTTAAAATTCTGTGCCTTCCCTAGTAACATAATTAGATATTTGAGAGGGGATAAGAAATGGTCAGTTAACACTTTGAAACTCCTGCATTAATTCTCACACAGTGATTATCCTTCTTTGTATGATCCACATTCTCATCTTGTACATATATTAACTGATGATCAGGCCTGTTTTACATTACTACTAATAGCACTTACGTGATGTTTTTGAAGCAAGAACAGTGGTTTTTGAACCAGTTAAAAACTGAAATCCCAGAACATTTGCCTGGCCATCCTCACACGGATCAACAAAGTCTGAAAGAGAAATTTAAATACAGTTTTCTATAATTCGACACTGGTATTCAACAAACCTCAAGCCATAGCCAAAACCATATCAACCTTTGCACAAGCAATTTAGAAAAGGCAATCTGAATGAGGCTGCTCCCCTTCCTCAGAAGGAAAGAACATCAGCAGTAGTTTGGTATACCCTCCCTTCATTCACAGGTGGAAGCTGAGCCACACACTGCTGCTCTTCCCCACCCTGGAAACAAAAGGTAGATTTCTCAGAGGCTCAGTCTGTACCATCTAAAAAGAACTGTGGTTAGTGTACAGCCCAAAGACTACCACCTTTTACCGGATGCAAGGTCACCTTTAATTCAGATATTTATGCAAAAATTATGCAGAAATTATCATGAAAATGTTTAAGCGCGCTCTCTTTTCAGCTTTCAGCACAGAGCACAACAAACATTTAGCTTGCTAAAACTAGTTACTCTGCAAAGTCCATGCATGCCCACCTTTCTTTTCATTCCATGTAGTGGATCATACCAGGTTAAAAGGCTCAATTTTAGAGTACCATATTTTAAAAACTACTCCATGTCACCTCTCCTCCCAGCCTTCCCCTAAAAATAAGGCAAAACAGGGAGTAGAAGAGATAGATACAAATTTTATTGAGTACACCAAGAATCCAAAGTTCTTTCACAGATCACATTATAAAACAGCATGCTTTTCTTTTTTTTCCCCCATCACTGAAAATGGGATGAACAGAAATCAGAAGATTTTAATATCTTCTTCTGGAACACATTAGGCCTATGCTTTGTGTTATATTTTAACAATGCATCCCTAGGCTAAAAATAAAATATTTTGAAAAGCATTATTTGAAAAGCTATTTTGAAAGCTTTATTGCTTAGCCATAGTGGAAGCCTATGATTAAAACCCCAATATGTAGACCTTTGAAAAAAAGTTTCTCTGTTTCAAGTATTACACAGCACACCCATTTGAGAGAAAAGGTATATTTACCTTGAAAGTGACAAAAATCATTCTACCAAAAAACCCAACCATGCCTACTCCACTGCTCTCAGACAAATGTACTATATAAGCTTTTCAAAAAGAGGTGCAGCTCCACCTTAGAAATATCATATTAAAGTTGTTGGCCCATACAGCTCCCAGAAAACTGTTCCAGAACCTTAGTCCTCTGAAGTTCAGAAACTTAATCACTGCCAGACTGAACTTATTCACAATCGCTTTTATAAGCCCTGTTTATTCATTTCTTCTTGTGCTAATATGATCATCTAGATCCATGATACAGCCACAAAATATTTACTGAAGGCAACTGTATTCCCTTTTTTTGCCTGTGTTTTAAGCTAAATGAGTCACTGTTTTTGAATTCTCCTCTTCAAATCCCTAGATAACGTTCATAGCCTTTTTCTACACTTTTGAGTTTGAATTAATTTTTCTTTAATATCAGCAACCAACACTCAGTGTGCCAGTGCATAGTAACATAATATTAGTTTCCTGCGTGGAAACATTTTGTCTAATGCATCCTCAGTTCTTATTCGTTTGCTTATGATTGTACCATATTGTACCAGAGTATTCCTGTGGTTACTTCCACCTCCTCTCTTTCTTCCAAATTCTGAGTACATAATTACAGCAGAAATAATTTGCATAACATTACACTTTATAGTATTCAATTTTGTTGTTCTTTTTCCAGTCCTAAATGGCACCTAATTCCTCCTTCATACTATTTTAATATTCTCCTGAATATAAAACGTAGCTCAGGTTCACGCATCAGAAAATATTGCTAAGTACATGTCTTCTTTTTGGTCCGAGAAGGCTAATGAAATTATTAAATAATATCAGCTCCACACCGATACAGCAAGAATTCCACAAATCTTCCTCCAAAGCAACTGTACCCCTTACATACAACATTTACCACTTTTGCTTTGCCCTGCTCATCTTTTTTTACATGAATGCCCATGTTTTCCCCATTACAACACCACTGATGCAATTTTATGTAAAATGATTTTCTGGATACATAAAAATTAGATCTACACATGCCCACTGTGTAAAGAAATCTGCAGTTTTACCAGAGACAGATATACTAGCCCAGGTGGATTATTACTGAAATACTATGCCATCATTTCTTTCAAAATATACTTTTTAAACATTCTAAAATTAGCTCTGTTAATTACCTCATTACTTTGCACGGATAAACAATTCCTGTTGGAGTTCCTAACACATTTCCTATTATAGACATATTTAAAAACCTACCTGGAAAAATGGTGAGAAAACTGACGGGAGGTTTATTGGTATCAATAGTTAGCTTGTGGTTTGCTGCTTTTGAAGGTTGAGCTGGAAAGCAAATTAACTGCAAAGGCAGCCTGAAGTTACACTGTGCAACTTTTGGTATTCCTAAAATGAAAGAACACAGATTAATCTTTCATATCCATATTCTGAATACAAGATACTTCATACTGCTGTCCTCAAAGAGGTATAACAAGGTATTTTTAATGTGATTAAGGAATATGTTAAAACAAAAACTATGTAAAATTCTCAATTTTTGTTAAATTTTCCACCTAAAATACCTCTAAATTTGAATACTTTTAATTACCTTTTCAAGTGAACATTTTCAACTGAATGGGAAAGTAAGAGTTATTAGCCAAATCCACTGCATAACTGTATTTATACTAATTAACATGCAATGAAGATTAACATTTTATTTAATGCTCTAGACAAACAGTTCTACTTTAACATAGACAACAGCTGTGTGATTACTCCTGATGCTTCGAACACAAAATTGAAGCATGTACATTTGCATCAGGAATATCACAAACTAAATCCTTTTTAAGAACACATTTACTCTTTTTTTTATACTCTTAAATAACATCTATGCAACCTTCATATCATCTGTCAGAGGTTTGTGGCTTAGAAAAAATATATCTAATAGAGATTATTACCCAAAGGTATATTAAATTCTATCTTTCAACTCATTGCATCATAATAAAACAGAACTGTAGAACAAACTGGCTACTGCCTTTGGTACTGGGATCTAATATCATCTGCAATTTTACCAGAATGGTGCAAGAGAAAAGAGGAAGTTTTAACACTAACATTTAGAAAACACGTTCATTAGAATGTGTCAAAAAATTGCTCAAATATAAACATTGTTTAAAATTTTTGGCATGTCAGAAATTGCCCTGTACCTTCTATGTGAAAGGTAAAAGCGCTTGTTGCTACGAAATATGGAGTTCTTGCTCTTTTGGGCACCCAGATTATGGATTTTTTTCAGGAGGATTTTTTGAAGCAGCAGCTAACAGGGAAACTTTGTTTTGTTTGGATACAGACATCACTATAGGCATCAATATTCACCTTTTTGAGAATAGTATTAATGTCATAGCAACAATCACTCATTCTCTCCCAAATAACCCACAAAACTCAAACATTAACCCCAACACTCACCTCAGCAGAATTTAACAAGTACATTTTTAGAGAGAATAAAGTAAGTTACTGTCATGGATTATATGGAGACAGAAAAGTCATGAAACTGATAGCTACACAGAGGTTATCAGTCATGTAAGCTTAGCAGGTTAGTATAAAAATAGAGCTCAACCATTTAATAGTCATCCAAGCAACCCTTTTTGCTAACAATTTTGTTTGTTTGCTGCTTCGCTATCTCTTGCCACGAAAAATTATTTCTAAGACTCATCTCAGGGGAAAGACGTTACTAGAAGGCTCAGATTCATCCCTCTGGTTGTCTGTTCATTAGCTCTTTTGGCTGGCTGATAATGCCTCCAAGTAACTATTCTGCAGCAGCTTGTAAAAAACAAAATCAGTGTAAAATGAGCAAAAAGCTTAAGACAGGTCCTCAAAACGAGGACATCCCCGGGTTCCAAGGAGAATTCCTGAAAAAATATTTGACAATAAACCCATGACCTTTCAGAATGATTCATTCAACTGTATCTTCATCATCTGATGGGAAAATTAAAATCTTCTCTTGATGACAACGTAACACAAACATCTTACCATTGAACTTAGATATGGAGACTTACCAACAGGAAAAAACGAGTGACAAAACTAGCCAAAAAGATTTTGAAATATTTTTATACTTAAAACAAGGTGGTTTTCTTCTTGTTTCAAACCAGCTTTTCTTAGACAGTCTGTTCTCAGTCTGCCTCATCATAATTTTTCAATACCTCAGAAAAAAGTTAAATCAAAACTAAATCCAATAGTATCTGGCTTTGGGAGGGGACTGGGGAGATTTCCAGTTGATGAGTCCAAAACAACTATATATAAGAAAACCAAACCAAAAAGCTCCAACAAAATTTATCACTACAGTGAAAAACTCTTGCTGGGAAATGCTTTCAGAATTTTTCAGAATTTCAAATGGTAGTAAAGAAACACAAAGCAGTAGCAAAGTGTGGGAGCCAGAACTTCCTCAATCTTTTGGTGTTATGTCTAGTAATACATCTCACTTCATCTAGAGCTGTGATACATTGCATGATATACAATTTTAGCACTGTAATAAAGAGAAACTGTGAAAAAAATTCAGATTCTCTTCTAATCTGAAACACAACAGAAATTTTGTAACATTATCTTATAAGTTACTACTGTTTAAAGGCATACTATGCACTTACCTGATAAAAGAAATAAAACAATAACATGCACTGTAGTTACAATTTCACTTCCAAATTACTCATGCTTTCATCTTAATTATATTTGAAACATAACGTTGATGTACATGATAAAAAACATTAAAACTCTAGGATGTCAAATATTCAGAGAATTTATGCTTTTTCTGGTATTGATGACCCTGAATTTAACTAGTCCAGTGCACCTCACAGTAACGCAAATAAATTTTGTCCCAGATAATTCTACGAAGTTTACTGTGTTCCACAATACTCTTCAGCATCAGGTTTTCACCTTGAGTAGAAATTTCTTAAAACAAAATCCAAGTCTTCTTTTTTAGAATGTTACCCTTTCAAATTATATATATTTATTTTTATATAGTTTCTTTATATATTTACTCTATTTTTTAATAACTTTTTAAATTACTTTGTATAGCAGAAATCTGCCACATGGTGATAGCTATTCTTGCCAAGAGCAGTATTTTATTGAGATTATTTCCTGTACAGCACCTCAAGGTCCCCTGAAATATCCAGAAACCAGAAAAGGAAGGGAACCATTAACACAGTTATCTACTTTTTTACTTCACTTAGTACGCTCGTAAGAGCATAAGTATTGAAAAACAAGACTAACATACATACATCTATATGTATAACTTCTGTTTAGGAAAACTGCAAAACTGAAAACACCCTTTCAGTTGATCTCAATCTATGACAAGCAACTTTTTTCCCTCCCCAAAACGTGAGGGAATTTGTACTTAACATATATTTTTAAAGTTACTAAAATATCTCCTACAAAAACTGTATCTTTTCAACACATGTACACAACTACATTGCAAAATTACCCTTCTCTTTTTTTTAGTCTACCTATACATAAGCTAACTTTCCAGTCCTGTTTTGTCTTTTAATTGTACCTTTTGCAAGTATCATATCTACCACAATCACAGCTAAGTTTTGTACTGCCGGTATTCTCAGTTAGAAAGCAGCCTTTTAGCCTTGAATAAGATGTTTCCAATAGGAACTGGAATGAAGAGATGTTAAGTGACATCATTCTCAGAGGTACTCAGTCCAAACAGCATAGCATTAGCTACAAATCCATAATAGCTGTTTCAGTTGCACCAAAAAAGCTATAATTTAGCCGTCTAAGCTCTTGCTGCAACTTGAAAAAACAGCTAAAAATATGGTAAAGAAAGAACATACAATTGTGTTTTCCATTTCCAATCTCAATGCACAAGGCACTTAATACTTGGCAAAATTCCTATGTTACATATAAGAAAGTGCAATATACTTCACCAAGAAATGTCTTTACTACTTTCTATTTTCCCCATGGGTAATTGTCTTCTTATGTCTAAGTCTCATTTACTTTCAATTTTCTCAAATACTCACACCTTCATAGGATCAAACCAAGGATAATAAGAACTTACAGAAATAAGAGGTAAAATAACAGCTCCCTTCCAAATCTGCTTTATTCAGCATACATTGTCACTCCTGAAACCATTCAAACTTTGCATTTTTTTCATTCACTCACCTTCAGGATTGAGCTCTACCGTATAACCAGCAATGGGACAAAAGAAAAAAAAAAATATGTAAGATGCTACTCAAATAAGAAAAAAAGAAAATGTAGTAACAGGTTTTAAAGAACTTAAGCCACATTTGTTAAGTAGACAATACATAAAGACATACTACTAGCCAAAAACCAGACATGAGACCACATTCATCAATAGTGCAATCCCATCCAACTGAGTGACTCATTAGCCTTCAGCTGTATGAATCCCACAGAGATACACTGAAGACTCATTTGGCCACAAATATGGATATCTTAAAAAACAAAAGAGGAAAGTCTCTATTCAGATAAAATACAAAGGCACTTAATTTTTGTTTACTAGTATATTACACTTAAGGATTTGATTGCCTTGTACAAGTAACACTAGTATTTGTATGTAATTGAACAGAATTATCCCAGCTTAATAATTTAAATTAATATCCAGAAATTTAGCAAGATCTTAATTATGCTCCTTTATTTAGAAGGCTTCCAAATCCTACCATTAAAGGTAAGTTTTTAAAATTTCTTCTACAGTTCCCTAATTCTGTTAGATGTCATGTCTTCTGGGGATTTTTTTTAATTGCATATAAACAATCAAACATACTTAAGAGAAGATTTCTTTACTTCCCTAACTAAAAGGCTTGCAAAATCCAACCTAATATCTAAAATATAAGTGTAAGTTTAACTAGTATCACCTGAAAGAAATAACACATTCATTTGCTGGTGAGAAATACCCTTTAAGTTTGATAGTCTGGTCTTGCAAAGCAAAATCACAGAAGCAAGACCAGCAAAACAAAAAGCAAGCTTTCAAAATCAGAGGATCCAGTCGTACCACAAAACCTGTCTAAAGCCACATCACTAAGTTGGACACTTATGAAGGTACAGCATCTCATTCACAAGGAATAAGCAGTCAGAGTCACAATATAGAGGGACTGAAGTTGTACAAACTGTTTGTGCAGGCTCTCAAGAAAAAGGGAGGATCATCCTTTTCTCTCCCACCCTCTGCACATATCTGCAAGCCTTGTCTAAAGAGGGTAAGATCAAGTTCTTTAAAAACATGAGTTTCAGTTTTGTCTAGAAATAAACATTTCAGTCATCACACAGCCTAGACTATCATCATAAACACAACGTTTCAAGTGAGAAGTGATGTGAAGTAAATGCTTAAATAAAAGTGTCTACACAGGATAAGGTACTCAGGACCACCACCCTTCATAGAAGCCCTAACTCCACATGTATTTATTTGATGCCAGTCTACTCCATGTCATCCTTCCATTTGTGCTGGCACAGTTCTGTGTTTGCACAGTGAACAAAATCAGCAAATCTGGCTGAGAAATAACTGTTGATTGTGTGAGCACAACAGGGGAGGAGGTGCAGGAGCAAAGCCAAGCAGTGAGAAGTGAAGAACACACAGCTTAAACTGGTTTATGCTGCGTTTAACTTAACATGGAAGCCCTGCCTAAATACAGTTTCTCAGTAGCCTGACACATTCACAATGCTGTGTGTAGAAAACTAAGCTAATCAGTCTTCAGTTATGGATAGCAGGGTAAATTTACATATTCTATCACTAGGGTCATTAGGGCATTATAGAACAGAACGACTTAGTTTCTATTCCTTTGGGTTAGTTGTTTAGAATGAATATGTTCAACTGTGAAAAGGGAAGTGAGGAATAATCACTCTCAATGCTTATTCAGATCTCCTCCTCTGTGGGGAGGCAGTTGTCATCACATTTGTTGGAAGCCCAGAAGGCTGAATGGTCGTAAAGATGTAATTAACTTCTCACTCCAAGAGGTGGTCCCTTAAAGAGCTGAACAGAAGCAAATTGATAGGACAGGGTGGGAAAGCTTGTACAGCTGCTTCCCAAGCCATAAGCATATGATTTTACCTCTATAAGACCAATTACATAATATTTTATGTAGCATCATTAAGTTAACTAAAAATGAAGACTAGACTCTGATGCACATTATTTCTTTAATTACTACTGCCTTCAATATATTTCAAAAGAACATTTATAAGAAATATGTAAAGAAAAAGACCTCAAAAAAGGGAAATCAATTTGAAATCTCCAGTGGCTTACCTGTTGGTGTATTATACGAAAACACACAATTTCCTTCTAGTTCTGATGGAGAACAATTCCCCTTCAAAAAGACAGACAGGACCACCGTTTCAGATGAATCTGGTTCTAAAAACAATACAAAATTAAATCAAGTAATAGGAGCATCCAAATGAAAGCAACATATTTTCTAGCACTTTGGGAAATATTCTACTAAATTATAATAGTTGTTTCCATCAGTTCACCTTTATGAAATCACTGGACATGCTTTTTTTTAAATCCATAATTTGTAAAAGGCAGACTAGTCTCTCCAACTTATAACTATCTTGAAGCATAACCAATAAAACAATTCAGCACACTGAACACAAAGACTATCAAAACAAATGCAGTTTTATATCGTGATTTTAATATTTTACAAAGCCATTAGCCCTTTGTTTCTGTCACATGTTGAGAAAACATAAGAACTGTCCTTTCAGATGAGACCATCAGTCAGTAAAGCCCTGCTTCAATATGGACTATTACTGCACATTTCAGAGCAGAAATGGTCTGCAGTCCCAACTGAGGCAGCAGAACACACTTCTCCGGTCTTCAGCTCCACTTAGTGTTCAAGGCAATCCCATCTGCAGCCTTATCAACAGAGTTGGAAAAAGGCTAGAATCACCAGACAGTTGATGCTACGTTGGGAACATATGCTAGACTGTCCACAGGTAAACAAGCTTTCTGTCCCTGCTTTTAGCTCAGCAGTGCCATTTCTACATAGACAGAATTGCCAGCAAAACAAAACGCCCCAGCAAAAGTACCACAGAATAACCGATTTTTTTTTTCCTCCATCATGAAGCTGCCACCCTGCCTCTCCTCACCTGCCGTGTAACATACCGTAATCAAGGAGGCAACTCCGTTCCTTTCTACTTTGTCTTCCTCCACCAAGCAGTATCTAGAAGCTGCGGAGTGCAGGCAAGGCAAATTTGTAATTGCTTTAACTGCAGTATATCTGCAACAACGCACTCGATGGAGGCTGGATTATACCTTTCAAACATCCTCAGAAAAAGTAATATGATACAATAGCTGTAATGGTACTATAATAAATTACCTAAATCATCAAAGACGAACTGGTCACAGGTCACTGCTAATGGAGCTTGTACACATACTGCCAGGTTTGGTTTCTGCGCAGTCACTCTGCTCTGTATTGTTATCTAAATCAAGTGACATATAGAAGTATTGAAAGGAAGCAACAAATTAATCTCTGTATAACAGAAAACAAACATAACCAGCAAAAGATATGAAAAACCTACACAGACCAATTCAGCAACAATGTTTAAGAACTTCAAATTTCAACTTCAAAACCAGTATTTTCCTTTTACAATATTTACTTACAGCCAATAATGGAACACAGTAACTTGAAAGGCTACAAAAAAACTGAGGGGACTTCTCATGTTCCTTGTAATTTTAACCCAAGACAAACTAATGCTAAAGTGTTAATTAAAATGTTAATATTTTGCAAGTGTCGTGCATTTGTTCTAATGTAAATAAAAATAAAATGTTGCCTCTTTTAGGTGACTAAGTAAAAAAATCAAAAAGAATAAAAACCAAGCTAACCAAAGAAATTATTTCCTTTAACTGCAAAGAGCAATGCATAGTCTTGTGAATAACTTTAGATTCAAGTTCTACTTGATTTTTTTTTACTGCAAACAAATTCTAAAATTCAATATACAGGATACCCAGCACAACTACAACTCTAGATTATGAGAGCTAACCTAACCATAAACCTGGAGTGGTCCTGGTTGCTTCTATTGTAGGCAGTTATTTCTCTGCAAAACCAATGGATATCAAAAGAACGTCCTTAACTCAGATCTAAAATGAAAGTATAGTGGTGACTGAGATCTGAATGTGGTCTGCATATACACAGACCATATCTGTTACCTATTATCATTTGGTTTGTATTGCTGGTCTATCAAGGAGCTCACTACAGCCAGGTTAAATCAGTTTAGGAAAATATTATTAGTTATAAAATGACTCAAGTGTTAGGAAGTTTGACTACTTTAACAGAATTAACATCAACATTTATTTTGGTTTAACAGTACTTTTGGGCTGCAAACAGGCCCTCAGATCATCCATCGCTATTAATGCTAGCAAGGAAGGACCACATCTACCTCTGTACATACATCAAGTAAACTTTGCCACATTTTCTGAAGCCAGGAGCTCAATAAGATGAACAATGAAGATGGAATCGATAGCCTTACAGATGTTATGCCAATTAAATAAGCTAAAACATGCAGACACGAGACCACACACTTCGGAATTTGTAATCAAGACAGTAACATTTAAAGTTACTGGAAAATGCTACTTCAGAGCATTCCTCAATTATGTTTGGCTTTCTGCTGCATATAGGAGCCTGAAGTGAAGAATCCTCTTATCCAGAAACTTTTGTCAAAAGTATCTAATTTTATTAAAACTCTTCTGACAGGCCTGTCATTGGTGCAAAATTAAATTTAAAAATTAAGTTTTTAATATAAAAGTAAGCGTCACAAATTCTAGAAGTTTTTTTAGAGCACAATGCATTGCCTGCAGATTTTTTGGGTACAACGACCACCATTACAATGGTCAAATAATATTCATTAGTAACATTACCTGCTTTGCAGAAAACATGCAAGGTATACATATACACTAGTTGCAGTTGTGCAATTCAAGAAAATATTTAATTTTAAAATTTATCATAATTGTTCCCAACTTGTCCAAATTCAGTGGTTAAGTTCAAATTAGTCTGACAGGAGTCATAACATGCAACCATAACATACAATTATTTCTTACTTTCACAAGAACCAATGCTTATAACTTTGTAAATATTAAAGAGTTGAATTCATTAATTAAAAGGACTTTTCCATCAACTGCAATTAATTAGAATGGAGACATATGAAGATCAGTTAAATGAACTCATAGGAAAAAATATTCTGGAAAACATGGAATGCATGATAACTCCTACATTTACTATTTTTGTTTCATTAAAAAGTATAAGATGCATAAACAAGAAAACAGAACGGGGAATTATGATGTCTTCCCATTAAAAAGCTTATCAAATATATTAACACACCCATGTTAATTTTAAACAGTGTTTGCCATTGGCCTTACAACAGCAATAATGAGCAGATGAAGGAGAACAATGGGAGTTACCTGTGTTCCCAATACTGAAATCATAACCACCCTCCAAAAATTGAATTTGGCAATTATGAACACAATACTTCCCTCTGTAATTACTCACTTATACAATACATTGGCTCCAATGTAAACTAAAAGCTGATAAATTCATACTTTTCTGGAGGTAATTTAAATCTACGTTACATATTTTAAGGTACCCTTCTATTCACAAACAGCCTGATTCAAAGTCCAATGCCTTTCATTTGAACTGCTTTGAGCAAAACTGTCACAGACTTTATCAGTATGAGGATTTTATCCTCTTATCATTTTAGCATTTAAAAATGCAGAGAAAGATGTTTGACCAAGTACAACTAAACCACACTAGTGTAAGGGAATCTGGTTCAATAAATAGTCCAGTTACCCTCTGAACTTTTCACTCAAGACAGAGGGAGAACTCGTAAGGTTCTCAAAAATAAGGCTCCATTGATATTCCTAGAAGATCCTCTCAAACTCAGAAATAAAAATCGTAATCCTTTTTAGGCAATACTGAGGAGAAACTACACTTGCACACACATGCATATGCACACACACTCACACTTTCTTTAGAATCAGTTACAGGCAGCAACTCTCACGGAGGACTGCAGTGATGTCAATTTTCAAATTAGATTTTCCTAGAATTTTTTTTCACTAGCAAAAGCTATGAAAGTCTTTTTAAAAAAGAAAGTAAATTTTTGTTTATTGACAACTAAAATGGCAGCTGAAGATAACAAACTTCACATTTCAAGTAGCGAAACATTTATTCCCTTTGAAAAGTGCTGGAAAAATTATTCTTATAACTTCAAAAACAACTTCATTCCATCCTAATAATGTTTTTGTGTCTGCTTCTTGATAAGCCTATCAAAAATAAAACTCCAATTGCTTTCTGACTTCAGCAGAAGGCTTGCTAGAATGACACCTTGTCTTACTAAGGAGAAAAAGAAGTATATATTGCATTTCAAATTTTACTCATTTTCATGATCCAAGTGAAATACCTAGAAAGTGACAGGTTTGTTAAAATTTGCCACCACTATTTGAATGTTACTGTTTGAGTTAGGCACAGTACCTTTACTGTGACTGATGGTACTGTCTCTGCTTTTACCTCACTGTCAATGGCTTGCTGTGAAGAAAAAGATGAAAACAGAGTAAATTCAATATTACACATGAATGAGTGAACACAATGAATGCAATATTACTTTCCTACCATCGACTTGGTAAACAGGGAATTAACAAAGTAAAGGACTTATCATTCCTATGACAGATTAAAATACACAAAATACATTTCTGAGTTCCTTCTGAAAATGTAAAGCCTCTGTTTGAAATTGCCTGCAAAATGGATAGCAAAAGGTCATGAATGTTGTGTATATAAGAAACTAATACACTCTGATGTATATATGAATATTTGAAACTGTTTTGTTTGGCACACCACTTTCTGCTGTATATTTATTTAAATCCTGGAAATACCTTCTGTTATTCAGTAGGGAAAGGTGACTTCCAATCTGCCAATATATTATATACACACCATGTACTATAAAATCATCACACTATCTTATAATCAGAAATATATTTTGAACTTCAAAAGAAACTTATAGCAGGCATCTTGCTACTCCTGCTAATTTCTATTTCAATAGGTAATTCCACCTAATTCAAAATTCATCTTGACCTTGCAGTCTATTTTCATATCTTATTTTATGCTTATATTTCATTTTGCAACTGGTCAGTCCCTACAGTTTAAGGAAATGTTCCTGTTTGTTTAAACTATTCTATTTTAAAGAAACACTTCACTTCTGCTATGATACCAAATTACTGACTTGAACTTATAACTTCTCATGATAAAAGAGTAAATTAAGAACAATCTGATGTCCTCTACCCACCCTCCTTTTCATCCCAACATGCCAGCATAAGGTCCACATCTGCAAAGTTCCTAAGTAGTCAGGAAGCTGGTAGGCTCTCTGGGTTCTAGAAACAGGACTTTCATTTGTACATTGTGTATCTTTTTCAGTTAAAAAAAAACATAGCTATTTTCATACTGGCTTGTCATGTCCACTGTCTCTGGTGACCAGTGGTTGATCCTGAAGAAAATAGCAGGGATGCAAAGAGATTGATCCTTACCATATTCAGCTTTCAGAATTCAGCTGGACTTCCTGGATCAGAGGCCATACACAGAAGGCGGTGTTAAATAACCAGAATGGTCCTCCACTTACTTATCTAATCCATTTTAATACATCTATATCCTCTTTGCTTTTACCACACACATCGTAATCTAAATCTTTTCACAAGTGCAGAAGTAGTATCTGCAAGCCTGTAGGTTCCAAGATCACTGCAGAAGCCCTAAAATGGTTCCCACATTTGCTGTATTGATCCTTCCCCATGAAGTATCTTACCAGATTTTTCCTTTCTAGATGGCTACTGAAGGAACTCCCAGGAAAGCCTACCACACATGAAACTAAGATATATGGACAGCTTGGGGAAATTAAGATTCAAGGCTGTGGTTCAATTGATATATTGAGTTACTTATAAATGAAACAGACCATTTGCATCTGGAAGGTTGACTGAACAAGCACAGCAGCATTAGAGTATTCTATGTACCTAACAGTTCTAAGTGTTGTGAGCAGATTATTGCAGCTGACCAAGACTATGTCACACTGTCCTTTTTTCCACAGACAAGTGCTAGGACACTAGCACATTATAAAGAGGTCCCTTTATCAAAGAATAATAGTAGTAGAGGTAGCAGTAGTAATAATAACAGAGTTTAAATAAATAGATCAAATATATATATGAAATTATTAAAAAGCAGCTCCTTCTGTATTTTTTAAACAGTAAGTAGCCTTGAAAATCAGTTTTGTAGAAATTAGTGGCCATAAATTACTAACTACAGATCTTCTAGTGCAGTGAGTATGTTCCGAAATGTTAAAGTGAAAAGTTTTAAGAGACCATATAAGTTCTCCTGAATCCTAATTTGAATTTATTTTTATAAACTACATATGTATACAAGATGAATAAACTAATTAGGCTGCAACACCAGAGAATATTAAATGATGCCTTGCCAGAGAAAGATTATTTCTTACAATGCATCTTTGAGTGGTTTATGTATTCTATCTTTAAAAGATCCACAGGGTGACACTTCTACTGTTTCCCCCCATGTTATTAACTGCTCACCATTACAAATTCTCACCACTACAAAGTTATTCCAGATCCTAAGTTCTTGTTCGCTTACATCTGCTTAGCCAAGAATCTAAAGGTCCCCAGACAGAAGATGCTAAATAATTTTAATAATTCTAGTTAAAATCATTAACAAAAGTGCGTTTTAATTGATGGAAAACTGGGGGCTATGCAGAAGCTCAGTCCCACAAATATAAATACACAGTAATCACTATCCATGATAAACTATTATTTACTCATGTATGAAACTAATGTTTTCAGAGTCATTTCCTTTTTATACAGGTACATACAGATTCTGCATCCAAATTGGGCGAAACTTCTGCTGTGACAATTAGATCTCTGTGTTTATCAGATTTGGGCAAAATATCTGAAAGAAAAAGTACATCAGCTCTCTTAAACATGCAGCTACATTTCTGAAAATAATACAATTTCAACAGCATCAAGTTTCAGACTTACATCATTACACCTACTAGTGTAAAGGAAAAAAATAACCATGTATATGATTTTTGACCAAAGGAACTTCCCAATTTTATAAGATTTCTACAGACAACGTAAACCTGGATCTCATTCTGGATTTCTGATTTATGTATGAAAAAGGATTTAGATATATTCTATAACAAGATTTTACACCTACTATCCATGATCTTCAGAGACTGTAAGGAATTTTCAAACTTTTGTCCTCACATGCATATACTAATACACCTATAATAAACAACTGTCTCCAAAATACACACCACACATCTCATGGCACTTTCATCTAAATAATTTGATAATGAATACATTAGACAAAGAAAGATTCTGTGCCTAATAGTGTAAAATTAAAATAGATTTTAGAAATTCCTCTGCGTAAGAAGGTATATGTAAGTTTTATGAACAGAACATTATATGGGGCTTGGTTACAATATATTAACTGATGATTTCCAGGACTGTCAACATACAAGGCAAAGAATGCTATGAACTCATTTATATCCATGATATAAAACGTTATGCAGATTCACATGCGTAAAAAAAGTTGTAAGGATTAAAAGCTAGGCACTTAAATACCATGAGGAATTACATAATCTCCTCTTAAGAGTCCAGAAGTCCAGCCATAAGGTATTTGCATTTTTCTGAAAAGCACTTTTATTTCTTAATACTAAATGCATTGGAAAAAGAAAAACCCAAACAGGAAATGTATAGTTCCTAAAGTAACAAACAGTAAAGGCTTAATGTAAAGGGGAAATTAATATAATAATTGAGAGCACGAGCACATTCAGAAAGCTGTAAGAATTTTATTACACATAGGGTCCTGAAAATGACCCAGAACTAGTAGGCAGCGCATTATCTCTTTCTAAGAGGGTCAACGGAAGAGGTTTTGATGAAGACGGAAAATAAGTTTTCATTATCTTGTGCTCAGAGAAAAATGCCTCCCTTTACTACAAGGAAAAAATGCAAAGCAAAAAACCATTCCTCCAATACCACATACCAAAGAAGCCTAGGCCTGTTTCATACTGCCACATTTGCACGCAACTGGTTCTGCCAATTACACATAGCTCAGCACAATCCATTCCACTTGTACAGATAAGAAAATATCTTCCTTTTCTATCCCTTCTTAACCATTTCTCTTCAGGTTGCTTCTTCAAGCAAACTATGATGCAACTTCTGTCATATAGTCATTTTTCTATTAGAAATAGGACAGCGATCACAACCAAAGTTTACATGTAAGTATCAGCTTTTTGTTACTATTAAACTGAGCCAGAACACCTATGTTTAATCACTTATGTCATCCAGACTGATGCAAGTAACACTAGATTTAGGTTAGTATAACAGTTAAGATTTTAAAATATTTAATTGGTTTATAATGTAAATCCTTATTCTTCAAAATGTATAAAACAGCTTAAGTTCAACAGTTTAATGGTCAGCACTGGACAGAAATACAAGACATTTATGGAAATAACTACTCTAAGTTTTTTTTAATATGATGACCTAATTCTAAATACCTTCCATGTTTGGAAGTCAAAATGAAACAAAGAAAAATTATTTCCATATAAGGGTAGATATTTTCAAAACAACACAAGCTCTTACTGCATAAACGTGAATCCAAAAGACAGAAAAGTCAATGGCTCATTTTAAAGATCATGCTTAGGAGTAACTTAATGGTGACCAATGTTGAAAAGTGTTTTGTATTCAACTAGACACGATTAGCAGTTATTTTAAGACTTAGCTAAAGTTCTAAGAAAAAAGCCAAAATGAAACAAAGCCAAAACATCTGAAACTGAAAGGTATTCTTCATAAGTAAAATGTTTTGTTGTAAAAAAGGTTCTCACAAGTTTTACATCCAGTTAAAGCCAAATACAACATCATTAGAGCATCTCTCCACAATGAAAAGAGCATTCATAAAAACTCATCTGAGAATACCACTGTAACACCTTAGATCAGATTAGAAAGACTGAGGAAAAAAAGTAAGAAGAAAAGAGAATGGGGAAGAGATTAACAATATTCACAGTAAACTTGTCAATCATACCATAACTTTTAATAGAAAAGTTATAAAGGACCGCTATGTTTCCTTTCTCTCTCTCTAGATCGTCCACACAATATGTTAAAACTAATACAGAAGTTGATTCACTTCAAATGGATTTATTCCTTCCATCATGCTTTTCTTTCCTTTGGTTACAATAGCCAGACAAAATTGTGAAATACTTATAAAGAAGGGCTGTGGTAAATATCAATGGAATTTACCCACATCTATATGCTTAAATAGCCAATTACTGGATTTGTAAAATTTAAAAAATTATATTAGTCTATCACAATAATGGACAAAGTTATATGCAATTACAAAAAAGAAATCTTTGAGTTGTAGAATCAAGCTCACGACTGCAGAGAAATAATTTCTTATTTTCTAGGGATTTCAACTGTGAGCTTTTTCGCTCTCTTTTTCACACAGCAAGCCACAACTATTTATTTAATGCATTTTAAGGACAGGCTAACTATCATTAGGAAAAGATTTTAATTGGTTCTTTCTATTTGTCTAAGATTTTTCCATAGTTTCCTGTAAAATCACATACTTCCAATACCCTGTGCAAGTCAGACACTGTTTAAAAACTCAGTTATGAAAACACAAACTTTGAAGGATATCTGTAGAAATGATGTCCCCTTACCTGAACAAAATCAATGCAAGTTATTAGCAAAGTATGTAAATTCCAGAATTTATCATGATCAGTTATTTGGGTTTTGATATCTCTCACTATGTTCTTCAAATACAATCGCTTTTGAAAGCAGCTAAAGCAACAGGAAAGTTGCTTTAACAAAAGTCATTCTTTGTTAATTGCATGACAAATGACAAGCCATTTGTTATAATAAAACAGAATCTGGCAATACTTTTGCCCTCTCTGAAGCCTAAGTATATCAGACTGTTGCTGTGAAATTCCTTAGGTTTTCTTGCCTTTGGGTAGTACATGCACTGTCAGTTTTTTCTCTGAACCCTTGCACTAGTGAGAATTATCTGCAACCTGACGTAAATATCTTGAAAGTTCCAACAGGCATTATGAAAATACAAAGAAAAAAATCTGTATCCAAGGGCCTTACAGTCTAGGATTTTGTTTGTACTTTTTTTTATTAAAACCTAAACTTTATTAAATATTACATTTCCTACAGAAATGTAATTAAAGTATGAAAATAAAACAAAGTATTTTAAAATGCTAAAAGGAAAGTCAGGTGGTTAAAAGTACATACAACTATAGAAAAGGGAGAAGTATACCTTGTGTTTTTGTGGCCTCCTTGATGATTTTCTGAAGCTCTTTCATTTCAGCATCGAATTCTTCATAGTTTATTTCCCTAGAATCAACCCGAGGAGCCTGGAAGAGTGAAGGATCAGTTCCAAGGTAGGAACACTGAAGATGCCCATTGTCACTCAGAGTGACTATAACACCCTTCAAGTCTCTGCATAAAAAAAAAATAAAGCTCATTAAGAAACTGGGAAGAATCACAGAAGAAGTAACATTGAATTTATGCTGCCTCTACTGTTACATCTACAAATATAATAGAACTTCCTGGTTTTAATGATATTCTTTCACCAAAAGAAAACAAGAATATTTATTCTTCAATTCAGATGTGTTTATTAATATAACTCCCACTTATTGCAATCATACCTAAGAACCAATCTGTGCTAGATAGATGACTAAAACATCACCCAGGTATCTCAGATTCTGTATAATCAAGACAGGTAAAGGAAAGGATCAGAACAAACAAGCTGAGTAGACAGTACAGTTGTAACCTTTTTTATTCACAGATTGTTACTTAAGTTTCTTGAAGTATGGATATTTAGGTTGGTATGCAGGAAGAGGAATTAGCTAAATGGAACACCAAGTAAGGGAAGGGAAAGGATGCATTAGAAGAAATCACTAACAGATGGAACATGTTCACAGTGAAGACAGCAATAGGACTTTGATGGTGTCAGTAGCTCCCCTAACCCATTCTTTGGCTGCTACTGCAGCTACTGTGCTGGCTTCAAACCCTGACTGGCTCTTCCTTGCAGTATCTTTCTGAAAGGAAGCCACATGGATCCAGAACATTCCCCTTGCACTCCTCTGGATCAATACAAATGAGTGTTTTATTAGCTACACTATAGTTTCTTTTCTCTCAAGGGAACAGTACTTCATTGAACTTACTCCTACAAAAACCTCACTCATTTTGTTTATCTGATCAGGTACCATGCAAATGCAAGATTTAGGAAAGTATTTAACAAATTATGAGACAACAGGGAGTACTCCCAACATTTTGCTTAACTTGAAGGTTATTCCTAAACAGAAGAGGAACTGAACAGTAAAGAAAGACTGGCATAGATGTTAACAGCAAAAGTGAGGAGAAAGCTAACTTTCATTTTATTTTTTAAAATGCTTACTCAACTGAATAAAAAGCGTGTATTTATTCTCATAATCATGCAGCGACACATTCATGCCAATAATTTGCTCTTATTCCATACTTAAAATATCTTATAGCAGACACTGCCGTTGCATAAGTGTCATACAAAGCAAAGATAGATCAAATTTAATTCTTAGATATAAAACTTCATTTTGATATGAAAGCCTAACATACTATCCCACTAATTAAACCCATGTAAAGCATTTCATTTATATAAGTGTTCAAGCTATAATTCATAAAGGATTAACAAAAAGTCTTTTAACTTACATACGCTGATACCTTTCAAGCACCTCCTTTAGTACAATCCTCATTAAAAAACAGGTAGCTATATAAAAAAATAGAATTCTCTCTGGTTTCCTACGTTGTCTTGTAGCATGGCTCCAGTAAACACAGATAGCAAACCTCATTCCAAAATTTTCCAGGGTAATAGTAATTATGAAGGCAAACAGGTGTCACAGATTAACTTTGATAACTGATGGTCCAATTGGACAGTCCAAAATGCCTTTTTACAGAACGCTAAGGCCACAATCCCAGTGTTGGTTTCACAACTTCAACCAAATATTCTGGAAGAACTATGCGAGATCATCTGAACTCTGTACAGTCATAACTGCATACAGAAATGAAGACCCCACAGGGCACTATACAAATTAGTAGTTGCTGCAGATAAGTTTGAGCTTTCTCTTTCTACAGAAAGTAATTTTTACTCAGTGAGTGAAGTAAATCTCCTGATTGAACCATGAATGTATGGAAACTGGTTGGGGGTTTTTTTGGACAACAGGTATCCCCAGTTAGTCCTTCACCGCAGGTAGAACATGCAAATCTGAACTGCCTTCTGGAACAGAACACACATAATACGGCTCAAAACACATTGTTCCCCTTATCTATTATATAAATTCATCTTAAACAGAAACAGTCTTCTCTTTTGTGACTACTGTTCCTATTGCCACAGAAAAGCTTCCCGCTACCACCGCAATTTTTACCTTATATTAACATTCACTACAAAAACTAAGCAAACTGTAAGAGGAAGCTGTCTTTGTGGGCACCATAAGGCTGGAGATGCCAAGTCTCCCCCAACAAATACTTTAAGAAAAGAAAGAAAAAAAACTTAATACTGACTTTCAACTTACATATCCAGTACCTGAGTTAGCAGCCGTTCTGTGAATGTGATGGCCTATTTGTGAGCTGTAAGCTTGGGGTTTGCATCCGTTATTTCTGACAAATTGTAAACACTCAATCCAAAGTGAGAGGAAGTGGAACTATGCACGAGTCCTGGTTTCTCTGGCTGCTTGAATATTTGTTGCCGACTATAGTTAGTTTCCTTGCTCAGGGCTGGGTCTGCTGTTGGAATTACATGCAGAACTGCTCATCCTAGTTTTCTTACATCCAAAAAGCTCTGTACAACACACATCTGTGCTACATTTACAGAATTCTGGATGGCACATGGAACAAATACATTGGGCTAACCCTGAGATCTATATACGAACAACGCAAGGAGATAGACTATTGTGAATACTTGGACCATAACACAGCCTTGGTAAGGTATGCAAACAACACCTAATGCAAAGGACTTTGCTTAACGCCTGCCAGGCGTTTGCGAAGAACTTTGCCACACTGGCCATGGGCACAGCAAAGTCTTTAAAAAAGGGATATTGTTGAAGCAGATGCTACCAAATACACTGCCCCACACTTTGCTATTGAGTTACAGCAAATAACGAAGTTGCTAAAAAAAAAAAATGGGACAAGAGAAGCTGCATCATGAGCTCATTCCACAACTGGAGAAAGAAAACTGACACCTGAAAACAAGACAATTTCTAAAATTTGCAGCAATGGCTTTGGACTGTCTTAAAATTTCTTTCCTGAGGCTATGAATCTGTTAAGCTAAGACGGAAAGATCCATGAAGACATCTGAATGTAAATCAAAAGGGCATGAAGAAATACAGCTACACTGTTAGCAATAAATCTTTGATGATATACTACTAAAGTATAATACATTCAAAAGTGGTTTGTAAATACAGTCCTTCCTATGCACCTTTAAGTTGGCAGTCATCTGCAGGTAATCAGTCTATCAAACAAAATCAACTCAAATCAATGAGGTGAATTTCCTATATAAATTATGCTTTTCTTAACTTCTGAATTTATGTCAGCATTACAGAATGCACATTCAAAAACTCCATCTTAAAACAAACTCATTTCAACCAACTTTCCTGTTAAGTCATGACATCCTTTAAGTCTGCACTACCTCAGAGACAAAAGCATTGGTTTAAGAAAGCAGCATTACAAATGACACTTTTCCTTTGCTTCAGTTACTGTTCTGCTGGGTCCTAAGAAGATTGTTCAACATGAAACATATACAAATATAAAAAAATCCTTTTTCAGTAATCTTTCCTTGTTAAAGCTGTCCACGAATTTGTACATCAATAGAAACAATAAGAAAAATATGGGTAACCAGTTATAACATGATTTATAATACATTAATTTCTCTGTTGGAATGTTTGTCAGCCAGTCAAGATTGCTTTATTTTCTCAAGCTTTTATAACAGTGGTTAAAGACAGAAGGGGGAGGGGGAGCATACTTAACAATTTTATAGTAGTTTCCCCACAGCTACTGCACTCATACAATATCCCTGCAAATACCATTACTTCATTTGGCACATTTTGCACACAATCTGGAATTTCAATTACTTGTTAAATTTCTTTTATTGCAAACTATATATCACACAATAGTCAAAGCAATGGCAAATCTAAGGGGACACTTTAACAGTGAGGAACTCAAAGTATGAAACAAATTATTGTGGTATCTAAAATAACTTTACAGTACAAAGCAACTCCTACACACATATGGTAATAATTTGAAAAACTATCTTTTATTGGATTCTGTGTAATAATAACGGCATATGCTTTTTGTAGGTCTTCTCTTACTAAACAAATTGCTCACAACAATTCTTGAAGAAATTAAAATGCTTTGCATGTTTCCAGTTATAGAATACCAAACTGATCACTCAAACAGTTGACTTAGAAGTTGAATCTGTAATTCTGAGTTCTACTTGAACGACACAAACTAAGCCTTGGACAACTCTTAGGACAAGGTCTGGTTATTGACATCATTTACAGCTTTAATTATTTATATTTATAATAGCACGTAAAACTTCCACCTCAATTTCAGAAGTAGTCTTAATTGATATTACTCATACCAATCATTTTAGAAGACAAGATGCTCTGCAATACTACTTTCAGTCCCGTACTGATAATGTATTATTTATAAACTACTAAATTAGGAGACTAATTCCTGAATTGTGCTCAAGCATTTTGAATCCAATTCTCTCCTCATTTTATCATCCTCTGAAGTAATTATATGCAAGATCATAACTACAGTAGCACTTTTTAGTTTAGTGCTTTTGAAAACCCAAATTGTTCTAAGTTTCACTACCATTTCAATGTCATTTTAGCTGTAACTGTGTGAAGTATTTGATAAAATGCTGAAGGAAGATCAGACTAGGAGTAAAAAACTATAAGAATTCTCTAACATGAACTACTGGGAGTAAAAGTCAAAAGCCCATCTTACTCTTATTAAACACACACTCCAAAATCAGACCTTCAGCTGAATATTTAAAGTATACCTGGTGCAACTCAGTGTCAGCTACCACCAATTTTTAACTCGTTCTGGGTATCTATGGAGCACCCTGAGGCTCCTTTGAAAACCCATTCCTCATTAAAAAAAAAAACAAAAACAAAAACAAACTTTGTTCACATCAAAAGCAATACTTGTATGTGCAAGACTTCCCCATTCTGCTATACACATGAAACTAGATAATCTGTTTGCTCTAGAAACTAAAATTCTTTTAAGGCTATTTATATTATGTATTCAACACATTTTGGACACTCTACAGAGGGCATGCAAGCATATAATGTAAATATAGTGTTCAACTATAATTTTTTAACAATATGTAATTATATTGAATATCATTAAGTGGTAAATAATTTGCGCTGTTGCTTTACAGAAAAGCATTTTTCATCTGTCCCATTTGTGTGATAGTTTAGGATTGCTGATCTTATCAGAATGCCAGACAAATCTAGTTAAAAAAATTATGAAATACATGTAAGAGGGAAATGAAACATGATTTCATCTTGATAACCAGTGGAAAAGCAGTTAAAAAAAAGAGAAGTTATGACTAGAACAACAGGTTAACACCTATCCCCTCTTATAAGCACTAAAAGCCACTGAGAGTCAAGAACTGAATAAAACCTGAATTTGGCCAGTGTTACCATTTTGAATGCCTGAAGGATTCTCCAGCTTCCAGGTCTCATAGAGTACTTTCACTCTCTACTTGGGAGTGAAGACATTTTCACTAGCACCTTTACATGGTGACACCACACAGCAAAACAGCAAACTAGTGCCTTACTGCACAACAAATTCAGACAAGTCTTCAGCTTGCGTTGTTTTCTCTTTGAAAGGGACTCTTTGCCTAAAAGGCCAAAGGCCACCCAGCGACCAAATAAAAAGGAGCATCTTCCACCAAACAACAAAATGAAAAAAGCAATGAAAATTAGTTGTTTTTATTTTTACTGCCAAGTTAAAAACAAACACTACTCACAAAAGTTTGGGTCGGGGTCTTTTCTGCCAGACCACTACTGCCACCTGCGGGGCAGCACAACAAGGCTTGTGAGGCCAAGCCAAGCAGCACAGCTTTTGTACAGGAGAGCCCTAAAAGCTACCATATCGCATTAAATGAAGCAGGTTTGCTTTTTTTTAACAGGGTTAGTATACCAGCGTGACAGTTTAAATGTAAGGGAATCTTAACACGTTAAGATTTAACAATGCATGCAGAGGGACAGACATCCATGCACGACATCATCTTCTGGTTCCTTCAGACAGGGAACACACATACTGGTATCAGCAGGCTAGACACGCGATTTAAGCTCATGCTACAAATTACATATAAAATTAATTTTTATCTGAAGGATTAACCAACTTAGTTTCTTGTTGTTTTAAATATAAAATCAAAACTATTTCAAAAACAGTGAAGGTTTTATTAAAAAATAAAGTAGCCAGCTATACAAAATGCAGATTTAAACTAAAATTAGTATTTGTCACAAAGTAGAATAAAAACAGAATATTCAGAGTGATGACACAGGTCTCCAGAAATATATGATCGTGCTTTAGGCAAAAAAAGGTAAAGAGCTCTGAAGTATAATATATTCAAGGAAAAGTTCATAACTTCCACATTGCTTTTCTTATTATCACAGTTCCATATCTAAGACACTTAGCTGCACTATCTGAATTGAAAATGAATGTGAGGACTGATAAGAAAACCTGATTCCTTTAAATAAGAGTGCAGCCTCTAAGTCAGAGCTCCAAATAATAAGAAACAAGAGAAATTACATTGTGACTTCATTTATGACAGTACCAGTGTTAGCAGTAACAAAGAAATTAAGACCAACTGTGACACACCTAAAACATCTCCATGCTTCATTCCCCCTCAGAGCTACATCAAGAAGTACATATTCCTTCATTTGCACCTCCTTCGCCTGAAGTCTAAAATCTGTTTCAAGGCCAGACTCCCTCACCGGCAGACAGGTATATAGCAGCTTCCAAAGGCTCAAAGGCTATACCAAAAGGTAGCAGCTATGGCATTGTGAATATACGATCTGGAGGGCCTCAAAAGTTTATCCTTCATCTAAACCTTCTCCTCTCCTACTTCAAGATAGTGGTTCGAGTCATTTCACTCCAGGCAAGCTGGAGAGGCCCCTAGCATCTTTGCTTCCAACAATAAAGAGATGCAAGGTGTCATACTGATAAAATCTACACTCTAGTAAGTTTATTGTTTTAGATAAAGCTTATTGTTAACTGTTGGCTTCATACAAACTAATAATAGACAGTACACAAGGAAAATTAGACTACCCACAGACTACAAATAGGCTAACAAGAATAACCATGATGTGTCTTTACCACAGATTTATTCTGAAAGGATTGAATAATTACTTAACTTTAAAAACACTTAAATTAATTTCCATCTCTTTCTCCTCACACTTTGACAATGATGTGCCTGCAAGCTTCAAAATTCACCAGCATTTCAGGCAGGAAAAAGCGCATACGCTATTACTTTTAACAATACTTATCATTGTCCCTTCACGCTGTCTTGTAAAGAGCAAAGCTGCTCTTTAAAAGCACCTCTGGCACTTTGCACTGCCAGAGTGGCTGTGCTCTCATCTCCATAGCTTAACATAAATGTCCCACCTGCTGGTCCTTGTGTGAAAAAATGTCTTTCATGTTAATAGCATAATAATCAAGACCTTCAAAATCAACAGCCTTAGGCTGTTCATAACTGTTTTTCAAACAAGATGTCTAGCACTTCCATGGGCAGAGCAAGTGTCACAATACATCCATGAACTCCAGCCTACTGCTCAATACCCAACTCCAAGACTGAGTTCAGAACCTGATACAGTTATATTCCACTCTGTCTCAACATGAACAGGCACACAGAAATTGCAGGTTAGCCAAAAAACCCCATGCTATTTGTTTAAAAGCAAGTATTTTATTTTAAATACTAGAGGGTGAGTTACTTGCCTTCTTGTTCTTGAGCAGTTAGATTTTCCACTTTTAAGGCTTTCTCTAGAACCATGAGGGTAGGAATATTTTAAGTGTTATTCTAAAGTAAGTTGAAACCCTTAGAAAACCGTATGACTGTAAAAAGCAGGCTTTTTGAAAAAGCAAGTAAGTGACATGCAATAAAATTAGGAGAACTGGCAATATGGGTATATGCTTAATATCATACAGTAAATACCATTTGAAACTAATTTGCTAGAAAATCACAGTATATGCTGGACATCGTATTTGGCACATCTATGTCTTTTGCAGGATCAGAATCCTACTAAGGTAAAAGAAATACAATCACATTCATATTTTGTGGCTAAGCCACACACATTAAAATTAGCTCCTCAAAAGACCTTTAAAAGGGTAATATTTGTACTGCCATCTCTTGACAATCCAGTGGCAATTTAGTGATGAAAAATAAATGCAATTTTTTTTTTTTCTTAAAAACATTTCTTTAAAATGCAACTATGTTTAAGTAGAAAGATTCTAGAATTGTCTGCATTTAACTTCTCGGATCAGGCAATATTCCTACAGAACACTCAAATAAAAATTTATATATATACACATGTATATAACTGAACAGTTCATACTGTGCGTCATAGCTGGCACTGCTTCTATTACAGTACCACTATACAGAAAAAGGAGAAATCTTTCAACAAACTATAAAGTTTGATTCCTGCAGTTTTCTTTCCATAAAACCGTGTAATAAGTGCTAAGTTTTGCTGGTTTTATATGTAAGTTTTGCCATTTTTATATGGTGATTCTTTAACAGTTGTGGTAGCTGTGGTGATGTCAGTCATAATAAGGAATAACAGATGGGCTGGAATGAAGAACAAAGTATTTTCAAGCATCTGGATAGCTAAAAAATTCAGTGAGAGGGGTTTTATTTTGACTCCACCCACTATCACCCTATATGTGATTGCACTTTTACACCTTATATACTTAATTCAACTACAATATTTCTTCATATTTTTTCCAGTTAAATTCAGTTCCTGTTGCCTTTCTACTGTTTGGAGAGCCCAGCTACACAAAGTACATTCACCTAACCACCCAATGTACTATGATTCTGTGCCAGAGAACAAGTTTTAATTTCAAGTTCGTATTTGGACCAGACCAATATTTTCTCACTTGTAAATTGATTGCAGATTTTAATTTTCTTTAAAAAAATATTGGAAGCTAAAACTTCATAAAGCACATTTTCAACCAATGGCTATACACCAGAATTCTGAACTCCAATCTTTTGATTCACATATCTCATTTAAACTGATCAGTCTGTTGGGCTACACGAGAGTTCAAATCTGGGAATTAATGCTGTGTCAAAAGAAAGAATTTAAACACTAACTTATGTTCTCTTCTTTATGGAGACAGGTTGCTGAATCAGAGACTTTATATATAAACTCATTCTGATAAAGTGCCATGAAGTTACAAGCATGTTAACTATGTCAGGCTCAAGCTATTACTCATATACAGAAGACAAGTCTTGGTTCTGTGAAGCCAGTGAACAACAGTCTTCAGGGACTTTATACCTCAATAGACAAATCAGTATACAAACCACACATTTACTAGTCATTCTAATATTATGAAATACTAACAAATCAGAAAATCCAACAGGAGTATTGTATTAAACATTTTTCTAGAAGGCAAAAAAGTTATTTTCTCCATGGATGTATGCTCCAATAACTGTAAAACTCTTAATTGTTTGGTGTTGGGGTAAAGACGGGATTGTTTTTAAATGCAATAAACACAATAAATGTCTCTTTCAGTAGTGTGTCCCTTCAAAATGCAGACTGATTAGCAATCCTGAAGTGCAGCAGCACATATCACTTGGCTTATGCTTAAAGTGCACTGGAGGTGGTGTAGGGACAATCTCTATTGGTCAGAGTCACAGAGCAATACTTCTCAGCCTTGCAGTCAAGCTGCAGACTAATGGGGAGAGACTGGACAGGAACAGAGTACCGGAATACACAGTAAGCTACTCGGCCATAAAAACCACCCAAGCCTTCCTCACGTATTCTATTGAACCTAGGGTTAAAGCATCCAGAATTTTTTTGCAGGCATTCATTGTTGCTCATATGGTCCTCAAATAGCCAAGGCCAACAACACCACTGAGAGTTCAAAGGTGGCACATCAGATGATCAAGCCAAAAAACGTTCTCACTTTGACCTGTAAGTATCCTTAAGTGGTCACCTCTGGTTATAAAGAATGAATGCCACATGCCTGTAGTAGTATATGGCAAAACAGAAAAGTCAAAGACAGGTAGCAAGAAATCACTACCTTCAAGCAAAACAGGCTGGAAATTACTAGATAACTAAACAACACTGTACACATCTTTTTACACTACTCATCTGTTACGCATGTTACACATGCTTTTATGAGGAAAGATGCAAGAAAAAAGGAAAGAAGGAGCTAGGAGTAAAATGATAACTTAGCACACAGCAAGAGACTATTGCTTCAGTAAATTAGAAGTCACTGTCTCCAAAACTAACTTGTAAGTATTTAAAAATATTGTAAACTTTTATTGTAAAATACTCTTGTAATGCACCTGTGTAACCGTAACACAAGTGGGGATTTTCCAAGGGACAGGAAAGTGCAGTAGCCATAGCTATCAGCACCACATGGGACAATACAAATATTCAAACACTAATTAACATGATCACATAGAAAATTAATTTACAGTACCTTCATTAGTCAAATAGTCTCTGCTTCTTTATTATTTCTGCAAGGGGAAGAAGGACTCATACAAGAACAACATTAGAAATTTTAGACCTACTGAATTACTTTATTTTGTCTTACAAGTAGTACGAAAATTGGACACTACTATAGCATCTTAATTCAGTAACTTTGAAGTGATTCAGTAAGCTGCAGTATTTCCTGCATCTCAGCCAACACAATGCAACTTTAAATTTATTACTTGAAGTCTCTAATTCAGTAGAATCCATAATCAAATACGTAACAGCATAAGTCAAAACATGAACACCAATAGCTTATGGGTAGCTGGCTTTAATAGATGACTGATAAATACATTACTATGTGATACAGTCTTAATGGGCTGGTGCTTCACAACACTGATGTTAGGAGTTCAGGCATGACCCCTATAGTCAAGCCTGCAGCGATCATACTTGGAGAAGCAATAACAAAAAATTACCTAAGTAAATTTCAAATACCATAGTCAGTTGTAGTGCTAGCAATTAGCAGAAAAAAAATCATTTTTTGACTGCAAACTGTCAGTGGTGAAGACATGGAACTCCATGATATTTTTATGGGATCATTCTTCAGTATAAACATAGGCAGATTTGAAGTTCATAAAGAGCTGAAGTGTGGATAAAGCTTACTAAGTAGCCCTGCTTGCCATCTTGAACATATAAAGTCTACTTTTATTTCCTGGATTTTCAATAGTTATTTTTGTTTAAAAAAGAAAATTATTTTTTCCCCATCTCATATAATGAAAAATCTATTTACTAGCTTAACTCAAGCTAAAAAGTTGAGTTCTGGAAATTTAATATTTTAAGAAACTCAGAAATTCTTATTCTTTAAAGATGATAAATTACTTCTGCACAAAAAACCTTTCCAGACTGCTTTATATTTCCTCTTCAGAAAACATGCTGTTCCATTATCAAGTAAAATGATATTTATCTGTCAAATAAATGAAAGCAAAAGCAAATATTCTAGTAACTTTCACCAACTTGTCCATACCTGTCAACCCCTTGTAATAAAAGAAACTTCACATTTTACAAGGCATACACATAATTTTGTGGCTTATTTGCTTCAAGAATCTTTCTTCCATGAAGACCAGTCCTTTTGCTCACAAATATAGTAGTACATATAAATGCTCACAAACGAAAGTTGGTTCCCGTATTCTAATTCCCAGATGTAGTTCCTAAAAGCAAGAGGCACTACGTATGCAAAGCATCCAATTACCTATAGACAAGCACTACAGGTGGCTCTGAAGTTTTTTCTTTTGGGTATTTCTAATCAAATTCCACTGTGGCTGAAGGTGAAAATATCCTTCATTTAAACGTGAAGTTCACTGATAAACTGGTGCCTAAAGTAGTAAGAGTCCCAATAGACTAAGTAGAGAGGGAAGAAGTACCTTTCCCACAAAACATCCCCTAAACCCTGAGAGATGGCTGGTTTACTGTTAGAACTGTGCCTGCTGATAAATTCCACATGAAATCAACATTTTTTTGCCATATAGATACCACCACACTTAATTTCTTGATGGATAGCTGAAAACACAAAGAACCAAAATCAGAGACATCATGAAATACTGAATTGAAAAAAGAGGTATTTGAGGAAGTTTGCAGTGCATTTCAGTTTAAAAGAAAAAGGTCAGGCTACCTTTTAGCATTCACAGGCTTATCAGATATAACGTGAAGGCTGCATACAAACAAAACCAAGTAGTAAAATTAAGACTAGTGAACTTTAAAAATGTTCAGAAGAAACAAAGTCCCTGATTTAAAGGCTTCATGCTTTCCTATTGCAAGGACAGGTTTGTAACTTGGAAGTGATCAAAACAGAAATCCCTTTCCTGAGACTACATCGAAGCTATAATGCTCTATCTATGTGGTTTTAACTCCACCCACAGTGGCAATTCAGGTGTTTGTGATGGAAACATCCCTGAGGCTAGCAACACGAGCTATTTTGCTTCAGACTGAATGCACCTTAACATAATGTTCTAGTTTCAGGCCAGCCAGGTCAGAGTAATACTTAGTGCAATCAATCAGCCATTAAAACATGGTACTCTTAGGAACAGCTTTGCCAAGTGAGTTAGCGTCAAATAAATGGAAAAGTAGTTGTCTAAGTATTTTAATCTACTCGAAGGACCTTTTATGGTCAAGCATACAGAGACAGCATAATTCAGGCACAGAAAAACAAATACGACTTGTGATAGGCCCTTAAAAAGTGACTCTGCTACTTTCTGAACAAGTTATTTCAGATGATTCAGACAAACATAACCCACCTTCTTGGTGGGCGAGTATTAAGTCACTTGCCTTTACAGGCTCAAATCCCTGCCAATAGGAAAAAAAAGACTTTCATATGAGGCACTTTAGCTAACAGGAACTCTATGTAGGAACCACATTCCTATGGGTTTGTTCCCCACACAATTACCTGAATCATGAGGGCGGGAGAGAGAAAAAAAAAATCTAACACGTCTCAAGAAGCATCAAAAAGTGACAAATTCATAGAATTGATAATCTATAAACATAAGAAATACTGCTCATGAAATTTCCTTTGCAAAGGAGATGTGGAGGTACAAGGAAGGTCTTAGAAAAGAGGTCTGTGATGAAACAGAAAAATGGAAACCAAAGGGCAAGAAAAAAGGGAATGGACTTTGAAGTCAATGCTAAGAAGACATTTATATAATTATGGCAGATACCAAGCAAACACTGCTGCTCACAATTACCATTTCAACACTGAAAATTTGAGGGAAGTAGCAATTCTTGTAATTCCTTTGTGTAACTTCCCAGATTTAGCTGTTCTAACTGCAGCATATGGACAGTTTCTCTTCAAACCACTCTAGAAGGGGTTTTTTGTTGGTTTTTTGGGGTTTGCTTGGGGTTTTTTAATCAACTCGGGCAGAACACCTAAACCATTTTCTTCAAGAGTTTCAGCTTCAGTGAGAATGCTTTTGCACAGCCATAACTTTAAGGATGACAATGCAGGGCATGCAAAAATGTAACTGTCCAAGTAGGCTTATCAATGGAAAGATGAATTTGTGCTGAGACAAAGTCCTAAGCAGTTTAAAGTAATCCAAATTGTCAATGTAAGTGGTTATAACTCTGAAGCAATCCAGGCATTGTTAAGCATGTAGGAGTCCCTTTGACATTAAAACAATGTCATAAACAGTTAGTAACTACTAAACATTAACAGAATATAAACTTCTAACAAAATAAGGGACAAACTTCTATAACAATGATTAGAACTGAACTTCCGGTTCAGTGATCATAGTTATAGAGATCTTCAGGTAAAACCCAGAATAAGACAAACTCTCAAATTTTTGCCTGTAGTTCAAGTTTCTGATCACAAGCTTTGTAGGAGATTTTCAACTTCCTGACAGAGAACATTCAGGTTTTAACAGAAGGCAAAAAAGTGTAGTTCAACAGCTTAAAAATATATCACTTTTAGAGTGCAGATACAGCTCACTAAAGTTGTTATAAGTAACCACTTATCTTTGATTCTATTTTTCCTTGCCTTTCCTTTCCTTTTCTGAAAATGTGATGGAAATCATGCAGTTTATGCTGGAATTTAATCTCAAATGTTTTAGTGTGTTATTATCATTATTTACATACTGGTATTGCAACAGGGAAATACTACGTTTCACATTACTGTAAGAGGAAAAAAATCAATTCATAAAGAATAAGGAGGGGCACACACTAGAAACGCAAGTTACTTAGCTGGAATTCTCCAAAGCACTTGAGCAGTTGATCTTAAAGTAGACTATCAAGACTATAGGATAGAGGCAATCACTACCCCTGCCCCAAGGGATTTACATAAAATAGTTTCTAATAATGCTTTTCCTATCCAGCAAGCCAGAGCCATACATTAGGAGTAACAGACATTATGCCAACAAGAAAATACAGACGAACATATATGATCTGTAGAGACAACGGCTTTCAGAACACTCCATTTACTTTTAAGTATTATTGCAATAAAAGTGGAAAGGATGTGAAAGTAATTAATTGACATACGTCATATTTAAGGCACTTCAATCTCTCAGCAGTGTAGGATTAACAACTTTATGCTTATTAAAGTACTGAATATTATTTATGTTACAGTAGTGCCTAGAGGCCCCAGCTGAGACTGAGGCTTCTCGAGTGGAGTATTAGAAAATCATTATCACATTGACTCACAAAGAATTCCCTTTCAAATTATTTTTAAAAAACCCAACATATGTTTTGTTTAAGCCAAATTACTACCTCTATAAGCTTTACTACAGTTTTTGCTGTTTGGCTCATCTTTATTTTTAATGTCAGAAAGAAGTACAAGCATACCACATTTTTAAATAGAAAAGACAGAAGCATAGCTCTGAAACACATATGCCTTAGACTTCTCCGTGCCTTTCAGGCCATTGGGTCCAGACACGCAGACGTTCCTTCATTTATCAGTACCTGTATAAAGAGGTTTGTGCAACTAGATTGCTGTCTCTCCACTCTCTACAGAAGAAAACCCCAAACCAAACCTTAGCATTAGTAGATTTGTGGGAATTCTCAATCTAACTAGCAAAATGATCTGGGACAAATGAGTAGGCACTCAAAATTCTCACTAAGATCAAACTACTGAGCGTTAAAGTTCACATGGAACAGGCAGAATCTGCATAAACTTCTTAGAGGCATTATTGAAACAGATGGTTCAATACTATGAGTTTCCAAACAAATAACTGTATGTACAAATGTTAGTACAATCTGTTGTTGTAAAAATCAATGCCTTTTTCAAATTTTTTTCTGACACAAACATTTCTTCCAAACTTCAAAAGCTGTACTGTCATGTCCTGCATAATTAACTTTTGGTTTATACTAGCTGGCCCACTGAGACTATTCATTGTATTTTACTTGTAAGACCTGTTGGATGAAAGTCAGCACAACTCTTTCCAGAGAATCTAAAAAAGTTTAAATTATAAATTATATAAAAAAAATCATTAGGTAACCATTAGTACCAAACGAAACACAAACATCCCTCAGATTATTCTGCACAACCCAGTAAAGCTAGTTAGTCAGATGTTGCATTTTCATTTGTTACGAGATAAAACACATGACTTACGATCAAGCATTCAATAATCCAGAGTATGTTGGCACAGCAGCCACAAGCCTGCTGGGGATCAGAAGTAATCTGCCTGACAAGGACACGCCTACTGCATGCCGTGTGGTCACAGGCACTGGGCAGCCAGCACCCACCACAGCTCTGGTGGCACACAGTACAGACATAAACTGGATTGTAAAAACACTAGCTGAACTTTTCTGTAGTTTGCTTATTTCAGTGACAGACTCAGCATAAGCTATCAATGTCATAATTTCTCTGCGCTCGATCCCCTGCCCAACCAGTTTTTCCCTGACCTGTCTTATGCATATTTTACAAAAAGTTTTGGTCTGTTGCAGTGCAATCCTCAGCAATTTAAACAGTTCCTTAATTTCCACATTTTAACATTGGAGTTTAATAATCTGTTCCAACAAATCATCTGTGGAATTCATATGCTCTTAAATGCCTAATGAAGAACAGATTTTCAGTGAGATACCCTATTTTCTTGTCTCAGGGAAGGATCTTACCAGATTGCAAAGCTTCACTTTGCATTCTTTTAAAGAAGAAACTACTCTACTGGGGGTATGAGACCTCAGGTTCTACCTTCACTCAAGAAAAACAGAAAATCTAAAGCACAGTACAGCGATTCTAGTATTCATCTAGAATTAACAGTATGCCCATTAATGAAATGAATATTTCACAAAACAAAGAAAAACAACTTTGAATTTTCCTTTTACAAGTCACCTTATTTGTTACATACCTCAGAACTGTTTGTTAGGATCTAGAAGCAAATTTCACAACGGGAAATGAATCTGAAAAAAGTAAACTTTAACAAGTTACTTACTGTAAATTCGCTACTTTTACCGATACAGGAATGTGGGGAAGTTGTGTGGCCCATTTCAGTGTAACATCTTGATAAACATTCAACATTTTACTATGGTTTCCAATTAGAGTGTTTATTGTTCCTTCTTTCACTGTTAAAGATATAAAAACAGTTTTAGGACGAAAGATTTTCAAAAGCCAGTACTTTTCTTTGAGGCTTATATCATTACACTATTTCTTCCTTTTAAGCCATTACTTGTTATAAATGAATTTAATATAATTAAAGTGTCAAAAGTTATGAAAGTTACACTGACAATAACCAAGGACATATGTGATTAATTATGGATACCAATTTCAATTGCATACTACGCAACACATGCCACAACTTTCCAAGGTTCTAGCCAGCAATGTTTGGTAATTTAAAACATGATGAACAAAGACTCATAATTGCCATGTTGGCATACCAGGATAGATATGACAAAATACACATTGGTTAAGTATCAGCTACTTATACTCTTCATTAATTCATTGACTTGTGAATACTGATTAAAGGTGTATGCATTTATAGGGTTTATTTATAGTATAATTTAAATCAGAAAGCATAAAATGTGAAGATTGTTAAGATCATATTTATAAAGTCTAAAATGATATTTTAAGTCTCAAATAAGACATTGTGTCAAAAATTTATCAGATAGTTTTTGAAACATTAATATAGAATAGGTATTAAGAATCTGTAGTTCTATAGTGACATCCAACCAAGTTGCTCCCACAAAATGTAATAAGTTAGTTTCATCTTCTAACAGTAAACTTTACTTGATTTTTTTTTAACTATCAGTAAATGACAGAAGGTCCTCAAACACTAGTTTACTCTTCCAAAATCTCTCATTCTTCCATGTTTGTTGCTTTGGTAGCCTGGGCAAACTTACTCAAAGACTAGACAAGTAGCTCAGTTTGGTGACGAGAAAATATCTATTTAGATTCTAAAAATTATGACACTTCACACTAAGTAACATTGGAAAAGAAACCTGCTTCATCCAAAAAGAGAGCTCTGATCCCACAGATTTTCTACAAATCAACAGCGTATTCAGAAAAATATATTTATTCGGGGGGGGGGGGGGGGGGGGGGGGGGGTGAATCTTAGCTGTAAAAGTAACCAAGCTAAAGTTAAGTTGAATTTTCCTTTTACAAACCTGAACAATAAGGAATGAAGCAACTCGGACTGTAATCAAGCTTTTTCATGAATCGAATTTGCCCATTATCCTTAAGGCAAAAGAAGTTTCTCTCACCAAGCACGAAAACAGAAGAAACTGCCTGATTAAAGGAGACAACGCATATATCCAGTGCTTGCTCTCCGATATTTAAAACCCAATCCACCTTCAAAAGAAAAAACATGCTCCAGAGATCAGTTGACAGCTGCATATTAAAGACAAAACTTAGAGAAGGCTCAGAACTCATCAAGTTACATGAATATCATTAACATAGATAGAAAAGCAAAATCAAAAAGTCTTTTTTTGAAGGAGAATTATCCTCTTATTTTGAAGGCAGCTGGTAACTTATAACTTTCCTTATTGTGAGTAAAGCAGCAAAAAGATCCACTTTTTGAGATAGTCATGAATTGATGGCTATGCAGTTCACTTAAGTATGTTTAAATTTTAAAATACACATTCCATTCAAAATGAAAATGCTTTATACTTCAACTATTAAATCCATGAACAGAGTATTAGAATCATTGAAATCTGCCTCTGTACACGCCCTTAGATATTAAGGGCACGGTTAGAGAGCAAAAGGTGATAACTTATTCTACCAATACAAGTAAATGGGAAAATAGACAAAGCTTTAGGTGTGTAAGCCAATATTCATGCTTGCAGTCACTAATGTACACCCTTCAATCTGAAGAATGTTTGTGTATGTCATAGCTTGTCTACTTTTCCAACTACATACATTGATATAATAAGCAACTACTTACAAATCCTGCCTTGCCTATATCCTTACATCTTTAAACAATACTACTGCTTATTGGTACATTTCATTGGTTTGTTACTTCAGCTCCTCTGAGAAATTTCAACTAATTCACACACGCAAAAATTGCTTTTGACTGCTGCCAAGCTGGTTAAACAGAAAATCAGAATTTCTGCAGTAAAAAAATATCAAAGTTCAACTGTCAGCACTTCCTATATGAACAGTATCAATCATTTTGCTTAAAGAACATAGAATGTGTTAGTAAACATACTGACATATCTGATATATGAACCTGGAAGTGCCATCTTAAAAGTCAAAGGGAAAAAAAAGCCAAGCTTATTACATTTGTCTCCATGTATACTTCTCAGATTAAAAAAAAATGTATTTATTTTGCAACATATCTGATGAAGCTTCCAACTTTCTTATTTAAAAACTATGTCTTCTCCTAATTCAAGATGTAGGATTCTGACTGACTTACAGTTTGAAAAAATTCTATGATTAGCCACTAGAAGGAAGATGCTTTCCCAATATTTTACTGTCATACCTGATATATGCTGAATCTAGCATTTTATGCAGTATATTTAGCAGACAAGCAATTCTACTGCAGGACCAGAGAGAACAAAATTATCTTCCTTTTAAGAGGAGGCAGCTCAAATATTAAACAACTTAGTCACAGGGACCTCCTGAAGACCATTGAATCCACAGGTTTTTGACAAAGAGTGTCCAGGATACTGACTATTTATGGAAACATTTTTCACTGCTGAGTTTTCTCTTAAGTACAAAGGATTCCCCAAGTAGAATAAGGTTAATTTTGTAAGTCCAATACAAAGTCACAAATAGACAAATTAAAAACAAGAGCAATATTTCAGGTGTACCTATTTATCTATTTTACTACAGTTTAGGTTCTGTATTACAAAGACTGCCTTAGACATAGTTATTTCCAGTACACAGTTCTCTCTTTTTTTCTCCTTAGAACAACAATGAGTTTTAAGGCCCAACCTCACACAACTGAGGCCCAAAGAAATCTTAATAGAAATCTACTGGAGTCTTTCCATTGCCTTTAATGGCAATTGGATCAGGTCCTTTGTCAGCAGACAATGTTTCCATTCGTTACTTAGATGTATGCAGTGTACCATACAGGTTATGTAAAATAAACAGGTTTTACCGCAAGTCTTTTTCCAGAACTAAGTTTTTGCTGTTCTGTTTCTTGTCTTTCATCAGCATCTGTCGCAAATGCCAGCACTTGGTATCTGTTATAGGAAGTTAAAAAAAGTAAAAAACCAAAATATATCTTTGTAGTTAATACCCTTACATTAAGTAAAAAATAAAATATAATTATCATAAGTACACATACACAGTAAAAGCAGAGTCTAAAAGGATTTTTAGAAAGCCTACTGCAATACATGTATCATCAGCAAAGATGTTAAGATAAATATCACTGTAGGATAAAAGCTAAGTGTAAAGGCAGAAATTAAAACAAACATTTCTATTCAGATTTTATCTGGTGTTAAAATAAATTCAACAGCTAAATATATTAGAGGATAGAAATCTAGACCACAAAGACAGAAGCAAGAAACCAACATATTTTCAAATTGTGAAAATAGGATTCTAATAAAAAAATAAACTTTTTTTGCTCTTATTAAGCTTTAAAAAAAAACCTCCTAAACTACCCTGAAATACAATCTGCTATATCTAATAGTTACACTCTCAAGCACATCCTTTAAGTAAACTAAGTGGTTCCAATCCAAGAGACAACAGTAAACTGGCACCAGTAGGTGGCACACCTCACAAAACACAGGAGATTTGTGAGTTTAGGGTTTTATTATTTTGTAACTGCCAACCAACAAAGAAAAATTGGCAATGAAGACATTAGAACAAAAGATGTCAACTGCCATAAAAGCTCCGCACATCTATCTGTCCTCATTTACACCTATGCAATTCTCAATGTTCAAACAGTGTCCTCTGACTGTTCTGTAACTATTTCTTTCCTGAATTTGTGCTTGTGTCCTAACTTACTGAACTACCCTGTTTCCCATGTATGCACATTAGGTAATCTGTAAAATACTTAACTTTCCTACAAAAGTGAAACAAACCACAAAAAAACACCCTACAAAAAACTTATCCAAAAGATAGCATTCAATTCTGGAAGTCATGGAGTACCATCAGCTCCTAAGCTCAAACCAACACAATTCTGAATGTTCCAATTCAAGTCTAACAAATAAAAGTGTGTTTTTGTATATTGTCAAAGTTATAGATTTAAAATGATGACACCAGCAGCCCTCACATTCCAGATGCATGTATTGTGGTGCTTGCTACTGAAGGATTTTAGTTTCTAAACTTATTTTACTTACAGAAGTAAACTATGTACTTGGAGTAAGAAATTTAATTGCTTAAGGTGAATGTTACGACCTAGTTAAAAATACTAAATAAGCTGCTTTTAGTACAATTATCATGTCTTTAAGTGTCCTCTATACGAATAAATTCACTTCCCTTTTTCAGTTTAACACATTTATAAGGGAAGTTGCAGATTCTGACCTAATAAATTTTTCTCTTTTCACCATATTTTATCGACATCTTGGCTAGCACATTATCATTTTATTAACTAATCAGGGACTAATACATAGTTTTCAAACTAAGCTCCCATTGAACAGCAATATGTATTGACGTTTAAGTATCAACCACCTGCATACAAGTCTTTCATCACAAAAAACTCAAGCCACAGACAACCAACACAAACTTTCAATTCAGCTATCACACGTATACAATCATTTAAGTAAGAGGCATTTTGCTTTTAGATCTTGAAAGAATTCAGAATCAACATAGGAATTATTGCTTTCAAAAGAAGGCATTGATCTGCATGAGCTATAGGAAGATGGATAATTTGAAATTTGGCAACTTGTTCTGCTAAAAACACTAGATAGAACTGCTATATTTTTCATTTACTATAGTAAGAAAAAAACATGGTTAATACCATAAAAATAACCTCTTCTCTCCTTACCATGTCTATTTCCTTCACTTTAGAAGGATTACTTAACTCTATTCTAATGTCCTAATAGTTCAGACACACTAGAGATTAGTACCACAGTGTCTTAACACTTGGCACTAAAGACCAATAACCAAGTGAAGAATTCCTTTAAAACTACACCTTCCTACAATAAAGACAGCACACTTGTGAATCAGCGACGGACTGAGGAAAAATTTTAGCCACGTTTGTTGTAAAAGTCAAGAATCTAACCATAATGAAAACACGAGATACTCATTTTAAAGAAAAAATAGTTCTTTATTCCTTACCAATATTAATAAATTATATTCTAATTTATTTCTTAGGGAAAAGATGGATTTTCTATTAAATTACTTTTACTTGCAACACATCTATCTTCTCCTGTATTAAGAAAACAATACACGATGGCTATAATCTGCTTATGCAATATCCAGAATCTAAAAACCATCTGATCAAGCTTAAGCAGCATAATAAAAAGAGTATTGCTTGAGAAATTCAGGTGATAGAGCAGGGTGGTGTGACAAAGCATTGTGTTAGATTAACATTCCCCAGATTAGATTCCCAAGGCATAATCTATAAAAAGTGGCATTCTTATTTTCTTTAATATGATTACCTCTGAAAAAATCCTTAAGGTACTTGTCAGTCCATTCCTCCAGCTTGATAAGATTCCTCTGAATGGTAGCCCCACCCTCTTTATATTAGCCACTTCCTACAATTTGGCATCATCCTTGAATTTCATGACATGCATTCTGTCCTATTGTCCAGGACGAAGATGTTAAAGAAATACTGGCTCCAGTACCAGCTCCTGAGGAACATCACTTATCTTTGGCTGCTAGTTAGAACTGTGGACAACTACTACTCTGTAAGCCTGACAGCTCTGCCACTTTTTAAACCATTTTTCAGTTCTTTTTTAATCATGGGTAGTAGCTCTGCCCCAAAACACCACCCCACCCCAATTTACTGCTAGGCACAGAGATTCAAAAAGCCTAAGAGCAGACCTTGTCAGTTTTAACGGAGAAAGGATGAGGCAAAGCAAGCATTAAGTTCCTTGGTCTTTTCACACCTTTGTCAAAGTTGCCCAACCTGTTCAGTAGTGGGTCAATTTCCTGGATCTACCTTTTTACATCTGAGGTATCTGTGGAAGTCCTTGTTCTTCAGACCCTCTGCCAATAGAAGTTTTAACCAAGCTCATATCTTCTCAATCCCATCCCCTGCATGCCCATGTGATGTTTTACATTCCTCCTTAGTAGTCCATATTAACTTCCATCTCATACATTTCCTTTTTTCCATTTGAACTCAGTCAGGAGCTACCTGTACAGTCAAGCTGCCTTCTGCTGCTTCTTATTTTCTTGAACATCAAAATGGATTGTTCTTGGCCTTTGAGAAGGTTATCCATGAAGATTCACCAGCTCTCCTGAGCCCTTTTGTCTTTCAGGGCAGCCTCTCACAGGATCCTGCCTACCAGTTCCTTGAACAAGCCCAAGTCTGTTCTCTTGAAATCATCTCATGGTCACTGCAGCCAATGTCTGCAACACTCAACAGCAGATGCTGACTATTACTTCTCCAAACATTTCTTTCTTCTTTCTGAGTTGTGGATTCAGTAAAGCATCTTCCCTAGACAGGCTGTCTAGCACCTGCATCAAAAAAGTTTTCCCTAATGCACCTCAGAAACGTTCCACATTGCTGAAGTCCATTATGTTGCCCTCCCAGCAGACATTAGTCCTCCGTGAGAACAAAGGCCTGGAATTGGGAAACTTCTTGTTTAAAAAGGCTTCATAGCAGACATCCACCACAACATCCCCTTCCTCAAGCATCCATCTGATTCTAAACAGATGGATGCTTGATGAACTCTCAACATGGTGGTTCCGTAAGAGCGCCCCATGTATTCAAGCTGGACCTCCATGGTGAACACAAATCCCCCCCCTTGTCTGTCTTTTCTTCCTTAAGGGCCTAAAGTCATCACTTACAGCACCTTAGTCATGCAAGCTACCCTGTCACATCTCTAACTGCACACACAACTTCTAATTCCTCCTCTTTGTTGCCAAGGCTGTAGGTGTTTGTAAATACGCACTTAATATGGGTCCCCACTCATCCCACTTCCTCTAAGGTATTATGAAAGCATCCCTCTGTGCACTTGACCCTTATACCCTATACCATCACTTACATGCTGGATTTAGCACCTATCCCTCAGTCTATCAGTCAAGGAGGTTAATAAGCCTCCTCTGCCACTTTGTCAGGTGGATTCCATCGCTCCCCACCAGCCCTCATTCCTTTGAGAGGATCCTACAATCACAAATGCCAAAGCCCTGTCTCAATCTCCTCTGAAAACTGAACAGATTCATCAGACTAACACCTATTTGCATCAAAATAAAAATCCCATTGAAACAACTGGAAGGAACATCTTGCTCAAGCAGTATAGTGCAGACAACGCTGAAAGCACAGATTAGACTGAACTGAAGCAGAGAAAAATCTGGCACTTGCAGGACAACATGATGTGCCTTGATAAGCTAGTAAATTTAACACATTTATACAAATAAAATAGGACCATAAAGTCCTCGGGACACACAGTATGCTTTCTTCTACGACTGTACAGAGACAGTAATTAACAACATACAACATTTTATTTTTCTTCTTACCTGCAACTACCTGTCACCTGCTTTGGAATACAATATTAGTAAAGGCAATAAAAATTAGACATGATTACTTTTAATTTGTTTACGTACTAAATGATAGCATCAAAATATGCTACAATTACTGAACATGAACACATACTTGTAACTCTCAACCTGTTGACAAGAAGACACTGTAATGAAAGAATCTGTCCGAGAGCTGTACGTCAAGGGACCAGGCAGAAGAAAACCAGGTAAAAAACGGCCAAAAGCATAGCTTTCCTGTTCAAACAACATGAGCATCCCATCCATGGACTGTATGCATATCAAATCTCGACCTAACAAAAGCAAAAGAAAGAAATACAAAGGAAACAGAGCAATGTTATTTATACAGTTTTAATCCTAAAATTTTTAGTAAATTAAAACTGTACTCATAAGTAATCCCAAATATAAGATTCATTTTGATTTACATGAGTGTTTACTATGAGGAAGAACACTAAATATTCCAATCTCAATAAAAAGCTTACTTACTAAAATAAACAAACTAGAGTTTTTAGGGAATAACATTCAGAAAATATTAAGAGCAAAAAAAGAGTTAGACATTTTATTTCAAACCAAAATTCCTAAAGATATAACTATTAAAATTTCACTTTAAAGAAATGTTTCAATACTCCCAAACCCCCAAATTATTCTGGTTCTTAAATGCCTCTATACCTTACAAACATTCATAACAACTGTGGTTTAAAAATAACCTATTCTACTCTTTCAAGTCTACTTAAGCAACAAAACAGAAAGTCCTACAAATATGTACTGTTGTGAAAATAATACAATGGTAATGTTTTCCACACTTTGCATTCACATTTTCTGTCTTTAAGGAAAGAAAAAAACAAAACAGGCCCACTCCATGTTACCAACAAGACTAAAAAAAAAAATCAAATAAAAAAATTCAGCTTGGAGTAAATTACTTCAAGCCTCGCCCATTATTCAGCAGCCTCAAGACATGACTTAAGACGTGACCTGTCATGCCTCAAGTACACCAATCTAAATTCAAAGTCTCATTTGGAAGACTTCTGAGATCAGAAGTTGATGATGCAGTTTGCATTTCATACGCAAGGGTAACAATTCAAACAAACAATATTTCGCATGCATTCAAAGAGAGCTATACCAGTAAGACTAACATCTTCTGAAGCTGATAGAAGTATCTCTCCTCACTTCAGAGATAAGCCCCTATCTTGCAAACACAACATGAAATACTTGTAGTTCAAAATGTCTATTCACCTCCATTAAAATACTCTGTTGTGTCTCAGGAATTATTCTATATGCATGGAGGACCCAAACAAATTGTCTGTTCACTAAACTCCATCCTCAATCCTTTAAGAACTGTTTTCTAACATAGGAAGGTGAAGCAAAACAAAAGTAGACTAAAACTTCACTCTTACACTTAGATAAAGGTAACAAAGTTCAAAGAGAGATTCAGTATCTGAAAAAGCAAAAAATGTAAAGTACAGTGCAAAACAGTGTTCATTTCCACTGTGATTCTTCATAGAAACTTAACTACCTAAAAATAAATAGTAGTGTAATAGGTCAGCAGTACATCATGTTACTTGTCCTTGTGATTAAAACATACAATAAAAATTTAGCTTAGGGTAAGAACAGAAAAAAAACGAAACGAAGGTAAAACAGCTGGGTCCTTTCCACTTGCCCTCCCTCATCCCTTTTTCAGATGTTCCCATTTTCTAAAAATCAAGTTCTCCCATCCTTCTTTCCAGATTCTGCATATAATTCACTACATGTTTGTCCTGGTTTCGGCTAGGACAGAGTTAATTTTCTTCCTAGTAGCTGGTATAGTGCTGTGCTTTGGATTTAGTAGGAAAAGAATGGTGATAACACACTGATGGTTTTAGTTGTTGCTAAGTAGTGTTTATACTAAGTCAAGGATTTTTCAGCTTCTTGTGCCCAGCCAGCAAGAAGGCTGGAGGGGCACAAGAAGCTGGGAGGGGACACCGCCAGGACAGCTGACCCAAACTGGCCAAAGAGCTATTCCATACCATATGACATCACGCCCAGTATATAAACTGGGGGAGCTGGCTGGGAGGGGGGATCGCGCCTCGGGAACTCACTGGGCATCGGTCAACGAGTGGTGAGCAATTGCATTGTGCACCACTTGCTTTGTATAGTTTAATTCTTTTACTATTACTATTGTCATATTATTATTATCATTATCATTGTTTTTCATTCCTTTCTGTCCTATTAAACTGTCTTTATCCCAACTCACGAGGTTTTTTTTTTTCCTGATTCTCTCCCCCATCTCAGGGGTGGGGGGGCAGTGAGCGAGCGGCTGCCTGGTGCTTAGCTGCCGGCTGGGGTTAAACCACAATGTTCTATAAACCCTGTTGCAAATATCAACCATTTGATAGGAAGGACATCTGAAAGTGCAATTCATGTTGTTCATTTGGTAGAGGCAAAGTTCAATCTTTCAGTCTAGTGAAAAAGTTAAAATACTTCAATCCTTCACACCAATGATTATATAGATAGAACTGCAAAACAATTTCAACAGTGTAATTTCAGGAACACTGATGGCATTTCAAGTACATAATCACAACACCTGTTTCTTCCCTTATGTTCTACATAGACCTTTTCTGAAAACCTTAAAGGTCATTCTTATTTAGTGGATTTTTGTTGTGTTTGTGTGTTTGAAAAATCCTAAAGTGCATACATTTTGAGGGATAACATTAACTGACAATATCAAACACTTAAATTTTGCTTTAGCAAGGTAGTAATAGCATTTCCAACTGACAAATTAATAAATTAAAATATAGAAAAGAATTTTATTCAACATCAGAAAAATCCTTTATTCCTTACTAAACATGAGAGAAGTACTCCATTAACCAAGAAGCCTTGGTGGCTTCAAAAAGAAACTTAGCTGAGAAACAATGAAAACTCATCTTCCTAAGCTGAAAAATGTCAGAATCCATACTAATAAATTAACATGTTATACAAAAGCAATTCAACGTGGAGATAGTTAAAATACTGTTCAAAAGTAGTCAGACTGAGATTTTGCCTGATACTGAAGTCAAACCAATATATCTTTGGTTTTCTTCTACTACTGCAAGTGAGAAAATTTAAATATATCATCTTTATAGCAGCTCATTAAACCAGTGACCACTTGTCACTAGCAACTTCAATTTGATGAATTAAGTCTCACAAGTTTAATCTATAACATTCTGAAGTTTGTACCACTACACTGGAAACTTGACACATTTTAAGTGTTTCCTCTTCTATGTGCAGATTAAAGTCATACAATCTTCTAGGAAAAAACTCTTTACCTCTGTTAACAGCAAAAGTCAATGAAGAAGTGTTTCCTGTGACTAAATGCAATCATTTTTGAGAGAATTATGGGTTTGACATAGATCTCCAAAAGCATTTTCTAAACAGACCAATTGTTTTAGAGCTATGATTTTCCCAGGATTTTCTACACAGACTTTTTAAATTACAAAGCAGGGTCTAGGGCATCTGTTCAATCTTAGAATTTATTGTTTATAAAATTAGAAACATATTCTACAGTATACAAACACATTAGATATGCACATTTAAGAGGGGTGGGTATATATGCATAACTAGTATGTTTCCTCTGAAATTATTTGTATAAAGCAGCTTTATTAAGTCTTTAATAATCATTTGCCCTCTTAAATATTTGTGCTGGTTTTGGCTAGAATAGAGTTAATTTTCTTCATAGTAGCTAGTATGGGGCTATGTTTTGGATTTGTGCTGAAAACAGTGTTGATAACACAGGGATGTTTTCCTTATTGCTGAACAGTGCTTACAGAGTCAAGGCCTCCTCTGCTTCTCACACCACCCCACCAGTGATTAGGCTGGGGGTGCACAGGAAGTTGGGAGGGGATGCAGCTGGGACAGCTGACCCCAACTGACCAAAGGGATATTCCATACCATATGATGTCATGCTCAGCTTATAAAGCCGGGGGAAGAAGAAGGAAGGGGGGGACACATTTGGAGTGATGGCATTTGTCTTCCCAAGTAACCGTTAGGCATGATGGAGCCCTGCTTTCCTGGAGATGGCTGAACACCTGCCTGTCGATGGGAAGTGGTGAATGAATTCCTTGTTTTGCTTGCGTACGCGGCTTTGCTTTACCTATTAAACTCTCTTTATCTCAACCCACGAGTTTTCTCACTTTTACTCTTCTGATTCTCTCCCCCATCCCACCAGGTGGGAGTGAGCGAGCGGCTGTGTGGTGCTTAGTTGCCAGCTGGGGTTAAACCACAACAATATTCTTCACAGGACAGATTCCAGAATTGTTTGATTTATTCATAACTTGTAGCTGACATTCTGCACCTGAAATATGTAGTATTCAAGAGGTTACAGCGACTACTGATCATAGTCAGAATGAACATTTCGTTTGCTGCTTATACTCAGTCTCTGAAGTACTAGTCAAGAACACTGCAATGACTTTACTAACATACAATTCAGAAATTAGTGAGAGTGATCTATAAATAAGTGCCTTATATGTTTCAATTAAAAAATAAAGCAAGATGCATATGTGAATTTGAAAGTTATTTAATATTAAGGTGTCTACAGTTCTGAATGTCCTGCTTTTCATCACTAACAGTTCACACTATCAAGTATTATTAGTGTAAATAAAAAAAGAAAAAGAATGGATTCATAAAAGAATTGTAGCAACTATACAAGTTCAAAGAGTATCACTTGAAGCACACTAAGGCTGTGAGTAGACAAATGAGAAAAACCAATCTAATGCTTTGCTACTGCTGGCAGGAGCAGTCCTGCTCACCTCTTTCCCTCTGGGCCTCCAGCTCCCCTTGCTCAGGTCACATAGTTCCTCCCCACTCCCAGGCCAGATCTGGTACTTATCTGATGGCTGTTAAGCTGATAGTAGGATACCATCCTGAATTTGTAATTTTTTAAAAAAGTTTCAGATGAGTGAGTCATCACCCCACATAAATAACTCCACACAAGCTTAGCAACTGCCAGGGGTGACCTGGAAAGTATCAAGTGTGACATGGCTCTGAGGGTGATGGTTAAGGGCATGAGGGCCCAAGTGGTTTTCCTCCTTGATCCTGCTTAGGAAGGGGAAGGGCATGAGGAAGACTGGATGTATGTTGTGGGCCAACAATTGGTTGCACAGCAGGTAGCCGCAGCAGAAATTTGTTTTATGACCATGTGACCCTCTGAGGATTGACAGGTGTTTGGAAGAGACACGATCCTCTGACTAAAGCCAGCAAAAGTATCTTTGCTAACAGGCTTGCCAACTTTAAACTAGGAATGACAGGGGAGGGAGAGATTTTACAACAATCAGTTGAGGGAATGGTAGATGGGGTAGGCAAGCAAAAGGCCCCAGGATGATATGAACCAAAGGGACATAGCAATCAACAAAACAGGGCTGAAGGGGAATCACCTCAAGCACAGGAATCCAAGTAAGGAAGTGCCCATGGAACAGCAGCCTTATGGAGAAAGCTCTCATGGCCTTTTTGAGTGCCTCACTGAAATGCCTCTACAGTAATGCACACAGTATGGGGAAAAACAGGAGGAACTGGAAGTGTGTGTGCAGTTATAGGGCTACAACCTCATTGGGATCAGAGAGACATAGTGGGCTAGCTCACATGACTGGAGTGCTAAAACGGATGCATCCAGGCCCTTTAGGAAGGGCAGGCCAGGATGGTGATGGGGAGTTGCCCTTTTTAGCAAGAGAGCACCCAGAATGCATGGAGTTCTGCCTGGGGACAGGTGATGAGCCAGTCAAGAGCTCATGGGTCAGGATTATTGAGCAGACCAATACGAGGGTCTGCCACAGGCCACCTGATCAGGAAGAGGTAGATGAGGCACTCTTCAGACAACTGGCAGACGCCTCACATTTGGTGGCTCTGGTCCTCATGGGGGACTTGAACCACCCTGATATCTGTAAGGACAACAGCAGGGCAGAAGAAATCTAGGAGGTTTCTGTAACACATTGACAAAAACTTCCCAACTGAGGTGACTGATGAGCCAAACATGAGAAGTGCTCTGCTGGACCTGATACTTACAGGCAAGGAAGGATGTGAAGGCTGGGGTACAGCCTTGGCTACAGCAACTATGAGATGGTCAGGAGGATGATCAGGATAAGTTCAGGAGCATAAGAGGAATGAGCAGGGCATAAAACAGGACCACAGCCCTAGACTTCAGGAAAGCAGACTTTAGCCTCTGCAGGGATCTGCCTAGGAGTATCTAATGCGATATGGCCCTGGAGAGAAAAGGGGTCCAAGAGAGCTGGCTGAATATTCAAAGATCACCTCTAAGTTCAAGAACAGTCTATCTCAACAAGCAGGGAGTCAAGCAAAGGCAGGCAGCAAGACACCTACGAGGATAAATAAGGAGCTCCTGACTACACTGACATAAAAATAAAGTGTAGAAGAGGTAGAAGCAGTGGCCCATGACCTAGGAGGAATACAGAGATACTGTATAATCATTCAGGGACAGGGTTAGGAAAGCAATAGCCCAGCTGAGTTGAATCTGGCAAGGGATGTGGAAGGCAACAAAAAAGGATTCCACAAATACACAGACATCCATAGTGATAAAGGGCACAAAAAAGTCAAGGAGCTCGATACTTTCTTTGCCTCCATCTTTACTAGTAAGACTGGTCTTGAGGAATCCCAGGCCCCTGAGACCACAGAGAAAGTCTGAGCAAAGGACAACTTACCCTCAGTGGAAGGGGGTCTGGTTAGGGAATATTTAAACGAAGTAAACTTAAGTTCATAGGGCTTGATGTGATGCACCCACAAGTGCTGAGGGAGCTGGCTGATGTCATTGCAACGCCACTCAATTATCTTTGAAAGGTCACAGCAATCAGAAGAGGTCCCTAAAGACCTTAACTTTCAATGTCTAGCTTCACTGGAGCTCCCTAGTACCTGAAACCTATAGACAAAAAGATTACAGATAACAGCTTGAAAAATTTTTAAAGGCACAGTAGAACACATTTGTACTTTGTTTAAGGCTTCTTATTTTTCATCATTTCTTCCTTAGAAAGATACAGAAAAAACAGAAAAAAAACCCAAAAAATTAAAATGGTGCATAAAATAATTGAAGTCACCAAAAAACTATAACAGTAATTGTTTAAATTTTTGCCATGTTGCTGTTCTACTGTTTTGAAAAGTTCTACATATTGCTTGATGTATCATAAAAGACATTTAATTGTAAAGTGAATGCCCTTACTAACACAGAAGTCTTATATATTTTGTAACAGAATTAAATGTCAGGTACTTCTGGTTATACTGATGGTAGTAAGAAAGCTATCTTTTAGACAGCTTCTGACCACAACATTTAGGGTTTAAGTTTGTCTAAAATATACAATTTAGTTGTTAATTTTTGTTCTTCTGATGACATTTAAAGACAAAACACTACAGCAGATATAACTGATACGCAGTGGTAATCTAGACAACATATTACAATTCAAATAACAGAAAAAAGTAAAGGTCAGTAGAAGTGTTGAGGTGTTACCGCTTAAGTAACAAGTAGTAATAGCTTCTGCTCTCATGTATATTATGAATATCAATCTTATTCTTATCAATTTCATTACATCATGAAAATGATGAATAGAAAAACCATAGCACCTTCTGCAATATATGTGAAGCTACATGTCATATCAGACATGGAAGCATTCATCTTTAACATTCATAATCCCTAATCACACACAAATATCACTGTTAAAATATCTCCTAACAGTAGTGATATGATTGAATATGACATGACATATGACAAGCTCTTTAGAGCACTCCAATGATCTCCAAGCATACTGCAGTACTGAACCATACTGTCTGAAGAAACAAATATAAGGCACCTAAGACTGAATCAGTAATCACTCTTTTTGCCTTTAAGAGCACAGCATCACTTCTTAATCACCTACCACTTTGTTCATCATATTTGTGTTGTTCCTACTCACTGACTTTCAAATTTGGATTTTAACTGGCTTGTACTAGTGGTTCAAACTCCAGTTATCCAAACTATTATGCGTAAAGCATAATTAAAGAAAATTAAATTGTGTATGAACTCTTATTTCCCAGCTTTTTATAGGTCAGCTTATTTCCTTTAGCCATTTGTTTTTAATGTGTAGCTAGTGAATGGATTTTTTATGTTTCACTTTAAGAAATGCAGTCTTCCAAAAACTCAGCGAGAAATGTCCATTTCAAAAAAGCTTATTGCAGCCAGTTGGCTTTGCCAGTGACATATTTATAAAGTGAAAATATAACCCATAGTGTTTGCTGCAGATCAGATGGAATCACTTAGTGTACTCTACATAGTTTCAGCAGCTTGTGTCTCAAGAGGAATGTCCCTCAGCCAGAAAGTGTTACTTTTAAGCACAAGTCCAGCTACTGTTGTTTTGTAGTTTTGTTATTCTAGCATGATATGAATACATTTACATCACACTTTTAAACCACAACGTATTTTTAGAGCTAATGCAAAGCCAAAATGAGAGGCAGGTGGTAGCTCTTTGAAATAAGCTTCTAATTAAAGCTATTTTGGAGCTCAAGTTTTTTGCATGTTAATGATTTCCTCTACTCTGAGCCTCCCCTCTGGCACCAGATAATTTTCATAAAAAGTACATTATGTAATCACAAGGCCTGAGCACCATGTGAAGTCATGCAATGAAAACTACAGTATCAAACGGGATGAGAAATCAGAAAAAGCTTCATAAAGTTACAGATTTTAGGGAGACATCAGCAGAGAACTTCACTGCCTTCAACGGTAATCAAAAGCTTCAGTCAAAAGCCTCGTGTAGAAGGAAGTGTCAATGAAATAAAATGAAAAGATAAATGGGCATTTATAAGACACCCAGGAACTTAAGAGCCCTTTAATGACACCTGAGAAATGTTTTCCTAATATGATAAAAGTTAAATCCACAGTACACTGACCAGTGAAGCAACGCACACAAACTGTATTCCCACACACTGGAACAGAAATTACTGTCCTGACTTGAAACAAACAAATATGTTTTCCTTTTCCTTCATCATTGAAATTTGCCCCAAAAAATTTCTCCTAGCATAGAGAACAAAGTCTCCTCCACTTCAAACCCATTTTGGAGAATTCAACTTGCTGCTGAGTGTAGCTCCTGAAGCAAAACAGATCCGGGTCAACTGTGAGAAAAGCACTTCAGGAATCACTTCTGACTAATGGAAAAACCATTTGAAAATATGTTGGGCAGTTCTTAAAACAATGTATGCCTAGTAAAAGGCAAGCCTTAGTTACTTCCCTAACCCAAAGCAGGAAGCACATGTCAGTGTACATTCAGAAAGAACTCTGAATTGACTAGCTTGGTGGTCTGGTGGCTGCTCGTTGCATTACTACAGAAAGGATCAAAGTTCAGGACTTCAGCTGCAGCCATTCATTTTACGCCAGAGGATCTGACAGCACCGCCAAGGCAGTGCAATACCCTGAACACATGTAAAGATGAAAAGGAAAAATGCCCTGCATCACTCAATGCTAATGCATGTACCCATCCCAAACGATGCACAAAGTGTACATATGTTCCAGCTGAGATTGACTAAGTGCTTTTCTGCTGGAATTGAAAAATAACTCCAACAGGAAGGAAATAAAAACAGAGAAGTGGATAGGCGTTTAAGAGAAACTAAGGAAAGTGTTTAAGGAAAACACTAAATCCTTATTCCACTGATGTTAGCTTTAATTATTTTCTAATCTCTTCCGGATATTAAAGTATTGCAGTAAAATACGTTCACAAGTCCCAACACAAGAGATGCTCTCTCTGCAACAGCCCACTCCATAAGAAGCCTCCCTGGTCAAGACACAGTAAAGCATGCAGTCAGAGCTGCCACGAGAAAAAGAATCTTTTTGCTTCTCTAATCCATCACACTGTATTCTCTCTACCTAACCTCTTGCAGATTTCTGTCTGCCATAAACCATAAGGAGAATTTTAGATGGAAAGGGAATCTTTAACTATTAAAGTGTCTCCAAAGGCCAATCAGCCCTCACTCACACAATCAATCCTTTAGAGACCTGTGATATACTCCTTTATTCTTGATCTGACTCTTACACAGAAGATGACATAGTTAAGTTATACAACTTGGCAATGATCCCTTTAAACCTCATTGACCTGAGGTGGTGGAAGGACCCTTAGGAAAAACACTAGTATGGTTCAAAGGAGCACAAAAGACTGACATGCAGTATAGAGATCTGAAAGTATCATAGCTGCAACATCCAGCACACAAAAGTTCCTACTGAAAGAAACCTGGTATTTGGCACTGTGTAGACATGAGGTAAAGTCTCCTCCCCTAAACAGATTATAGTACTAAAATTTGTTTATTACAACCTTCATATTAAGCAAAGAATTTCCCACATTCAAAAGCAGATGTTTCTATCTAGTGCAAGAAATAGTCTCAGGAAAAATGTTCAGGCAGCTGTGAAAGTAGTATCACACAAAGTTGTTCTTTTTTCAATACAGCAGATTAATTATAGACAGTATAAATAGAGTGGGTCTTGAAAAAGAACATTAGCTGTGCATGTGAGAATGGCTGTATGCATAGATGTAGTCTGAATAATGATGATTCATGAAGAAATAGTAGAAATCTTTTTCCTTAAATTCTGTTTCTTGCCTTAACTTGTTGAGTAACTACTTTTCAAGCCCTGGCAACTGCAGAAATCTTTGAAGCTCCTGCATTCATAGAGGCATTACAATACTGACATATGCTTTTTCTAAAGAAAGTAGGAGAAATTCTAGTCTGTGAACCTTTCCAATGTCAAGCTGCCCTCATCTGAAGTTATACACCTATCATACATTATAATAATATTATAGAACGTCTTACTGAACTAGCAAATCTCCCACAAATAAAAATGAAATAAAGACAACTACTGTCAGTAGTTGCCCTTCCAAATCAATAGCCTTTGACTGAATAGTTAAGGCACATGGATGTTTTTAATGAATCACAAATCAATAGCAGACCTTTCATAGCTCAGTTGAGGTTGAATATAGACCCTATTTTGTAATATTTTAGGTACTTTCAAAAGTTATCAGTGGGATCTTAAGTCACCATCATACAATAAATCTACCATCTTTAAAATTCTATTTAAGACAGATCTGTAAACGTATAATCAAACAGAATAACAAAATCTCACTGTTAAAACCCAGTGAAATTCCCTATCTTTCCTCCTTCTCCATTTCTAGCCTCCTTAGAGTAAGAAGCTTCATGATTCCTCAGCACTTCCCAAAGTGCTTTGATTCTGTACTAATTTTTTGAGCTAGAGAATTGTTGAAAATATTTGCTGAAGAATGCTCTCCAGAGTAACTGAAGTCACATCCAACAAACTTATTAAAAATAGTTTATAACAGAGTCTAACAGTCTGAAAATTACAACACAAAACTGGGAGTTTACAGAATCTTAGGTGGAACACCTATACCTCTTCAAGAAGTTTCAAATATCCCATTAAAATTAGAAATAAACAGCTTGACTAAACATCCTCAAAACCACCAATAAAATACAGCCATTTTCACATTCAGATCATTTGTCTATATATATCCTAGGCTAGTAACCAACATACAGAAAGGACTAACTCTTACTTTGTAGTCAAACGAGTCTGAATTACATCTCTATTAAAAAAATCACCATCCCTATTGGTTTCCTTTTTGGCAATCTCAGAAAAGACACCATAGACTTAGCAAGCAGGAACAATTTGTTATCTTGTATTTTAAGATTGTTGGAAGCACACTGCGAATACTCACATGATCTTATCACTTTGCCATTAACCTTGCAAAATATTATTTCCATATTTTACAGGTAGGCAAGATGACACACATTTTCATTCCAATCAATCATCATACTAAAGAGCAGTTGCATACATTTTATTTCTGCTGTAATCCTTCCTTGTCATTTTTATTCACTACAGTCACCAAATACATTTTGGGGGGTTATTCACGTTTATCTTTATTAAACCACGCTCATAATCAGACTCAGTCATGCTAAATAAATGCAAAAATTTAGCAAGGTTGCAGCATTATTTCTTTACATTATGAACACTCTCATCCGATCTGACCTTATACAAGGGGCAACAGAACAGACAACCACAGCAATGCATGGTGAAGTGACAGATTAATTTTCTTTAGAAAATGAATTTTGAATCCAATAACTCAATTTTCTTTTTGATCTGCTAAACTTTTTTTGTGCTGGATTGCTTTTTTAAACCCTTCAGGATTCTCCAGTTTCCTCTAAAACTTTAAAACTTTGCCACTTGAAATGACAGCATTGTACAGCACCGGTCCTTAAACTTCCAGTAAGCAGAGGCTCTGCTACTTAGCAAGAACTATGATTAATGTAAACTCAAGTCTCATTGACCAAAGCTTGCATTACCACCCAGGGGAAAACATGGCAGTCATACACAAAACAAGTATATAAAATGAGGTCTACCAAAAATTTTCATTTTTTCCAGCTTCTTGAATTTCTAGTTATTTGGTGATACTTTTTTAAAATCTTATTCATCTGTATATGCACAGTTGTCCAAGCTTCCCAATGATAAAACTATCGACAAGGACTAGAACAAGTTGTGACCATGATCAGCACCAATTGGATACCACAAAGTTAGAATTCTCCTCATGAATCTGAAGTAAGATTATCTTGTCATATTTTCACTGATTTTTATCTCCTCTTGCTAGTTTGTTCCCTCTCACTTTTGATATAGGCAAACTGTATTCATTGTGTTTGCTCTGCATTCTTTTCTGTGCTTGGAGGATACACTCAGACCAACTCACCACTACCTAAAATCTCAAAGAAAATCTCTCCTGAATGATGTAGTAGAGTGATTTTTAATAGGAATCTTTTGCACCAAACCTAGTAACCCAAAGTACAATTAGTAGAAAGCATCATAGACCATACAAGATACATTTCACCCCTCTAGGAAAAGCAACTAACACGGGTTTGGCGACCTTCCAAATAAATTTCTATAGGTTAGAGACTTTTTTGTAATGGAATAGTCACAGATGAACACTAGAAAAATAAACAAAAGCTACATACACACATTTTTTAAAGACTCTTTGAGAAGACAAAAGAAACTAAATAGTTAGAAACTAAAATTGCATTCTTTTGGATGAAAAAATATGGGGCAGCAAACAAATCTGATAGACAAATGCATCCACATGAAATGCTGGAACATTTAATAAGAAAGTACGTATGTAAATAATAAAGCTGTATCTAGGTTTGAAGTAACAGAAAATTCATCATGCCAAACTATTTGTTAGACAGGGTAATAATATATACCGCATTTCTAAACTTTAGAGACAGCATCTCTAAACTTAAGTAAAACATCTGATATGATCTCAGACAATTGTCTCACAGGAAACCAGAGAATGGCAGGCAATAGCACTAAGAAGAAGAATCTGGGGATTAGAGTAGGATGATGAATTAAATGAGTCAACAATATGTCACCAAAAAGACAAATGCAAGATTGGGTCATTATTAATATACATGCGCTATTAAAAACATATGAGGTAATTATTGTTCTGCTTGGCACTCACTGATTCTTGGCAGGAGTACTGCAGAAGCCGTAACCCCACATGCAAGATACAAAACATTTGATACTACCAGTGCACAATGACTGCACACATTTGGGTACCATACTTCAACAAAAGAAATTAGAAAAAGTATCATATAGTATCTATCAAAGTTTTGAAAAACAAGTCTTTCACTTACACATACAACTGCTCCCAAATGAAATGCAGATTAAGTGATATATCTAGCAATTTATAATTGAAGCAAAGTTCTGGCATACTGAAGGCAATGGGAGTTTTTACTTCAGTTAGGCTCTGATCTTACTTATTACTGTTAAGAGAAGTTGAGGAAGGTGAAAGCAAATAGATGGTAAGAGATTCAGAGAACGTTTTCCTTGATTATTCTTCCATTCACATGTTCAATCTAGGGAAGAGGTTCTACTCCATTATTTAAAAAAACACTAACGGGTTTCCAAAGTTACATGAGAAACTATTTAGAAGTAGTCATCAGCAGATCTATTCCATGAAAAAACTCATGAAGACCAAGCCTTTCAAATAATCTGTCCTTATCCAGAAGCAATTTAACAGGAAAGTAACAGTTAAACATTCTGGTCCTTAGCAGAACTAGCCAATAAATCAAAGTCCAAATTTATACTGCTGCTGTATTTAAACATAGTCATAAGAATCATTTAACCTTACAGCATAAAACTCAGCTGATAATTTTTTTCTGACTAACACCTAATAAAATTCATTCTTGCAGAATTGTGGAAAAGTTAAGCACAGTCTACCCTTCTTACAAAGTTTCCTGTTACAAGGTTGCATGGTTTACACAAATGTTGTATTTCATTATTAAAAAAATTCCTCCGTATAGCACCCTCTTTGTTGTAACTCAAACATACTTTGCCTCTAGGCCAGTGCTATAATAAAAGTAAAATGAATTCAAGGCTATTTGCTGAGAAAGAGATATGTTCAAGGTATTTTCACACTTTTTTGCTTGTAACTTTTTCATGTCAAAGCTGTATTTTCTTTTTTCCTTCCCTTTGCTATTGTTTTATTATTTCCTTTTAGTGGTACAGTATCCATTGAACAACTTCAAATAAATCTGAACTATTCTGGAAGCCAACTTAAGGCATTAAGGTTTCAGATTAAAAAATAAATTCCAAAACCTGTGATTATTAGGAAGATCCAATTCTAAATCATTTATCAACTCATTTGAAGAGGTTATATAAAACCAGGATGAATTCACTGATTATTTAACTATTAGATAATACCAGTATATTTTGTGGAATTGCACAAAATAGTAATATTGCTTTTACAGTGAAAATAAAAAGCTATTATCTATAAGTGAACACCATTCAAAAATAACTCAGCAACTAAGAAAGCAAGATTATGAAACTATGCTTTCTCTCTGTCCTGGTTTCGGCTAGGACAGAGTTAATTTTCTTCCTAGTAGCTGGGATAGTGCTGTGTTTTGGATTTAGTAGGAAAAGAATGTTGATAACACACTGATGTTTTTAGTTGTTGCTAAGTAGTGTTTATACTAAGTCAAGGATTTTTCAGCTTCTCATGCCCAGCCAGCAAGAAGGCTGGAGGGGCACAAGAAGCTGGGAGGGGACACCGCCAGGACAGCTGACCCAAACTGGCCAAAGAGCTATTCCATACCATATGACGTCATGCCCAGTATATAAACTGGGGGGAGCTGGCTGGGAGGGGGGATCGCGCCTCGGGAACTAACTGGGCATCGGTCAACGAGTGGTGAGCAATTGCATTGTGCACCACTTGCTTTGTATAGTCTAATTCTTTTAGTATTACTATTGTCATATTATTATTATTATCATTATCATTGTTTTTCATTCCTTTCTGTCCTATTAAACTGTCTTTATCTCAACTCACGAGGTTTTTTTCCTGATTCTCTCCCCCATCCCAGGGGTTGGGGGGCAGCGAGCGAGCGGCTGCGTGGTGCTTAGCTGCCGGCTGGGGTTAAACCACGACACTCTGTCGCTAAATAAAATTAGTATTCTATTCAAGTGCAACCCAATAGCTTGGGTGTCCCACTGGTAAGCTATCAATATGCTGTTTCTTTAGTTCTTAAGTAGAAGGCAAAATCTTCACAACATAAATTGAAAAAGAAAACTGGAAGCGTTGAGAATGTTCATACACCCACCTTAATGTACCACTTATGCCCTGGAGAACAATCACAGAACTCAACCCTCACCTGGGAAAGGTCATCCTCCTATTACAGCATGTGATCATTCACACACTTCCTAAGCACTTCAGACAGTAGCTCAGGAAACCTGTACTTCATACACCAGTCCTCAAAGCATAGAATTTTAGTATTCATTCCTTATACGCTGTTGTTTGTTCATATATGAGCTACTATCCTGCCCACCATTCAGTCTAACACACAACTGACCACAGGAAATATATGTGATAATCTGTAAAGCTACCTAAGCTTCAAGTAATAGTGGTTTTGTTTTTACTTTAAAGCACTTCTCCATTCTTTATATCATTTCAGCAGAAATTTATTGCATATACTTTCCTCAAACATAAATCACATCTGACTCAAGGCAAACAAGGCAAAGAATGAACCTGTGGCCTGATCTGCACACTTTTTCAAAGCAGTAGTAAGGGCACTTTTCTTTTACTACATAAGAGCATAATACCATCATTTCTTATAAGCAGGCTCCACATCAGTAATCTCTCTTTTTAAGAAGTCACGCACAAGTAGTATATTGACTCTTTCTCAAGATGTAGAAGGACTTAGGCTAACGGCTATAAGCCAGCTGAGTTGTAATCCATTCAACAGAAACTGGTAATGTAGGAATAAGGGTGCTTTTCCAAGTTAGTGTCTCTTTCTCAGATTTCTCTAAGGGCAGGACAACAAACCATGTCTAAATACCCTCAATGTGAACAAGACAAAGTCAAGGCACAAGACAGTTTATTTCTATATGTTGTAGGTCCAAAATTAAGATAACTTCAGCACTAATTATCTAAACATCACATTAGAAAAAGGCTATAAAAATTAATTATGAAGTAATATGAATTTGTGCTGAGTCAAAAATGAGTTTTGCTTAATGCCAATTTCCTGCAAATCTTCTTCTGTACCAATATGCAAATTCATGAAATTCTTAAGTAAGCAGTTGATAATTATCTCAACTATCTCTAGGTGATTACCTATCTATAAGAAGTTTTAATATTACTACATGAGGATAGTTCACTGCTTTTCTTTCATATAATTGAAGTCAACACTGGTAAATTGATTAACCAAAACTCCTGCACAGCTAGAACAGATCCAATTCAGCATTATTTTAACTAAAAGAACCAGACCTACATGATCTTGGTGGAATTGTAAGCAAAAAATTTAAGAATGGAAAAAACCTATGATCAAATTATGTCAATCACAAAATTTAACAATACTGGCTCAAAATTTAATCACTACATAGCTAACAAAAAAATCTTCTCACTGTTTTTCAATAAACATTGTTTTAACTTTAATTAAGATTAAACAATATGTAGAATATTGCTTAATAAGACTTGACTATTTCTAGATTAATATCAGATTTATGCCTTAAAAACTGAACTGGAGGTACACTGCTGCATAAAGAAGAATAAGAAAAGGGATTCTTAACTAAAACACTATATCCAACTCACTTGCTTCACTCCAGTCCATTCTTTTAACAATGTCAAAACATGTAACTCATTTATCAGAAGCTTTCAATCAGCAGTGACTTCCAATCAGCCAAATGAAGTTCCATCACTTAGGGTTTACCAGCCCAGTAAAACATTTTAAACTATTTTATTTACTTGTCCTCAAAAATCTTGATACTTCACAGAAAGCATTTGAGAGATGCTGTCCAGGATACAAACTAGAGTTCTAAACCAGCACATCTCATGCTGTGTCTACACACAGTTTTAAAACTAGCACAGCTGCCTCTGCTCCACATAGCAACCACAGAAGCATAAGTACATCTTCACTCACATCAGAGAAACTCAACTCAGATCTTTGATAGATGCGATAATAAGGAGAGAGCTTTGTATTTGGGTGACCAAAAATTCTAAACAAGCCTAAGATGCTCAACAGCTTTCTCACTTCTCTCTCAAACAAAAATATAAGCCAGAGTTATGCAAACTATACTCTTGCTATTACAAACTGATCAGGTTCTTTAGCATAATCTTACTCAATAACTTGGTAGTTGACTCAAGTATTTTATAAAGACCCAGAACGACACACTACAGATGTGAAAAGAGAAAATACTTTCCAAGATATTGTAAGCTATCAGCAAGTATCAATTCATATAATGAAAGCTGAATTGTTAAGACAGCAATCTCTGGTGGCATAACTGCATGATGCCATAATAGTATAACCTGACCTTATAAAAATTATGTGATGAAATAGGTTTATATAAAGTAAAATTTTTGTAGAGTTGAGTCCTCACCATAGGTAAGGGTGCAATACAAATCATAAAAAAGTGTAAGCTTTTTCACCTTCATTTTCTTTAAAAAAATTAAATCAAAAGAGCTTACAGTAGAGCCTCCTCAAGTTCTTTAAATTTTGTATCTGAAGTAAAACATGAAGACTGTGCAATCTGTTCATTACTTAAGGGCTGTGACATTTTGTGGCTAGGTTAAGAGTTCACTTGGTTGAAAACCAGTGTTCAGCACTACTAACTCATAGTTTTATCATGAATCATCCTTTCTAAAAAGACCTATATGCTAGAATCAGAGCATTGCAGGATAAACTCAACTTACAGCTCTAAGATCTTGAGGAAGAGTTCAGAAATATGAAAAGTAGATATATGCATTCTACGTAACAAAGGCAATGACTTAAAAATAAAGTTCAATTTTTTAAAGTCTGGGCTAACAATACAGAATTTTTTAAATATAAAATGATTACTTCATCTTCCTATGTCACTTCTTGATAGTTTCATGTTTTCATTTTAGCACCAGTGTTCAGAGACAGCAAGGAACAAATGTAAAGTTAAAGCAGCAAAGAAATGCAAAGTTCTTTATTATAATCCCTCCATTTGCCACAGATTTTTAAAGTTGTCAGTCACAACTAACTCTGCCTACACCGTGTGCTTGATTTATATTTTCATCTTTGTAGGTTTTTTCCATTTACTGTTTTTAAGCATTTCCATTAGCTTTGTTTAGGATTCTAGCTAAACATATAAGGGATTTCCTTGTTATTTCCCACATCCCTGGCCCCTTAACAGTTTTGTTGAAAGTAAGTGTCACGTTCATTTCGACTTTTTGCTAAAGTTCTACAACCAACAGAATACATTTTGTTTTAATCAATAAAACATTTTTAGCTATACAGCTTTTCAGAAAGTGCTTTTGTGTTTTCTATACTTCATTAAGTCTTGCAGTAAATACACCTGTAGAATCAGTTGAAGTATAAATGCAGCTTTAGAGATGCAGCCTACTAACCAATAACTGTAATGAGAGGACCATCTAGTGGTGACAACCGCAATTCACACTCTGCTATTTTAAAGACAAATGCACACTCTTAATCTACGCAAGTCACTGGACAACTTCTCAGTCTTTGGCTTTTTTATTCCATAGCTTTAATTGTTTCTTTAACTTAGATTTCGACCTTCTACAATGAGACTAAATAAACGGGTTTGTTGATTTTCTTCATCCATTCCTGTTATGAGAACATCTATGTCAATTCTTCCATGTGTGAAAGTTGCTCATAGCATCAAATCATTAATCTGAAGACACTAGCAAGAATGAAGCTGCTAGCAACCAGGCTACAAAATAGGTCTGTTTACCTCACAATTCTCTCCTCAGAGAAATCTATAATACCTTTTTTCTTCATACAAAAGATAAAAAAATCACCAGTTGAGAAATGACAGTTGTACTTGGTATGTTTTACATCTCCATCACATTTCAGCTAAATACACGTGCAGTTTAACAGACCAAATTATAACGTAACAAGGGTCTAAGATTGCCACAAACTAGCAGGGACAGGAGAGCAAAAACTTACATTGGAGGAAGCTGACTGAGAATGTGATACACATATAGTGGTGTTTGTTTCTATATTTCGAACATGTCAAACAACTGCAGAGACATTCTTCCCCAGCTACCACAGTAATAGAAGCTGTGAGAAATCCCCCTCCCTAATGAAGCTGCAGAGAGCAGGCACAGGGAGAGGTTTATGTAAGCACACATTTAACTACAAACAGCTGAAGGAAGCTTAGTGGAGCTTCATAACCAAACCGAAACATAAAACAGTAGTAGAGCATTTGCTTCTAACAGCTATTCTGCTTAATTTCTGAAAAGCTCTGATAGGACTCTAGGTCAACCAATACTCAAAAGAAAAATTTCAGGCAGTTTCTCCTTAAAGACAGGCATCCTAAAGACACTAAGCTGCTCTGTAAATTAGAGAACTAGATTCTACTCCATTACGATCTAAACCAAACCTTCATATTACGGAAACTGAAAGTTTAGTCTGAATAATTCTCTGCCTCTTCAGCCCCTGTAAGGATCTAAAGGGAACTGCAGAATTTTCAGCAACTCAGAAAGTTAAAGAACTGCTGGATTGAAACAGAGTTCCATTCCGTACCTTTATATATACCTTGCTGCCTATTTATAGAACTGTTCCTCAATTTTAGAAGCAGTCACCCAGCCTCAGACTTCCGTTCCAGCCTGTTTTATGCATCTCTGCCAACCCTACCTACCCCATCCCACACTGTAGAAGGTTCTTGAGGACAAGAGAACATGCTCGAGCTCTTTCCTCATAGGGTTCTCTCTAAAGCAGGGGCAGCAGTAAGCCTCACCCACTTTCTTCGCTGTTCAACCTTCCTTTTTCAAAGGAAATTGAAACTTTTTCCAAAGGAATGAACAGAGGCCACCACAGACGCTAAAGGAGATGTAGGATGGGAAATGGAAACTATGTGCTGGTTTTACATCCCAACGTTCAAAATTGACTATGCAACCTTACAGCATCAAGAGACTAACAGAGCACTTGGCGTCTCAGTTAAAGCCACAGCTATAGCGGCCCACTAGACAGCACAGACTGCATCTGCACATGGGTGGAAATCACATTATGAATGATTACAGGAGAAATCTCAGTGCCAAGAGGCAAGTATTTTATCTGAGGTAAGAGCAAGCAGTAGTGAACCGATCATTTTCAGCAGTATCCATTAAATTGACAGGCAACTGTTTGGAAGCAGTCCAACAAAAAAGAAACAGAGAATTATCTACAACCCAAATAACTGTTCATCCCAAGAAAGGACAGAAAAACCTCAAAAATGTGTTAGAGGACACCAGTACAAACTAGTGTACACAAACTCAATCCTATTTTTCTTTTGCCAGTGTTAACTGGTATGGCTGGGTAGAATGAGTTTCTATACCACTGAAGGTATAGGATTGAGAGCTCCGTAAAAAGAGAAAAGCATAATCTTCAGCAAGAGAAATCTGAACAAGACTGAGCAACTTCATAGATCAAGTGCTCTGTGTCAACTTCTGCAGCATTCTTTGCTTCCTCAGATGAAAGATTACGTTCCTGGGGGACTGACATTCGCCCTCTTCCCCAACACTCCCACAGCATACTTTCCCTGTACGCATACTTTCCTCCTTCTGTTCAACTGCCATTCTCCTGTGTCTGCTTCAGTAGCTCTGTAAACATGACCTCTGAAGTGCCTCTTTCACCTTCACATTGTTTCAAGGATGCTTCAGTATAGCAATAAGACACATATTAATCACAGCAGTAACAGGAGGCAGTAAATACAAAAACGCTCCCTACGTTTTGTTAGTCCACTTCTAGAGTGTGCTGTAGAGGTCAGACTGTTAGCAAAGCAAGCTCACTGCTGCACACTTACAGCACTGCCACCATCATGAACTAACCTCTGCTGAAGGTGACAGAGACTGTTAGCAGATGCCTGGCAAGAATTCCAGAGAAGCCTGTGGAAGGCAGATAGTAAAAAAATATTTATTTATTTACAGACTAGTTGGCTCTCAATTGCAGCCCAGAACAACTGCCAAAGATACACACAGATAGTATAGCAGGCCAGACCAGGACAGGCATCTATTTAGCAAAATTAACAATGCTTGATATACCTCCTTTCTGGTTCACTCTGGCTGGTCTTGCAAGATGAAAATAAAACCACAATACTGTCATTCATAAGCCTTAAGGAGAGAACAGGGTATTAAAGATGATACTTAAAAAACCTGAAATAGATTCACTGCAAAAGGCTGGGGGCAAGATTAAAAGCACATCCTTGACAAGAAATCTAATCAGACAGTCCAAGAGAGCCACATAAAAAGGACGTTCAGTCCAGGAAATCTACAAAAAAGAACATTCTTTCATTTCCCCAAAAGAACTTTCTCCAGTGTCCATTTTGCCTATTTCTCTGATGCTTCAATATATGCATTAGTAGGCTGCTATCAGGTACCTGAACATTCACTATAATTTTCCTAGATTTAGGTCTTAAACAGAGTCTTATGATATGAACATGTATTATTTATTACATAACACAAATCTCTGCCTTCCCTGTTTATTAACACTTTTGCCACCTCAAGACTTGAGGTCATTCTTTTTCCACAGCAATAAACACACTAATGCAAACTGAAACATGGGGAAGAAGAAAGGAAAAGGAAAGCAGCTTGACGTGCTGGGACAGAAGTGCTACTAGAAAACAAGAAAAGTTTGCAGAACTTATCAGAGTTCCCTCTGCTCTTCTTGCTGCTTTGTCAGGATTGGCCCTCATTTTGACCATCCTAGGTGTTGAAAAGTGTTTGGCTGGCTGAGTAGGTTCTGAGGTAAACATTACCTTCTGTCTCCCGAGCTTGCAAAGACATTTTCTTCATTACATCACTTGCAAAGACATTTTCTTCATTACATCACTTGCAAAGACATTTTCTTCATTACATCACTTGCAAAGACATTTTCTTCATTACATCACTTGCAAAGACATTTTCTTCATTACATCACTTGCAAAGACATTTTCTTCATTACATCACTTGCAAAGACATTTTCTTCATTACATCACTTGCATCTGCTACAGCTCGTGATAAGGTATATAAGAGACAGGTCTGGCATCAAGATTGAGCTGGTGGTCAGACCTCTACTCGGATCTCCACAGTAAACAAACATGCATGTCAAAAATCCAGAGAGTTTATTCTGCAGAACTGCATGGTGGTACATGGGCATTTGTTTTATTCTTCCTGAACCATTCCAGACACTCACAACTCTTAGCTTACGATCCCCTCAATAGATCTGTTACTGCAATTCCACTGTAGTATGTCGGGAAGCACACTATTCCCTCTACTCAGATTTAGGAGACTCCGTATCGTCTTTCTGCTGTTAACAGGAATATGCCCATGCCCTATACACTCACTCCTCAAGATACTCGTAGCATAGATAACTCCTCACCCACATGAGCTGACTGGTTTTCCCAAGGTGGTTGTGTAAAATTAGTAGGTGAAAATCTCTTCAATCGGTATGAATTTTGGTCAGCTGAATTTAAGCCCAGGGACAAGCTTGAGTTCAGGGTTAGGCATTGTAGAATTATTACTAGAAGATTATTACAGACACAGAACTGAGGGATTGTCCGCATATATTTTCCATATTGACTCAGAAGACTTTCTGCCTTGGTAAAGTGATATCACTCTGCCAACAGTTTAGGGACACTACTTGTGTAGATGACTACCACCCCCCAATATTGTTGGGCAAACTTTACTTCTGAAGAGAAAGAGCTGTCATGTAGAGCAAACCTAAATGCTTCCACATTGGAACACAAAAACATTCATGATTGTGTCACAAGTTCAAAAGAGACTGATATCTATTAAACTCATTCAAAACTACAAACACACCATAAACATTATTTTCCACTGTTACGTTTTTCCAATCAAAGTTTAATTTTTTTCAAGCCTGCATTACATATCTTTAAAGATACTTGATATTTTAGGTTCAGAGAATGAAGACGCTAACTTTTTTCTTTGTCCACAATAAGCAAGTTGCAGAAAAGCGAAACAGAATTAAAGCATAGAAGAAAACAATTACTTTAGATGTTAAAGTATTTTACAAGGGAAGAGCCAGGGTTTTTGGAATGTTTTTTTAAAATCAATACTATCCTTGTAAATTCATATCCCATTCAAGATGTGAGGAAACAACTATTCTGCATCTAATATTCTTTGCCTTCAGTTATTTTCTATACACATCAGATAAAAGGTACCATCATTTATAGAAAGGTGGTTTCCTCTAGACAGCAGCATCATGTTGACTTTCAAAATTTAAGTTAATCCTCAACTGTTCACAGTTAAACAACTAATAATAAAGAATATGCAACAAGGAGCTTACCTTTTACACCACCAAATGGACCATAAGTCATATTACAAGCCATTCTCTGAAGATTGTGCTCATACATCAATTTAATCTGATACTGGTTCCCATGTTCCACACTTCCCAGAGTTCCTACAAGAAACAAAGGGTATATATTTATATCTTTGATCCATGCAATGTGGAAGAAGCAAAGGAGCACCAGTTTAAACAACCTGAAAAAACTGTAACTTACCCCTAGTGACTTTGAGATATGAAGGCTCACACTGCCGCTTTCTTTAAAAAAAAATCACCAAGCTACAAAATTCCTAAAGGCCAGACCCAGAAATAAGGTCTCATTATACTAAATATGGTATAAAGACTTAGCAAGAGGCTGAGATTTTATTACTTAAACGTATTTTTCTACATGTTAGGCACCCCTCTAAGATCAGAAAAAAGCCTGCTCAAATGGGAAGTAAATATACTATATCCAACAGCCAGCCTCAGCTGTAATAGTCTTTGTCTCAAATTAAGCTGCAGCTAGTCATTAGCTATAATTTGACAAAGCTATGCTTAGGGCACATTTATCACTTGCCTTTACTCTGTCTGAAATTCAATGCAGTGATCAACAATGCAAAGATAAGAGACAAACATATGGTAACAAAAAATATTTTTATGACATACATCACATTCTCTGAAAAGGTCTGCATGAACTTTAATTTCCTGACTCCTTCAGGGAACTAGCAGAAATTCAAAAAGTCTTTCTAAAGAAACTGAAGTTAAAGCTCCCCTTTTGATAATCAAAAGTCTTTCCTGCACCCCATGAAGAAAACAAAGTTCTTCATCATGTAGAGTAACACTTAAGGACTAGTATTAGCAAGCAAAAAAAAAAAAACCAAACTTTGAGAACAGTCACATCAGCAGGGAAAAAGGTGTTTTGAGTGAACGATATCTAAGCTAAATCGTACCACAGCTTTAAGTATACAAAGATTATTCCGACACCATCTTAAACAACATGCTATGAAAGATCTGTAGCTTATGCTAACCTTTTAGGCAATTTCTCCAACTAAAATCCAATATAGCTTTTAAGCAATTACCCCTAAAGCAAGCCCACGTTAGGGAAGGGATTGGAACAGACATGAGGAAAAAAGCCCTGGCTGGATAAGTAACTAGCTAAGTAGCAACATCAGAGCAAAAACAAGTTAGAAAGTAGTCAGTCTGTGTATACTGACTGTAATGCAATATCCAGGCCATACTTCAGTCCAACTTTTTATATTGACTGTAATACAATATCCAGGCCATACTTTAGTCAGCCCTGAAGGATGCTTTCATTTGTCGAGGAGAAGCAGCATAGTTATTTTATTATGAATAACAGATATGGCAGCATGTATAAAGCAAGTAAAGATCCCACTTTATGAAAGTGCAATTTGCCATGGAAGCATAAAGAAATAATGACCGTTATTTCTCAAAGGAGCTTGTTCAAAAGTACCTGTTCAGATGACAGAAATTACCATTATAGCATGACTGCTTACAAATTAGTATGAGAAGTCTATTAAAGGATTGTAAAACTTAACTTTTTTTATTACTTAAATGCTTAAGCCATGTAGACCAAACAGCAAGTTATAACTAGAAAAGAATTCTAGACTGACTTATTGTTGTGCGTCGTTAATGCAAATTTTAAAATAAATTGTTTTAATAAAAATTGTACTGGTAGGCTACAATCCTAAAACATAGCACTATTACAGAGAAGGGAAAGTATGAAAGCTGCAGTACATCTCAAAGTATCACCTCTCAAAGACCGATTTTACAGGTGTCTCCAGATAAAATAACTAGAATGCAAACAGAATCTGGAAAGAGAGCATGTGTCTGCAACCTATCTGCCCAGGCTGTGAATAAGTAGTAAGCTGCTCCTACAAGAAAACCATGCTCTTATAATGAAAGGAGCCACAGCTGTCCCTGCACAGAGAAAATGAACAATGTATAGTTGTCTGTTGAATTTTGAAGATGAGGGTACAATCAATAGATCTCTTAAATCTGTGCTTTGCTTTAAGCATATATTAGAGAGAATTCAATGCACAGAATAGGTATTTTGTGACTTGCCTCTTTACATACAGAGAGAACACAGCATTTGGAATTTCCAGACAAAGGCAGTAGAAGAAAGAGGATTTAAGAAAAAACATAGTAGTTTCACCTTCTTACCAGTATTAACCTCCTGTCTTCTCTTGGTCTACATTACCAATGTTCTGACTTTCTAAGAAATTATCTGGATTTTTGAGTTCAGAAATAATTGCAATTGTTTCATTTTTAAAGAGCTAAGTAAGTTGTCATTAAACAACCATTTGTTCATTAGCATGCTGAACAGTAACACCCACTCCTAAAACTGTAATGACAACTACTTGTTCACAAGCACTACCAACCACAGACCATCACACACATCACAGCATCTCAAGCATTGAGCAGATCAGCAAATCTCTGTTAACCACTGGGAAATATCTAGACCTAATTACTAATCTTTCCCCTTCGTACATGAGTTTGAGTAAGAGAATATGACTCCACCTCTTCAGGGATGAAGAGCAAACACTGTATATACCAAGTTTAGCACTACCAACTTTAGCATTAACCTAATCCAAACTTTAGAATACACTTAAAATCATTGGAAAGTTTGTATCTGTAAACTAACCTGAAACAGCATATACACAGAGTTTTCGGCAATGCAACACAGCCAGATGAAGTCCTTCAGTACCACTGTAAAGAAGGTTAAAAAAGCACTGTTTTCAGATAAATTCTAAGTAAAATGCATACAGGATAAAATTCAAGTAACACGTTGAAATTATTTTCAGGTGTGGGCCGAACCCAAAGGTTTGGGTGTTAGATGCTAGCATAAAAACTCAGATGTACTAATCTTCCTAAATTCATGCTGCCATATTTGATGTTAATTTCAAAATTAAAATGAATCCTTTAAGAATATATTTTCAGATTTAAGCATGAAGAGCAAGTCAACTGTTTTCCCAGTTTAGCTTGAAATTAATTTCAAACAAGATGCTGCTAATTCTTCCAAAAACCAAATGGATATGAGGATCATCCCTCCAAACAAGTATTCAGCAACCACATACATTACCTTTTTTTTAAATTTGCTTTTGTACTAGCTGCATGGAACCTAAATTAATTGAACTATAAGGCAGAAGTCATAAACTTAGAATCCTATATTCACATTCTTCTTCCCCCAAACCTAAGTAGCATTTCCTGCAGAGAAACATTAAGTCAAAACTCTGTCATATCAAGATGATTCAAGAAACAGATCAAATGCAAACTACAGTATTCATAGATGTGCTTAATAGTTGTCCATCTGGAAATTGAAAACTCACCCCCCAAAACAAAGAAAGAAAATCACATATAAGCCTTAAATAAACAGCAACATAGCCTGTTGTTGACTTACGAAACAAATTTTCCCACTTCCACCTGCAATATTGGTTCTCGTAACTGCACTTCCAAGAGCAAGTCTTGAGGTTGTATTCCATCTCCAGGTTTCACAGGATGTGGATTAAAGATTCGGAGATATCCCATATAACTGCCCACAATAATTTTATCTAAAAAAAAAAAAATAACCAAAGGAGACTACAAAATACAATAGCACATGTGGACTTCAATTTGCTGCAGAAGTGCTTCAAAGAATACCCTAAAAAGATAGAATATTTACATGATTCAATTAATGTTGATTGTGCTCTGTCTTCTAGGTTAAGATTAGCTTTTTTGCAAATCCATGAAAACCTGCCAGCAAAGGGTTCAATATGGCAATTACCATGGTGGTGGCACTGACCACTGTTACTATTGTAAGTATCATTACCATTGTGACTATCATTTTAGATTGATGTTCACACTTCTTAAAAAGTCCCATTCTGGTTTTGAAGAGTACTTCAAACTTTTGGCTTCTACATCTTGGATTTGTGCATACAAATATCACACCAGCAGAAGCGTGAAATTTAAAATTGGGACCAATGACATATATTCAAATGCAAACTAAGGCCAGATAATTACTACGTAAGGTCAACAAAGCTAGGCCTTGAGATCATGTGCTCAAGACAGATCCATCATCTCGAAGAGGAATGCAATAGTTACATCAGAGTTACCTTGGAATCAGTATTTTAAGCAATTAGTCATTTGGTTGTTAGTGAATAACAAAAAATTATTAATAAAAAAACCCGAAGAGGTGCCTCCCACCATAACAACCAACAACTCAAGTTGGTTGCCAGTACTTATTTCCTCTAGATATAGGTCATCATATCAATGCAGATCAAAATCAAAACCAATAAAACTTGTCCACAAGTCAGGAAAACATATAAGTACTCCTAAACTAAGTTCACCAGGCTCTAAAGGCTTGGCATAGTTCCACAGAACCCCATGTCAAAAGCTCAGAACAGCTGCTTGCTTCTTCTCTTCTTCAGCCACAAAAAACTTGCACTCCCAAGTCCCTCATTCAGAGAATACTGACTGCCTTCCCCACTCTCATCTTTTCCTCAGTTCAGTAACAAGTATTCCATCAGCAGTAAACTAAATCAATTTTAGTTATTAATTCCTTAAAAATACTTAAGTGAGAACATTTTGACCTGTGGTTAGGCAATTGCAACCAGCTGATTCTCTTTTGGTCCTGAACTCTGGAAGAAGAGCCTAATCTAAAAAACCAAGAGAAAATATGATGTTGAGAAAGTAAATAAAACAGCAGACTACTACTCCCACAACGCTGTTTAAGTCATGTTTTTATATCAATTACACTTTTTTCCGCTAGGAAAAGACTATTCAGAACTCCAGCAGAATTCTGGGGTTTTTGATCATGGGTTGGTCTACACAACACCAGGCCTGCTGGCGACAGATGGGGTACACCTGTCTCAAAGGGGGAAAAGGATCTTTGCACAGGAGTTAGTGGGGCTCACTGAAAGAGCTTTAAACTAGATTTGAAGGGGCAAAGGGAGAAAACCAGGCTCACTAGAGATAAGCCTGGGGGCAGCACGCCAATGTTTGAGGGACAGCGTGCTAGCGAGGTCCTTTGCTCTGCTGTCTCAGTGCAGGCAGGGATGGAGATCCACATGGCAGCAAAGACTCAAGGGTTATTGATGTGTTAGAAACCATAGAAGCGCCTTAGAACAGTCACATAGGAATTAGGACTTCTCCCCAAAAAAAGGTGGCAAGATCGATAGCCCAACTGAAGTGCATCTATACCAATGCACGCAGCATGGGCAACAAACAGGAGAAGCTGGAAGCCATTGTGCAGCAGGAAAACTGTGACATAGTTGCCATCACGGAAAGATGGTGGGATGACTCGCACAACTGGAGTGCTGCAATGGATGGCTATAAACTCTTCAGAAGGGATAGGCAAGGAAGGAGAGGCAGTGGGGTAGCCCTGTATGTTAGGGAGTGTTTTGATTGCCTAGAGCTTGACGATGGTGACAACAGAGTTGAGCATTTATGGGTAAGAATCAGGAGAAAGGCCAACACGGCAGATATTATGGTGGGAGTCTGTTATAGACCACCCAATCAGGATGAAGAGCCAGATGAAATATTCTATTAGCAGCTGGCAGAAGTCTGACAATCACTAGCCCTTGTTCTCATGGGGGACTTCAACTTACCAGGTATCTGCTGGAAATACAATACAGCAGAGAGGAAACAATCTAGGAGGTTCCTGGAGTGTGTGGAAGATAACTTCCTGACACAGCTGGTGAGGGAGCCAACTAGGGAAGGCACCCTGCTGGACCTGTGGTTTGTGAACAGAGAAGGACTTGTGGGTGTTGTGATGGTTGGAGGCCATCTTGGGCATAGCGATCACAAAATGATAGAGTTTTCGATTCTTGGAGAAGTAAGGAGCAGGGTTAGCAGAACTGCTATCTTGGACTTCTGGAAGGTAGACTTTGGCCTGTTTAGGAGCCTGGTTGACAGAGTCCCTTGGGAGGCAGTCCTAAAGGGCAAAGGAGTCCAGGAAGGCTGGACATTCTTCAAGAAGGAAATCTTAGAGGCGCAGGAGCAGGCCATCCCCACGTGCCAAAAGAAAGCCAGCGGGGAAGACGACTGGCCTGGCTGAAAAGAGAGCTTTGGCTGGAACTCAGGGAAAAAACAGGAGAGTTTATGACCTTTGGAAGAAGGGGCAGGCAACTCAGGAGGACTACAAGGATGCCATGAGGTTATGCAGGGAGAAAATTAGAAGGGCCAAAGCCCAACTAGAACTTAATCTGGCTACTGCCATAAAAGACAATAAAAAAATGTTTCTATAAATACCTTAGCAACAAAAGGAGGGCTAAGGAGAATCTCTATCCTTTATTGGACGCAAGAGGAAACATAGTGACAAAGGATGAGGAAAAGGCTGAGGTACTTAATGCCTTCTTTGCCTCAGTCTTTAATAGTAAGACCAATTGTTCTCGGGGTACTCGGCCCCCTGAGCTGGAAGACAGGGATGGGGAGCAGAATGAAGGCCCCATAATCTGAGGGGAAATGGTTAACAACCTGCTACGCCACTTAGACACACACAAGTCTATGGGCCCAGATGGGATCCACCCAAGGGTACTAAGGGAGCTGGCAGAAGTGCTCATGCAAGCCACTTTCAGTCATTTATCAGCAGTCCTGGCTAACCAGGGAGGTCCCAGTTGACTGGAAGTTAGCAAATGTGACACCCATCTACAAGAAAGGCCAGAAGGAGGATCTGGGGAACTACAGACCTGTCAGTCTGACCTCAGTGCCAGGGAAGGTTATGGAGCAGATCATCTTGAGCACCCTCACACAGCACATACAGAACCACCAGGTGATCAGGCCCAGTCAGCATGGGTTTATGAAAGGCAGGTCCTGCTTGACTAACCTGATCTCCTTCTGTGAGAAGGTAACCCACTTAGTGGATGAGGGAAGGGCTGTGGATGTTGTTTACCTAGACTTTAGTAAAGACTTTGACACAGTTTCCCACAGCATTCTCCTGGAGAAACTGGCTGCTCATGGCTTGGACGGGCATACTCTTCACTGGGTAAAAAAACAGGCTGAATGGCCGGGTCCAAAGAGTTGTGGTGAATGGAGTTAAATCCAATTTGCAGCCGGTCACAAGTGGCATTCCCCAGGGCTCAGTATTGGGGCCAGTTCTGTTTAATCACTTTATCAATGATCTGGACGAGGGGATCAACTGCACCCTCAGTAAGTTTGCAGACAACACCAAGTTGGGTGGGAGTGTTGATCTGCTTGAGGGTAGGAAGGCTCTGCAGAGGGATCTAGACAGACTGGATCAATAGGCCGAGGCCAATTGTATGAGGTTCAACAAGGCTAAGTGCCAAGTCCTGCACTTGGGTCACAACAACCCCATGCAACGTTACAGGCTTGGGGAAGAGTGGCCGGAAAGCAGCCTGGCAGAAAAGGACCTGGGGGTGTTGGTTGACAGCCAGCCGAATACAAGCCAGCAGTGTGCTCAGGTGGCCAAGAAGGCCAATAGCATCCTGGCTTGTATCAGAAATAGTGTGGCCAGCAGGACTGGGGAAGTGATCATCCCTCTGTACTTGGCACTGGTGAGGCCACACCTCAAATACTGTGTTGAGTTTTAGGCCCCTCACTACAGGAAAGACACTGAGGTGCTGGAGCATGTCCAAAGAAGGGCAATGAAGCTGGTGAAGGGTCTAGAGAACAAGTCTTATAAGGAGCAGCTGAGGGAACTGGGGTTGTTTAGCCTGGAGAAAAGGAGGCTGAGGGGAGACCTTATCACTCTCTACAACTACCTGAAAGGAGGTTGTAGTGAGGTCTGTGTCAGTCTCTTTTCCCAAGTAAGAAGTGATAGGACAAGAGGAAACTGCCTCAAGTTGCACCAGGGGAGGTTTAGATTAGGTATTAGGAAAAATTTCTTCACTGGAAAGGTTATCAAGCATTGGAACAGGCTGCCCAGGGAAGCGTTGTGTCCCCATCCCTGGAGGCATTTAAGACACAGACACGGCACTTAGGGACATGGTTTAGTAGTGGACTTGGCAGTGTTAGGCTTACAGTTGGACTCAATCTTAAAGGTCTTTTCCAAACTAAATGATTCTATGATTCTGTGAATTTCTAGTGAAAAAGGTTGTACACCAAATCAGTAACACTCAACTTTGTTCAAATCCTCCTGAAAAGGGACAATCTAAAATAAAAATAATTTTAATGGCAATGGTGAAATCAAACTCAAGTACCTCTACTTAGCAAAAACAGAGCTCCAAGATGAGCATGAGTGTATCAGAGAAGAGATCCCAAATATTAATTTAAAAAGCACACACACACAAGAACTCTCCCTGACAGCAAAGATCATTCCACATTATTAATGAATACATAGAAAAGCAAGGTTTACTCAGAGTCACTTATTTCAATGACCCCTTATTCTCCAGGCAGAAAAGGTTGTTTTTCTAAATTCTTAGCTCATTAGCTCTCCCCTTCCTTTTTTCCTTAAGTTTTTTCAACAACTTACAATGTGTTTGCTCCCATGACTAACTGAAAATGTTCTATTTTAAAGATATCTACCATTGAGGGAGTAAGACATGAGAGAAATTACTACTGAAAACAAGCAAGAATTAAGATATTTAGAAACCTACAAATACACAAAAGGCAAACACCACTGAATTTGTCTTCTTAAGCCTACAAGGACACATTAAAGATAGCAGACTTTAAACTAACTAGCCCGCTAGCCTGGCTAGCAAGCTTTCAGTACACATTGGTCAAAGCAAACCTGCAGCTGTGTAGCTTAAAAGTCAGCAACCATGTAATGCTGAATTTACCTTGTCCACTGCCACTATTATCAACATCAGCAACACACATACAGCCTTGGTCAAATTCTTCCTTTTCTCCAAGTATGGTGGACCACCAGTCTCTAGCTTTAAACAACGACATTCTTCTTTACTGAAAAGGAAATAAACCATTGTTAAAGTTTATACTAATATATACAAACACTTATACAAACAACTTTTTCTTTGTTAGCAAGAACTTTTATTATGTATATTCCATCTCTTAGTTTCATATTGCTCTAGTGTGAGCTGAATAAAAGTTAATTTCAGGTGTCTTAGGTTTCTGGTTATGTAGTTCAGAAAAAACCTTAGGAAACTTCTTGTCATTAGTTTACAAATTAGTTGTGATAGACACTGTTAGTTATATGAAGAAAAAGCAAAAAAATAACAGATTTTTTTAAATTGTTAAAAGCCTTCTTTAACAAGCATTAAGAAAGTAATATAAGTTTTCGAAGTCACAGAATTGAGGTTTTCTCTCTTACCAAGGACTATCAGGAAAAAAAGATTCTGATGCAAGGCTTCTGCAAGAGAACTTATTTTTAGAAAAGTAAATGAAGACATAAACAGACAACATCAAAACCTCCACTGAGTAATTGCCTTGAAGATGCCCTAGTGACACGACTAAAGAACTCGGTCAGATAGGGCACAAATCAGCTTTTCTGCTCCCTATGCGCTGTTATTTTAAGAGGGAGGGGGGAGGAGAGGAGACTAATCCTTTTGCAGGCGGCTTGACGATAACATTATCCTAGCTCAAAACTCACAGCTCCATGTCTGTGCTCTACGATGAGTGGGACAAACCTGAACACACTCGACCCCACAGAGGAGGTGAGGGGCAGCCGGGCAGCACCAGGTCCGGCAGTTCTTTCCGGGAAGAAGGAAAAATGATGAGCTCACCCCTTGTTTTCCTTCGGAGCAAACACAGCCTGCAAGCCCGCGCCTTTCCTCTTTAAAGCAAACCATGTCCGGCAAATAAAAACATTTATTTTTTCACCTTAGGCGGTTACCATCGTTATGCCAGCTAGGCAACCTGCTGCAGCTGAGTGCAAGCTGGCGACAGCACAGCCCTCCCCACACACCCTCACCGAGCCCCCGTGCAGCACCCACAGCACCTCCACCCGAGCCCCGCACCTCAGGAGCCGCGCTTGGACACCCCCACACCCCCCCCCAAAACGGGATAAGGGAGACAGAGACCAGCAGCGGCTTATCTGGGCGGGAAACAGCACCTCCCGGCGCGGCGCGGTCCGAGCTGCTCCGGGGCAGCAGACCCCCCCTCCTCGCGGGAGCTCCTCGTCAAGCGCGGCCTGAGGCGAGGCGAAGCCAAAGGTAAGACACAGACCGGCAGTGTTACAGCCCCCTCCCCGTTGCCGCCGCCATCTCCAGCGTTCTCCTCACCGCGCGCTAAGTACCAGCGGCGCCCCGCCCCGCCCCGCCCCGCCCGGCCCGGCCCAGAAGGGAGGGCCGGGCTTCGCGCCGACACTGGGAAATGTAGTTTGGGAAGCGGCGGGACGGACCGTTGGGCTTTCTCATTTCTTTCTGTGCGGGGAGGGGAGGAAAGGGAAGAGAGGCATTCCTTTGTGTTTCCTGAGGAAACACCTAACCTCCCGGCTGGTGCTTTTCCTTTTCAAAGCCCTCACAGAGACCTCTCGCCTTCGAGGGCGCCCTCTGCGGCGCCCTGCTCCACCAGCCGTCCTCCTTCCTCCCCCCTTTTTCCTCTTGCGTGGTACCGCCGGCAGGCCACGCGCACGTGACGTCTCGCGGGGGGGCCCGCGCCGGAGCCGAGGCGGCGGGGCGCGTGCGACGGGGGCGGGCGGCGCGCGGCGCCGCCGTTGCCGACTTGCCGGGTCTGGCGGTCGGTGGGGACCCGCTGGGGCCGGCGCTGAGGGGCACCACCAGCATTCCTCCCTCCCCCCCGCCCCTGCAGCGACGAGGGGGCGGCCCCGCTTCCCCGCAGCGGCGCTCGGCGCCTTGGCGTGCCCCTGGTAGCTACCATGGACAGGACCGCCGTGGCGAGGATGGGAGCGGTGGCCAGCGCCAGCGTGTGCGCCCTGGTCGGCGGGGTGGTTCTGGCCCAGTACATCTTCACCATGAAGAAGAAGACGGGTAGGAAGACCAAGATCATCGAGATGGTACGTGGTAAGAGGCCCGGAGCGGGGCGACGCAGAGGAGGCCGGCACCCCTCCGCCCCCGGCCGCACGCCCTTCTCCTTCGCCTCAGGCCGGCGCCTCCCTGGTGGGCCGGCTCCCCCCCGGCCGCCCCTGTGGGCGCAGGCGAATATCCCTCCCCCCTCCGGTCCGACACACGCCGCCCGCAAATACCAGCCCCTTCCCCAAAGGACGCGAGTCCCTTCTCCTTCGCGTCCGTGCCCTACAGGTCCTGCTGTAGGCACTTCATCTGCTGGCTGGCACCACAAGTTAAGATAGGTCTCTTCTCCAGATGCGTGGGGCTGTCTGTGTCTTGTGTCCAGCGCTTGAGGCGAAGGGGCAGAGGAGGAATGTTGAGCCCAGTTTCTGATCATGAGGACAGACGCTGGAGGCAGGCGCAGCTGTTCCGCCACGGCGTGATCCACTAGCACTAAAAGTGTCTGCTCCGTCCTGTCCTATGCGTACCTATGCGTAAAGCTATAGGTCTTGGTGGTAATTTAAAAGCCTGTGTGTAACTTGTTTAAAAGAAAAGGGGGGAGGGCGTGTTCAGCCATCTGTTGAAACTGGGAAGCAATGTCTGTTCACAGTTACTATAAAAGGAAGATGGAGCTGTCTCTCTACTGCCCTTGTTAAACTTGTTATTTAGGGTATTATTTAAATATCTGCTTATCAGTAACTGGATGGTAAAAGGTCTTAGTTTAGACAATATGCTGGTTATGTTGAAATTCTTCAAAATTTGAGTTTATGATTTGGGCACCACTGTACTGAAGAACTGAACTGAAATCATCAAGTCACTTGATGTTAGCCAATGGATATTTTGTGATCTCCCGTGCAAAACCTTACTAAAAGCTCAGATTTATTTTTTTTAATTAGACATGGAAACATAGATTTTGCTAAGAACTAGGATGCTGTATGTAGAGTGTGAGCTGTCTAACTGCTCACTTGGCCATGTGATGCAACACTTGCTGGTGGAAGTCATACAATGCAGTTTGTGATAATGTGGGTCCAGAGAAGAATTCCACTGTGCGTTTTTACTAATCATAGAGTCGTCATACTTACTGTTGAAAAAATACTTGGATGCTGTTTCTAGTCATCAGTCACATCATTCAACAATTTGGAGGGGGATGTCTTGCTTTTTAGTTTCTGTGAGCCCACTTACAACAGCTTGTGGGGGAGCAGAAAGTTTTGATTGCCATTTTAGAGAGGTTTTAGATCTATTTCTAAAAAAGGGCTCTGGACTTTATAGTAGGATTTTACAAAACTCATTTGAAAACTTACAGTGGCATAACACTGGTTAACTATAAATTACTCTCTTTTTTTAATTCTAGTACTGTAATACTAGAACTTACTTTAGAGTTATGTGGACAATAAAATAACAACATTTAAAAGCCTGATCATACAAACATTCAAAAGGCAGATCCAGTAGTTTCACCAGCTCCTATTCACAATATCCCATTTGAGCTGTAGTTCAGAAAGTGCCTAATAATTGCTAAAGATGTATTTGTATTAACTTTCTGTACAATGTTTAAATGGTGTTTTGGCTGGGAAGACTTTAACTTTTATCTTTGTTGCAAAGATTTTGCCTTTGATAGGGAAAAATTGTTACACCAATGTTAAGTTGATTTCCGGTGAGTGAATTTCTTAAGTATGTACTTCAGATAACATTTTCAGAGCTGTGTTCTTGGACACAGATCTGTGATCCTAAACAGATACTTCAAAAAATTCTGCTTTTATGATCAGAGCTTTTCTCAACTTTAAATTGCACGGAAAAAATAAAGCTTGTTCAAAGCATGTCAGCTTTCTTATATGGAAACATTTTACCAATTGTATGCAACACATTAATACTATCTGCTCACTTAAAGAGCTAGCATTTAAACTGATATTCAAGTTGGCAGCTTCTTCAGCTAACAAACATCTTTAGTTCATCAGCTGCAAGTCTTCTTTCTTCCTCAAGGAGTATTTTCAGTGGACATGTGTAATCAGCCTGTGAAATTTCTTTGAAATAAGTGAAATAGTTATGTAAACTTCATACCAAGGAGTTTAGTTTGTCAAATAAGGGTGAAAATGTCTTTAAGTGTTTGTTTTACTTGAATATGCTGCATTCTGGAGAACTTCCTGAAATAGTTTTATCCACTAATGTAGATTTGATTCAGCGTTTGTCATTTACAAGACACTGTATCTGTTTTAGCTTATCACAAGAGAGACCTTCCTTTCAGCTTTGGGGAGAAGGTGCTGTTTTCCAGTCTGTAATGTACTGTAAGTTAGGGTGGTGGTGGGGAACAACACTGCTTTATTGAAATGTATTTTTTCTAATACACAAGTTACTATACCAGGCTGGTCTTCTGTATTAGATTAAAATTATGGGATTGTTCTTGTATTTTCAGCGCATTTTTTTGGTTCAAGTTTTCTTTGGGGAACATTACACTTTGGTTTTATTACCCCCATTAGACTCAGAATTACCTTGGTTTATAACTTTTATCAAAATCAGTAGGGAGCAGGCCTATTTAGACCTTAATTATGTGACTTTAATTCTCACCAATGAAATATTCTTTCATTATAATTAAATACAGCAATAATTTTTTTTACTTTTTTTCTCAGTTAAAATAAAATTAGATGAATATAAGACCCAAATGTAAGTAAAAAGCTGACTTATAGCAGTGTTTAAATGCTAAAAAGACAGTGACCTTTACAAATCAAATAGAGTATCTGTAAGGCAAGTTAATATCAGGGATTGTGACACCAAGAATGTTTAATGTGAAGAAAAGTGGGAAGGATTCTTAAGCATTGTGAAAAATATAAGGGTAACCATGTTTCCTTGTTGAATAATAACAATCAAGAATTTCTTAAATATCTATCTCACATTTCAGTAGATTAATTCTTTAGCAAAGCAGTTAGCCTGGTACACAAATTTAAGCTTAATAAAGACACTAGAAAATTACTGCATCTTCTTTGGAAGCAAAGGTTTTAAGTTTGGAATTAAAGTAGTAATATTGTGGCTTCATTGACCGTCTGAAGTTTGCAAATAGGGAGTTTCCCTTAGGCACTGATAAATGTGACAGAGTTACTTCGGCTCCACTTCTGAAGTAACAGAGGCATTAATAGTAAATATATAGCCAGTCACATGAAGTTTTACTCTGTGTATTAAGAAACAACTATCTCCCAAAGCCTTCTGTATTACTTTGCATAGCCAAATTGCCGTTTCTGTGAAACTGTAAAAGTATTCCTATAGTCAGGTGAAGGTAGAAGTTAGCCACAAGGTTGCTAACTTTAAATTAAAGAGAAGGTTAATAATTAATTAGATTCTTAAAGTAACTTATTAGATAATGTTTGATAGCTACTTTAAAAAGAGATTAAATATTACAGTAACACTCAATATTTTGGATTTTTCAGGCCCCAGACAAGTTTGCAATGAAGTTGTGGATCCTTATATAGGAAATCAATTCTACTGACAACAGACTTCAGTTTCTTGCTTACCCTTTGTGAAGCCTTTTAGAAACTCAGCAGAAAACAGGTGTTCACAAACTAGAGTGAAAAATGTTGCCTAAGTCTTTCAAAAACACTGATCTGTAAGGAATAGCCCGTGCTAACTAAAATATGGGGTTAATGTAAGAAAAAATGCTTAATGGAATAACAGTATTTTTTGTTGTTTGTCTGTTTCATAAAAAAAGTTGTTGGAACCTTGGATTTTTTTCAGCAGCTTGTTCCCCACTTTAGTTATGGAGCTTTTTATTGTATTTATTTTATAAGGATGAGAAACATAATAGAACTGGTTGAAAACGGAATAGCAGAATACCTTAAAGTAAGACTTATTCTCTCAGGTTTGTTTTCCAGAAAACTGGGCAAACACTTAGTTACACTTGTCTATTTCTCCATTCTGTCACAGAACTGAGAGGATCTGATTACCAAAAATACAGATTTTGTATCAAATTTCAACAACAGCAAATTAAAAAGCAACTTAAAAAGCAGTTTCTCATTTTACAGGGAACTTTTCAACCAGCCATTGTTAAATGTGTCTGGCCAGTTTCCTTTTTAGTGTGTCGAGGGAGGAAAAGAAATGGATTTTTGCAGTATTAGAATTTACCTGGACAGAAATAAGCAAACGAGTAAGAAGTGAGGTAACTGCTACTTATCTACTTCCCTAAGAAAGAAAAGAATATATTCTGTGAGTGTGACTGTCATAGGGTTCATGTGGGGAGATTTTTTTATTATTATTATTTTCTTTTACTTGCCAGTCTCTGGTGAGACTGGCTTCTTGTTTCACAGGGCATCAGAGCATTTGTGCCACAGATGAAGGATACAGACCTTTACAACTGGCAGCAATCACATACCACTCCACTTCTTTATTCTTGTCTTGTTGCTAGTAACTTGTTGTTATAGTAACTGTGACGTTACTCTGGCATGAGACGTTGATGACCTCCAAGTGGAGAATAAAGTAAAGGAGTATGTAATATGTAGCATACATATTCAAGAATCTAAATGGCTAGTATGTGAAACTCCTTTATATATACTTTTTCCTTTACAAAGACGAAGAAGAGTTTGAGCCTGAGCAAACTGGAATCAATAAAAGGGGAATGGAAGGAACATGGACTCTCTCTAACGATACCACTGCATGACGTTGTCACTTTCTGGGTATTGCAGTGATAATATTTAAAATGTCATGACCTTGAGAGCTATCCAGTGATGTGATCCATGTGGGAATAATACTATTCCAAAAGAATGGTGCCATGATATGAACCTAAGTAGTGAAAAGTGAAAGAACTCCTGAGACGTAATACTGCCCCTATCTATTGACGTGTGACTGAGAGCCCTTACGTTACTAGCAACTAGAGTATTAGAATAATTTTTAGAATATTGTTAAAATTTTAAAACCAAGGTAAGTTTGATATGAGTACTGGAGATGTCATGTAACTATTTCTATAAAACTTGGGTTTTGTTTAGACTGCATTCCTCAACAGAAAAATCACATTGATAGAGTGATAAACACCAGCATTACTAAAACAAGGTTGTGTTGCCCACAGGCTTTTTGCACAGGTAATCATAATATATAATAACCTAGAATGTGGCTTGTAAAGCAAGTTTGCACAGGCCAGGAAAAACACTTTAAGCATAGTTCATGTTGATACAACTTAGATACTAGTAATAGGTTTTTTATTCTCACTGTAAAATAATTCAGTTGGAAATTTTAAAAATTTGGATCCTAGGAGAAGAAAAATTGACTCAATTTCAGTGTTTTCTTCTAACACTGTTAAGCAAAGAGTAGTCTACTATACAGATTATGTACGTACTAATATTTTACTTTATTTAGAGTAATAAGCTGATCCTCCAATTTAACCATCTGTTTCAGAAGTAGGTTTTAATTTTCTGAAATTGCCACTGCTTTTTTTTTTTTTTTTTAATTCAGTAGGTCTTGAAACATATATTCTTACAAGGAATGGGCATGGGAAGATCAATTAAATCTTTAATTCTGCATTAGTTTCTTTAGAACTCATTTATCCTAGTTATAATAGTTATCAAAAACATGATGATGAACTACACCTGAAAATTGAGCTCCAAGTAGTAAATATAAGTAAATGTCAGGATACGATATATATTGTAGGTATAGGCTCAGAAGAGCTTGTTTGCTGCTTTCTTTTATCTTTTGTATAAAGTCTTTCTCCAAGACAGAAAAGCAATCTTTCAATGAATCATTCTGTTCTGGAATATGTTTACCTTTTCATAAGTGCTTACTATGTGTTAAGTCATATTTTCAAGTTATTTTTCTCCTCTTTGCAGTAACTCTTGATTATTGGTTGAGCTATAATGGCATCTGTTCTGTTAAATTCTTTTTACAGATTAAGACCAATAGCAAATACTGCAAGTATTAAACATGTTACCTTTAGCTGTCAAACAATATAAGCAGTAAGAAGGGTTTTTTAATTGTCTGAATACACATATCATTGCAAATTTGGTCATATTATGAATTAAAATTGCATAGCATTTCAACAGTCAGTCTTGACTTAACCAGAACTATCAACTTTTATAAAATAATATCTAAATTGATCAATATAGGCATTGAAGAGACCGAGGGTATGGATCCATGCATTTATAGGCATGAGAATACTAGCTGTAAATTCAATAGCAAGTTTAAATGTATCTGTAAATGTAAAAATGTCACAATTTGTGTAAGTCTGGAAACTTTTTAAAAATACCTGAATTTCTGAAGTTCTTTCCTTAAAAAAAAACAGAATAGCTGCCTCTTACCTTTTATTTTCACTTAAATGAATTGCATAATGCAAAATACATAGTCTTTTTCTGTGTCGGCTAGTTCCAGTTCACGTTAATAGCCTTGAAGCCATCAGCCCCCTTTCTTCCCTCCATGTGTGCATACACAAGCGTATTTTGTGCAAGTATACTACAGTGTACTCTTCACTTACTGTGAAGAGTACATCTTGGAGAGAGTTTAAGGAAAAATATTGGAGGAGAAGCACACTGTTAGACTTTATTGCTATAATTTGCTGTATTTGTCTGATGGTAATTAATTTTAAAGATTTAAATTTTAGCTAGTTGAGCTGCAGCAGATGGTGTAGAGCAGCAGGTGGCACTAGTGTGAATTTTGTATCTGTTTGCACGGTAGATCTCTGAAGATGGATATACACTATTTTGTAAGTAACCGGTCATTTAAGAAATCCTGTCCCACAACGACTGGCATTTCTTGGCCACTGCCTGACTCCAGGTCAGACACGTACAACTGAACTGCTCCTGCATGCAGAGGGCCTAGAGTAGCAGCTATGTCTCTGCTGCCTGTCAGATGCTCAGCGCTGAAATTTGGCTGATCCCATCACATGCTAAGTGCAACTGAGAGGCAGGAATAGCTCACAACTATTCTTCCAGGCCTCCTATCCTAACCAGCGTGCAAAGAGATATAAGGCCAGATAAGACTGGGCAAGAGAGTTGGGTAAGTATACTGTCGTGGAGGGTGTGGAAAATAAAAGTTAGGACATGAAGTCTAACTTTTCCCCTGGCCTTCTTGCAGTCACGTTATTGTGCAGCAGTTGATCTGTAGTGACTATTTCTTCCTGGGGCAGAGGTCTTTGTATAGCAGTTATGTTGACCAGTTGCTGGACATCGGCCACTTTCTCGTACCCAAAAGTAATCAATCACCAGTGGCCAGCTGCTGTAAAACATCAGAGAACTTAGGATGAATGCAGTAGGCAGATTTTTATTCCCATGTCGATCATGCAGCAACTTGACTGGCCCTGTGCCATTAAGTTGGAATCTGTGGCTGTTGTGTTGGTCACCTCTATCTTAGGTTTTGTGTGGAGTTTCTGACTGTTTAAGGAAAAAAAAAATCAGTGCTCATTAAAAGTCCACTGGATTTTTCTAATTTGGCTAATCCTTATATCAGTAGAGTGTTTTACTTGAACGTTAAAAAAAGATGAGGCATTTTTCAGTACAAGTGGACATATGCTTAAGGTTGCAGCACACAGGTCAAAGAAGACACCATGTTTAAATACTAAAAGTAACTATATTCTTTTTGTTCAGTTATGCCACAAAAGAATACAGAACTGCACTGACTTATCTCAGACAATAATTACAAAAATAATTTTTAATAACATTTCTATAAATTATGTAAATAATGCCTATTGCTAGAAGGAAATGTGGCTTCTGCTTTCATATATGCCAACCTTTAAAAAAAAAAAGAGTTAATTAATTTGTAATTTTTTTTTTTTAAAGGAGTGGGGCAAGGCTCAGGCTTGGACACTGAAGATTCATTAAGTGTCTGAATATAGAATTTAAGACTTCTTGAGCTGGTTTTGCCACCAAGAAAGATTCCTGTTCAAATATACTTGTTCTTACTTGTTTCCCCACTTGCTAGCTGTAGCTTCCTTCCTGCACCCTTATATAAAGAACTGGTTGCCTGCTTTGCAAATTGGATCGCTGAAATAATCCAAGTTTATTAGACCTTTTGTTTTTACCTAAGAGTTTGTTTTACTCCACCTTAATGCGGACGGAATGAGTATCACTGAAATGTACCATTAACCCTGTTCCTTTAAAGCTTTCCCTCTTTGTTGGAAACTTACTAGTTATCAGACTAAAAGTGTAATTTTTATACTCAGCAGTTATTAACACAACACTTAGTATCCTGGATTGCATCTGCCTTTGCAACATAAATCAGTTATGGGTAAGCCTCACTCTGGTCTGCATGTTACCATGGAAAAATTGTATGTGAAACTGAAGGGTAGGAATTAGTACAAAGCAGTAGCAGTATTGGTACATTAGCAGTAGTAGTAGTATAGTACAAAGTATAGTAGTGGTAGTATTACTGCAAACTGGGTTTGAACATGTCCTGTATCACTTCCAGAGGGCAAATACACAGAGATACAAGAAATAAGGAGCATCCAGTTGCATCTTTGAATGGATCCAGCAGTCAGAAACACCCATAAAACAATGAGACACGGAGGCGAAACAATCCATCATGCCTCAAGTCATCATGCTGTCTATTGCCTTTAAAATGGGTGTATGGTAGCTGTATTTCATCTTTAGACTTAACGGATTATTTTTTCAAGAAGTTTAAAGAAGGGTCTGTACTCAAAGAGATCGTAACAGTTAAAAACTTAATTAGTCTCAATTGGAGACTTCAGTTGGAATATTATACTAGCACTACATTCTTCCATCAGAATTGTAGTGTCTGGTAATGCATTGTAGATTAAACTTTGTCCTGCTGACTTTTCAAACTGGGTCCCACAACTCCACTATTCAAGGGTCAGAGTTTATTTGATCAAGATACAGCATTCTTAGGCTTAGTGGCAAAAAAATCTAAGCAGGTGTTTTTTTCTTAGAAGCAGATAAGAGAAGAAGAGAATCAGCAGCAACTGCTTCAGTCCAGGCCTTGGGCTTAATGCAAATTCCATTCTAGATAGTGTTACATGGAAAGCTTCTAGGGAAACAAGCATTTGCCTTAAGTTCTTTCAACGCATGTGCATATAGATATATACAGGATATTTGATTATAAAAAGTATGCACGCAAATGTACAGTTTGGGGAAAAAATAGTATAGGTCATCAAAATTACATTATTATGCAAGGTGAGCTTTTGCACACCTGATAGCTAATTAAGAATTTATAAATATACCACAGTATCTACATACTGCCAGTTCTTAGAATTCTATACTGTTTGCCTAGGTATTTTGAAGCAGGATTAGTTGTACCAACCACCTCACCTGTAAGCATTCTTTCAGTAAGCATTAGATTCTGTGTAACATGAGAGGGAAGTGGATCTTTCAGATAGCCGGACTCCAACATCTATCTTGTTACCATAGCAGTATTAAAGGAAAATGAGAGTACCACTCAAATTCAAAAACTGTATATTTGTGAAAAATGAATTTTCTGTATCTGTGCTCTCTGAAGAAGAACCGGTAGGAAAAAGGAAGGATGGGGTAAAAAATAAGATACTTGAAATTAAACTGACATGCTATCATGAAGAGCAAATGATTCTCCCTGTCGTCACATGTTACAAACAGGGACTGTAGACTTACCTTCCATGAAAGGTCTTGCCTGATACAGGTAGTATCATCTGTCTAGCAGTGGTCTAGAGCAGAGGCCCAGGAAAAGCATAAGAATGGGGCAAGGTGTCATGATTTTTTTTCCAGAATGATGTCCCAGCTTCCAGCAGCTTGTATTTCAGAGACCGTGTCTGTAATTTAAGAGGAGCTTTTTTCATGTTGTTATCCAGTACCTTTTTAAGGCTGTGTAAACTTGCAGTATCACCAGAAAGGAATCCCACAGCTTACTACTTTACTTAATTGTGTGACCTGTAGCTGACTCCTTTCATTTGTTTTGAATGTCCCTCCTGTTAATTTTAGTTGATGACCTCTACCTCTTGTACTGGAAGAGATAGTGAACAGTCTTTCCCTATTAACCTTTTCTATGCCATCCAGTCATTTCTTTTCCAGGCTGAAGAATTCTGTTATATTCAATTGTTCATTGTACGGAAGCTTTTTGTATCATGGCTCATCCTTACTGCCCTTCTCAGAGCCTTTTCCAGTTCTGCTTTATCCCCTGTAAGGTAGGGAAATTGGAACTGCATTTGGTATTTAAGTTGCAAGTGCATAATGGATTTATAAAGAGGGCTATCCAGAAAGCATTAGTAAGAATAGGCACCAGTGAAATGTAAGTATGAAGGCCAAGAAAAAAGGCTCAGTTTTCTTCTGCCCTGCATTGAGTGTCATAACCTTGATTTCTTCTTTCAAGTCTAGTGTTTTAGAAGCTATTTGTAAAATTTAAGCATAATATAATAACTTCTTAGTATTGATCTGAGCTTGCTTACATTTAGAATATTTTTATATTCTTTTTTTTGGCAAGGGGAGGAGAGGAATGGTTAAGAAAAAACCATCAGATTAAATTCTGGCTCAGGTAGGATGTAATTTATAGACCGGTATTTCCAAGATACATGGTTACTGACTGAAGATCACTTGATCATTTCCAGATACTCACTGATTACTGAACAATACATAACCTTTTTTTTTTAACCTACCAGTTTCAAAGGTTAATTCTCTCCAAAGTGAAGGAGTGGGAGCAAAGCACAGAGATGAGGTGATTCCCCTAACATACAATCAGAGGCAAAAGATGCTTGCCCTGAGCTGTATTTATTTAATCCCAGAATCTTCAGAACATATTCTCTCAGAAAGAAACTAAATTTTTGCCTGGAGTAATAACTGACAGGAGAAGATCACATGAAATACTGGAAATTCAGGCCCTAGTTACTATTAGTTCTTCATGGACTTCTGTAGAGGATTCGAAATATTGCATAAAGTGTCGACTTCCATTGCCACAGTTGTTACAGTTGAGTTTTGTAATGTGTAACAATACCTCTATGTTTCAGAAATATGTCTTTGATTAATGTGTAGGTCCATCAAAACCTCTTACCCCTATGTTCTATTACCTGGACTTCAAGATACCAAGTCAGCAATGTATTTGGCTTGCCTTCGTTCCTACTTTCTTGTAAGATTCAAGATGTCTGTTGATTTATCACCAGCAGAGATCTCTGGTTTTAGAGTGTTTTTGTAAGCAAAAGAGGAAGGTGTATAAGGGACAATGATGCTGCAGTATCTTTTATTCTCTCATCTGAACAATCAATTGCGTATAAAATTGCAAGTCATGGCTTCCTACATGTTTCAAATTGAGGCTAAAAACTCTATTCATAGATTGCCAGAACTGTAGAAACTGTTTAAAAAAAAAACAAAACAAAACCACAACCAACCACAAAAAATCCCTTCTAATTCTGACCTCATAGACTTTTCATAGAGTAACCACCTTGAGACATCATTAAACCGGAATAATTTATCTCATTGCATGACCTTAACATAAGCTAATCATTGTTCTTGTCCACTGCTTAAAACCTTTGCTTAGCCCTAATGAAACTGATGATCTACCCCATGCTTAAAACATGCAGTTATCTTGCTGAATTAAAACATGTCTTTATGTAGCCTTATTTTTTTAATGAATGACAGTGGTCTTATTGAGAAACCATTTTTCACTGAGTGCAACATCATAGTGATTGTTGTATTAAACACAAGAATAAATACTGAAGAAGTTTAGCTGTTCTTTATACATTTGAGTATATGTGTTAGCACTAATAACTTTATATGTTCAATATAGCCATAAATGGTCAGACTACAGATGATCACCAGTTTTCTCTTGTATTGTAAAGAAAGATTGATCTCTGATCAGATCTAGAAAATCTCTATCAAATAAAGTTGCTAAATATGTTTTGTGATACAGTGTTTACCTCCTCTAATCGGTTCTGTGCATGCATTTATTTTTGCCTTTTTAAAATATGACAGCTGAGTAGACAAAACAAATTCTCAGCTAAAATAGTACTGCTGAGTCTTAAAACCATTCAGGTTAAGACCCTCACCTTCTTAGCATGTGTCTTCTCTGGATTTATCAGAGTTTAATGAATTCAGTCTTTAATATGTTCTTAGCACTTTTCCATAGCAAGTGCTGTTCAAGCTCTTTCTGTTTAAAGAATCTCTTACATTCCTCATGAGTCATCTCTATAATACATACACACTTTCATATACAAATAATATTTCTGTATTGCATCATACGAGCTGTAAATATGGCTAGCATTTTTTTTACACCAAACCTGTACTGGAAAAGTAAGTAGTATCCAAAATTCCTGCAAGGCATCCTTCTAAACCTTTATTTACCTCAGCTTCATCAAACTGAACATTTATCCTCTTTTCTTTGTAATTGTCACTTACAAATATAAAAAGCTATTGCTGGAACCAGTATGCTGCTCATTAACTCAGTTCACTAGGGCATGAATAAGAATCATGTTTGAATTAAATTCTTTTATGTTGGTTCCTTTCTTCTGCTTGGTTTTGGTACTTGAGTGCTAAGGTTCAGTTAGCTTTCCCTGTCTTGTGGAGATTGTATCAAGTAGTCTGCTTTGGAAAATATGTACTAAGTACATAATTTGCTTATTACAAAAGCAAAATTAGAAAACAAATACAGTTCCTTAATGTTTAAAATTGATCCCTGCAATAAAACAAGGCATTGCTCAAGTAAAGTTGGGCAATATGCTAAATATATGGGGATATACTCAAAGTTGTTCAGTTGTAGTAGGCTCACTAAACAAGAATAAAAGGTAGTAAGCTCCTGAAAAGCCACTAGCTAAGGTTTATACTGTAGACAGGATTCAGTCACCTCTAATTTTTGTAGCAAATATTCTAATGAACAGAAATTACTGTTAAATATGACCTCTTTCTTGATCTTTAAAAGCTGATGTCAGTTTAGTTGAAGTATTCAACTTTTTACTTTTTAAAAAAAAAAAAGTTCGGCTTACTTACTTACGTAACTTGTCTGTGCTGTGTTCATTTCTTTCCACAAATAGGTGCAACTTAGGGCAGAGGTGTGTAAGGACTGGTAGAACCAGTTTTTCTTTGCTTCATACTAAAACTTCCAGTGCTTCATACTCTTTGAGAGCATCCTGAATCTCTGCAAACCAAGTTCACCTAACACATCACCATATAAAGTTGAACCTTTTCCTAGTCTTACATGAATGACAAATCATCTAATGTTTTAAGTGGTGGTGGTTTTTTTTTTTTCCTCTCTCTCTCTCTTTCTGCGTAGAATATTCTGCAGTCGAGATATGGCCCTCAGCCAAAGAGAAAAGGTTAAAATAGAACCTGTCTGTTGAAATAGCTATACCTCTAGTTCGTGGTTCTTAAAATATATTTAAATGACCTTCAGTATTGTGAAAGTAGAAATGTCATGCTGGACTTTGTTTCTCTCTCTTTAAAAAAGAAGTGGTAATTTTAATTCATCTCTTACCAGAAGATAAACACTAAACAAAATGCTCAACTGGCTCAAATCAGCAGTAACAGAACGTGGTCAGTAGTAGCTGTTGTAATTAAAGTGTTTGGCACAAAGGTTTCTTAGAGTTGCAAAGACGGTCTTCCTTGTTTTGTAGATGAGGAGTTTCATATACGGCATTTTCATTAAAGCGAAAGTACATTGTTGTTAGAGATACAGTACATGTTTTTCTAAGAATTAGGTGTTGGCTGTATTAATGTTTACAGAAATTTTGCTCACATAATTTTCTAGCTCTTTCACTAACACTGTTCGTTTAAAATGCTAATTAGTCTGGTATACCAAAAATTAGTCTGTAAAAGTTGGACTTAATTTCTTCAACTCTTTTCTTCAATCTTAAATCATATGTAAATTTAAAAAAAAAAAAAATGTTTCCCCAACTTTCATAAAGAGCAAGCTAACTTTCTTTAAATTCTTGATAGCATTAGAATTAATTTTCTCACTGAATCACATCTGAGAAGTACCAGAATATCAACAGGCCAGCCCCACCACCCACCACATCCCAGTCTCACCTATGAGGTTCACAAGACTCATTTATATCAGTACCATTGTCACCTTTGAAACATGTAAAAGCTCAAAGACAGGTACTTTGCAAATTGAATGTATAAACGTGCCTTTACCTGAACTACATGATTCATCTAGCAAGCATATTTTACTTCATTGTTCCTAAGACTTTTTAAAATTGGAAATCCAGCACTGACATAAGCTACAGCTTTTTGTTGTGCAAATAATTCATATTTATTCAAGATACTGCATTATACATAGCTTTCCCAAACATTATGGAGATATTATTAAGCAAAAGCATGCTAACTATATTAAAATATTATAAAAGGTAATATTCCCTGTATGTTACCTGTTACAACAGTGTACAAATTTTATAACAAGTAGATTAATGGGAGCTATGAAACCTGGCAAATACCAATGCCAAGTAAGTTCAATTTACTGTATATAGTCTTTGCAGGGATTATGTTATATTTTGAACATACCTTTCAAACTGTTTTGCTGCTTCAGGATGCAGCAGACCTTAACATGTACATTTTGGGGGATCTTGTTCAGTTCTAAGAGGATGAGTGTTGATGAAAGTTGCATGTTTTGTAGCAGCTGAAGTATTCACTGGTTGTTTCATTGCATCAAAACACAGAGAGCACAACTGAAAAAAAATGAAAGTACTCTGTGTAGGTCAGAGTCTGAGGAATCCTGACACAGTACATACTGGCCTACAGTTGGAATGCGGACACAAAACATATGGATCCACTGTACCATTCAGAAAAGGTCTATTGATTTTTTTAAATGTAGAAAAAACATCACATCCTCCTTAAAAGGAAATTTTCATAACTGATTAATTTCTAGAGTCCTGGTAATGTGGGGGGTTTTTTATAGCGTTAGGGGTTTTCTAAGTGCTGCACTACTAACCTGCCCTTGCTTCAATTCTGGTGATTGCACTGGACACATTCGTGGCCACGCATGAATTGGCCTGATGTTTGTGGTTAGTTCTGGCAGCCTGAAATAGTGATCATAAACCTAAGTTTGAACATGAATTACAGGATAGTACAGGGAAGCTTGCACTGTTGCTATAGAAAGAGTTAACTTCACGTGACACTTCCAAGCATTTACAAAACTTCAAAGTGTAAATGTGATCAGACAATACTTCCTTCATCCTCTCACAGTAAAAAAGATTCCTTTTAAATACATCTTGTCACCTAGTTACTGTCTTTGATCAGGCAACATGCCTAATGACAAACTTCTGAATGCATGTTGAGTCTCCTTGTCTCTCAAAAATCCTGACAAGCCTCCTTGATTTCCTGTTTCAGTATCACATAGATAATTAAAGTCAAAGCAAAGATTAATTAATTAATTTGCTGCTTCTACACAAGTAAATATGTGCTCCCTTGTAAACATTAATGAGACCACGTCAATGAGCTGTAAGAAATTTGTAGCACTCTGCAACAGGAAATCATAAAATACTTGGGAAGATTTTGTAAAAGGGTTAAAAAGTAACAAAGTAGTAAACTTCTGCTTTGAAAAACAAGTGCCTTCCTCTGTTAGAGCAGCCCAAATTTGCCTGCTGCATCCATGAAAGCTGTTCATTCAGTGAAGGTCAAAGGTTTTGTTGTTGGTACACCAGCTGATCGTCTGTAAGGCTGTCGGGCTGTACTGCTGAGCATAACAAACTGCTGTGCATTGCTGATGTGCGTCACAGGACCCTGGGGTTTTGCACGGGGATTAGTCAGGCTGTATTTGGAAACGCCCTCAACTGCACCTTGTACTGCTATATTAGTGTTTCTCAAGCAAGAGGAATTTTCTTTTGCTTCTGCAGCTGCTCCTGCAAAACCCTCTGGTAAGTGTGCACAGCTTCTGTCAACATTACTGACTCTGTTTTCTGCCTGCATTTTTAAGCCAAGGTTATGAGCTGAGGCATTACTTACAGTTGTTTATTGTGCCAAACTGTATTTTTAAAATAAAAATTTGGTAGCACAGAATTGGCAACAGCATTGAAGGAATAAATATATTTACCAGTTTTTATTGAATAGGTTAATTCAACTTAAATGTTCCTCTACTTTTAAATACGTATTAGAGTAGTCTTAAGTGTGGGTATTTTCAGAGTGATGTAGCTATGTACCACGCATGTCTGCTTTTATTTCTATACAGCAGGAATAGCAAAGATCACATAATATAGCAGACCAATTCTTAAAAGGATTTGGTTGGTTTTTGTTGGCAGCCTGTATGCAAGCCCTGCGTCTCTGGACTCTGCTTGCCACCTATGCTGTTGCAGTAGGACAAAATCAAGGACAGAAGAATCAGGAGTGCCCTAAGCTCAACGCACAGGTACTCTCCTTTAAAAGCACGAGAGGAAACACTGTTGTTATGATTTCTGTGAAAGCTCTTTCTCCAGGTTTTTTTATATGTTTTTCCAAACTAAATATCAGAATCCAGCACATTAAGTGTAAAAAGATGTAAATAAAGTAAAACAGGAAGAATTACTTTTAGTACACGTTCTATTCAATTTCTTAAAATAGCTTAGGTAATGAAGCCACTTCCAGTTATTTTATATAACCTGTGCTGGGTATCTAGTTCTGCACCATGTTATCAAGCAACTGTGAAGATCCTCAATGTTCTGTTGTTTCATTGCCATGACATTTGCCTATTTACTTTTTAGATAAGTAGTCTGAAGGGTATTTCTTGGCAAAACTACCAAAAGAGTAATTTGGTAATTACTAGTTACTACAGATTTCTTACCATATTTGAGTTTACATCATATGAATATAAAATGTATTATGGTTTTGGTAATTATAAATTAATAAATATCTGTCCTGAGCTCAGGTTATGCTAGCAGACAGCACAATCACTAGTGCAGTTCTGCTGACTAGCTGCACATAATGGAGTGACTGATGTGACTACACTCGTGTCCAGTAGCTTTTAATGTTCCTGTCTAAAAGATAAGCCTACTAACAGCTGGGGCTGCTAAGAGAAACCTCTGTTGCACTCATGGACCAGAATTCAAATTGTCTGAATTAAAGGCAGTCTTGCTTTATACATATATGAGCATACGAGCACATGTAGCTATATATGAGCATGTATACAGGCAGAGGAAAAGATATGCACACACTCTCATTCTGTGGTTTTTGTTACGGCTCCCCCCCTTCTTGCAACTTACACATTGCAAATAGCAGAAGTTACATGAAGAAGCTTGCATGCTTTTCATAAGTTTTTTGGTAAGCTTTGTTTTCTAGAGTAAGTAGATGAAAGTAATGTTCTGTAATAGCAAAAAGAAGAAGGGAGTGGAAAATAAGATGTAGATGTAAATTAAGGAATGTGCCCCTTTTCTTTATAATTTCACCAAACTGTTACTTTCTGCCACCAAGAACACTGAACCCAATTTTCTGTAGCTTGCCAGGGTATCAGATTTCACAGCTATCACTGATGCCACGCCCTGCCTTTTTTGGTACATGTCCATAAGTAAGTATATGTGATAGCTAGTCTCAGACCTTGGAATTGGGCATCTGCAGGTCCCAAAATAAATATAATTTATTCTTGGTTTATACTCTTTTTACCTGGAAGCTGTCACCATAGACTAGAAATAAAATGTACAAATAATTGAATCCTATCCATTTTATCACTTTGATTTGCATTTTCCTTGTTCAGAAATAACATTAATAGTTCCCTCTCCTTGCCAGCCCACCCTTGTTTGTCCTCTGTATCAAAAGTTAATAGGTTTGGAACCTAGTCTCGTCTAAGGCAGGTTTACCATCAAAGTAGAAAAAAAGAAATTGTGTGATAATTGAAATTCTCATACTGTCAATAGTATTACGGCTAGTTCTTATTGATTGTCTTACCACTTTTATGACATTATGGTCATCTGAAATTTTGTGGAATATTTTTAGTATGTTTGTAAGTGCGAGAACAGTTCTTATTATTCAGAATTACTGGCACCTAACAAAGTACTCTGTCGATCATTAAGAATTATAGTGAAGTTCTCTTAAAAGTTTATCCACCCATAACGCAGGGTGTTTTCTTAGCAGTGATTTTTGGGAGGCATCCATACTAGATTAGTCTTTGCAAAATAAGAAAACTTTGTATTTGCCAAGTAGTGTAGGCTTACAGGGTATCAGTATAAAAATACTTTGCCCCATTTTTTTTATGTCCTTGGTCAAAGCATTGCTTAGCAGCCTTATGATGAGAACCTCTTATACTTTTAGTTATTACTAGTAATATTTCAGGCTGTGTATCTAGATTTGATTGTGAAATGAGCCATATCTCCATGTAGTTAAGATAGCAAGTCATTCATCAGCTCATCTTTCCCAATTTAAAGTTACGGATAGTGAAAACAACAGAAGGTCCCACAGTCGTCCTTTATGTGAAGTTTCGTTTTTTATTGGACATTCTTTTTTTCTTTTTTTTTTTAATCATACGGACTTACGTTGTTGTTTTACTGGGTAGGGGGAGGGAAGTAACTGCTCTACCTCCAGCACTCAGTAGATTCAAAAGTTCAATATAATCTTAACTCCAGAAGATGACATTACACCTTGTGCACACAATCAGTTATTAATTCCCTGGGACACCTGATTGGAAATGCCTGCTATGGCAGCTGTGAATTCGGTTAGACACCTGCCTTTCATTTTAGTGATTATCACCAACTCTTGTTTTATAATCGAACTGACGCAGCATGCACTTAGATATATGCTGTCTCAAATACTAAGAAAACAATATATATAAGCAGCACCCAGATACAACATAAAAGCAGCTCTTTTTGCACTCCTGCTATCCAACTGTATATAAGAAACTTTATTTAAAAACTAGACTTCAATACAGTCTTTACAGTAAATACTTTTCCTCTTTATTTAACCCAGCTACACAGATGCATGTCTCATGTACTAAATAGACTTGTAATTTTCAGAACTATCCTTGTTGTAAATGACCCATTCTGTGGTTTGTAGGAGTGGGGGATTTCCAAACCTGCGTGAATCCATTACTGTTCATTCATCAAGGTATGACTATAACATTGTTAGCTACAAAAGAATTTCCTACATCCTTACTCCAGTTACCTGCTATCGCAAACAAGCAGATCTTTTTTCCCTTTTCATAAATCCAATTAAGCTCAACCTTTAAAATAATCTTTTTCAGTTCTGTTCTCCTTGCTTCTCTTTGAAGGCTCCTTAAAAATGTCAGAGACTAGAAACTTAAATGTACTTATGGGCAGTGTATATGCCAACCACAAATTACCTTTGGGAGTTGTCATCTTTTAACATGTGTTTTAGAAGAGATACCAGCCTCTGAGCTATTTCAGTAACATAGAGATGTCCTTGGTAAGAAAGCAAAACTCTTCTCACACTTTTATAAAATGACAGAATAAATAGGGGCACTTAAGTGATTCAATACGATGTACTTTCAGGTGTCACAGTGAAATAGGAATTCCTTTTCCTGTGCTTATGTAGTTTTAGTTCTGTATGTAGAAGCTCCTTGCTCTGAAAAGCTTTCTTGCCTTTGTTAGGTGCTGTGGAGATTTTTGTTTGGCTGTTTCTCCATCTGTGTTCTTCCCAGTCAACTGGTGCATCAGAATTTTGGGCCTTTTGTGTATTCTGAGTTGGCTCCTAGAGCTTTCTTAAACAATTAATAGAAACACAAGTTTTATTAAATTGACTGAACTTTTCTTAGCATTTTTCCACTCTTTGTTCTTTCATCTGTCTTACCAGTTCTTTCCAACTTGAATCTGCTTGTCTCTTTCAACTGTGAAGAATGGCAAATATGCAACAAAAAAACAACAGCTAGACTGGGCAGAAATGTAAGACATCGAAGGGGACAGTTTGCCAGAATACTGGGGACTGCTTATTAGACAGTTTCATTTACTTCTAATATAATACTGATAAAGCCTAAATAAAATAATTGCTACTTAATGTTCAGTTGTAAATATGAATACAAGGAACTAGTGATGGGGACAGTGGCTATTTCGACTAACCATATTTGTCTGAGGCTTTATCAGATGCCATATCCATAGTGAAGACTTGGTTTTGCCTATGAACGTGCCTGTGAGACTGAAATTGTCTGGGTTGTACTCGCTGCAGAAGACTTTTTTTTTTCCCCTCCCCAAATTAAAGTACTCTTCAACTGACTTCAATTCTTGTGTAAAAATGAAAGATGTATTAGAAATAAATGAACCTTAAAAACTGGTCTTGAGTAGGAGTATCAGTTTACAACATGAAAGCAGGAAGCTTTCATCATACTTAAAATCTTAAGCAATGTCTTGTTTAACATCATCTACTAAAGTGTTTACTAAGGAGGTTTTTCCTCAGGTTGTTTCAGAAACTTATGAAAGGCCTCAGTCTGAAATAAAACAGTAGCAAGCAATCCAACTTTCCTCATACAGTCTCTCCCTCTGATCTTCCCATCTCCCCCAACATCTGTTCTGTTTAAATTAGTTATATTACGAAGTCTGTTGCTTAGTATCTAAGTAAACCAAATAATGTTTGAACTACTGCTTACAAAAGCACGCATTTAGATTTCACTTTGTTTAATTTTTGCATTCCAAGCCTAAAAATACATACATAATTTGCCTCCTGAAAGACAAAGGAATTAGATTAGTCAATTTACGGTGAAAAAATTACAAAACAGAGTCAAATTGCTTTATCTTTCATTATAGAGACAAAATGCTGTATACCCACCAAACAAGTGGTAAGGTTACTTTTGTTTACCAGCACTGTATAACATACAAAAGAAATACCGTAGAACACCTTTAAAGAGTTGCAGATTGTTAATATTTTATTTCATGAAGCCAGATCTGCTGATAGTTGTGAATAAATATCTATAAATGCTTTGTAAATGTATTTCTCAAAAGACAGGGAATTCTTTAATGGATATTTTTCAGGAATTTTATTTTTTGTTAACACTCATCAGCTTTCTCAATGATTCTCAGCCTGGGATGTAGCTGATAGTTGGAAGCCAATCCGAATGTACCTTTTTTGAATTTGCTGTGCTAATAAAAGTGGCAAGGCACTGCAACCACATGAAGAACAACTACCTTGGTTTAGGAGGTACCACTTTTACAGAAAATGTCTTTGCCATAGTGTAATACGTAAGCTGTCACATGTAAAGTAATCTTATCTTGTAGGTGTATAGAAGATTACAAAAGAATGGCTGATCACTTCAGGATGTTCTGGAGGCCGGTATATCTGGTGCATCTTGAAGGAGGATGCAAACAGACAGTAGTTAGTCAACATTACTTAGATAGCTTTGAAACAGACTCAGTAGTATTGTGGAGTTAAGTTACCCTTTAAATGAACTGTCTCATTAGAATACTTAGAATCACACCCACGAACCTAGAAGCCCCTTACTCACAGAAGCCCCTTTCCTCTCTGAGCATGCGTGGTAGAAAAAGGAAACTGTACCTTTAAATGAAACCAAAGACTACCGGGACCAATAAGAATCTTGAAAGATTACATGTAAACAGTATTGTCCTGATAACAAATGGTCAAGCAGTATAAAATGTCCACCGTGTGTTAACTGGGTGTGCTAGCTTTGTGGAATTACCACCTAGCACCCATCTTTGCACAAACATGAAATAAATATCTCAGCTCTGTGGGTGAGATTGGATTATTGTACACTGGGTAGAAGAACCCCGATTTTGGGACAACAATAGGATGGCAAAGGAAAACCTTAAATCTTCCAAACCAAGTGAAATGAATCCAGTTTGTTTCTTTGAGACTTATAAGGCAAAGTAGTAGTAAATACCCTGTCATGACTTAAGAATTTTTGGCAAGATATTCTGGTATAGGTGAAACTTTTTGGATGGGTGGAAAACCTTGGAAAATTATCAGAGACTCATGATTAGGGTTTTAGAAGGATTTCTATTTTCTGTTTTCATTAGTGTCTTTGAGGATATCAGCCAGAAAGTAGCAGTAAGCACACTGGGGATTAGAATTATTTGTTGTATTGAAAAATAGGAGCACTGATGTGGAAGAAGAGATACAATCCAGCAAGACTAAATGTAAAATCTAGCACTTTGTGCAACTACCTGTTCCTGCCTAGGAGTAATTTTGAAGAATATTTGGTCATTACCAACTGAATTTGAATCATTATCACCATATTATGGCTAACAAAGTAAGTGTATTCAAATGTATATGCAAAGATATTATCTGAAGACATGGGCCAAAGTAGCCCTTCAGCTGAGGCCTTTTCAGAGCAGAGCAGAAAGGTTATACCCGCAGTTACGGATGCTGTGTTTCAAGAACGATATGGTTCAAATGGATGGGCCAGGACAACATCAAGAATTGTCAGAGGTTTAGAAAATTGTGCTCTGCAAAAGAAGATTGAAGAAACTGGGGTTCTTTAGTTCAGGAAGAAGGGAAAGATAGCCAGTCAGCACCTGTGAAAAAGAATACTGTCCTCCAAGCTGAATGACCTAAAATTACAGTAAGGAAGGTTAAACAGAGATTAAGCAAACTTTTCTGAACATAAAGATAGTTGAGCACTAAAAAACATGGTTGAGGAAAAGTGAGGAATATGAGTGGAGGTTTTGAAGAATGGGTTAGACAAGTATCTGCTGAGAATGATGTAGCTGTAATAGTTTGCTCCTACCTGAGGGCAGAGCAGACTAGAGCCGATATTTAAATGTACCTCCAGCTCCTTCTTTTCCCTGACACACAAATGTCTTTTCCGTTACAAAAACATGTGTTTGCAAGACTTTAAAATGTCATCTTTTTCTTAAATGATAACCTAATTGCAATTTGACTGCAAGTCGGTTGTTACTAATAAAAGGCTTAGTAGCATCAAGAGCAGGAAGAAAGAGTGTTGTGTGACTTATTAACTATTGGTGATATGAGAACTCTGGTTCCAGAAATGTGTCTGGAAATAGAAGCTGATGCTTTTTATTTATTTATTTTATTTAGCTCGTTGCAGCAAAGATTACATGCTAGGTATAAGAAAAGGAAAGCTGAATAATCAGAATGTGAAAAATGTAATTCCTAGCACTTCATCACCTCTGAAGAATGCCCATGTAGACAGATTGCAAATGTCTGATGCCTTTGCTTTAGAAAGAGTCCATACATGATTATAAAGGAAGGAAATACATACTAAATTGGCAAATTTCTGTCAATAAGTAGTTCTTTTACCATTTCTGCAAGGCTGAAGAGAAACTTTTAGAGTAAGCAAAGGCTTAGGGGGAAGGGTGTTGTTTGGGGAGGGGTGGGGTTTTTGTGGGTTTTTTTCTTCTTTTTTGCCAAATTCAGCATTTATCATAATATTCAAGAAATATTCTTCATTCAAAAGGAATATGTGGTGTGATAGCATGTGTTATTTCAAAAGCATGCAGTAAAATAGGTAGTGGAAAATGATTGATGGACTGGCTAAGGAGCAGGAATTACCATACGTCCTTGTTGTATTGGAATACTCGGTTGACACATACAGCATTCTCAACAAAACAACAGGTGTCTAAAATCAGCCTGTCTTCTTTATGTATGTTGAAACTTTAAGGGCATCTTAATTGCACAAAGAGCTAGTTTTAAGGTTCCCCCTCTCCCAGTGACATACTTGAACCACAAGGTGAACCCATATGTCCTATTCTATACATCTCCCTTATTTCCTACAAATACAGTTATCTTTTCTGTGAGTGTCAGCTTATTGAATAATTTGATATTAGGAAAGGAAATTAAAACAGCTGTTGAATGCAAACAGAACTGTATGCAGTCATCAGTTAATACATCCAAAGTATTCTCTGTTTCTTCTTACTCTTAACTTGCCTTCCTGTCCTGAGCATGTCTTGATGTCACATGAAACTGTTTATGAATGCAAAGCTTCCAATCTGATGGATAGCAGGTATTGCCTAGTAAGTTTTCCTCTGTAAGTACATTTCTGTCTTTGTTCTTACTCTTTATAGATGCCAGAATTTCAGAAGAAGACTGTCCATATTAAGGACCCAGGGAGAGTAGAGGAGATTATTTGTGGCCTCATCAAAGGTGGAGCTGCCAAACTTCAGGTAAAGATAGTAGAAGGTGTAACCGGTTCGGAATGAAAGCAATCACGTGATTGTTGCTCTATGCCAAAAAATCTTAAGAATATATATATAAAAAAAACAGAAGTCAGCCTTCAAGAAATCGCCAAAACTTAGACATCTGTTAACTCTTTTAATAGCCCTTGTTGATTCAACTGTAATTCAGCCAGACACTAGTTCAGTAAATGATATAAACATATAAGCTTAGTAATTTCAGGAAATATTCTGACCAAAGGAATTAGAAAAACAGTTTTGTTAGGAAAAAAGTTATTCTTATGGGATATTCTAGCTTACATTACAATAGTTCAATAGAATAGGGAGATTTCTGTGATGCACGCTAATCAGCTGCAACTATTGTTAATCATTCAGAATTTCTAGCCATTCTTTATTTTGTCCCTCCGTGTTGTAAGACAGTTTTGCTTTTTCTTTCCTTAAATAGATTATTACAGATTTTGATATGACATTAAGTAGATTTTCCTACAATGGAAAAAGATGTCCAACTTGTCATAGTGAGTACTTTTTTTTTTTTTTTAATACAGATTGGTTTGTTCACTCCTTTTACTTTTTCCTAGATTTTAATTTTCTATCCAATTTATTCCCTAATATGTGAGATTTTATATTGACTTGTTACCTAACCTGTACATCCTAATGAAGAAGTATTCTAGTGACTGTCTATATGTGGGTTTATGTCTATATATTTTAATCACAATCTGTGTGAATTAAAATCAGATAACTTGTCATTCACAATTAAAACATTAAGTTCGGAACTATAAGATGTCCGTGGCTAGATATGGTAGGGTTGACTTTTATTTTTTAAAAGCCTGTAATAGTCCTGACACCTGAAAGAACCAGATAGTAAACTCCTTAGAATTCTTGACATTTTTATCCTGTAGCCTTTTAGAACAAACAAAGAGAATCCATTTACTAATGAAGTGGGAATCCTAAAACACATAGGATGCCTCATGATTTCAGAAACAGTTAAATCTCAAGAAGCAGATAAGAGAGCTTGTAATTGACCTTTTAATTCAGAGATGAGGGGAAGGACATCTTCATGCTTATGAAGAAAAATGTGCCTTTTACTGGTTGCTGGTAAGAAAAGTTCTGAGGAAACATAGTGGTATGTCATCAAACGTTGTCATCTATGCCATTTACAGTGTTGTAGAGCAAAGTAAAAGAAATATACCAACTTAACACTTTTTTTTTTTCACCCCCCCAGACATCATTGATAACTCTAAGCTCATCACAGAGGAATGTCGGAAAAAGGTAAACAAAACCTGCTAGCTGTTGGTTTGTTGTACAGACAACTCTTATTATACTGTGTGTTGAATTACGCAGCATGACAAGACAAGGGATACTTTCAAATCCTTAAAGCTCTCTGAGCTTTCTCACTGACTGCAAGACATCCCATCACTAATAAAGTGAACAGAAATATTTGTATTCTCAATAGTACCATGTAGTTCAGTTTAACAGCATCCACTTTTTCTTCTTAGATATATATACAAGCTAACTCTTTGTTCAAAGCACATTTCAGATTCCATTTTGTCTAAATAATGTAATCAGAATGAAGAAAGTTATTTTGATTGGTTAGATCAAATACCAAGTGTTATTTTATAAAAATACATTAAACATCTGGTGGTTTTTTTCCCTTCAGTTATTGCAGCTGAAAGAAACCTATTATGCTATTGAAATTGATCCAGCTCTCACTATTGAAGAAAAATATCCATATATGGTAGAATGGTAAGAGACACCTCCCATCTTCAAATTGTACTAAGATTAGATTTAATAAGTTTTTAAAAGCCAATTAATGGCCATAATTAGCTTTTAGCTAACGCATTAACTGAATTAATGTCTTTTGAGTGTTGTGCAACAACTGGTTTTGCTTTGCTGTTAACTTGAATGAGCAAGAATTAACCATACAGGATGCTTTTCATCATGAGATTTAATGAACGGTGAATCTTAATAAGTCGATTTCGACCCATTTTTTGTTTATATTTTAGGTATAATAAATCTCATGCACTACTCATTGAGCAAGGCTTACAAAAGGATAAGTTTGCAGAAATTGTGAGGGAGTCTGATGTTATGCTGAAGTAAGTTCCTTTTGATTTGAACAATACTGTTTCAGAGTGTTTTCTGTAGATTCTCACTGGGTCTTGGGCGTGGGGGGAAACAACCCACATTCCTGAGAATGTGACACCTTAATCTTGGAACATAGTGAGCTCTTCATGCTCCCACTTTATTGATATGTTGTAGCTAAATGCCTACAATGATCACACTGTATAAACTAGAGATCTGAAACTTTTTTTTTTTTAGTCCCTACAAGTCTCTACAAGCTTCATTTCTGTAGACTTTCATCCTCTTAAATTGCACTGGTGACACTTGTTTTTAAGGGAATGTAGAGTTCAACTTTGTTCCTTTGAAAAGTGTTCCCTATAATAGTTTTATCTGAGATAAAAATGCAGCAACTTGAGGAATGTTTCATACGTTGTATTAAATATTGTTCTTCTTCTATGGCTAAAGGCAAGTTTAAAAGGCAGTAAAATCCTTGCTTGAAACACGCTGTGGCTCCCATCTCTTTTAAAGTTCTGCAGAATTGTCTGTAAATTTTGGACTACTGAAACAGGATGTTAGAACTTAACTTGTGGAAGTGTTTGTTTATCATACTGACTAAATTCTTCTCTTTCGCAAAACAGACAAGCACACTGTCTCTGCCTGTTTGAAAGCCTAAGTCCATGTGGGTTGAATCTTCATTCGCAGGCTAAAATTCCCTCAAAAACTTTCATAATAATTTTTTAAAAAATGTAAAATTCTATCAAGCAATGTCTGTGTGGAGAAGGTGTATAGAGATAATATTATCTTGTTCCTGGAATACTATACATAGTTTTGATTGGGTACTGAAAACTAAAAAACTTTCAGGAAAGAGCGACGATAAACGTTTTCAGGATTTAAAAACAAAAAAAAAAATTGTTTAATGGTAATAACCCTATAGAAAGTCAAATATTTAAGCAAGGAAGATTGAAAGGAGATGTACAGCCTGATAGTAGCTAGAGAGAGTTCTACTAGTTGCTTGCTTGTTCTGGGGTGTTTGGGGAGGGGGAAGTGTTTTTAAATCTTTAAAACATGATTAGATGGTTTAGGGGAGAAAATTATACAGACCAAGACCAAACAGCTTGATGCAGCAGTTTCTTGCTAGAACTATGTGCCTTGTGTTAGGCTGATGGTTCTTGCTAACCTGAAAAGGTGAGGTAAAAGAAATAAAGTTAAATGCTCAGGGAAAATTAATTTTCTTTTCCAAAGATGATGTGAATGTGTTCTGAAAACTCGGACTTTTCTTGGCTTTATTTGAGATTTGATTTGTATTTACATTCTGTGTTGCAGAGAAGGATATGAGAACTTCTTTGATAAACTCAGTGAACATAATATTCCTGTGTTCATATTTTCTGCTGGGATTGGGGACATTCTTGAGGAAGTTATCCACCAAGCTGGGGTCTACCATTCTAATGTCAAAGTGGTTTCCAATTTCATGGATTTTGATGAAAATGTACGTATGACATAACATGTTCTTATCAAACATGACTGTTTGTGGTATTTGGTAGCTATTTATATCTACTACAAGACGAACATTTTAATGCAACAGATGTAGCCATCTACCTTGCCATACAGAAAATGAGAACTGCATACTCAGCACTCTCTCAGGCAAAAAACAAGCAATGGATAACAGTTCAAACACTGTTAGTGTGGTGTGACTAAGACACCATTCATTTCCTTTAATGACAACCTCACACTCAGCCCAGTACAGCACTACTCCTCCAAGCAGGGAGGATTGCTGTCTGTCTAGTCTTAACAATGCTATTACAGTCATTACACTATTTAACAGTAATTTATCTTGTTCATCATTAGAGATTACATAGCTCAATGTTAGTTCAACAGTAATATCACCTATTTCATTCTAGATTCTATCTTGTCTATATGATACTAGAAATAACTTCAGTGGGTTTTTTAACAGGGAATATTAAAAGGATTTAAAGGAGAATTGATTCATGTTTACAACAAACATGATGGTGCCTTGAAGAATACAGAGTACTTCAAACAACTAAAAGACAACAGTAATATCATACTGCTGGGTGATTCTCAAGGAGACTTGAGTATGGCAGATGGAGTAGCAAATGTTGAACACATTCTTAAGATCGGCTATCTCAATGATAAAGTAAGTAGCCTTATATAACCTTGTAAACTTTGAGTGAAACATTGTGAGTTAGAAACAGGTTCATTATAATAAGCTTCAGATATCAAACCAAGTGTTTGGCCCATATTTGTTTTGAGATTTCAAACATTTTTCATGGATTTCTTGCCTCGAGTTTTTTTTCTAAACCATAAGCTACAAAAACGCAAATGTAGATTGCTTTGGTTTTTCTACTGAACTACTTCCGAAAAGTTATTCTGTTGAGAAGTAAAATTCAGAGGCTAGAGAAATTAATTCTCTTAAATTCCTGTGGCTCCTTCCCCTCCTTTCAATACCTGATTGATAATTGAGCAAAATTATAATCTTCCAAATAACAAATTTAGGCAGTGTCTCCTCTGTTTTTGTTTTGTTTTGGGTTTTTTTGAGGCGACACAGAACTGATTGTTTGCTAAGTTATAATGCACATCCGTTTGCATTCAGGAGAGAGAAAACTTCAGTTTTCTATTCCCCTCAGCCTTTCTGCCTTTCAGGAAGCTGAAGAAGTAGTTTTTCTTTCAGTATCTTTATGTGTGAGATCCTGGAATAAACGTGAGGATCCTGGAATGCGCACACAGTTATGTCAGGCCACCCCTGCTCTGTCATCCTGTGGAATTCACTCATAGGAGCGATACATGGCTCATTCCTTGAATTTGGTGGAAAGACTGGGCAATATTTTAATGACAAAAAGTCTTTCAATAATTAATTCTATAACTAAGCGGGTCTTTGTCTTTATCCCTTCTGCAATTAGGTAGATGAGCTTTTGGAAAAATATATGGACTCTTATGATATTGTCTTGGTGAAAGATGAATCCCTGGAAGTTGCCAACTCCATCCTACAGAAAATCCTGTAAATTGCAGTCTCAAGTCACTCCATTCCTTCCAGGAGACAACTGGACAGAAGAGCACACGTGTGCTATCTTAGATGTGTTTATTAGTCATTTACAGAACTGTTTAATTTAATTTAAAACTCTTCATTTTGGTATTTTGAAATATATACGGTATCCATTGTCAACTAGAAGCTCCTTTTACTGCTCTTATGCTGTTCTTTATTGTCTCACACTCCTGTTATAACTAGATTTAAATTGGATTTATAGATGTGATAAACTGCTGCTGATGGGATACTATGGTTTTTTAATCAGGCATTTCAGAGGAGCATTTTAGAAAATGTGGCTATTTTGTAAAATTGAAGATGTAAACATTCTGTGAATAAGCAGCATGCACGTTTGTGTTGCCTTTTCTTCTTTCAAAGAAGATATTTCAGTCTCAACTGTACTTTGAAGGATCTTACTCATATGCTACAGACTTTCACAGAAGTTTTTCATACATATATTTTTCTTCAGTAAAAATGCTTTATTCACCCAATTCAAGCAAAGCGTTTCTTCTTAATAGAGTTTTGTATCATTACAAAATATTCTATATCTTTACTGTTTCTTTATCCTCTGTGGAATGGGAAGAATGTTTTAATTTAGTGTATCTGAGGTAAAGTTTCTCATCTTTGTAACAACAGATAGTTTCACAAGCTAATAGTACACAGCTGTAACTTCAGCCCCTTTTCAGATCTTATTTTGTGTACTACTCCACTTCTACCCTGCTGTTTCATGTCAAAGCTAGCATGGTTCGTCTAAAATAATTTCTCTTGGAATTCTCAATGAGCTGCTCCAGGCACAGAAAATCAAAACAAAGCTAGATCTTAATCTTTGATTTTAAAAGCAGACTTAGCCATCTTGCAAAATCAAGTTTTCTTGTTACCAGCCCCATGCCTCAGAAGCACTTAAGGAACACCTCTCCAGACTGGCTTTAGGTCACACTCCCACTCTCTGCGAGTTGTAAGCTCAAGTATCAGTACAGCATCTAGCTCTTCTAGCTTTGTTATGCAAGTCCTCTCTGTTTAAACACCTACTGAATCTTCATAGAATCATACAGTAGTTTGGGTTGGAAGGGACCTTTAAAGGTCATCTAGTCCAACCCCCCTGCAGTGAGCAGGGACATCTTCAACTAGATCAGGTTGCTCAGAGCCCCATCCAACCTGACCTTGAACGTTTCCAGGGATGGGGCGTGTACAACCTCTCTGGGCAACCTGTTCCAGTGTTTCACCACCCTCATTGTAAAAAATTTCTTTAGAAAGTATTTCCCCTGTACTGAACACATTACAGTACCTCTCAGCATCACGTAGAGAATGATACAGCTTAATACAGCCACAGCTTTGGAAGCTTACTCTGATATGTTGCAGGAGAAGTTAAAGACAGTAGTGTGATCCTGATCCTAAGAGGTCTCAGCTGTACTAGCTCTATTCATTAATAAAATAGAGGCAATCATACAACTTCCCTAACGTGCAATACAGTCATTGTTCACCTTTGCTTTGTTTTATACACAGCAGGAACTGTGCCATCTTCCATTCCCTGAGGAATTCTAATGAAAATATGGGAAAGCCTAGGTCTGCATTCTCTCCCACCAACAATTAATACACATCTCATGAAATGGCCTCTTTCCGTCCAGCCTCTGGTCTATTATCGAAATTCTGACTTGGTAGCACCAGTCACATTTTTTTCCAAATCAGCAGACTTACGTCTGTTACCACACCTGCTGGAACTTTTCCAAGAAGGCAAGATGGGAGGTAGTTTCCTTATCCCACCTCTGCATCCTCTGCAGTAAACTGGAATTAAATCATCCCCGTATTTTGAATGCATGGCAGAGGCTTGATGCACAATGTGAGGTAGTGTGAGCATCCTTTCATAATCACATCGCACATGCTGTGCCGGCAGGGAACTGCTGAGCACAGGGACCTTTCCAAAATTCCAGCCTGCATCTTAACAGGCAGAGACTGTTTCAGGGATGATGTCCTTCTTGTATACAATCTACAGTCATGTAATTCCCTACTCCTGGCACAGGGGCAGCTAGATCCCCAGAAGTGGGAGCCTTAGAAGCTGTCCGTTTGAGCAGAAAACCACTTAAACCTTAAGACAACCGAGGAGAGGATACCGTCTTAGCTGCCTTCCATTTGAGAGCCATGACTCAGGCAGCGGCAGACTGGAAGAGCTGAAAGTGCCCTGGCAGTGCTAGTGACAGGAGGAGATGGGAGCAGCAGCTGCCTCAGCCCTGGCCTGCCAAGAGCCTGTCAGCCAAAGCCAGAAGACAGGGAGAGCTTGAAAGCAGTACTGACAGCTGCTGAGTCAGTGGCATCAAGAGACCTGCTAGTCACCCTCTCTTTCATACACACGGACACAAAACCAAGTGCCCAGCAGCAGCGAGTGCTGCAGTTGATGTGTGACTGACAGGAGCAAAGACTGGCCAAGTGGGAGATGCTGCACAGAACAGGCTGAAGGTGAGAAGGACTTGTGGCAGTGGGGCCGAGCAGGGGAGATGCTGGGAGCTGCAGGGTGAGCAGCTGCCTGGGGTGGAAGGAGTCACAGGCAAGGGCAGCAGGCAGGGGTGTAGCAGATCCCCTTGGAGCAGCCACGGACAGAGCAGCTTTATACAAGTCGTCACAGAAGAGCAGGAGGAAGTGTATTAGGACATGCCAACCATAGTGGGACAGGACAGGCTTGCAGGCGACCTGAACACCCAGCCAGGAGGGGCAGGAAGGATGTTCCCCAATGCACAAGGTACACACTTTCTCCCTTTCCTCTCCTGCTTGGATGTGCCATTGAGCTAACCTTCACGCCCAGTCCCTGTGGCCCCCCTCCCTTCCCCCCCATTTGCCTGCGCCAGGGTGGGGGGCAGGATGGTCGTATTGCAAAACTGCAAGGGAGGGAGCAGCCTTCTGCGCAGTCATCTTCTGCCAACACTATGGTTTCAGCACCGCCGGCAAGATAAGCAGGGCGATGTTATGTATGACTCCCCACAGGACATCAGCGTGAGCTCCCTGCTCAGCAGCGTGGTCTGCACCACCCTGGGCATGGCAAAGTTCTTAGGGAATGCTGCAGAGTTTCCAGCGGAGGTCAGCAGACACGATTTCTTTAACAGTATACATTTTGGGTTTTAGGCACCTACAGAATTTACGTTAGCTGAGCTAATGTCAAGGTTTTAGGGGGGTAGGGTTGGTGGTTCTTGGTTTTGGCGTTTTTTGAAACAAGCAATCATGCTGGCTCTTTTGTCATAGCTGCCAAATAAAAGTCCGAAAGGCAAAGGCCTTCTGAAAAACACCAAGGTCTTTGGATGTGCTGCTTACTCAACCAATCTCCAGTTGCAAGGGGCTAATTACCAGGCGTTACTCCCAAAGTTTACACTGGGACAAAATTTTCCGTTTACAGGTGGGTTACCTTTGGAATACAGATAACAGTTAAAATTTAGGGTATGTGAAAAGCTCCACAACACAGGATCATTCTGGCTACGAGCATAACGGATTTCCCTGGCCATCCCAGCATCGGTGAAAAGGAGGGGGCAATTCTGGTCTCTCTCTGTGTAGTGTTTCTGAGAGACAGGACTGCCCCATGTTCTCATCCAACTTGCCTCAGGATTTCACATAAACTCATTGATCCTCCCTCCAGAATTTCTCATCAGCCTCACCCAACCCTACAGGAAGCAAGCCATCACTCCTTCAGCGTGGTGAGGATCTCATTGTTCAACCCACTCACAATTTAAAAAAAAAAAAACAAAACACCAAAAACCACACCACCACCAAAAAAAAAAAACCACCAAAACCGTATAGAAAAGCACATGCAGAGCTATATGGAAAAGGATTAGGCAGCATCTTTAAAAGCAGTGACCAAAACAGATCTCCAACCACATCTTAATCCGAGTTACTGAAATTAGTATTCAGCCTGCCTAGAGCCCAAACATATCAGAAGTGATCACTTGATGGTTTCCCAACTACACGGACACTTAAAACTCTTTGCCTTGGTAGAGGATTTCAGCTCAACCAACCATCTCTCAAGCATTACATAATGAAGATTTTCCAATCTCGCCTCCAAGCAGATGGACAGTGAATGCTCGGTCACCAAACGTTCAGCGCACAGTGACAATCACTTAAAGAAAAGGATTCTTACCCTTCCACGAGGAGGCAGGTAAGTTAAGATCTCCAGCGCACTTTTCTCCTCCTATCATTAAATCCTGTCAGTCTCAGATTCTGCATTAAGGGTCTGCCAGAGCAGTGAACCTTTGCTAGGACGTAAGGGCAACTAAGCCACGTTGCAATCATCTGCTAGAACCCATTTCCTGTACAAAGGGTATCTGCACACACAAAATAATTTGCTTCTTGAAATGCCATACGTATAGCTTTCTAGAAAAAGCAGTTACATGATCAACCTGAACCAGGAGGTCTGATTTAAAAAAACCTACATAGTGCTGTACAGATCATCAATATCCTTTCATCATCTCACATCCCACTGCCAGCTGTAACTCCTGCTTATATGGTAGTTAAGGGAACACACAAGATGCATTTTTAGATATCCTCCACTTTTTCAAAATCCCATCTTTTTGTCGCCAGTGTGTTGGCTAGAAGAATTGATACTATCAGTTGCCTCTCCACAACCATGAACAAAATTAACTGCAAACAAAATTAACACTGCAGCTATAGGTTAAACCATCCTTCTCCAGCAAGTCTGATTCTTGTAATTGCTGTCCAGATTCTGCATTCATTTTTAGGAAAGAGATACTATTCACAGTATATCTTTCTAAATCAAATTTCTAACCAGAAACATTTTGCAACTCTCAAAGTATATTTCATTTATGATTCAGTTTGGAAAGAAAGGTATCATACATTTCCCAGACCATTTTCCCATAGCCAAAAGAGTGTATCTAAAGTTTAAAGCAAGGAATAAGCAGCAAAGTTAAGTGAATTTGTTACTTATTTTTTTCCCTCTACTCACAATATCCGTTCTGTCTGTAGCACATGTCCAAGGTCAAGTATTTGGGACCTTTATTTAGCTAAAAATGTTTCCTCCTCCTGAGTGGGTGTCGCAGCCAGCTCAAATGTCCTCTTACTGTCAAACACACACTAATAGTCCTGAACTGAGCCAAAAACTGGCACCAAATACTAGCTAAATATGCCATTTTTAAGCTTAAAGGAAAATCTAAATATTTTTTGACACAGAAAAAAATATTTGAGTTCAACAACTGCAAACTCTGATTTAAGTATAATTTCTGAATATACTTGGAACAGGCAGAGTTATACAGCAGAAAGTATCGCTGTCAAATTAGGACAGAAAAATCACACAGAAAAAATATTTATAAATACCTGGATTTTTCTAGGTACACACCTGTGTTCCTTTTCTCTTCCACTGAGCCTCTGACAATCCGGTAGGTAATTGCCAACCTTGACTGCGGGCAGCTTCCTTTCATCAGCCAGCTGCCTAACAGGAGTCAGCTGCCCAGCTCTGAGAACAGCACCTCGCTGTTCCATTAGAGGAGTGGCAGCAGTCTGATTTCTGGAGAGTCTCTCACTAGCTAAACCATCCATTTTCATCCGGCTATTAATGACCCTTAAAGAGTCATCATCTATTTTTCTAAATAAGTTATATCTCAGTTAAGTATGTAAGGAAGTATCTAAATAGATATTTTCTGCATAAAAAAATTATTTTACACTTTGAGGTAGAAATTATTTCCCTTATATCCATATCCACCACAGGCCACCCTCGCTAACGGGATGGTGACGTAGAGGGATTGATTTATCACTGGAGGCTCAGGGGCTGTGCTGAGCTCTCCCAGTCCATACCAGCACAATTTCACTTCCCAGCCAGCTCCCCCTGCCCCCAGGCTCTGGTTTGGTTAACTGGCAGGCAGACTGCCCTCACTGCTAAAGGGCTGCCACACACTGCGAGAAGCATAAGTATTCACCGGATTCAGCATAAGTACAGCCCTTTTCTGAGAAGGAAGGTGGCCCCGAGCTTTCCTTTGAGGGAGGAGCTGATAGCTTCCAACAGAAGGGAAAAGAATGACAGGCTGCTATGTAAATAATCAAAAATTCTGGATTCTATGCCGTTTAGTCTAACATAGCCAGATAGTCCTGGCCGCTGTTGCCTTTGTCTGGGCAAGTAAATGCCCAGTATAAATACAATTATTTTGCAGCAGGTTTTTCCATTTATTCTCTGCTTTCCCCCAAAGCTGCATTTTCATTTCCAAAATGGCAGCCTCCAGACTTGGGGGGGGGGGGGTGGTGGTGGTGGTGAGGTGAGGGGGCAACAAAAACTTCCTTTTGACAGAAAAACATCATTCAAATGGATCACAAGCCATGTTTGCTAAGGCCTAAGGAGCAATGGCATGAGAATTTCAGATGTACTTACCCTAGCCGGAGGCGCTGGTAAAGTCATACCTGCTATCCCCTCACTGACGTGCGCTTCCAAAAAAAATCCAGCACGGCGATCTTCGGGACTGACTGCACTTCTGTGCACGGTGCTGCTCTGTGTGCTGCATCTGCGCTGGAAGACAACTCTGCTGTCCTGGTTTACTAGGAACTCTTCAGACCACCTCCTGGGAACCATCTGGAATGATCCTCTGTGCAGAAAGAGCTATTCACTAAGACTTTCTCAGATAAAACAATTCTGGATATCCAGAAGACAGACTTGAGTTTTGGGGGTACACATGAGAACAGAGTAAGGAGTTGTTTCCACACTGAGGACTGCTTCTGGCAGCACTCACATCACAACTTGCTTCCCACTCCTTATCTCAGTGCTGTAAGCGTGCAGAAGCAATGCATTTGAACCACAGCGACAGGCGAGCAACCTACTTCCAAATAAAACAAAAGGGAAAATTTTGTGCAACAGTCTTCTGAGAAAGCTGCTTTCACAAGATGGTAACGCTTCTAAGGAGCCATTCAGGTCATAAACATTTGGATTGCAAGTGCTATCCACTGATATCCATGGCACTTACATCTGGTATAAAGGGCCGGTATTTACATCAAACCAGACCAGACTCCCAGCATTTTACATGCAATACATGTGTATTTTGAGCTACAGATGGAGTGAAAACATCAAACCTCAGATACAAAGCCCAGTGAGTTTGCTTTCACTAGCCTGGGGAATGAAATGTTGTTTCTCATGTAAGACAATTTTGTTCAATGAGAGACTCAGAGCCCCCAGCCGAGAGAACCATCACCCTCCCTCCCAACTGTCACAGCTGATGGCAATATGGGATGGGTAATTTAGGGAACTCCTCCTAAAGCCGAAGAATGACTTCACTTCACCTGTATGAAATATGAAAAAAAAAATCTTTTATTGTGGTTTATTATTTTCAACCGTTTTGAACCAAATAACCTTAGTTTAAAATATTTTTCCTGAAGATCAATAGCAATATTGAACATACTCAGGGTAAGCCTGCTGTGTGCAAAAGAGAGCTGCATGAAGGTTATTGGCTTCAACGCAAGTTCCCAACCCATCAAAATGCCAGGAAAAAAAGAAACTTTAACAGTAATAGTTGATCGACATTTTATTTAACAAAAAGATCAGTTATCCAACATTTAATGGTATCAAACTCAAAAAAATATTTCACTGCACTTTCTGTAACAACTGTATTAAAAACCAATACAAAATGTTTTCATCCAACTGAAATACCAGTTTTTAAAAAGAGCATCTCAGGGAGCTTACAACCCACATGTACAGATCAAGAAAAGCAAGAAACTAGACACAAAGCTTATAATGGAAACACAACTCCCTTTCTACTTGTCTTTGACAGTGTCTCACTATACCTATTTGTGCTCTTTACATGGAGTGTACTGAGGGGGGAATCATACAGCCTTCCAGAAAAATACGTCTGTTTAGTGTATTTTCTATTAAACAGCTTGCTACATTTATAGATCTAATGGGTGATTGTCTCAAGAGTTCACATAATCTAAACAGCACTCCCAGGCCTGATTTTGTATTGAGGGGTAGGCCAGAATGTTTGCAGACACAAACAGATGGGTCTGTTTCTTGATTCTATCACTGTCTTTTTGTTTGTTCGCCGTGCCAGACTGCTCTGCTGCATAAGCTCCAAGTACTTACTCCTTAGTCTAACAATTCCCAAAATAGGAGACAGAAGCCCAACACAAAATCAATTGTATCCAGTATTTATGACAGTATTTGGACCCCATAATACTAATGTTTAAAGTCTAACAAAACTATAAATAAGGTTGCAACTAGAAAGGTTTGGGAATCACTGATGGGAACACTGTTTCAACAGGCCACCAAGAGTCAAGGTGATTAATTAAATACAATACAGATAGTAGCAACCTTTTATTTCGTAAGGTAAAAACCCAACATATACACGGTTACCCTTCTAGGCCTGTTTAATTTAATTCACAGCTTATGGAAATTTTGCAATGGCATAGCTATCATTTACATGTTCTGCAATTTGCAAATCAGAGTTCCTGCTGGCAAATACTCGTATGAGTTTGTTCAGTTACTGGAAAGAGTGCTCATGCCTTCCGAAAGGAACCGGGCTCAACGGCTGACAATTTTTACATGTTATTTTCATGGGGAATATTTTCTGGTTCGTTCTCCTGCACAAATATTTCAGATACAGAAGGTTTTTTAAAACTCTTTTAAAAGCACTCGGTAAGTTTTCTCCCTACCATCCATCCATCCATCCAAGTGACTGTGTATTGTTCAATGAAAACTTCTAATCTTTAGCATAAAAACAGACCACGTGGTTCACGATACCATGTATGGCAGTACACTCTTTATCTGTTTTTACATCCTATCTTGAGGCACTTAACACTTTTTTCAAATATACCTAACAATTCCAACAGAAAATCTCTTCCTATTTTAACAGCCTACGGGCACATAGGCACAGGCAGACACAGGCTATCTATCCGAGTGCTAACCTTTCAGAAACATGCTTGCCGAAACCCCTGACAGTAGGTCAGCTCAGGACTCTTCTTTTTTCTTATCTTTACAGTTCATCGTGTTCCTCTTTGGCCTCCTGGTCTTTCAACTTGAATTCTTCAGCAGTAACTTTACCATTTCCATCCCGGTCTTGATTGGTGAACATATTTTTAACAATCTTTTCAAAATCAAAACCAGGAGCTAGTTTCCCTTTGCCAGAATCGACTTGAGCTTGAATGTACTCTGAAAACTAAGTGGAGGGAAAGGAGGAGAAAACAGCTCACAATGAAACAGACATTTAAAACTGAAGAGTCTTTATAAAAGTAGCATTTATTTGCTGTTGACTATTCAGCATTTTACTACTTATTAAGTGTACGTAAAAGTATGCTGTTACTATCCTATAAAGCTTACAACCTAAACTGGACTAATTAGGACAGGCACATGAGGTTAAATCACTCTTTGTGGAGCTCAGCAGGGATTTCCTCACTTATTCCAGTGGGTCCTGGACCCATAACAAGAAAAATTCTTTTTCATAATTTAGGGAGAAGATGAGTTGAACAGAGAGTGACACAGGAACAGGTCTATATGGACAGAAGGGGTTTAATTTCGCATGCTGATACAAGAGGTTCACACTGTAAAACGGACACCCACCTGCATCTTACAAGAAACGACACGCAAGAAAGAAGAATGAAACACAGAAATGAGACTTTCAGTATCAGGATACCACGAGATTTGTTAAATTATGCCTTCCGCTTGACTCCATGGTGGGGAAGGTTGCAAGGTTACAAGGTTAGTTTTCCCTAAAAATCCTTTTCCTGATACGTATGATGAAGTTATTCAAGGTGATGAGACAACACCTGACAGAAGTCATACTGCTGGCTTGCCAAAAACAGAAAGTCCACAATCAAACACAAGTTTTCCAATTACTGTTATCTCTGGCGCTACTTGTTAAATAACCTTCAGCAATGAGAGCTACTGCTGACATTCATTTACAGCTTTTAGGCCAAGCATCCTCTCATATCTCCTTGGCTTCTCCTTCTCCTCCTTGCTAGGTGACCAGAAGGACGTGGATAGCAACAGTCACATCCTACCTCACTCATGCTCTAGACTGGTAAAAGCTCTTTTCTTCGCTGCAAGGGCAGAAGTGGAGGTAAACACAAGAGAGAAGATGGAGAAGGAAGGAAAACAAAGAGATGGAAGAGAGTGCTAGGAAAAGGGAAAACAAGATTTTCATTCTACCCCATTGTCTTGTTAAAATGTTCAAAGGCATCTCATGCTGTTCCATAGGGCCACAGCCTGCCCCTTGAGCGCTGCAGGCAGCACCACTCCAGCAAGGAAGGACACAAAACAGAATGACAGAGAAAGGTGACAAAGAAGACTTAAGAAGAGAATAAAAAAATAGAACTCCTCAGTTAAGAGAAAACACAGAGGAAAACCTCATGGAGGTTTATATTATCAGAGATGATGTGGCAAAGGCAAGCAGCTTTCAACTAGGGCACCCAATGACACTCTCACACTGCAGATTTTAAAAGCAAGCAAGGGGAAGGACTTGTTCACACAGCACACAATTCACCTGTGGAAGGAGCACTGCTAGGCTCCAGAAGTGATTACACAGTTCCTGGATGCACTGCTGCAGGCTCAGCTTTGGCTCAAGAGTTCACCATAGACTTCTAATTAACATTGAGAAGGCTGATACAGTGAAAGATGGCTGAATACTAACTCTGCCTCTTACACTTGTGCCCTAAGTATCTCTCATTGACCAAGGCGACCACAATACTAAATGATCTTAAGTAGTATGGCCATTCTTGTATTTCTTTTTTCTTTTTGGTTCTATCTCTAAAGCTAAATAACCATGTTTTAACTGACACGCTGCCTTCCTGTTAACTTGACAAACACACACCATGTCAGAAGAAGAGGAGGAGAAGAGGAGAGACCCCATTCTTTAACACCTGCATTGATGGTGCTGGGAGAAAACATCTTGATGATGGTGGTAGGTGAAAACCACTGCAAGTGTTTTCACTGTTTCAGCTTACCTCCTCCAAAAGAACCTCTCCATCGTGATTCTGGTCTATTTCTTCAAAAAGATTGGGAGAGACTTCCCCATTCCATACGAACATGTACCCTTCAGGCAAGCCAGACACCAGTTCCAGCAGTTCGATGTCGAAAACTAATACAGCACTACCAGGCACTTCTCCTTCTGTCACAACAAATGGCAAAGAGGGGTATTTATCCTCACTTACATTGAAGGGTATATTTCCTTTTAATCCGTAATTAAATTTCTCTTCCTGCTCCAACAGGCACTTCTCTACTGTGATCCCCAAGCCTCGTGATCCCAAGCCCACCAAATCTTCCTGTTCACGTCAGCAGAGGTGATCAAAACATAGAGGAAGCTTTCATAATAAAACTGCATCCATTTTTTTACTTATAAAGGTAAAACTGCAGGAATGAATCCATTTTCCTTTATCTCGCCGATACACTGTGTATCAAGGTGCTACTGACAGACTCAACAGTGTTGCAACAGCTTGGGATGTTACCTCAATGAAACCGTGGAAGGAGTTTAATTTATCCTTGAAAAAGAAAATTGAGGTCACCTCTAATTTCTGTCCAGTAGCAAACAAGCAATCTCTTCAGATATCTGGGTATATACCAGAACACTAACAATCATGCAATGTTTCAGACCATGTATATCGAATGTAATTTGAATGATGGCAAATACCTATGACAGATATTTAACACAGCAGACTTTTGATGTTACGAGGAAATTTTCAATTTATTATATATAACTATGCAATTTAATATAACAGTATAAAATGTTGCATATATATAATACTCATAATTTTTCATGGAAGACAAGTACAAGTGAAAATGCTTCTTTATCTCTTATCACAAATTAATTCTCCATTAAGCTTGGCACATGATGCCTGACAGACAGTCTTTATAAAAGACAAACTCTTCTGGAGCTAGTCAAAGAACGGAGCAACTTATGCAACTGTTTCCATACATATCAGAGTTCGTTGATCTTGGTGATCTCCTGATAGACTCCTTTCCCTCAAGTCTTTTAACTCAGAAGACCAGTAACAAGCACACATACTGGGATATGAAAGGTCTTGTCACTTCTATATTGTTCTTTTTATTATTGTTGTCCCTGTCATTAAAAATTGATAAGCCGCAAACAGAGCAAACTGCCTTAAATGTATTGGTGTCGAGGTTTCAACAGCACCGATACACTGTTTCACATCTTACATTCAGTTTATGTAGTTTCTGAATTTTGATTTTTCTTTGAATTTTCTAATATATTAGTGCTGAACAGTCCCCTTCAGTTTTGTTTCCTGAATAACACGTCGCATGTCCAAGCATGGGTACCCAATTCCCTATCACGGAGAACAGTGTTTACATCCCTCTGCAACACCAGAGTGCCTGGAGCTTTCCGTTTTGACAAAGCAACATTACTGGGGGGGTGTGTTCCCTTTTGTACTGGGATGGTCTTTCTATTGGCCATAGTAACAGTATGACTTAAAATGCAACACAGACAGTATGTTCATTTCATTGGGGAATGGGGGGAGTTGTCTAAAATAATGAAATGAAAAACCTCTAAAAAAATCCCATTCAAGCAGCTAAGAGACACTTACCTTATGTCCTAATGCATAGCAAATAACAAAACATGCACACTTGTGTTTCAGTTACTCAAGAGATGCTAAGTGGATGTGCAACAGGTTTCATCGACTTACCAACTCCATCTTCTCCATAACCAAGATGAGGTGGAATAACGACTGTTCGTCGTTCCCCAACACACATGTCTTGAAGGCCCATGTCCATCCCCACCACCACCTGTCCAGATCCCAGGACTATGTTGTAGGTCTTGCCAAGGCTGTGTCTGGAGAGGAAGGGAAGAAAAATAAAAAAAGCTCAACATACAATAGAGAATTTCTGTTGTTCAAAATTACCACAGGAATAGCAGTTTCTAGTTAGTGTCCTGTCATTGCCAAAAATTAACTTCATGCCCAATGATCTGTTCTACCAAGCAGTTACCTGAAGTTGTTCTCAAGGTAGCAAGTTACAGCCAACACCAAACAGAAGTGTCCCTACTGTTGACAAGTCCTCTGGTACCAAAATTATAGGCTTCTTGAATGAAATCCAATTAAAATCATTAATCCTGCCAATTAAGCCCCCAAAGTATTTTATCTCAAAATAAGGGCTTTTGCCTTTCACATATTTTTAACTAGTGAAGTTGGGACTTTTCAGCAGATGTAAAAATTCCAGATGTACATTTGTCCCAGAACTACCAACCTATAAGTATCTGGGCGCATCCACATGGATCAGCCATCCCTTTAATGAAATCAGTCACTATAATGTAGTAGCCACTTAAACAAGACAGCTTGGAAGTATACTACTACTGCTGCTATTTAACCATATTATATTTTGAATTATACCTTGCTGCTGGTGGCTCATTTCTAAAATTAGAAATTATCACGAGTTAAAACCCCAGAAGTTAAACGTGTATTGTGATTCTAAAAGCAGAGCATGCAGTGTTAAGACTTTTTACTCAGTATGTGTCACAACAACAGGACCCTTTCTTCTGTCGGTCTCCTTTCTTTGGTTATTTGGCTTGGCTGTACCACTGCAGGACATGTTTGTACAACAGAGTATTATTTGGAAAGAAAACAATTCAGTGGCTAGGAGGTCAGCCTTAAAATTAGGAGCACAAGATTCATGATCTTTGATTCTCTATAAACTGCTTTGAATAAGACAGTCTTGACATCCCTTGGTTCCTGCTACAAAATGGGAATTCAGCATTCCTGCCATATAAAAGGTGTTTTGAATCCAAACACGTTACTTGCATACATACTTGCCTACAGCATCACATCACATGCTTCCATGTAAGCCAGCTTTTCAGCTCTGCAAGCTATTGTGTACACTGTGAAAACTATGAGCTGCTTCCTATGTTAATTATAACCTGTTTAAAAATAGCTTTTCCTAACTTCCCTTCCAAAAATAAAGTATTATTTAGACGACTTGCGCTATCCAAAAGATGAAGGCAGAAAAAAAGCTAGCGGAAGTATTCTTGTAGCTGCAGCAAACAGTACAATGGGCTCACTTTAGTTCTCTGTGAGACAGACTGGAGCAATCTCTTGCTTCCCTCACAAACCTACTGTCAACAGGAAGGAGGAAGAGGAACATTATCATCACAGTCATGATCAAGCCCTCTGATAGTTTCTCCATGCTGACACTTACCGCAACACTACAATACAGGAAAACTAGCACCCATGCGTGGTATAGACATGACGGGTGAACATTTACTATAAACCACACTCAAGATAGCTTTCACAAGACTACACCACGTAGCCCTACCAGACCTCTCTCAGGAGCACTGAGTCAGCACAGAGCGCAAATCCTACCCAAGAAACTGAATAAACTTGGACAGTTCATTCATGCCGAGCCCTGCATCGTTCTAGTATGACTGGCCCAGACACCTGAATTAGCCCATTTAAACAGACTGCCATGCAGATAACCTGTTTCATCACTCCACCTGTAGCGTTTATGTTCTTCCCCAACACGCTCCTACATCCTCCTTGTTCCCAGTTCTCTCACTATGCTATGATAGACTGTCTTTTTCTTTTCCTCCTCCTATATATCTTAGGCAGGCAGACATAAAATGAAAAACACATTTTACATAAATACTCAATTTTTTACTTAAAAATTCTTTATTCCCTGCCAGCGCGCTTCGCAGGCAATTCATTCTGCTTTCACAGCTGCTAGGGCTATTTTCTTTACCAGGTGATATACTCACGTCGAGTCTAGCAAAGTACCATCCAGGAGCGAAGCATTGTAGTGATACTTCAAGTAATCTCCCTTCTTACTCAGTACGGTGCAGTTGGAAGGTTTGTAGTTAACAGTAATGCTGACCGAATCTGAGGGGTTGTGAAAGTCAACCACGTGGATGTCAAAGACCAGCACTGCAGATCCTGGAATCTTTCCTAAATAGGAAGCAAATTAGGCAAGTAGAGAAAGAAATGGTACCCAAATAGGCTTATGATGACCAGGTACTGCACCCCGTAGGAATATGTATTCCCACTGTGTCTGCTACTGAGTCATTTTGCCCTTCTCGCCCAGAATTAAAGAATTGCATCTCCTCTGTATGCAACAGATACAAGCTGCATCCAATGTAGGAAAGAGAACCAGTGGAAAAGCATTAAACACACGCTCAGTTCAACAGCGAAGGAAAAAATTGCCTTTATTCTGAATTTGAAAACTATGCAGAAATGAAGCAATAACCACATATTTCCTGTGACCACAAATAACTGATTTGTGTTTCATGTACCAATTCATAATTGATCATCAAAATTCTTGTAGGACTTCTCATGCTTCAAGGAATGCCATTATGTCTAAAAGGTTACACTTCCTTAAAATGTCCTGATAGCAAGCAACTTCTTCCCTCCCTTCTCAGGATAATGTGTGATGGCATTACCAGGATTGACAGGCACATCCAAACCCAGGAATGGGGTTTGTTGGCAGAGGAGTCTAATTCCCAAATCAACAGCACAGAATTTGCATTCCCAGAAAAGAGGCTTTCCTTCTAAGTCACTTTTTCCAAATAACATCCCAGGAGGTACCTTTTGAAACACCAGCCATAAAACTGTGATCGGCTAGAAGCGTTATCATATTAAATCTCTCACAGCAATCTTTTTAGGTACTAATGAGTTTTCCCAAAGGAATGTTAATTGTATGTTATACATACACAGATACTTTGCTGTTACATGCATCTACCGTTTACAGAGGCAGCTTAGGAGTCCACAAAACCTGTGGCTGTGCAAGGAACAGGAAAGAAAACTTAACACAATGAATTCCTTCAGCATACAGAGCTTGTTAAGACACACAGGAAGGAAGATCTCACACTGCAGAGCTCCTGGCATCCAAGTACCAGTCTGTCTGAAACACTGATTATCCAAATGAGTTCAGGTCACCAAGTACCAGTCTGCCTGGAACACCAATTATCCAAATAATTTCAGGTCATCAATTACATGTGAGATTGTTCTGCATTCTTATCGTCCTACCTATTTAGCTAATTAAAATAATTTTGCGAATTCTGGGTGTAATCCTGTCAGTTGCATGTGCACAAAATAGTGAACTAATTCATAAGCCTTTCAAATGCCAAAAAATGGAACTACACACAGATGCACTAAACAATAAAGGAAACATCATTAATTATGGAAGACTTGAATGAAAAGTCAAGCTCACCTCTTCCTTCTTCTCCATATCCAAGATGAGGGGGGATTATTATTCTTCTTTTTTCACCAGTGCATACACCTAGCAAACCTTCATCCATTCCAGCAATCACATAACCCTTCCCGACATAGGTGTCATATGTATGATTTCGTGAATAGCTATGGAAAATATCCACATTTTAGCAGTGTCACATGTGCTCGAGAAAACACAGAATCTTGCAACAGGTCTGCAACACAATTCTTAAACCAGTTAAGGTCAAACACACAGTCATTAACTAGCACCAGAGAGGCACAATGCAATTACCATGTTCAATGAATCTAGGCCACCAAGTTTTATCAGTCAGTGATGCATGCGTCATTTATTAACCAGTACTGGGACCCTGGCTAGGGAACAGCTTATTTACAAATATGTTTCTACTATACCTTGAAAGAAAATCTCACTTATTTATGTATTTTAGACTAAACAGAAAACATGTTTTGATAAGTAACTGAAAAAAATCGATTTTCTCCTTTAAATTTTCCTCTGCCCTGACTCTACTTCAGTAAGTGCTTATCAACTAGATATAGTTTATGTTCATTTTCATGAGACACCCTTTAGACTATCTCATTTTGCAACCACAGCTATGTAGTTCAACTACTACAAGGAGGAGGTGGGATAAATAGGTTCTCCTGGGATGCACAGCATTAAAATGAGTCATGACACCAAAACAGTATCAATACTATCCCTCCCTTCCAAACTACGCCAATCACTTATACGTAGGTTGAAGGATCTGCTTCAACACCTAATGACAGAATAAAATAAGCCTACAAGAAATGATGTCTATTACAAGGATGTGTTTGTCTTCTGCCTTTCTTCAAGGCATGCTACATGAAGGCACAACCCAAGGAAGGGAAGGCAGAAAGGTTTTAATTCATCTTTACGAGGTAACTCTGGGAAAGAGCAAGACCAGTACAGAGCCTGATGTAATTCAGAGGTTTATTCAACTGCTTTAAGTCCAGACAGCCCTGGCTGAGCTGCGCAGGGGCAGTTCTGCAGCTGAATATTGCAGAGGAAAAAAAACAAAGGAAAAGATTATTAGAGCTCTCGACCCCAGCCATTCGCAGTGCTTTTGGCATGCTCCCTATACTAGTGAGAAATTTTCTCCTGGACAACTCCAAGGCTTTCAATAACTATTGTTAGCTGCTATATTTCTTCATAGATACTTGTTAGATATTGGCCTTTCTTGTAAATTCTGCAGCAAGCCAGGATACAACGCTCTAACGAATAAGCCCTCGAACAACTGTCAGCACTTTAGAATGATGTAGAGGCTGCTGTCTACAAAGCATTTATTACTATTTATTGACAACAACCCTAATACAAATACTACAGCCATTTTCAAAAATTGTTTAATTACTACAGACAATACTCATTTACAGCTCAAAAAAGAGAGATTCTGGGCAGGTGCACTGTGGATAAGCTTTAAGTTCTTAACTTACAAGTTTTCAAAAACTGTAAATTAAGGTCTACAGTGATGGCTGCTGATGCAGGTCTCCTGCTTTCTATCCTCCCACCAAGCTGGGCAGCTGAACGGGGAGGTCAAGGTTGATTCTGAACCTTACCGCACCTCAATTCAATTATGTGACATACAATTCCCTGACTCCTCCTCATGGGAAGTAGCACACGTGGCATACTACACAGCTTACGTTTGCAAACTGATCCTGATCTTCAGCTTGCAGCAGCTGTAGTAGTACTAAACATTTTTCCATGAGTTTATTTTGCAAAACATTTTACAGTGGCTCATTTTCAACTCTTTTTAGCTACTTGTGCCAGCTGTTCTGAAAGCTGGAGTGGGAAAGTAATGTACTGCTCATTAAAGAGCAAACAAAAGTGACAGGAAGCTACAAGGGTATTATTCGTCATATAATTCTGTACATGAGGTTCATGTGCCCAAGAGAGCTTTGAATTTGATGTGACAGCAATCCCTCTTCCTTTATCACAGAAACCCTGTTGCTGAATTCAGTCTTGAAAGACATTAGCCTTCAAAATGCAAACAGTTTTCAAGAACAAATGGAAAGACTGTCTTGAGATCAACCTCAAACTGTGCACTAGCCCACTGACTCACAATTCTCAGGACATAAAATGAGAATAATATGTATTTTCTCTCCCTTCAGTACTATTACCTATTTGGCAGATAAACTCCATGGGGCAAAGAGTCTTCAGGCATGCATGTCTAAAGCATACTCAGCTTCACCAGGTGGATCACAACCCCTAGATGGCGTCTGTGATATTGTCATAATACAAAATAGGTCTTAGTCTTCCTTCCCATATTGAAAAGTTTTCTACGAGTTTTTTAAGAAGACTCCAACTCCACTCAAAAATTTCAAAAAGGAAGGAAAAGCAAAGAATTGTATTTGGGTATATTATGGACAAGACAGACGAGTCAAACTGGAAATGGGATCTGTAGGGCTGAATGGTTTGGTTACCTGGAATCAAACAATGTGCCATCCAAAAGTGTGCCGTTGTAATGGTATCGGAGAAAGTCTCCTGTCTGGCTTCTCCGCCCACAAGATTCAGGCACGTGCTGGTTCTCAATAGCAATACCATCTTTGGGGTTATGGAGATCTAGCAAAACCACATCGAAGACGAGGGAAGCTTGGCCAGGGATCTCCTTACCTACAGAAGTGTTAGAGCAGAAAATTGGTAAGACATAGCAGGTGTTCCAGAAGGAGCTTAAACATGTTTGCTGAAGAAAAGTAACCTACTGCCGAATATCAAGCACCTCCCCTCCCAAAATAAATTAGCGTAATCTGCTTCTAGTCAGTCATTTTTTGTTTCATGTCTGGGTTTGTCACTCAATTCTCCAACTCAATTATTTCATCCTGTTCCTATTGTGATGGCACTGCCCCACTAAAAACAACAGCCTCTTCAGCAACACCCATCTTAGTCAATATACACCAGCTCCATCTGAGCTGCATGGTTTAGTCTACCAGTATTTCCAACACACTTCATGAAAGTGCATAAAATAACCATTAGAATAAAATTTGGTACATCCGCTCTTCCCATCCTGTTAACATCAAAACAGGAGACCACATGATGGAAGTTGAAGAAGGGTAAATTGAGTATCTCAGTGAAAAAGTACCTTTCCATCAATACACAAATTATAGTGCGGGTTGCTTTGACTGAGAACCATTGAGCTCAAGATCTTGGCAAAATTTTAAAACATAACTCCACAAAGTTTTCTTATCCATGGAGATGGCTACCACAGTTAATAGTAATGAAGTCATGGAAGGGATATGAAACCTTGTACACCACAGACACATCCTTAAACATTAGAGCAGAGAAAGAATTTAACGAAGAGTCCCAAACTATACCTAACTGCCCCCTCATTTAACATGGGGACCTCTGTATATGACCTGGAGGCTGCATACAGTCTCATAGGACAATTAATCCATCTCGTAGTTATTACTAGGGCATTGGTTGCAAAAAAAAGAACAAAACTGGAACTAAAAATACATGTTTCTTTTTTCAAAAGTTTTCTGCTCTCTGTGGCAGTCATTGAAAGAATTATGCAGTTACCTGACTTCCAAGTTTTTGGAGCCACTAGATATTAATCACAGATTACATTATCTGAATGAAATAAAATTTCAGTATATAAAGATTACAATTGTATCAACAATATGTCTGTTAAGCAACTTACTGTTTAAATTCAAAAAAAAATCTTGTACTTTCTAATCAGTCCAATCCTGTACATAATCCATTTTGAACCTCTCTTTCCATCACTTTGTTCCATCTGTCTGAAATGGGTAATAATGCTGCCCATAAATTTAAAATACACAAAGTACAAGTTTGTTCTAAAATATGGATGACTTGGATAAAAAAAAAAAAAGAAAAGAAGAATAACTTTTACCATCTCCTTCTTCTCCATATGCCAGGAAAGGTGGTATTGTGATAATGCGCTTCTCTCCTACGCACATTCCCAAGAGACCCTGGTCCATACCAGGAATCAGCCATCCAATTCCCACATAGGTATCGTAAGTGCGCATCCGATTATGGCTAAAAATGAAAAAGGAAAAAAAAAAACCCCACCCAAAAAAAAAAAACCCAAACCAACCCACAACCAAATGTCAGACAGCCACAGGAAGTAACAATATTAATCTTTAAAAGCCACATGCTATGCACAATATAACTCACAACTTGCTGCTCCAAAAATATTGCTCCTTGATTTACCAAGGGCTGGCTGGGTAGTGTTTTTCAGAGTGCTTAGCTATTTCACAAACCTAACAGAGGTTTTGACAAGTGGCTCACAAACATAATGGCAGCTGTTATTAAAGCATCATTTTCCACAGAACTTTAATGAAGTACACATGCTGTAAACTTAAAATCTCAGTATGAAAGTGTTAGCTCAATTTCATCACGAACTCTGCTTAGTTTATAAAGCTTGGACCTAACTTGAATAGGTATGCTGCAGTGGTTACGAAAACTATTAGCTGACTGCAATAAATAGTAATACAGACAGAGGGAATGAAATTTTTAAAAAGAAAGGATCTGGGCTCGTAATGCTTACGCAGAAATAATGTACTGTTTTATTGGTTTGAGTCAGTACTGCTGTCCCATAATCCCTGAATAAATTACTGACACTTATATGACGCCAGCTTTCATTTCTTGTCTTTCTGGGCAATTAGCATTAATTGTTATACCAGTGAAGGGGGAGGAAGCGATGGTTTAAAGTGACATCAGATACCTATTAAAAGACACAAAGACACACAACCCAGCTGCGTACCTTGAATCAAACAGGGTCCCATCTAAGAACGTTCCATTGTAATGGTATCGTACAAAGTCAGACACCTGGACTGTCCGAGGACACTTCTCAGGTTTGAAGTAAGTCTGAACCTGCACTTCATCCTCCGAGTTCCAAAGATCTATCAGGAGCACATCAAAATGGAGCACAGCATTGGGGGGTATCACACCAGCTGCAAAAGCAAAACAACACAACCAGGTTTACTCCCCTTTTTCTACAGGGCATCAGCGAAAAGGGAACCAATCCACACATACCCTAAAAAAAAAAAAAAACCGCATAATGCACACCTTACCCCTTGTTATGCTTATATCCCTCTGGCCCCTTGTCACTGTTGCAGCTACTTAAGGGGGGGAATCTGGCAACATGAACTGTTATCAAATATGTCCATCAGGCAAACCGATCTTGATTTAGCTTTGTTGCCTCTATGAGTCTGTAGAGCAAAGCTGCTTTTGGCACTGACAAGACCTTGTGCCGCACTGCAATGCCAAACCACAATAAGTATTTAACAGCGAGGTAGGTATAAATAAATAGTTATCTTTAGTAGCAAGGTTCATTTGCTGAAGGTCCTCTACAGTCAACAACTCTTCCTTCAGCATGCAGAGGGAGCCTGGAGAGATTAGCTAGGCTATAGGCTTAACAAACACCCCTGAGCAGGGGAGAACCTCTCCGAAATTCACTACTTGCAATTTCTGCCCTTCTCTTCTGTGACTCCATTTTCTATCCGCTCTGCTGAATCACTTGCACAACCAGCTATTCACTGGCCTGGTGCTGCACTTACAGACGCCTTCACTTCCGTAGGCGAGCTTGGGGGGAATTTTCACGAACCGCCGCTCATTCACGCACATGCCGACCAGAGCTTTGTCCATCCCAGCAATAAGCTGACCTCTTCCCACAAACACGTTGAATGTGGATCCCCTGTCATAGCTAAAGGGGGAAAAGCAGGCAAAAACGTTAGCAGTTCATTTACCCACCATTCCACTATTTTTTTTGAGAGTTTAACCGTACCTTGTCTCCCCCCTTGCCCTCTTAGCGTAACTTTATCATTAGACAGCTGCTAAGGGAAGGGGCAAATCCAAGCATTTCTGAGACTTCAACCCAGCTCTCCTTCTGTTCACTGCTCACCGTCTATCTGAAACACATTCTAGCAGTGTGCAATGTATACCACACGCACCCGAAGCCCGTAACTACAAACGGCTAATTTACACACTAATACTATAAGCAGCACTGGAAAATTACGGATGAGAAAGAAAAATTAAACACTATTACAAGATATGAAAGGAGGACTGCTCCCACAGTGGGATCTCAGCATATTGATTTTGGTGAGTAACACCACAAAAATATTACGCGAGATTGATAAGCTTTATGACATGAGACTTCACAGTTGGGGACTCTCTGTGGGACAAGAGGAAAGGGAAAAGATGCCTTTTCGAGTAACAGTTTTGTGATTTGCCAATTGGTTATTTATTTTCTCCAGCTGGTTACTTATTTCCTCCTCTACATTCCCAGCTCTCATGTCATTAAGACTTAAATAGCAAAAAATAGAGATGTGCTTTAAACAGCGAGTTTGCCAGATCAAGAATCAAGATACCCAGCTGAATGATCTTCCACTGTGATAATACATGAACATTTGAAAGGGAAAAGAAATTACGCTTCAATGATTTACAGTTTTCCAGAGAGCACGGAGAGCAGCAGCGTTACCACAGGAGAACACCAACATTAGCTTATGTGATTAGTCTGACTACCTTAAATCCACACAATGACCCCATTTTGCTGTGCCTGAATTACTGCTGTTATTTAATTTTTTTAATCAATGTATAAGCATGCGGCAGGAAGCATTTCAAAAGCTTCATGCCTATTCTTAAGCTTTTACTGCTTCCATTTTCTCAAATTCCTTTTATAATTTAAAGGATCTTTTTTTTTTCCCCAGATAAAAGGCCGCACTGGAAAAAAATAATTAAAAAAAAAAGGCTTGTGCCTCTTTGCCTGCTAGAATAGTCTGGAAAGCAGCCAGTAGCTAGATATCGCTAGGGAAATGATGTCAAACGTTCCTTCAAAGACTATACACATCACTTCCACAACATACTGAGCCTCCTAACAGTCCCAGTGCCTCCAGTCCCTCAAATATTTTACTGAGTGATCTCTCTGTTTGCTCCATCATTTTTTTTTCTGGCAAACATTTCCCTTAAAATAGACAACTCTCAATACAGAGCATTCACTTTTGGTTGCACAAATATTCCTACTCCCAGGCAAGGATGGAAAATATTTAAATTAGCTCCTGACAGATTCTATTATACGTACAGAAACATGACTAAGTTAAGATTAATAACATAATAGGTTTTAAGAAACCCCCAAAAATGGTATTTTGTAGCAATTGACAAAGCTTGGCAATTCATCTGGCATGGACCTAAAACAGAAGAGCTTTTTTTGCCAAAAATAAACCTGCAATTAAGAAAACATTGATGCTAAAGCAGAGAACTGAACAAAGCAGTGAACAGATCATTCAGCTTTGCAGGACTGACTTTGCAGATTCCTTAAAACTAAGCAAAATTAGTTTCTACTAGCCGAATTTACCAAATCAACAGCAGATGGCTAGGCAATTAAATTCAGATTTTAAAATGCAAATCATTTTATGGCCATGGAAATAAAAATGCAAATACTGATGGAGGAAAAAAAAAAGAATAAACAGGCACATTAGTTAATTTATGTGACACAGTCATCATTACTAAGACTTTGTCAACAGCCTGTTAACAAGAAGAGCAGTATTACCACCTCCTACTTGGAAATACAGAAAAATAATTTTAAATCTCAAGAACATTTTCAGCAGCTGAAGAAGAAACAAAGTAAAACTGCCCTTAGTTCAACACCTAGAGTATTTCTAGACTGATTTCATAGTAGTGTTTGACTAAACTGATGCTGGTAAGCACTTTCATAAACTTAAAAAAACCCCAACAAAACAGGTAGCAACTCAGGTAGAAAAACGGGCTTTCTAACAGGCTAATTTTAGTATAAATTGACTGAATAGCTTTAATTTGTATGCAGGGAACATTGAAGATTTTATGACAAATACTCCAAAATATTTCTTCCATTAACCTACAGAACATAAAACCCTCCTAATTTTCCATTGTCTTAACATGATAGACCACTCTCATCAATTTTAAAAAAAACTATAGTTAGTGAACAACAAAAATGTATGTCAACATGAGCTGCCATCTAGAAAAAAAATCACGAGCTGAACAAACCTGACTTCTTGCACCCTTTTGAAATGAAGGCGGCCATACAAACACCCAAGTTAGATTAGACTATCATCGTTACTACTTATTCACTGATATTTAGAGGACCCAAAGAGATAAATGCTGTACAGTTCTACACAGCCTGTTCCTGCCCCAAATAATTCAGAGCCAAATGACAAGAAACTTGGAATTAAAGGAGAGCCAGCACCTGGGAAGCCCCTCCGGGTGCCCTGCCTCAGTGCAGCAATGTGCTGGTACAGCTCAGCGTATGAGTAAGCCTCAGTACGTATCTGTAGAAATCAGAAACACATTTCTGAACACATGGCTGGTTTTCCAGTTGTCGCATATTTGTAAATTGAGCCGTGAGGACGGTGCCTTTGTGTGTCCTCACATCTGCAGCTAAGACTTATTTTCCGAGACTGTCAGTTGCCAGTGAATTCGCTGTCCTTGCTGTGCTTTTTCACTCAAACTGCACCAACGCCAGCTGAACCACCAGCTACCGCATCCCGCACTTTATCCAGAGAAGTGCTGGTGAAGTGGCACTACCGGCGTACTGAAGTACAGTCAGCTCCAGAGGAAGAGCTGAGCTTACTTTGAAGGACAGTTATTTCCCTAAGGCTGTAGATTTTCCTCAAAGCACAAGGAAGATTACCGGGATTACTGAAAATACATTTTGTTTTTTCTTTCCGAGGAATACTTTGATCAATGGCAATGAATGAAGCAAAAAAACTCAAATAAGCTGTCAGCAGCAGCAGCACCCTTCACAATCTCCTGATCCCACTATTTAGGCTTCCTGATCCCACTATTTAGGCTTCCTGATCCCAAAATAACAGTAGGAAAGTGGCCAGGTGCTTCACTGTACATAAGTCACATTTATTCAAGGGTAACTTAGCCAAAAATTTCTGTGTAAGCACAGCCTGAGAATTCTTATATTTCTGGCAAACATAATGATTCAGAAATGTTTGCATTCAAGTAGGTCTGAGCCTGGAGAAGACATAGGAAACGTACAGAAAGAAACAGGCAGGAAATCACTAAATACTGTGAGAGAATGCCATACCATATACACCCCCATTTACCAGGCTAACCGAATATCCTTATGGTCTTCTCTCTCAGAGCGGAAAGCTCCTGGTCAGCGCCTTGGAGAAGCAGCTGGCAGAACGTGGTGGGGACCCATCGGGGCGCGCCAGCTACTGCGAACTGGACCCAGCCACGGCAGAGGTCTCGCCCCCAGTCCCCAGCAGTCACACCCCAGCTCTCTGCCCCTTCATGTTTCGAAGACGTCTTCCCACGGTGGCCTGTGCGTCCTGCGTTCTCGCTTGTACAGCACTGCCCAGCTTGCCACTGACCTGCTGCCAACTGGTCACCCCAAAAGGGCTCACGAGCCACGGCGGGACACAGCTGGGAAGAGCAGCGGGCCCTGAACTGCACCTCAACCGCGGCCTCCATCCAGCGCCGCCACCACCTCCGAACACCCACAAAAGCACCCTCGTGGGGACAGCACCCCTCGCTCCCCTCCTCTCCCCAAAGCGCACCCTCACACGAACCAAACCCCGAGGGGGCTGCAACCACAAACCCCAGGGGCTGCACCCCGGGGACGGGGGGGGCTGCACGCCAAGCCCCGAGGCGGGGCGCAAGCCAGACCTGGAGTCGAAGCGGGTGCCGTCGGGGAAGGCGCCGAGGTAGTGGTAGCGCACGAAGTCTCCGGGCCGGACGGCCCGCGGGCAGCTGTCGGGCACGAAGCGCCGCTCGACGCGGACGTCGGCGCCGTCCCAGGGGGGCTCGGCGGCGGGCACCGGCGGCGCCTGGCAGGCCGCCCAGCTCACCAGCAGCGCCGGCAGCAGCAGCAGTGCGCCGCAGCCGGGGCCCCGCCGCCGCACGGCCGCCGGCCCCGCCATGGAGGGCTGCGAGCTGGGCAGCCGCAGGATGCACTAGGAGGGGAAGGAGGGAGGGAGGGAGAGAGGGAGACCGCCCGCCCGCCCCGGCCCTCCCGCTCCTCCTCCCGCCGCTGCAAACTTGCAAACGTGGATGAAGCGCTCCCACCCGGGGACGGGGGAGGAGCAGCCTCGGCGCCGGCTCCCCCCACCCCCGCCGCGGGGCTGCGCAGTTTGGAGCGGAGCGGAGCGGAGCAGCGCTGGCACCGCCACCCCCCGCCCCCACGTCCGTTCCCCCCTCCCCCCCCCCCCGGGCTGGCGGGGGGGGACGGCGGTGCGACGTGGCGCTGCCCTCGGGCCGCCTCCCCGGCGCCCCTTCCCTCCTGAAATGCAGCAGGGGGGAGGCGGGCGGCCCCCGAGCGGGGCTGCGCATCGTAACACAGACACACACACACACACACACCCCCCGCAGATCACCAGTAGCTCTTCGGAGCGGTGCTGGATACCCTGGGATGGACTGAAGGCACGACGATTGAGCCCAGCATCAGGGCTTTCTGTTACGGTGCTTGCACCGCGGCACATGCACTCCGCGCACGCCTTCTTTGAATATTTGTAGATTTAAAATCCCATCGCAAATGTTCCATTTTAGATCAAAACTCCAAAGATCCAAGTTTGCGTTGGCATCTACTGCTTGACACGCACCAGTGTTGTCACAGGTGTTTGCAACACCCTGTCAGGGAAACTTTGCAAATGACACAGAAAAAAATGACCGGACAAGCACCCAGTAAGACACCAGCGTCCAAGAGGAATCACTGTCCCAGTCAGCCAGCTATCCCCTTTTCCCCTCTCTTTGATCTTGCACGCACTGGTGAGGAGGAACTTAGATTTGTTCTCCATTATTCTAACTGGTTTCAGTGAAGAAGCATGGAAAAGCTAAGTGTCTGCATGTGAAGCATCAAACCCTGAGCAAGATGAAGTTAAATAAAGTTGAAAAGCAGTGAATTTTATGGCAGCAGGTTTGGGGCAACTGGTTGGAAATGCAGGCACACCTAGGAATATAATTTATTTAAGAAACATCAATGATAAGATTTTGTTATTGATAAGCTATTAAACAAGCACACCCTACACTCGGGTGGACTACTTGCGAAAATAAACCACTAAAACCGGGGAAGGTGGTGTGGCGATAAATGCCTGAGCATCGCAGCTGGGGAGACGATGGCTCACAGGCCCAGCTCCCTATTCTTTGTGCATCCGCCACCCAGCCGTATCACCCCAGCAACAGAAGGGATGCAGCCAAATCAAATGTTTTTAAAGTGCTTGCAAAAACGCTCTTGTATAATATCGATGTATTGCTAGGAAATGGCTGCTGCTCCATGACCTAACCAGTGAAAAAAGTTAGCAACTCAGGCAGCTACTTAAAGATAACCAGATTTGCGGTTACAAATCACATCCTCCTTCCAACAACAGTCATGCTGCACATTCCAAATCAGCCCTGCGAAGCATCATTTAAACAAGCCGTGTAAATTGTCTGGCAGTTGCCTAGATTTAAATAGTTTATTTTGATGTTGGTTTGTATTGACACACTTTATTTTTTTAAGGAGAACTCATAGTTCACCATCGGAGTATGTTGATACAACCAACATAAAGATAAAGCTTACCCTGCATTTGGCACTTCTTTTTGCCAGGCAGTGACACGGTCTTTATTTATGCCCATTTATTTAAGAAGTTCTATGTTTTCAAAACAATTCCTTGGACTCTTAATATTTATGCAGTTTTGTACCCATGACTCATCACCTCTGTCAATAATAGTTCTCCCCTTCTGATGTGATTACCATTGGCTCAAGACTGCTATAAGTGTTACCAGTTTCATTAACTCCTAAAAGAAGAGCCACATGTCTGTTCTGTGTTACCAAACCTACATGCTTCATGCCTCCACTCCATTCGCCCTATAGCTCGTGCACCATGTGCCTCTCCATAAGCACATACAGAGCTCAAGAGAGCTGTCAGCCAGGGAGGTGCGTTGCTTTCTGTCCTCCTAGGTTTTTTCAGGGAGCACAAAGGTAGCAGAATGCAAAAGCTGTCCAGTATTTTCCTTAGAAATGTTATTTTTAACATTTTGCTGTTTTTTCAAAGCACTCACACAGACACACACACACATACAAAACAAATTATTATTTGTATGCCGGTTTGTTTGAACACTAATCCAGCTTCCCTGGAAGCATTTTGGGGATGCTGATCACTATCAGATCGCCTGTTCTTCAGTCAGCCCAAAACACAGCAATGACTAATACAGTGTAAGCAGGGAGATAAGCACGGACATGCCTAAAGCTCCTAGAGAAGCTCGGCCTGGAAGGAGGATTATCCTTCCCAGACTTAAAACCACAATACAGCTGAGGTCCCTTCTCTCTCTGGAAACTCAGCTTTCAGGAATGTCACAGGTCAGACATTAAATGAGGATTAAGGAGCTGGGATTCGTGCCTTTGCATCTCCTTTTGGAGGATGCTATGTGCCTCGTACTGTTCAAGGGGCTGCAGTTCTCCTAGCTTTGGGCTACACTGTATCAAACTAAAATATATCTCGAGGATTTGATGCTGTTCCCAAATCTTTTGAAGGGCAAGGAAGTAAAATGCCAGCTCTCATTCTCTACCTGTGTATCACAGTAGCGTTACTGTTGGAGCTCGTCACGCAGAGGAGAAATTCAAGAGCTCAAGTGCCAAGAAGGTAGATATGAAAATTCCTTCATACACTGCTGGTACGAATCATGTCTCAGAAGCACTGAGGAAAGCTGAGGAGCATGCTGATGAGTCATTTCACATAAAGATTAATTTATGGTAACATGGGAAAAGGAAATATAGCCTCAGCTTGAGTCTGAGGTAGGCAAGATACCACTGGTGTGTAACTTGAGATGCTGTTCTGCTCCTTGGAATGTGCTTGAAGCCAAGTGCCAGGCAGTCATGAGATGGTAGGCCTAATGTAAATTAAAATGTTTGCAACGCATTCGGTCACATGAACATGGGAGAGGTTGTGACTAGTGAAATATTCTGCTGAGTAGCCGTTGGACTTACCCAGTACTTAACCACTAACTGTTCTCAATTACCCATCACACAGCTAAGATTACAGGCCTGAAGATTCAGTCCCTGGGTGCCTGAAGTATGTATTGTGTTTTGATATGGAGATTTTCTAAAAAGGTAGCATACCGAGACAGAAAAATATAGAGTGGATTTGCGCTGTTTTCTAAATACTCTATCAATTATAGATCAAGAAAACCAGAGCTAGTCCTTTTTTTCTTAGAAAGAATATGTCAAATGCTGCAGCTTGCAGATACCTTGAAATTATGGCAGGCAAATTTAGAGAGAACTCAGATACTAGAAGTAAAAAAGTGAGAGCAATGGGAAATACAGCTTGAACTGATATAAAAATCCAGTTTAAAAAAATATCAATCTGCTTTTAATCAGCAGGTAATATTCAGAAAGATCACAGTGTAATGCTGGTTTTGGCTGTATAATCTACAGGGGGATTGTGTGAAGGGACTCTGAATTATTTTTATCTTCTGCAGTTTTCCACAGCTGTTCACCTTGGTACGTACTCTCTTTCAACCTCTTAAGAGGCTCTTTAGAGAATAGTTTTGGGTTACAACTAATGTGAAAGAACCATAGTGCTGTCTCTGCTGAGCTGAATTTCAAGTAAGGAAAATAAAAACCCCAGTTATAACTCAAAGCTAATTTCTCCTTCTAAAGATCTGTAACGTTTGTGGAGATCTTCAGATACTTTGAAACAACCACCGAAGCACTGTGTAGCAACACTGGTTTTAAGTATTAAATACGCCTGAACTATATCCATAAAACATTCTCAGTAAGTCCTGGTTTTAGTAAACAGCATTTTGAACAAATACTATTTTTATTTTATGCAGCTACATGATAAATTGAGAGCACCTGGAACCTGAAATAGCTCTTTGTACCCAAAGTATTTTAATATAAATTCTGTCAGTTACACATAATTTAATTATGTGTAACTTACTGTCAGTGGTGTGGCTCATGAGGGACTGACATGACCCTAAATGCTTTTGGTGACCAAAATGATCCAGGTGACTTGGGCTTCTTCCTCTTTTCTATAAGTTTATACAGCAAGCAGCCAAGTGCCCAGATATCTGCCTTGGTAATAATTGGTTTTCCTCCATAAAGATTGATCATTTCGGGAGCTCTGTATGATAGTGTTGTATACTTTTGAATTTCTTCTTCAACCACATTAACACCATCTTTTTGAGGATTAAGATATTTGTTAGTGGCGCTGCCAAAATCACAGAGAACGTAGTTCCCGCTGTCATTTAACAAAATATTCTCCAAGCTCTTTACTCTTCACAGAGAGTCATGCTGGATTGATTGGCCACCTCCACAGGCTATTTAACATGCAGATTTTATTCTGATTTATTACTGGTAGTGATTTAGCAGTAAAGACAAAAGTGCACAGAGCATGAGAGAAATGGATACGCTTTAAATTGCTGATACTGTAGGTACATTTCACTTACTCCAATTAATCTTCATTTTATCTTGACTCCACCCACTATAGATGTTCTAATGAAAGTCAAACAAATAGCAGGTAACACTGTGAACCAGTAGCCTCTTCCAGACCCTGCCGTGCCAGGAGAAAGTCTCACTTGCCCCCAGGTACTCAGCAGCTCCCCTGTTGGAGGTCACAGCATAATGAGATACACCAACAAAACTGTCTTAATTAGCGCTTATCGGCCTGTCATTCCAAATGTGCCATGCTAAATTACTATCCAAGTGATTTATCCAATCCGGCTCATTTTGACGGACATGGGTTAGACAGCACTTACAAAAGCCCACTGCCACCAGAGATGAGGCAGTGGCTCCCAACAGCCAAACACAAGGGTAGATTACAGTTGGCTGTTGTCTTCCACCGACACTGCTGCTGTTTGTAAGGTGAACGGCTGCCAAAAGCATAAGCCTAGATCGCACACTTTTGAGGCATCAGTCATGCCTTCTTTAGTGTTTGCGTTGCAACTGTTGTAGTTTGTACACTACTAGAAGCGAGCAAATAATTGTAGCAAGCCAACTCTGGGCAAAACTATTTTCTAATTACACTAGAGCTATGGTGTTGGCCTCACTGTAGATGTGCCAGTGTAAAACTGCAGAAAAACTACCCTATGCATCCAGTTTTTCCTACCATTTCTCACAACTATATATTTAAATGTTACCAATTTCCATTCAATGTTCATGCATTTATCAGGCAATATGTATATGTGTATGTGTTAAATATGAAAATGCCATTATCCTCATTTCACAAAAAAAGGAAAGGGTTTTCAGACCTAAATATCCTTGAAAATAGAGACCACAGAGGTTAAAACTCACTTTTTCAGAAAAGCTGAAATTTCAATATAAGTATGAAAATCAGTTACCAGATTTTCAGAAAAGTTCATCTATGGAGGGGCTAAAATTTAAAAAATCTGGTCATAAGTGACATACCTAATGTCACATAAGTAGCTGGACACAAAACGGGAAATGTGTTGGATAACAAATTATTAAAACTCACGTGAACTAAAGCGTATTCTAAATACGTTGCCGGTACCCACAAAGTCAGAGAATGGTTTTGAAACAATGGAGTGCCTATACTAAGCTTATACTAAGCTGTGGAAAGGCTTGGACATTCTTAACAAAGGATACATGTGGCTAAGCCACAGGTTTTCAGTCTGTGGATTTCTATAGTATCGTGCACAAGTGGTAAGGAAGCCTGCTGTACATTGGCCTAAATTCCCAATGAGTCGGGGTTTGCATCTGCAACGGCAACAATCTAAGAGACTGCACACACACACACACACACACACACAACAAAAGCAGAAAACCAGTGAGCTAAACTTCAGCCTTCTGCCATATAAAATTTGGAAAATAGCGAGTCTCACTGAATTTTCATATGCAGCATGCACAATCTCAGAACTGCGTTGCTCAAACTGTGCAGAAAGGAGTGGTTCCTGCAACAAGGATCACGCTGGTTTTCTTAAATGCATTAAAAACAATCAAACAATTACTGATAGTTTGCCTGTTATAAAGGGTCTTCAATGAATCAAAAGGGAGAGCAGAAGCATTACGCATTTAATTGACGACTAAAAAGCTTCTCAAGAAGCAGCATAGACACTAAGGTCTGAAAAGCAAATGGTCACAGTTGGGTAACGAATTTATCATGCCTAAGTTTTATCACGCCTGATCTGTACTTTGTCTGCTAGAACTGTTATGGCTCTATAATTAAAAATAATAATGTTTTGTTCCAACATTCTTTTAAACAAAGCTGCCTTAATAAAGTTGGTTTGTAAATTAGGTGTGGACTACAACTCCCTCCCAGAAAGACAGAACCCTTTTATGCAAGCTCCAGTCTACCACCCACCCCCACATCCACCCATCCCCTGCCTATAGCATTTTGCCTATAAAATGCCTTTTGGAAGCTGTATGTGTTGGGAGGAGAAGAGGAAACGGTTTCCCTGCAAACAACTTGGCACAAAATAAACTATGCAAACTTTCCTGAAATGTAAAGGTATCTGTTCTACCAGAGGTAAAACCCACCTGCATTTTGAAATGAGCACACCGCAAACTCACTTTGCCTGTCGTGGGTAAAAGGATTATTTGCAGAGGTGATCGGAAAAGAGGCAAGTCAGGTCAGTCACTTCTCTGCGTACCAGCACTGTAGCTGCCAGTGGCCACTGCCTAAGCAAACTGGAAACAGGACACCTTGTTATTTTTCCCCTCCTTCATTAATATTCATGTGTGAATCCCCGGGGAACTGCCCGAAGTGCATAGGTGTTACAGAAGAGTGGTCACTGGTTCTTAGTAGTGTATGTAAGCATTAAAGCAGGTGCTTATCAGGGGTCCAGTGCAAGAAGATCACTGCAGTCTTCTCCCCTAGTTAGTAAGCATTTAGTGACTCTTGCATGAATTACTTACATTTTGCATCTCGAGAGAGAAAAAGTCACGTATTCAGACATTGACTCTTAACACTTCACTTCTACTAGAAATTTCAGCATTCTTTTGGAAGCAGATTCACATGGATTCATAGGATATTAACTGCACTTCTGAACTTGTTTTTAACAGAAAAGAGTCCATCTGTGGAGCAACTGTAAGGTGGTATTCCAATAATGTCTTCCAGCCATCTGATCTGTGTACTAAAGGACAGTTTTAGGCCCAGGCTTACAAAATTGGGTGCTTTCACATCACACAACCACCTTTAGGTGTTCGCATAGAGCTGGTAAGATCATACTGAGTGCTGGGCATGTTCTGATCCCATTCCTGTTTTTCTGGGCTGTTGCAGCACAGGTCACAGCCTTTGTTGCCTGCCTTCTCCACCAATCGTTGCAGCCAAGTTTTGTCTGTCCTTATGCTTAGGGTCCAGATCAACTATCCCACGCAATCTACTTGGGCTAAAGAAACACTCCATAAACATAAAGCCAAGAATTAAAGTCTTAGCAAATGAAAGAGTTATTATTAGTCCAGTTACAATCATGCTAAGACTTATAGTCCAAATCAGCTAATTATTGCAGCTCATTCAGTAACAATATAATTAAAACTACTATACACAAACTTAATATTATCTATGCCTTTCTCTGGTATCACGCTCACCCTTCCACTGGGCTCAAAAGTCAATAACACCGGTCTTCGTCAGAAAAAGCAAGGGTTGGTTATAGTAAGTTGTCAGCATCCCAAGTTCTTTGCCATGATCGTCGTGCTAATATTTATGATTTCTTCTTCCGCTTTGCCAGGAGGAGAATGATGTTGTGCATTTCTTCCTCCTCACTTTAAGTCTGCTTGGGGTCATTTTTATATGTTTGCTAAGTCTGTCAACTTGCTCCTTCTTTGTTGGCTCACAGTTCTATGTTATATCTCAGTTTACTGCATGTTATAGGTTTTACCTGTGTTGCAGACTTGTTCTTTGTTCTCTTTGTTAACCCACAAAATTGATTGACTCAACTTCAAAGGCTTCATTTCTTTAGTGACCTGTGGTTGACAGTTTGTGGTTTGTGTCTATAGCCTTGAGGCCTCCATTACTGTCCTGTGCTTGAATTTTCAAGGCCTCCACTGTTATCTTGTACTTGTATTTTGGGAGGCCCAAAATGCCCTGTTTTTTTTCCCCACAGCCTTCAAGCTGTGGTTTCCAGATAATTTAACTAATGTTTTATTAACACAGCCTAACCACCTGTAGCCAACATCTGCTTGTTTTGGCAATATCACTGGTACATTATTAAAATTACTTTAGAACTGGGCAGAACACCTCTCATTTCTTAGTTTATTCAAGCATGACCAAAAAGCACTGCACAAGGCTGGCAGGAGAAAGCCCTATTAGAAGATGCTAAATTGATTTTTTTTACTCACTCCACAAGTGTCATATAGGAGCATAGGCCATGCATGAATCTGCCTAGATACAGATTGGACTAGGAAAGAATGTGTTTTCTCTATCTATAATGATATATTTATCCTTCCATTTATATATCTATATAACTATAGATGGCAGTAACTTTCAAGCAAAAGTAACTATGAGGGAGTGTTCCTGGATGTCATTCATAGCAAAACTAGCATAACGGAACAAAAATGTAAAGGCTCCTAGCCCAGCGTTGGGAAACATTATTTTTGTGTGTTTGGCATGAGTTTCAACAGTCCAGTATCAGAGTTCCTTTCTCATTCATGTCAGAGACACTCCTGGATCAGCTTGCTTAACTAACCCTTGCTTCATTGCTGTACCACTGCTATGCTAGTCTTTCCATATTACCCTCTTGAGAGGGGCAGGGAAAGAAGAAGATCTAGAACTGTGAGTTTCCATTCATTTCTTTTCAGTTACCTAGAAAGCTGCTGGTAACTTGACATATGGGAAGTGTGTTAAGCTTAAAGACCTGCGAAGTTTGGATAGTTTTGAAAAAAACACAGTTAAGTGGCAACAGCTCTTTTGCATGGAACTAACAGATCAGCTATTTTAGCAAGAGAAAGTCATCTTCCTGTTTAATAGAGGTGGCGAGCAGAACCAAGAATCTTAGCCTTAAACTTTTTAGATTGTATTTTTCATCACTTTATTTCTGTAGTTTCTGTGACCCATTAATAAACACTGGAGCCTTTTCAGGCAACTCAACCAGTGTTCCACTGGAAAGTTGGCAACTCGGAGGGGACATACCAAGGGCAGATGCTGGCACTGAAGAAGAATTTGCCTATTTTACTTGATACTCTGGGCATCATTTAAATGGGAACTGTTTTATCAGTCACTATATTATAGAGGCAAAATTCAGGAAAGGAATCTGCTTCTGCAAGGGAAAAGTTCTTGCAAATTGATCACTAATTTAAGAATATAGCCAAAGCTCAGAAGGAGGAATTTCCTGCAGCTATGAAAAAAAAACTGGCTACCAGGCAAAGAATCTAGCCTTGATCCCTACTAAGTCAGTAGCAAAACTCCTGCCAACTTTGATGACGGTAAGACTATAACTGTTAGGGGTTAAGCAGCAGTATATATATAGATTTAATACATGAGGAACATCCAGTCTGGAATAATTATCATCCCTCTAATAAAGGGTTCAAATTGCAGCAATCCTGACTCAACATCTCATCTGTCAAAAAACAGATAAATGGAGAATTACGGATTTCATTGCATCTGGCTGTTTCTTATGAAACCAAAGTCCTGCTGACTCAGCTTGGGCACAAGAGATCCCACAAAGGATGGTACGTTTTGTAAGAAGTTGGGAGACTGTCCAAGGGTTGTCAGCCAAAATCTCCCTTCCCTACTGTTGTTATATAACGCGCCGTTAGCATCTGAGTGCTCCTTCTACTTACACAGTACCCAAATGTGCTCAGTCCTTACTCAGGCCAAGTCCCTTGAAGGCTACATGAAGCTTTGCCTCCGTAATGACGTATTTGGTGCTTTCAGTTAACAGAAGAGACATCACGTCAGTGTATACCCAGAGATACAATGCTATATCAACAGTGTACGACACAAATAACACCCAACAAATACAGCCTCATTCTTGAAAAAATGTCAATGGCACAATGCAAAATGGCTGGGATTACATACAGTCATTTGTATTTATTTATAAAGGCCAGAAAGCAAGGGGCAAAAACACATGAAAAATGTAAGTTATTCAGTGATTTCATGTCTCTAAAATCTTAAGTGGGTTAAAATAATGAAGAAAGATCAAAGATAGATTATTTTCACTGAGTGGTGGCTTGAAGAGATGGTGAGCATTACACTTCTGATGAAACAGGATCTTTACCACTACAAACTCCAAGTGATCAATAAGGCAGTATCTCCACAGAAGGATGGAGGGAGTTCATCCATGCCATCAACTACCAGAGGCTTGGAGGACAGAATTTACAAAAAGGAAAACAATCATTCCTCTTGTAAGTACCAGCTATCAGTCTTTGGGATAGATCCAATAAAAAGATTTGGGTGCTTAAAAGGTAATGTAGCCTTACAAAGGGACTTCAAACTAAAGCTGCAGTTCAAATAACTTTGCTCATCTGCTGTCCAAGCCTAATTTCCAAAGACATTTCCTTGTTTAGCTGTAAAGCTTTCCTGCAAGTGCACATTTTTGAACACCCTAGGTAGTAACCTAGTCTTCACAGAAACAAACAACTCAATGCTTAGTTCACACCTGTGCTTGGTTGGGATCCAAAACTTTGATGTCCTTCTGCCCAATTTTCCTAAAAGGCTTGCCCCTGTAGACATTTACAGAGTCTTGAACACTGACAGGATCGGGACTGTACAAAATGCAGCTATGGCCATCATATTCTTTCAGACGTTTGCTCCCTCATTCCCTTTATGTGATGACGTATGCCAGTAAACATCACAGTAAAGGTTCAGGTGTGTAAGAACAATTTTCACTGCTGAGCAGTGCCATTGTAAACATGAGATTAATCTGAGAAGCGGGAAGTAAGAGCACGATATTGTCACCTGGTGCAATGGTGCTAATCAAGGGAGAACTGGGCTCTGGCCCCTGCTGAGAGCATTGATTTTGTATCTTACAGAAAGAAGTACAGTTTCCAGCGTTGGGATGGGCACCCCTCTTCGTGTACTCACAGCCAAGTTCAAACACACTTGTCCTTCTGACCCCATGAATCTCAAATGCTTTCCTCTACTGCTTCCAAAGAGTGGAACACAAATGGCGGGTGGCCCCCACCAACGTAGCCATTAGCCTGATGGTTAGGGTATTTTTTCCCGGTGAACCAGGAGCCACCATCACGGAATACCTAGCCTGAGGAGGGAAGCGAACCCAAGTCTCTCATTTTCTAATTGTTAAGCTAGTATACAAAAGAAATTGCCAGCACTTCTACTTCAAACAAAACTTTTCATTTCTCTGTAAGAAAGGATGTCAGCACCTCTCTTCACAGCTGGGGTTCCCCAGAGGTTAGAGGTGCCACTGCTGCTCTGAGGTTGCCTCCCCTGAGGTCAGAAATGGTCCAGATATTAGACTCACTCTATTCTGAACATCTCCTATCGGCTAGCTTCAGGCAGCCATGGGCTGGCCATGCTGGATTTAGACTGTGCTCTGCTCAGCCTGCTGCTGCTTCTGGATCCCCTTAGGAGGTGCTTAACTTCCCATGGAGTCTAACACGGGTTCTGGATTCCTCTCCTGTGCGTAATATCTGACGCATAATCGGAAACAGATCCTGGCCCAAAGCTCTAGCCAGCCAAAAATGGAGAAAAACAGATTGGCTGACATTCTGCCAGGGTTACACTCTCACAGGCATACTGATGCCCATGGGATGACATAGATGTAAATTAATTTGGCCCGAATATTATTGCTTGTAGTTGAAACATTCAGTTGTTTATAACAAAGTTGTAGTGGATATTATGAAACATACAGGCCTTTCAGATACTTCACATTGTGACAGCAATTAATATTTCTGCTTAGATGTTTTGGTGAAGCTGGAATTACAGCGCCATGACAGTCAGCTCTTATGGTAAGACAACATTTCCCCAAAAACTAACTTCTTGAAATGTCTGACGCACTACCTTCAAATGAAGGGAAAAAAAACCCAACACAACTTCAAATAAATATCCTGCTAAGTACAAGGAACCAGATCCTCAGCTAATATAAACCCTTTAAATAGAGCAGATTTAAGCAATTTACAGATACTGAGGATCTTTGCTCCAGAATAAATAGAACTGAAAATAATGATTACTTTTTTCCTACTCCCTCCTGCTTCACAATTCATTTTGTTTTGATCTTTCCTAAGGACTGATACAAAAGCAGCTGTCTCCTTGGGTAAGTGTGCAACAGTCACAGGAATCCAGGGCCTTTCTCAGCAAAGGAGAAAAAAGAAACTTTGGAGCTACCTACAGCTTTAAATAATCTCCTTCTATTAAAAATGGGGGGTAAAAAAAGCCTGACCTCGCAGCTAGGTACTTCTGAGCTGGGTAATAAAGTGATAAAGTTAATTTCTAAACAGATGAGGAAATGTATGAGAAAATTATTTGTATCAAACCAAAGAAAGAACACATTTAAACCACTGTGGCTGAGCAGATTTGCGTACCTATCTAATTTCGCCTTCTGTGTGCCCCATTAAGTTACTGCAGTAAAGAGTATTACGCAAATGCCCTGATCTGCTCAGAAATTAGGGCCTGGACGTACAAGCCACCAGGATGCAAAGAATGCAGCCAAGCTCTCATTGACTTAACAGTAAGAAGCGGATAATACACCATGGTCTGTCCTTCGGCCTCCACTTGCAACCCCACACTTCTGTTGAGACTATGCACTTAGTTCCTGAATTTGTGTCAACTATTCTGTCAAGGCTGAAGTCATTGAATCTGAGGTTATCTAAGCCAGGCCCTTACCTGCTCCAAACTGGCAGAGCTCTTCTTACTTCAGCCAAGCTAGGACAGTCAAGGGTGTATGAAAGCAAGACTGGCAGGGTTTCTGGAGAACTCCTGTCTCTTTTGCTATTGCACACATCCCTCCCATAGAATACCACTCGTAAACTGGAAACTCTGCATCTTAGAACTAATTGGGTTTTCTGTCACTGTCCTAATGGGCTGGAAAGCAGTTCCAGAGTCTGACTACCCTGTTGGTTTGAAAACATGGAAAATAGCAAAATAACACTGGAATGAAAGGGGGGCCAAAAACCTCCATTATAATGCTTGAGTTTGCTTCCAAAATAAAGTCTCTCTTTAGTAGGCATCAGCCCAGCTCGTACCTAACTTTTAGTAACTGTTGCCATTTCTCTAAATAGAGTGAAAAATTGATACTGTGTCTCTTCTAAGTTCCTTCAGACATTTTAAATGTAATTGCGACACCTAAAAATATTTCTCCCGCCTCACTCGTTGCTTGAAGATATATGACCATGTAAGGGACTGATTGCGATTTGACGTGTTACCACACGCTAGCAGTGTCACAGCAGCAAATCTCTTAGCCTCCAGCAAACATCAAGTCATCTGCTTAACCTGCTCCATAGTGGATTACCTTAAACCACATCACCTTGTGTTTGCCTCATACTATGCGTAGACACATAGATATTTAACTCAGATTAGCAAATAAACTGATTTTGCCTCTCAGCCTTTAGACAAGAGGTCTTCATTGAGTTTTGCACCTCTGGACAACTGTTGTGATCTGCCATTTCAAGAGATGGCAGCAACTCAGCCTCTTCTTCTCAGGTTAGGCCAAAAGAAAGGCTATTAATAAAAGTCCCAAAAGGCCCACTGCTAAGCAAAACACACAAGCTAACTACAGACCCATGGGATGAATGAAAAAGTTTTTCTCACAACTTACGCACCATCTCAAGACATCTCAGTCAGATGGGTATGTTGGAATTAGTTTATGAAGAGCAGAAGTTGATTTTTTTTGAGAAGTGTATCTGCAAGATTACGTCGCTTTGCTACTGAGTGATGTTTTGTGGTAGAATGGCCGCTGCATTCTTTCCAGTGTCAGTAAACCTACAAAATTTGGTGGATGAAATAAAAAACTTCATCAATATTATATATTAGTGGCATGACATGCAAAAGCTAGATTATTTTGCTTAAACCTTAAAATAAGCACCAAATCCTTGCAAAAGACTGAGACAGAATTAACTGGAAAAAAATAGTTTCCCGGGATCTGAAGTTACAATGGCAGCCACTTAGCTGAATGCAAGTGAGAAACAAGACACGTGATTTTGTCCCAAATAAGTAAGGTTTTACCAAATAGAAGCTAAAATGATATTAAAGTAGTGCTTGTTTAATAATATTACATTGTTAAATAAACCCTAAGATTATTTCCCTTGTAAAAGATAGGCTTTCTCACGACTTTTTGTCTTACTGCACTTCAGAACCACAGGGTGCTGTAATAGCAGTTATCAGGGAACGGTATCCTTTGCCTTTGACGTGCACTTTTGAAGCACTAGGATGATCACAGTTAAAATCACCTTCAGTTCCTGGACTTCTAACGTACATTTTTTGGGTTTCACTCAGCTTTTAAGTAATCCCTGAAATCTGATGTGCCCTTGAACTTCAGCGTGAGGCTAAAGTAGCAATTAAAACTTTGCCTTCCCAACACCGACCTGCCTCCATTCCTCATCTTGCAACAGAAAGATCACGGCTGGGGCAGGAAACGGCAAAACCTGGGGGCAGTTTCGGCTCTCTAGGGGTGCCCATACGCTGAAGAGGAGGGATTTGCCCTTTGCTTGTCAGGCAGCTCCAGCCGCAGCAGCATGGCCCTAGCCAGACCCCGCTGGGCCTGTGGCTAGACCCTACCCTGTAAGCAAGGCGTACCTCCCATGGCACCAACCTGCCCGTTAAAAAAAGAAAAGAAAGAAAAACCGAAACCAACTCCGTGTGCTCCGGATGCTGCGAGAGGTGGCCCTGACCTTCTCCTCCCTCCATCCACACGTATTTTTGGCCTCTTGCAAGCATGGCCTGTGACCACCAGGATGGGGGCCCTCCTTGCACACCCGGCCGCTCTCCCCAACCCCAGACGCCCCCCAGCTGCATCCCCAACTGTCCCCGAGGCCTCGGTGAGGGAGGCGACCCCCTCAGCCTGCCTCTCCGCCCCGGGCCGCCTGCTCCCCGACACCTCTTGGCTGGCCCACCACCATATTCCCCCAGGCCTATCCATACCCCCCCTCAGCCCCGGTGTCTAAATGATTGTGGCACTGAGGTGTTTTTTTTGTTTTTTTTTTTTTTAAATATCGGTGTTTTGAAGGCGCAACGCCCCACACTTTATTTCTAATCCCCGGGAAGGGTGCCAGGGGTGACCTGCGGGCAGCTTGGCGGGGCCGCCCTGCTGCCTCACCGCCCGAGGCGGCGGCGGGCTGCGGGAGGGCTGAGCGGCGCTGCCCCTCCCGCCCAGCCGGACCCGCCGAAGGGATGGTACGAGGGGAGGCCGCGGCGCGGACGGCCGTGGGCGGCGGGCGGTGGGGGCGCTGCCCGGCCGGGCCGCGCCGCCGTCGCCGGAGGAAGTCCGCGCTTGGCCGGGCGCGCCCCGCCCGGCAGGGGAAGTGAAACCGAAATGCGCAGCGTTGGAGGGCGGGGAGGGGAGGGGGCGTCGCCGTGGCCTCGCCGTCCGCCGCGGCTCCGTCCGCCGCGCCGATGTCCCACAGGGCGCGAAGGGGGCAGGAGGAGGAGGAGGGGGCGGAGGAGGAGGAGGAGGAGGAAGCGGCGAGGGGCAGCCAGGCGCGGCCCAAGAGCCACCCGGAGCCGGCGGCGAGCGGCGGCAGGACCCAGGACCGGCATGAGAGGAAACGGAAGAGGCAGGAGGCGCAGCAGCTCCAGAAGCTCCAGCACCTGGAGTCCTTGTAAGGAGCGGAGAAGGGGAGGCTGCCCGGGGCTCCCGCCCCTGCCCGGGGGACCGGAGGGCGCACAGCCCCCGGGCCCCGCCTGGCCGCCCCCCGCTCTGCTCTGAGCCCACCCCGCCGGCATTTGGGGCTCGTTTCTAGTGCAGGGTTGGGGTTTTTTTTTTGTTTGTTTGTTTTTATTTTCCCCCCAGCCCCGCGGAAGGTAGGGGCCCGTTCCCTTCCCGCAGCGGCTGCTCCGGCCCCGTCGCATTTTAAAAACGTGGCCCATTTTTATGCGTAAGCAGGCCCTGTGCTTCAGTCGTGCACCTGCTGTGTCTCGCCGAGCAGGGCCGGCGGGGCGGCCAGCGGCGCCGGTGTCTCCGGCGAGCCGAAAGCCGCTGACGCCTTGCAGGAGCGCGGTGCTCGCTGCGGGGCCGCCTGCAAAACGGCTTGGTGACTTCATCGCGGTTTGTTGGGGGGAAATGGGCCTCTTCCACATTCCTAGAAGTCTGGGAGTTGCAGCATAGAAGCAGAGGTTGTTCGGTTTCCACTAGAGTGGATTTAAAAAAAAAAAAAAAAAGTTAAAAAGGTTTGAGATCTGCCTGATGACTCCATCCTGTGGTGCTGGGAGAGGTTTATGCTATTTCATTGAAAGGGGTTTAATGGAATAAAAAGATCAGAAGGTTCACAAGAACATGATTTTTTCCTTTCCAAGTGAAAGTAAAAATCTGTTTGTTATGAAGTGCACTAAACAGCATCAAAAAGTTACTGTTATAAAGACCATTTCATAGCACCTTGGCATTTAACTCCTAAGCACATGCACTTTCTCAGTTGCTGTGCTCTATGTAGCACCTGCTAGCTATTTGGATTTTAATAAACTTTATATCTACTATTACCTCCAGAGAAATGCTGCAGGAAAGATGGTACTTTGGTCAGTAAGGTTCTGTCTTTAGGTTTAATACACAGAGAGAAGATGAAATTATTATATACTAGGTGTGGCTGGTGAAGATAGACGTAAGGAACGGTCTGACTTGGCATTTTCAGCTGAGTATGTCTATGATTCAGCAGTGCTGGAGTAAAGAAATTTGGATCAGTGAGATCTTGAGGAGGGGTGCTACAGAAAAAGAGGAGAGAATTGTGCATTTATGGTAACTGAAACTGAATTGGATGTACCACACATCCCTGCAAAGTAGTGCAGTGAAAATAGTTGTTCTTCCACAAGAATATGAATCTGAAGGATGTTTGCAACAGATGGGTGTGGTGATATGACAAACAATGTGTCTCAGTCTGCTTGCATCCAGGTATCCGTGTTCTGCTATATTTCTTGGTGATTATTGATAGAGTAAAATTGAAGGGAAAATGTGAGGTGAAGGTTTTAACTCTATACCATTGAAATACTATATTTTCTCTATTTATTTGTCTGTGCTAAGCTGCAGAGTAACAATATTTCTATTGCTTTTCAGCTATGAGAAACCTCCCCCAGGGCTAATTAAGGTTGGTAAATATCCTGCAGTAACTATTTAGCATTATGAGGGATTTTCACACAACCTGTCTTTTAGCCATTTATCTTAAGTGGCTACATTACCTATATAAATTACAGAGAGAAGTAGGTGATTCCAGGGGAAAACTCAGAGCTCCTCAGTTACAAGCCGACCTCTTTGACTTGGTGAATCCAGAGTGAAATGCCCAGAATCAGATAGGATGATACCAGTTCTTTCATCACCTCTTAGCACGCACACTTATTGCAGTATTTAATAGTGCGGATAGAGGGGAGTCATTTATGGTGAAGCAGATTTTCAGTTTGAATGACATCTTTTCAGGATTCTTCTCCATTGCTTGTGCTCAAATATTTGTGTAAAAATACTTTCCTTTCATAATGATCATTGCTTTTGACAAATTTATATACCTAAGCCATAATGTAGTGCTTTTAACCTAAAAAATACTGCTCTGTGTTGTAAAGCCTGTTTTTAATAGTTATGTCTTGTTAGCAGGAAAAGGAAAAAGAAGCCTCTGCTTGTCTGTTAAGTTTTCATTTATATTATTTATTTAAATAAATTACTAAAATAAACAGGAAGGAATGGAATTAATATGGCAATAAAGTTCAGACTGGAAATTCAAGGGTGAGGGAAAAAGAAAATTACTTAATGCTGTTAAAAGGGTCAGGTATTTTGGATCCTTTATGTGTTACAAGAAAAAGAAATGTTACAGGGGAAATAGGTTCTGTATTAAGTGAAGGCCCACTTGGAGTATTAATTTTTACAAAGTTAAAAAAACATATGTGATTTTGTTGTCCCTATCTTTTTCCATAGGAGAATGAAACAAAACCAGAAGACTGCATACCTGATGTACCAGGCAATGAAAGTGCACGAGAATTCCTGGCACACGCCCCGACAAAAGGGCTTTGGATGCCTTTGGGAAAAGAAGTCAAAGTCATGCAGTGTAAGGCTGAAAATATTCCAGATGTCACTGGACCTTTATATAGCCATCTGTTTACTCTGGGGGAGGGCAGAATGTCTGGTGGACAGATGACAAGGTCCAGGTAGATTGGCATCAAATTGATATAAAAGCAACCAGTATCTTGAAGGCTGTAATAGCCTTGCATTTTATAGACGTTACATGTATCAACATAGTATTTGTCTCTCTCTCTTTGTTCCAACAAATTGAAAATATTTTGCATAAATATGTTTGGTTTTGTCTTTTTCTTTTTCTTTTCTTCTTCTGATCTGACTCAGAGGTGCAATTCACTGCTGCTTCTTTTTTTAAAGGTTGGCGGTGTAAACGTTATGGACACAGAACAGGAGATAAAGAATGCCCATTCTTTATTAAAGGCAATCAGAAATTGGAACAATTTAGAGTAGTGAGTATAAATACTGTAGTATTATTGCTTGTATTTTTTAATACTGATTATGCGTAATCTTGCAAGTGAAGAGAAGCCTGTTAGATGATGCTTTATTAAGGACTTTTCCTCTGTCTCTAGTATAATATAGATGCCGAAAATCTCCTAATAAAGAAAAAGCTACAGATGTGGTTGGATGTTTGACTACTTTGCAGAAAATCTACTCTTCAAGAGGAAAATTAGTAATTTTTACATTTTAAATTGGAAATCTTCAAGAACCTGTTTCAACCATTATATTCAGTTTTTGTGATTAAAATGTCAACGTAACAAAATATGTTTAGTCAAGCTTGAGCTGCCCACATTACAGCTGCTTCAAGCCTTCTGCTCTCACTGTGAACAATCACATCATGAAGCCTGTTGTCTAGGTCTGTAATCCAGTCATTGTCTACAAGTCTGATCTCTTGCTACATGAGGCTATATCTCAGTTCTGCGGATTCTTTCTGCGTGACCTCTTTAACTTTTCCTGTTGCTCTGCATTGTTAACCTGTATTTCAAGCTCTCATCGCTCTGTGTCTTATGTCCTCATTTCTATCCTTGAAAAATGTAATCTGGACTCATTCTGTCCAGATTCTGGACTCATACTGATTGTATGCTACTGCAAAGAGTGTTTTCAGCCCTCTCCCATGGCCATATTGCCTCTATTCTTCATTTTTGCTCAGGCTTCTTCTCTGTTGCATCAAACTCTTGCTGTATATCCAAGGCCCTTCATGGTACATTCCCAACATCTTTCATGTGCTACTGAAATTTTAATTCCCACCTGTGGTCAGCATCTGATCTCTCCTCCCTGTTGAACTTGTTTGCTTAATCTTCTAACAGAAATGATCACCCCATCTTTTTGCTGCATTCTTGCACGGCGTAAACTCCCCTTAAATATCTGCAAAGTTTATTTGCTATCTTCCTTCACAACTATCTTTTGCTGCAGTGCTTGTTTAATTTAAAAATAACTGATTTAAGAACCAATAATGGTAGTGCATAGCATGCTAGGACAACTCCAACTTCATTATCCGTTTGTCTTGTATTCCTTGCTCCTGTATTCTTGTGCGTTTGTATCCAAGTTTTTAAAATATGCCATAAGGGCACAGCTCATTATTTTGAACTTCAGTATTCCATCTGTGTCTAGCTATTCCTATAGTATATGTATGGGTTTCTCTTAGTCAACTGTGATTGGAGAGGGAGAGAGGTAATATACCCAAGGAGAGTCCCCTTCATTGGTGATGTAACTAGATAAGCTTTTCCTAAAGTAAAAAAAACAGTTCAGATTCACGATGTTAAGTCTGAGAGTATACTTGTGAATTAAGAGCTTGCTAAGTGTATTTCATCTTTTGATAAAATCCTCTTGCATTGGGTTGCTTTGGTTTATTTGTTTAGGAAATGCAAGAGTCAGTGATAAATACTTTTATTTACCAACATTGGATTTTCTGTTTTCCACTTTAAAGGCCCATGAAGATCCAATGTATGATATAATAAGGGAAAATAAACGTCATGAAAAAGAAATGAGGTAAGTGTGTCTCTGTAGTAAACTGCATTTTCAATTTGGTTTTCATTTTATAACATGATACTAATGTATAGGTGAAATTTTGATATAAGCTTACCCTTACCTCAGAACATTTTTTTAATGGCAGTTTCTTTATGTTGGCAGAGACTAATGCATTTCTACTTTCTCAATAATCACTCAGTAGTACTTCCTACTTCTTTAATTCTGTTAGCTTCTATATTTTTTCCCAAAACAAAGTTTAAAGAGGAGTCATATTCAATTATGCCATAATATTCAGGTACTTGGTTAGTTGTTTTAGGCCTAAAAAACAGTTTGTGTTTTTTTTTTTTTTTCCTTTCACTGACTTCACTGAGATGTTTCTAAAATTTGGTACATCAGAGTGCCTTCAGTAGACACGAAGGGGTGGATTTAGAAAGCTAGTTCTAGTCACCTCATGTTGTTCCTCATGTGAGGTTGTTATTCAATATATAAAGCTGCAGAGTTTTTAATGCTTTATTACTTGAACTGCATCAGTGAGATAACTGAACAAACTATAGGTAGCCCATAGAGTAGTACTGCTGCTGTGGCTGTGTTGCTTTTCTTTTAAAAAAAAAAAAAAGAAAAGCAAATCCTTGGAGAGGATACTGAAGACAACAATAAAATAAGCAAATAGTTTGTCCCCATTTGCCAGTAATCCATGACGGTTCAAAGGAAGAGTGCCTGTCAAAAATAACCTCTGCATCTAGAGTCTACTCTGTCAGCTTCACTGACATCGTCTGTATCAGCAGGGCAATGAATGTCATAATATCATAATCCCAATATGCATCTGCGTATGGATAAGCATAGAACTTTTATGGGGGTCTGGTGATAGCTATTGCCTCATTATTTTGCACACATAAATATTGGCCAATAAGCTAGTCTGCCTTTAATATCCCATGGGATGGAAAGTCCCTGAGGAGAGAACATCTGCTTGTCTCAAAAGAGGTTGCTTTTATCAGTCTGTGAAAACTGTAATGGGAGTGTAATTCAGCAAAACAGGAAGTGTTCCCCTGCCCTTTGCATGCAGCTTCCATTCCTTAAGCTAGGAAGGAAACAGATGAAAGCTAGAATAAATTATTACAAGTAGAGGAGAGCTAGAAAGGATTCTCATTCATGTTTTTTAAACTCAGGATACAGCAACTGAAGCAGCTCCTGGAGGACTCTACCTCAGAAGATGATGACGATAACAGTGATGACAGTGATGAGGATGATGAAGATGGCAGCAGCTCCACTTCCTCAGAATGTAGAGATAAACACAAGAAAAAAAAGAAAAAGAAGGAAAAGAAAAAAAAAGAAAAGAAAAAGAAGAAAAAGAGAAAGCATAAATCATCTAAATCTAATGAGAAGTCGGAATCTGACTGACAGCAGTCACCTGCTGCACGCTCATTGACCCCTACTTGTGAACTACAAGGAAAGATCCAAAGAATGAGGAAGAAACCACCAGAAAAAGGGCTTTATTAAACTCAGAACGTACAGATGGATACATACAGCATCCTACACTGGCTGTCCTCTTCTGCCCCTCTGCAGTGCTGCAGCCAGAAAGAAGAGAGCTGCATTAAACAACACTCAATCAACCATATCTTTATACTGTAAAACCTGTGCTAAGGGCCATCTGTCTTGGTCAGCTTGGGCCTCTGCAGTGCCACATGTGACTTATCAGCAGAAAGCAGCGACTACCAAGGTATTGCCAACAAATCTGCAGAATTAGCAGACTGCCTATTGAAGTGTCTTTTCTCCATGAAGTTATTTTGTTATATACAAAGCCTCATTGTAACGGGACTGCAGTTTGCACCATGCAGAGCACTGAGAGTTCACTTACAGTGCTTATAATAAGCAGGTTGTACTGTATTTTTTTTTCTCTGCGTACTGGCTATGTGCTGAAGTTCAGTGTACTTGTCCTAGTACTGGCAATAGGGAAATAAAGAGCACTGCTGAAGTGGGAAAAAGTTAATCAAAAGGATTTACTTTAAGACAAAATTGCAGTGTCAGCAAGACTTCGTTTTTTTGTGTAGCAAAATCTCATCATCATCACCATTAATACGCACAGTTCTGCAACACCTGAAGTGTTCTCCAAACCATAGAAGTGGGAGCCAAGTGTAATGATGTTAGATGTTCAACTTTACTGTAAAGAGGTAGTGGTTTTAGTTATTTAAAAAGGGGGTTTCATGTTAGAAATGAAAAAGATTAATTTCTACATACACTTCAGTATCAGTTGTTTTGATACATTTGAGGTTTTTTTCCTTTTAAAAAGGCTTGGGGAAATAAATTCCAACTTATTTTTTATGTTTACTAGAATTATTTTATGTAGTAATATTTTATGAATCATCCCACAAGAATATAAATGTGTAAGGCTTTCAAAATGGTTTTCAACTATATGCATGTAAGCCACAGAACAGTAGTAAAGAACGTGTAAGCAGGAGGAAGGGAAAGTATTGTGTACTTAATTGACCGTCTGGACTGACCGTGCTTTTCTTTTAAATAATCTTGCAGACTTGACCAGAAAGATTGAGATAGCTATAAACTGCATTAGAGTAAGCATCTCCTTTTGAAACCTCAAGGTGCTGTGGTACAAAGCTGTGATTTGAGGACCTAGATGATATATTGGTGCTCTGCAAAAGGAGAAAGAAAAATAGATTTGCTTTGATGGGACAAGGAAGGACTTATATAGAACTTAGTCTCTGTGCTTATGCTTATATTGGGGGGAAAAAAAAAAGGCATGATAAAGCTCTAACATTAGTAGAGTGAACATTACAGTGAAATCAAGGAACCATAGACTAAAATGCATTTAAGATTTTTTTTTTTTTTTCTCCTGAGAGCTTTGGAAGAGAGGACAGGGGAAAGTATACATTAAAATGTGTTTTTATCCCTCCTACGTGTCTAAGAGTCATTTAGTAAAAATAAACCTCCATTCCTTGCCAGTCATTCACAATATGTTCAGGGAAAAACAAGGTAGTCAAGGCCTACTTACAGAAAGAGTCTTTATCTTATTCCCAGAGCTTGAATGTGGAGTTGTGTTGTATCCTCCAGTATTATTTAGCACATCTCCCTGTGATGGGAATTACTGGTGACTCTCGATAGTTCCCTGTATGAGCATCAACAAATTCAAAGCTCCTGGCTCTTTCACCAGAAAGAGATTTAACAGCTGAAATAGCATGAGGAGATTTATAATGGACAGGTTCCTCTGTATTGCCACGTTTGGTGCTGAGAAAATCCATGCGTTTATAGCATTTGTGATTGTGGGACAGATGCTGGAAGCCACAGCTAGTATTCAGCTGATGCATTCCAAGAGAATGCTTACTCAAGTTTGTCTAGAGCAGAGCTAACCTAAAGATCTCTTCAGTTACTTCAGCTTTTGTCATTTAAGATTCTTCTGAAGTTTAGTTTAATAAAAACAAATTCAGTTTTTCCTTAGTCTGTCATCCCATTCCTTGTTAGTGGGTCCTTCCCACTAACTTCCCGGGGTTTACTATTTGAACAATCAAGAAAAATAACGTAAAAGACCATTTCTAACTTATATCAAACACCATTTAAAAGTTTGTCTTAAGATACCAAATCACTGTTCTGTGCCAGACTAAAGATCTGTTTATACCAGTATCTTTTTCCACTCACAGTCAATAGCAGGTGCCTACACAGCAGAGCAGTGCAAACTCTAGTGGCATTATTTCTGTTATTTCACTGAAATGCTGTCTCAGCCTCTACTGCTTGTAGTGCAGGTACTTTGAATCATAGGTTATAGTTTAGTATTTAGTAGCCTTGGCTATATTTTTTCTTTTACATCCCATCACTTCTTGTAAACTTTGCAATTTCCTTCAGCAAGGAACTCTACAGATTAACTAATAATTAGTGAAGAAACATAATTTGCTTTCACACTGCTCCCTATTAGTTTCATTTCATACACCCTAGTTCTTGTACTGGGAGGCATATGAACAACTGATTCCTATTCATTTTCCCCATATCATTCCCAGTTTTATAAATCTCTATCATATCCCATACATAAAGATTTTAGTACGTCTTTACTGAAACTTATAAAAGTAGAGCTAGTTTCAAAATTAAAGCTAACAGTTTCAATAGAGCAGGATTTCTAGTAGTGCTGACTGGCAGCCACTGCTAGAGTGCTGAGAAGCATGATTCATTGCATCATTTAGCATTTTAAACAGTGCCAAAGCTGGCATTTAAGAGACTCTAGGTCTTTTAGAAATATATAGACTAAATACCAACACCCATTTATATTAATGGAAAATGATTCTATGTAGAAGTAAATCCAGAAAGCAAGACAGAAAGCTATAGTCTTGAAAGACTGATTAGCCTTATGTTTTAAATCTTAACCATTGGACTATTTAATGTTGTTGTTCAAACAACCAAGTTTTTTTTCCTAGTGATCCTTGCCTTCTTTGTAGACACGTATATTTCCATTTGAAAGTTCTGTTGAAGCGTGAGTGGTAGTAATAGCATAATTGTATAGTTCCATGAATCTAAGTGTGAAATGTAGCTACAACATACATAGCTCATAGGCAATACAGCTTCACAGGTCTGAAGCTCCCAGATCAGATTATCTTAATACTCTGAACCATTCTTGTCAGAAAGATTATTTCAGCAAAAACACTGACATCTGTCTTATTTCTTTGGCCATGAAATTACTTGAGGTTTATAGTCTTGTTGACTGAGATGGCCGGTGGCAGTGAGTCAGTCAGGGGAATCTGAGGACTCTTCTTTTTAAACAGTGCGTTTGTACTTCCTTGGTATGCCTACAGTTAGCATGCAATGACTAGGTGGGGGTTTTTTTTGCCATTGGCTCCTGTCTTCCATTGTTTGATTTTAATAGAAAGACCTGTAATTAATCTTTTCCAACATAAAGCAGAAAACAGGACATATTGTAAAACGGAAAGTTTTATGCCATCCAGGTGCTACCAAATTGAAAATTAAAATACAGAATTAAAACCTGGCAAGCCAGCATAACCCACTGGCTCCACTTCAGTGATTACACCACACCCACTTTGCAACAGAGATTTTAGTTAGCTACAAATAATGATTTAGAAATTCTGAGTCACAGACAGTAAGTCTGTCCAAACAAAGCTCCCAATATGGCAGTCTCAGAGGCTTCTAAGGTTTGTTACTGCTGTGCCGAGCAGCAGATGATAGATTTTTCAGCTGCCCTTCAGTAGATGCTGCAGCAAGCATGTGAAAACTTCAGAGGCAATGCAGTACTGCTACAGTTACAGGTTCACAATACTGCCAGCATTGCAGTTAATCACTGGGCAATCTCGCTTCAGTGGTAACAAAAGCTGACATGTATGTGCATCTGAAAAATTAAATCTCAAATATCACTGTGGCTAGTTACCTGGCTGAATAAGAGGAGCCTGGACTTTAACTCATAGCGTTTTAAAATGCAGTTTGTACTTCACAACCTTTCTGAAAAATTTTACCCACTGGAACATTACCTATAATCATAATTAAATATAATTGTAAGTCAGTTGACTTAAGACGCAGTCCACAAGTCATCCATGCTGCTGAGTGAAGAAAAAGCCAAGTAGGAGATTTAGTTTTAAGGTCACAGGACTAGTACTGTCAGAGTAGAGCATACCACGTATAACATTATCTAAGAAGTATTTCTGGAGCACTAGAACATTCATGCATACTACTTTAAGCATTGGTGTGGATACATAGCATGGGTATGCTACAAGATTTCAAGCAATTAGTTTAAAATAGCATTTGTTTTCAGACAAAGAGCTGTCTAAACACTCCTACTGCTACTCCCTCACATCTTGGGAGCTAGCATCACCAGGCCCTAAATTGCTTCTTATGTCTAGGTAGAAAGCACACTGACTAGTGCAAGACGTATGAAAGGACGACAAGCATGATCTTGGGACTACCTGTGAAATATTAGCCAGTCCCAAAAATGAGTGCCATCTAACTGTGAGGTCATGAATATTCCTTTATCAGACAAACAGCAAAAGACAAAGTTAAGTCTATCAGCAGAATTGACTTAGTATTCAATCCCAAAGCTACACTCAAGTTCAGGGAAAAAGCCACCAATCCTTACCTAAGAGGTCTCAGCTGTAGCTGAGGATTACTGTTAGGTCATCACTTATAGTCTTCAAGTTGAAGAGATTCTACCACTCATTCTCCCCATCAGAATAAAGTCTATCCCCCTCTAAGAGCAGCACATTCCTGTATTAGATATCCGAGAGCAGCAGTCCCATATTTTCCAGAGCATTAAAAAGTTCCATCCTTGAAGTAATTCCCTCCCTCATTTTATTCTTTGAGGTTCTGATGCAACAGAGGTTTTGTGCAGCACAAAAGCCAAATAAGAATTTGTATTCCTTATTTTCTTGCAGCGCTTAGGGTAGAGAGGAAATGAAAACTTGGCATCACAGTGTTAAAGTGGATCCTTTCCTCTAACAGCTTGGGGCAAAGGCTATAATTACAGTAGCTCTTTAACAAGTAATCAAGTGCTATTAAAAATAATAGAAAGATCAAGGATCAATTGGGTAGGGAAACCTCAATACTCCTCACTGAGGGAAAACAGCATAACCTCAGTTACAGGTCAAACTAGTAATAGGTAGGCACAAAACTTGAATGCAGTCACAGGAAATGCTACTTTTATCCATGTAGATTCCTCTAGGGCACAGACAGAATATGAACATTGGAGAGGAGGCAGAAGACAGTTCTGTCTGTCCATTCCCCCCCACCCTTTATTAAAGAATTTTTTTTTTTTTACCATTTCCCTACCTTTGTCACTCACGCTATCATTTTATTTGGGAATCATCCAAGAATGGCAGTATCATGTTTTTTCTTCTCACATGGTGATACTAGCTTTCATAGACATGAAAAAGATCACACATTTTTGAGCTATCCACCTCATCTAGATCAGTCTATTTCCATTAGTCACAAGATAGCTCAGCAGAGACCTAGTTTTATCATCTTAGTTCTATAAAGAGGCTTTTCTGTAGTGAGTTGCCAAGGACAGTATCAACTGTAAAAGAAGTCATCAGTAAGAAGTCAAGGAACAGGGCACACCACTGTTGTAGAAACTTCTGCTTCACCTTCAAAGTCCATCTCTCCAGCTCAGTGTCTCCACAGAGTACTCAAAAGTCTCCACAGAAAAAGAAGTGGAGGAGTGGGAAGCATCACATCAACGCAGTGCTTTAGTTTTAGTCCTCAATCATGCATTTGAAGAGTAGTATCTGAGGAACTGCCTTGAAACTTCAAGTCAGTACTTGACTTGATACAGCTTTAAATATATTCCTTTACCCTTTGACAAAAACAAATCCAGCCAAAAATCCAGCTGATGGAAGTGAATCTTGTACTTATGTCCACATCATATAGACAAATTGACTATGAGATGACATTGACAGGCTTCACAATCCTGCAGTACAGGGCAGCAGTAAACTATATGCTACAATAGTATTGATGCACATACATCCCTAGCATAAGCTTTTTTGCTTCCATGTATGGATGGAATACAAGAAGTCTCAAAGTGCAATTCTATTAAATTTATTATTTAAATAGTGGATGTGCTAGTTGCAAAAAGGTGACTTTAGTGTTAAATACTTGATTCCATTTTAATAGTGTCCTCAGTCTTTACAGTGCTACTTCTTACCCTTTAAGAGTGCACAGCAACTCACAAAATATACAAGAGAATAATAATTGAGTTTTGGATTTATGCAAACCTCCAATACATTTCCCTCCCCCGCCTCCTCCCCCAATATTTGCAGTTATCTTCTCTTATAGAGGGACTTTCTTGTTCCACGCCCTAAAGAAAAAAAAAGGAAAACAAATTAAGGTGTGCATTCTCCCTCCAGATAATGTATGTCAATTTGCTTCTAAAGAAAGACTAGACATCAGTTATTGCCTTTTCCTATCGCAGGAGAAGACACTGATAGTTGATATTAGAACTATGTAGTCAACTTCCCAGCAAGGGTCAGTTCTGCAGGAATGGTGTTGGACTTCAGAATATCCCAGTATAACAGATAGATAAGAGTTCCATATGAAACTCATAGCATATTTTCAGTGTGCTCTTGTAACTACATTACAAATGCATCCAAGAAACACCAGCTCTTTCTGGGGTAAATATAAAGTAGTATTTTGGGATTATGCAAGTTTCCTGGATGATTTTCCTAAAAAAGAATCAGCAATTAAAGGTTTAACACTGATGTTCAAATAATCTGACTTCAGGACTGACACCAATTTTGACTAATAAGATGTTTCAGTCTAAGTTTTTGTTTCCAGCCTTGCAAATACATGGAAGTGTAATCCTCTGTTTAATATATGAGAAAGAGATGGTCTTTAACTCATGTATTTCCTGACTGAATATTCAGGTTAGCTTTACTATGCCAGCTTGCTCTTTTCCAGAAGGAACTCTGATCTTTTAGGTAGCTTCTTGTATGTACTGACCCTTTTTTCAATTTATAACCTTTTCAGACTCTCCCACAAATGCAGAAAAGCATATTTGTTATTGAACCTACTTAATGTGATTCTTCCCTCCATTGTTTTTCCCTTCTTCCTCCAAAGTAGCAAGAAGTTCCTACTCCATAAAGTTGAAGTTCTTAAGAATTATCTATATGCATTTGTGTTGTATCAAATTACAGTATTTTTGCTGAGACAGACCTGTAGCTTAAAGAAAAGGATATACTGCAAAGTGACACAGGACTCAACATTTTAAAAAGTTAGTAGAACAGTTTGAAGAGCAACTAGACTAAAATAGTGGGGTTTGGTGTTGTTTTTTTTCCCCCCTTACCCCCCCCCCCCCCTTTTCCTTAAATAAAAGGAAAGGAAACTAACCTGGTCAAAGCTACAACAGTATTCATAGCAAGGTGAGTAAGTGTTCAAAATTTAGCTTGCTTTTTTTCCTCATCTTGTCTGCATACATAGCATTTGCTATTGTTTCACAAGCTATCCAATATCCTTGCAGTTCAAACCAAGAACCATTAGTCCCTGAGACAGTAATGAAAAAAATGCTTGTAACAGTAATTTTTGTAGCTTGTCACTGTATACCAACCTTTGCGTACACTGCTTTTAGGCATCTCCCACACTTCTTCTTCCACCTCACATCTTGTGTCTCTGCGTTTTGAAGGTGGCTTGCCTATTCTTTTCTTCTTTGGTTTAACCAAAGGTGGGCACCCTAAATAACAAGATACAACTGGTGTTATCTCTCCAAAGCATAGTCTTAAAGCAGATTTAAGCTTGACTTTCGCCGACTGGTCTGTAGTGTTCCTCTTTCTCCTTTCTCTCTATGTGCCCATTTTAGTGGCAGATAAAACTGATGTTACATGTCAAGCAACAGTCTTATATGTCTACAATATTTAATCACTGTCTAACCATAATTCTGGATGCATTGTATTTTGGGACATAACTTGGATAGGTGTTAACATGGCAAAAAAGAACCCAGTGAGAGTTGGATAATTCTCCTTTAGTTCACTTTTCAAGTGTTCAAGACTAGTCGATAGCTGTTCAAGTGACCCAACTCACCCATTGTCTTTAAAAAACTCAATTTTTCAGACCTGTTAAGTTATGCACCACAGCTACACAGTTCAAGAAGTCAAATTTAGCATATGATATTACTGCTAAAGCAACATATTTGTTTAGCCAACCCCCCCACTTGCAGGGCAATTAAATTTAAGATTAATTTGAAGAAACCAGTCCTAAGATAAGCAACATTTTAAAAAGGATGTAATTTTACTAGCACTTCTGAGGCATCCATTGGCATGAACAGCATTCAGAAGAAACTGATTCCTGCTTCCTAATACTGGATGTGATAGCTTCTTCAAACTACATAGGCTGGGAAAGAAGGAAGAGAAAGCAGGGAGTAACACATAGGCCAAACGTCCTCACTATGCCACACCATCTACGACTTAGAAGAGATAGAAGGGACATGCTGAAAGTTAAGGGTAACAAAATTATTTTAGAACTATTTTATTATTTTTATGAATTGTTGTAAGGCACTAAGAACAGTGCTGCTAAAGTAAAATGTTTTCAGCTTTTATAGAGCAGGCTAGCATAAAAAACCCACAACATTTTGAAGAAGTCTGTGGATAGAAAGGATAGGAAGCCTCCAATGCAGGAGGCAAATCCCAAACCCTAACATGCTCAAGCAGGAAAGCAATGCAGAGAGAGAACTCTAAGGAATACTCTCTAAAGAATAGTCTGCTGGGCTGTTGATCCAGGAAACCTGATGTATATTATCACTGAACTGAAAAGAAGCAAGTCATCAGTCTGTTCTGAAGATAACTTCACACCGTTACTTGATAGACTGATCCTGTGATACCTGAAAGCATGTGACCCAGGAAAGTAGTAATACTTGGACTACAGCAAATTATACCGTTGTTCCAACAGCACTTACACTAAGAAACACCCTTGAAGAGCATCTAGAAACAGAGCTGAATGCCAAGTAGACCTTAATTGTAAAGAAAAATATTCTGCTTTAGGAGGAAAGAAAAAAGATACGGGAACTAACTAACTTCTTACTTTGTTAGAATAACTTTGATTTATTCATCTTTTCCTTAACCACATCAAGATGATGTGCACTCAGACATCCTTTAGCAGTAGTGAGGCAACTGTTGGTCCATGCTAGTTTCTCTGAACATTGGCCTATGTAGCAATCACACATGACTTTCTATATGTTCTACTGATCAAGATTAGGAACTACCACTGCATATGCACTCAAGAGAAGCATTATCCAGGTAAAGAATTAATACTAGTTTATGGCAGTAGCAACTTTGCACAAATAAAGGCTTTGCTTGGCCGCATCAAAGCATTTGATGCTTTGATTTCCCATGGTACCTTTAAAAAAAAAGTAGCTATAATGCATCCTTATTCACATGTTTGAGAAGGATATAAATATACCCTGAGATGTACTGACAGGCATTTCATCAATATCAGAGCAATGAGAATTAGTTTTATTACTTCAAATCTTATCCAAATATCATAAGCTTGCTGTTTTGTATTATATCCTTTTGAATGTTTCTTAAGAACAGAAACACATTGAGGAAATAAGTTGTACCTTGTTCTTTGCTCTTGGCTGGGGGTGACAGACTACCATGTATGTGGCTGGTAAATTTGGGTTTAGCACCACTTCTAATCCAATACTCTTCAGGTGGTATCCCCATGTTCTCCCTTAACAGCCTTCCTAATAAAAAAAGTTGATTTAAGGTCAATATTTAGTTTTGCTAATGTTAATATACTGTTTGATCCACCAGTCAGAATGCAAAGCTAGCTACTGAATCTAATTGTAAGAGTCTATTAAAATAAAAACTTAGTTTTCTGGAGACCACACTTGACAAAAATTACAAGCTGCTTTAAGTCTACAGATTTTGTACCAAGAAAGTAAAGTTTAAGAACACTAAGCCTGTTACTAGATCACCCTGTTTTAGATGCCTTTCACAATACAAGACCATACTAAACAGCAGCCACTTACTGAAGTGCCCATGTAACCAGTTACGAACCCTGACTGATAACTCTGCTTATTCCCTGTTCAGATGAATCCAATTTCTACCAATATCTACCTTTGAATAAATAAAATGTTCTTTTCCAGATCAAATTTAATAGTTTCACACCAATTTATGAAAATACAGCAAAACTTTTGTTGCTAACAGTAAGAGAGCAGCAGCTACAATAAAAAAAATAATAGTTTGACTCCTCTTCTGCAGAGAGGAGAAGTTACACAGGGTATAGCCACCAGATTATAATGAACTTAATCCTGTTTAATCCACCTAACATGGGTCTGTGATGGGAGAGTGAGAATGTTTGTATAAATTTAAACGCCGAGTTTCCAAGATATTATTAAACAATGGTAAATGTGTAGTTCAAATGACCTTAAGCTTTTCAAATGAAAAAATTGCCACTAATGTCAGACAGGTAAGTATATCAAATCTAACTCAAAGGAGAGTTTCTGCAAAATTCTCTGCTGGTTGTGAAGATGCAGAATCCTCATGCAGTAGGTAAAAAATTGCTGCAGGCCCCCTCTGCCTCAAAAGAAAAATTCTGCAGTACTTCTGGCTAAGCCAAACCTGAAGCTACAACATTCTCCAATCTTCCCACTGGTTCAAACTACAACTTGCAACTGCAATTAGGTGTTCTTTGTGTGTTCTATTAAGCAGCACTTTGTCATCAGCAATTAGCTTACCTCCCAAGAATTTCCGTAGCATTCGCTCATGTTCAAGTCCTTCTCTTCTTGCGTAGGCCTCTTTCTTCCATAATACCCATAGTCACTGTATACAACTTCATCTTGTTCTTTCTCCTTTGGCTTGTAAGCTACACCAATGTTTTCACCAAGCCCACTCCTAGTTTTTATTTTCTCTTGAGCAGGCCAGCTAATTAATTGAGCTGGTATAACATTTTTAGGTGGTTTCCAAAGCACCCTCTGGCCAACTTGGTAGAAACTTCCTTTACTAGGCATCAAGATTCCATATGGAGTGGCTTCTTGAAAGAAATATTCAATTTCATCCATGTCATCATCATCCTCATCCTCCTCATCCTCTCCATCTTCATCCTCCTCTTCTCCCCTCACAGAGTATTCTTCGGAGTCCTCAACTTCTGACAAACTCTTAGCTGCTTTTTTCTTGAGAGAATTGATTTTTTTCCAACTAGAAGATCTAGGAAGAGCTCCCAGCTTTCTACCTTTACTGGAAGCCTCTTTAATCTTCATAGTTGAAGAGTTTTTGACATCTTGGTCATTCAAGCTGTTCATCTGCTCCCTTCCTACAGCTTCCTCTTCATTAAGGGACCCACCACTTTTAGTTTTCTCTTTCTCTAAGCCCTCTGTACTTTTCTGGAAAGTATATGTGCTTTTCTGAAGCACATAGTCAGGGACAAAATAAGACACTGGGGCATTATCAATTGAAGAGCCTTCCTCTCTAGAGGACATGTCATCAGAAGAAAGACTGAGTACACTTTGACGTTTCCTTTGTGGCAAACAAAGGTCGTAGTTGTAGTTTGTGTCCATACTGTCCAAACAAGCCAGCCAACTGTTAGAGGGAACGTACTTCTCAATTGATTCGTCACACCAAATACTCTTATCTGTTTGACTTTCATTGGTTGCGCTGTGGCTTAGATTCAGCTTTTTCTGCTGAAAACTCAAGTCACTCATTACCTCCACACTAGATGGAAGTAGTCCTGCTTGTTGAATAAAGCTGGGCTCTTCTTGAGAAGTTTTTGAGCCTGTAGATTTTTTAGAGCTAGATTTCTTAGCTACTGCCACATCCTGTCTTACCACTGGTTTATCTATGCTAACAGATCTTGCCAACTCTGTGATTTGCACTGCCATGGTTTTACCTGGGGGGGATTTTGCCCATTGGCTTGTATTTGCCTGCTTTTCTGCATCCAGCTTCACTTCATTATTTTGGACCTCTTTTTCTTGCACAGTTTCAACACCCTGTTTTGAGGCAAGAACAGCTTTTCTCTCATCTAAGGAAGCTCCTGGCACCATTTTCTCCCCTTCATGAGGGCCATATATCATTCCTTCACATGAGCTAACAGAAAATAAGTCACGCTGCACTATATTCTCTGGGACTGGTTTACCACTTGCCACATCATACAAAGGGATAGTTTCTTTAAAGGACTTCCACAGTTGAATAGCTGGAGAGCCATTTCCATATTCTATCCTGACTTCTTCCTTCTCAAAGGCATAGCTTCCAGTAGGAAGATTTCTATACTGTGTAGAGCTGGAAGGGCTCTTGTTATGAAACTCTCTGTCTACCACAATGGAAGATCCAGATGAATCTTGTTTCTCTGAAGTACTTTCAGTCTCTGTACCTATACCAGAAGAAACACAGGCCATATTTCCTGCATCACAACCTTTCGTTTCTGTACGGACATCTTGATGCTTTTTTTGCTTGTTTTCAGGCTGTCTAGGATCAGTCTGTGTTTCTTTTGTCTCCATTTTTTTCCCAGGGGTACTATAGTGTCTAAATCTTGTTGCATGATAAAACATAGGGGAAGGTGAGGGAGCGTTAAAATAAGGCCTTCTGTTAATTCTTGCATGCATTGGATGCTGCGGAACAAAAAATCCAGGGTACTCATGGAGTGCAACAGAATAAAACGGAAAATAAGGATTTCCACTTCGGAAGCCTAGACATTGGGGATAAAAAGAGTAAAGACAAATGTATCTTCTTTCTGATACAAGTCATTCTGATTAATATTTGCTTGTACACACAGGGACAGCTACAAGATCAGACACATAGGTAAGTAAAACATTCCACCAGTTAACACTTGGAAGGAAGTTGTGCAGAAACCCAAAGAGAGTTCCTTGTTATGGAACAACTTATCTGGACAGCTACACTTTAACTAGAGCTTGATTTTATTTCTTGGCACATACACTAATTAGCTTTCTGTACTTTTTTGCTATTTTATGGACTATGCTATAGCATTGTCTTTGAAAAAGACAGCTCCAGATAGAAGTTAACATAGGTATACCATTTACAAGATGTATTTAACAATATTGGTTCTGTGTGGATTTTTAAGTTTATATTTATCCATACGTATAATGTATGCATGCATGTGTAGAACTCATATATACACGCATATTAATTGTTAGGCATATTCTAGAGCTCTGTATCTGTAGGATAACCATTACTTAATATTTGCTTAGTTTCCATCCTCCAGAAACAGATGCTTTCCAGCACACAAGCTACACATTTAACTAACATTTCATAAATCAGATCTTTGACAACTAAAACATTACATTAATTCTACCTTAAACTCCTAAGAAGCTTGTTAACACAGATACACATTTGTTTCCTCCACTTTAGCAGTAGTTTACTAAGCAAAGCTACCACAGACAGCTCTCATTTACCTTACCTGGAGCAGGTACACAGTACGGACTGTATGCATGACTGAGGTACCATGGATTTGGAAAAGGCTGTTGTGCTGTTGGCTGTGCATAAAAAAAGGGTCTTGTGTGGTTTGTGGAATATGATCCACTTTCTGAAGTAGGGGCAGTATTCATTTTTTTTCTTTAAACACTGAAAGAGATAAATGATCAGGATTAACCACTTCTTTAAAAACTGTGTGACCTAATGATTTTTACACTGTCAGAATTCAGCAGACATTCCTCTCCCAGATGATGAAACCAGATCTTTCCAGAACAAAACTACTGTCTTCCAAATAGAAACTAGAAAACTGACATTACTATTAAGGTAGAAGATTTTAGTTCTCCTTTGCTAAGCAAGCTTTTGCATGCAGCTCTCAATATTAGTACTTCAAGCCAATCTTATAACACATTTTAAAGCCACAGGACAGTCACAGGACCAGTAACTTTAATGTAGTCTTATATGCACACATTCATATAAATAGTATTCCAGCCAATTAAAAACTAGCCTTCAGCCAATTAGCCTTTCACAAGAGGCCTCAAAAAAAGAAAAAAAAAAAAGCAATAGAAGGCTTCACACAATCAGAAGTTTGGTGCTTCGTGAAGAAAACACTTCTTAGTGCCAACACATATGTTGTATTTGAGATCACAATAAGAGCTCCATTTATTCAGGATTTGTACTTTATAGTATACTTAAGAACAATGACAGCTAACATAAATAAACCAAATATTTCAGTGACACCGTGCTTCCTATGCTTAAACGAAATGATAGGCAACAAAAAAAAAAGCAAAATCCTTATGCATAAATTCACATTCAAAGCCATACAAAATTCACAAGACAGAACTTCCTCCCACACTTACATATTTCCTCAGTTAACTAATACACTAAGTTCAGTCCATTCCAACCCACATAAGTGATACAACCCTGTCACACATAGCTTATAAACAAGAATAAAAGAAGTCAGAGAACACAGAAGATCTAGTGACTACACACACAAAAAAAAAGACAGCAGCTCAACTCTTTGGAGAACTTAAGCATTTCAAAGTTACAGAAAAAAAATTGAATTCAAGACCTGTTACAAGCTAGCACACAGTTCAGCCTAGAGTCTCAGAAAGCTTTCAGAAACACTGCTGCCCTCTTCAGTTTCCATCTAGAATGGCCTGTCCAGCTCTTCTAAGCACCAAAAAGCCTACACACGCCCCTCTCTCCTATGCCGAAGCTCCCAGAATTAGTTTGACCTTTGAGAGAGAGTGATATAGGGAGGAAAGAAGAAAAAAAAAACAAAACAACAAAACCCACCCCTAACAAAAACTAAGCTATTCCTGCCCCATTAGAGCCCCTCAAAACTAAGGTCCATGCTGCTGCTGCTTACAGCCCAGCAAGAAACTAACCAAGTCCTCAGCTCACCCTCTTTATGGCAGGCAGCTGCTACTTGTCCACTCCCCCTTCCACCTGAGGCTCATTTAACAGTGACGCGGGGGCTTTTTTCCATCAATGTGTGGGAGGGAGAATCAAAACACGAGGATAGGAATAGTGGTAAAAGCCTTCAGCTGGCGTACAGAAAGCTAGCAGTCTCAACTTGCAGACATTTAAGCTGCATCCCTAAGTGAATCCAACTTTTCCCTTTTGTAATGTTGGAACTTACATTAAAAAAAAAAGGGAGAAATATTACCGATCTTCTGCTTAAAACTACTGTTAAAGACACATTTTGTAGGAAAAAAAAAATCAGAAAATGCAAGGCAAAGTTTACATTTGTTTCTAAAGTTTACCAGTTGTTCAGTACCAAGTAAAGGGAGCAATGCTCTTCCATCCTAACACGGCTAAGTGGACTGACAAACGTAATGTTCTTTCCATGTGAACACGGGAAGCGCTTCTTGCAGTACAGTGTACTCTACCATGTATAACAGAAATTTATGAAATGTGAGGTTGTAATTTGATTCTGCCCTGGGTCTTTACAGGAGATGAGAATCTGAGTGGCCACTTCGCAACTTCACATCTCTGAATGAGAGCGCGCCCGTATTGGGAGAGATGGCGAGAGAAGGAAGCACGATGAATGCACTATGCAAGGAAGTGAGTGGCTAGAGAAAAACAAAGAGGTCTGGATGCTTAGATGCCGTTTACATTTCTAGGTTGGGAAATTCCTGTAATTTCTTTTTTTTTCTTTCTATAATGTTCAGATTAAACTTGTCCTTTGCACTAAGACACAAATTATGAAATGCCTGGGAAGGATTACTGATCTCGTTCCTCGCAGACCTCCCCAGTCAAAGGTTGTCCTTTCCACTGACGGCAGCTCTTGCACTTTGTGTGCAGGTCACTTGTGTGACTTGTCTGGGATGTTTCAAATCCCCAACTCCCGCATTCATCAGATTAAGTTTTCACCTTTTAAAAGTTAAATTCCTAGCCTTTCTCTCGGTGGAGGGACCCAAAGGGAAATTAAAAAAAAAACCCCACTCCCTAGCTTTTAAAAAGCTGCCTGTCCTCAGGATTTTCCTTTCCCTTGGACCAGACTTCAGTCTCCTCCCGCCTCCCTTGCCCCCTTGCTTCCCTCCTGCGGCAGGCTGAAGGCCCCAACGAGCCTCAGGCGGCGTTTGCTGAAGGGGCAGGCAAACCTCGCCTCCGAGGCTCCCGCACTTGGCCAAAGGACGTTTCAGCTGCGGGGTGCCTCAGCCCGCAGGAGGGCCCCAGGGAAAAAAGGAGGCGCTGGGCGGACGAGAGGGACGAGGCCAGGCTGAGCTGGGCCCGGCGGCCGGCCGTTAACCGTTAAGCCCGCAGGCCTCCAGGCTGCAGCGAGTCGCTCCGCCCAGCAGAGGGCGCTGCCTCCGCCCGCCCGGCGCCGTTTGGCGGGCGCGCAGGCGCGCTCGCTCCTCGCGGGGACACGCTCCAGCCCCGCCGGAAGCGCCGGAGCGGCCGCCGTTCCCTCGGCGCGCGGGCACTTGCGTAGGCAGGGGAAGCTCGGGGGAGGGAAACAGGAAATGGGGGCGGGCCGAGGCGCCCCACCTGGCGCGCGGGGGCCTCTCCCCGCGCTGAGCATGCGCGGGGAGAGGCGGGCAAGCGCGGCAGCGCGCGGCGCGTCGTAACGGCCGCCGAGCGGCGGTGATGCTGTGGGGGATGAGGAGGCGGAGGGCAGCGCGCCTGCGCGCCTAGTGGCCGCCGCCTCCGCAGCCCGGGTGAGACCGGATCCTCCTCTTCCTCGTCCTCTCCCCCCCCCCCCCGCCCCGGCCCCCTCGCCCTGGCCGCCCGCGGTCGGGACGCTGAGGCAGAAGAGGAAGCGGCGGTCGGAGGTTTGTCCGGGGCGGGGGGGGGGATGGTGGCGGCGGCGGCTCTCCCGCGCTCGCGTCCCGCCGCGCCGCGAGGCGGCGGCCGCCCTCGCCTGGCGCGGCCGTCGGGCCGCTTGCCGTTTTCTCGCCGCCGGCGGCCTGCGGGGCCGGAGCGGGGGTAGGCCGCCCCTCGCCGCGAGGGGTCCTCGGCCCCGGGCGGCGGGCAGCGCTCCCGCGGCGGGGAGGCCCGCGGGGGGCTCTGCGGCAGTCTGCCGCTCCCCGCCCCGCCTGGGTGCGGCTCCCGCCCGCCCCTTCCGCGACCTGCGGCCGCTCCCGCCCGGCAGCTGCGGCTCCTGGGCCCGCTGGACACCGGCGGAGACCCGCGGCGGAGGCACCCCGAGGAAGGAGGCGAGGTGGCTGCTGGGGCCACCTCCGCGCCCTTGGCCAGGGCTGGCTCCTGGCGCGGCGGAGCTCGGGAGAGCCAGGAGGAGGAGAGGAGAGGGAAGCGCGCCGGGCTGTCAGCCGTGCAGTCGGCGGGGCCGTCCCTGACCCCCGGAGTGCGCCGGTACCCACGGAGCAGGAAAGTGCTCCCTTCCTTAGGGCTGGTGGGCGCTTCTTGGGGAAAGGAATTAAAGAAGCAACGGAGGGACGGGACAGCGCACCTGGGTGTCAGGAAGAGGAAAAAAATGTGTTCCTTCTCTAGTACCGTGTCGCTGCGTCCCGCAAGCAGGAGGGGACTGTAAACGCAGGCCCGTAATGGGGTAGGCGGTAGGGCTTCCAGCGTTCAGTGCGCCTCTTCAGCTGAGCAGGTGGGGATGTTTGCAACTTCGGTGTTTTTAGAGGTGCTTGAAGGGGCAGACACGAGGAAGTCTTCTAGGAGAACGGCACTGTAGTGGTATTGTCATTTCTTGTAATTGCCCACCTTTCCTTGCCGATGTGTCTAGTTGTGTGTGTATATATAGTACCTACAGCGACCGAGGGTGGGATTCAGTGTTTATATGTGGATTTGAAGAATCAAATTTCCTAGTGAACTTTTATAGACTAAATATATGCATAGTATAGCTTTGAAGTTAGCCATCTGCATGCCTAGATTTTTCCAGTATTTACTATTATTTCTGTTATGAATGGGATCAATACCTGCTGCTTTTGAAATAACTTTAATTATGATTTAGAAATGGATTTGTGTTGTAGTTAGCATCTGCATTTTTAGAGGTTTCCTTGCAAAGCTATAGCTTGGCTTTCTACGTTACTTTGTGATCATAGTGGACCTGAAAGGCTGTGTGCTGTTGTGAGCTCACCTAGGGCAGTACCTACATGAATTTTGTCAAGATGATGTATTTAGGAGATCATTAAAATACACTATCAACTTAGTTCAGTTTCTCATAAATGTACCAGGAGAAATAGGTAATTTTTAATATTTAATAGATGTGTAAATCATTGCGTCTCATGATCTGGGTATAGGTGTCACACCTCTTTCCTAATTATTTTTGTGTGGAGTAGAAGAGTCCTGTTATATTTGGTGCTGTGTAACTAGCATCTTGCAGGAACAGACCAAAGCAGAAGAAAAGATGTTGCTGCTTATTTAGTATTTTTTTGACTACATTTTGGACAGGTGGTTGTTGGGGGTTTGTTTGAGGCAGGCTTTTTTTGTTTTGGTCATGTGATTATGAAACAGACCGGAATTGTTGCAAATCCTGAAGTTTCTCTTCCTTAATTTAGTGGCTATTGCATTTTGAGAATAAATTTTATATGCATGAATAAGATATCCATTATGAGACTCTTAACCTTTCAGGAACTAACTTATGGTTAGTTAAGCTACATTAATTATTAATCTAATTTCTTAATGTAGAAATGCTTGAATTTATAGTTGAACATCATCATATCTCGTAGTGGTATTTAAGGGAGTGACGTGTACTTGTGAACTGGAATTTAAGTTGTTAAAACAGACTAGCTTCATTAACATAGTAAAGTTCAGAGAAAAAAACCCACTTTTCTGTACATAATATGGCTGGATATTACTGGAGACATCCATGGCCCACTTTTTTTCAAAGGTTAATTTTCCAAAACAGGTCAAGTCTTTCCACAAAACAGAAACGCCCTTGGGGATGGAAACTACCTGTGCTCAGCGTAGAAGGCCAGTTGCCAAGTTGTTGGTTTATCTTGTGCTAATTTTATTTCTGAGCAGGTATTTCCTTTAGTGTATAACTTCCTCTAGGAGCAGAAAAACAGGAAAGAAACTGGTAATGAGGAGTGCATTGTGACCAAACATGTTGTTAGCATGGAGTCTGATACTTCTAGTCTCTAGCTTCTGCGTAGTTTCAGAAAACTCACCTACCTCAAAGTTGTAACTTGCCTCCCAAGCATAATATGTATGGAAAATAGTAGTAGTTTCTAAATGAATAGTAATTTTCAAGATGATAACATTGTAGGAATAAATCGGTCCTTGTTTTTTGTGAAATTTCATGTTGTTGCCTTATTAGAATCTCCTTGATGTCCTCGGGTTTCTGGACTGCAGTGCTATCAAAGACACCTTTGATGGCTTTAGAAGAGAGGAAAACTTCCAAGTCTGGAACTGCTTCATCAATTACCTATTTCTTTTTTTCTGCCAAGGATGCAAATTTGATACATGACTCAAGAATCTAGAGCTTCCAACTCCTTTTTCTTCTTTCTTTCCTATCTTTGAGATCTCTTGGCTAGGTGTATTGATTTACATAATTGATTTTAATTGTTTTTAGTACTTGTATTCCCCCTTGCTATTAGTTGGTGTAATCGTTTTGAAACATGTTGATTTGTAACTCAGCATATCCTGAATAGTAACTCAGTATTAAAGTGCCTGAGCTTGGTACTTTCATTGCTAGCTGGGAGGATTGCTATCTCTACACACATGAATGCTTGTGTAGTTTGGCTTATGGTTGTTCAGTTCTTAATTCTGACATTTTATTATGTTAAAAATAGTGAATGACTCACTTCTTTGGACGTGTTTTTACTTGTGATTTGTATGAAGCTGCCCTTGGATGGAAATAGGAATTTGATTAAAAGTGTACAAAAGTAGTATTTAAAGCTTTTTTTTTTTAATTAGTTAAAACTAGATTAAATAAGTTGAATGTCCAGGGAAATAAGTTTTGGTTGTTGGTTTTTTTCTTTTTCTTCCAAACAGACAGGTTTATTGAAGTGTGAATTGTAGTTAGTGAAGTTAGAATTCAAGAGATATTTAGATGGCTGAAGATGCAGATAGGAACCTGTGAGACTTTCACAGATCTTTAAGTGTTTCCCAGAATTTTATTGGAAGTTAGGCATCTAATCTGGCAGACTTCTTAATGAGATTTTCAGAATAACTTATTTCTTTTCCTAGTATCAGTTTCTAAGAAAACAAAAAAAAATTGCATGTCTATATATCTGTTTTGCCCTTCTTACAATTTGGAGAAAATAAAGCAAATTTTATTTTGAATTAGTCTAGTTGAAGAATATTATATCTATATACCTTTCCCTACTAATTAAATTGGAAATAGTCAATATACTTATTCCATGTTATACATTTAAGTATAGTGTTAACACTTCCGTGTATGTAGTGCAGTATATATCTCTATTTATCAATCTTTGCCTGACCTAAGAAGATAAACAGATTCAAGGAAGGCAATTAATAGCCTGTCCCATAGCTCATTAACATTTGATGACTAATTTTTGGAATGGTCTCATTCAGATTTGAAGTACATGAACATGTGTTAAAAGCCACCTCATTAAAATTACTTAAGGTAAAAGGAATAATTACTTAAAAACAAACCCTCTTATCAGCCTGTTACTAAATGTTGCTTTCCAGCTTGATAGGGAGTTACTTTGGATCACCCGGTAGTAATTTGGTGTAGTTTGCAATCCAGTACCACTGTGGCCTTCCAGCAGTGACCTACCAGTCCTGTTTTAGCTGACTTCCAAGAAGTTACCCAGAACAAAACGGTCGTCCGGTGACATTGTTGAAGGGGAAAGTCTTATTCATAGAACTTGTATTCAAGGATTATTTTTATTCTATCGGAATTTCAGTTCAGGATATTAAGCTAACTTCAGCCATAGATCTTTTCATCCATAAATCAGAAATGTTCACTGCTGTGTAGTTATGAGAACTGCACGAGACTGCATCTGTAGACATCTTTTCAAGTTCATAGTTTTTCAGTTAGCTGAGATCTAAGAGCTGTGTACCAACCAAGCACAGTGCAGTGAGAGAGATGTTAGGTTGGGACTGGGAGAACTGAGCCTCTTACAGTTCTCTTCTGGCAAGTATGTGGCTTTGGACAAGCTGATTCTTATTTCAGTGCCTCAGTTTTTCAGCCTCTAAAGTGAGGAGAGTATCTGCTTTAAAATTGTCTTGAACACTTCAGAGAGGTGTGAGAGGTAAGTAGTCTTGGATGACTTTCCAAGGTGCAAAATGATGTTCCTACACCGCTTATCCTAATGTTTTGAACAGATTCATTTCTCTTGGGCAAATGACAATATAAATGATGGTAACTTTAGACGAGAAATTCAGAGATCCTTGATGTATCTGTTTTTCTCCTGAGGAGTATTTAGTATGGTTCCATTACAAGGGAATGGGATGCGACTCCTGACTTTGTGACAAATACAAAATTTTGTTCTTTAGCAAATGGTTATCATTGGCAGCAAAACACAGTATGGATGTGGAAAACAGGAATCATGTACGTAGCATGTTCCTACCATGTGCACCTCCCTGGAGCGCATCATGGAAATGAGATGGTTTCAGATCAGCTGTAAACCAAGGACTCCAGCTTTGTAAATTTACAGTTCAAAGGTGGTTCACATCACATAAATGTTCTGCAACAAGAGTCCTGTCATCTCCTCTATCTTTTCTGATACTGAGGGTCATACTCAAATGTTCCAGCTATTTATAGTAATTAATTTCACAGTTTCAACTCGTCTTCTGTTGAACAGGTCTGCTTTTTCAGTTATCGACTGTGAGCCGCATGCTGCCAAAAATGTCTTTAATCTTACTAGCAGGTGTATATCAATTTCTCCATGGCATCCTTGACTGGTTCTGTTACCTAATGACTAAAACAGTGCATATTAGTTTTGCTCTTTTTTCCTGTTTCTGAAGATTTATGTTCTTTAAAATTAGATCAGAATAGGAAGTTATGATATCAATGACTTTTTTTGCTAAAGCTTAGTACTACTGATGCTCTGCCCGAACAGAGCTTAATCCACTGGCTTGTATTGTTCTTGAAACTTTACTCCTAAGTCAGGAAAGACAATGCTGTAGAGAGACCCGGGATACCAGTAGAGCCATGAGCTATTTATTTCTGTGGGCCTAACACACTTAGGAAGTCCGCGTGTCTTTGTAGCCATTTAAAGTTCAGTGCAAAATCTGTCAATGGATTAGGTTGCATGTTAAGCTGTTATCAGATAACCAGGATAGTGGTCAGTGATGCAGAGACAGGATGCATACTACTTTGGTGAAAAGAAGCTGTGACTTGAAGCAGAAGGTCATTGCTTTAGGTGAGCAGTATCTTTGTATATCCTTGATATATTTGTGGTTTAGTGACTTGAGTGGTTAACTGCACCTGAAACTTGAAGGTCTGAAGTCAACACTTATGCTAATATCTGTTACAGCAGATAGTAGTCTCTCCTTCTTCCTCCCCCAAATATTAACACATTTTCTGTTGTTCTTAATTAACTGGCTTCACCTGAACAAACAGTGACCATTGGGTTTGACTATTTTGACTGTTTACTGGTTAAACAACCAGTGAAAACTAGGAGTTTGAGATTCCTGTTTGTGTATATTTCTTCACTGAAAAAGAAAAAGATCAGTGACACTAAATTAGTAGTAATTCAAGTGGCATTAATTAAGCATATCTGTTTCAAGTGAGTGAATGTTAAAAGACAGCTGTCCTTGAATTGTATTACAGGCAGGGCTCTGTTGAAATAGCAGATGTTTGATACGGCTGGCAGGTATTTCTACAGTCTTCATCTTACACTAAATCATGTATTTTTGTATGGAATTTAAAGTATGTTGTTTCAAGTAAGGTATTTCTGCATTCACCATTCATCAGGAACTAGAATTACAGTGATGTCTTAGACATTAGACAAACGTGTCCTTGGTAATTCCTCGATTTTGGAATGTGAAAGAACAGTGCAAGATTAAATAAATCTGGAAGTATTTGATAGATGTGGTACTCTGGTGTCCTTTATGATGGTGATTTTACTGTCACAACTATCCCATTCTTAATTATGTTTCTGTGTTCACATGGCAGATAAGATAAAACCTGACCCCATTTTTAAGAGACGGAAAAATGTCCAAACAAGAAAACAGACTTTGGTAGCCTGTGGTCATTGCTTTATAACTGCTCCAAGTGTTTTGACCCCTGCTATTCCAGCATCCCTTTGCTCCTACTATCTCCTTATTTTTCTTTTCTCCTGTCTGCAGCAGTCATGCTTTCCTGGCTGGGTGGAAATGACTCAGAAGGAAAAAAACTGAATGTGAAATGTTAATAGGTGAAGCCCTTTTGCACAGAGAAGATGAATCAAATAAGCATTGTGAATGTAGGTTGTTAGGTTTTTTTAATCCTTACCTCCGGTTCTGCTTGTCCTCTAGTAGAATGCCAAAGGTGAAATAAATCGGTTGATGATGATGTTGAGAGTTTAGTTGGAAGATGATGGAATGTTGAAGAAACTGCATTTATATTTTTAGTGGTCTGGTATTGGTAAGCTTTAAGTAGACAAAAACACAGAAGGAGAAAAAGTAGCTGTTTAATACGGAAATGAAAAAAATGTGGCTATCTTATCAATGGTTGAAGGAAATGCACAGGTGTACTCAGTGGGAAAACTGGGTAGTTCTTGGAAGAGGAAGAGTCTTACTGAACCTCGTTTTAACTCTCCAGCCTTAGAAGCTGTGTTGACGAAATAAATTATCTTAATTCATGAGTCTAGGTCTTGATGAGAATTAATGTACAAACTCTTCTGCTTTTCATTTCTCTTCGATACTTTTGGTGTTTAATTTTTTTCTCTACAAGAGTTTTAGTGCAAGTAATTAAGTACTAATTTAGAAATAAGTTTGTTAGACAATTACTTTTAAGGGGTAACTGTGAAAGGTTTTTGCAAAAGTGCTAATGTGTAAATTAATTTTATTTTCCTGCTTTCAGTCACTCAAGCGCAGCCACCTATCACGAGATGTTACCACGAAATCTACCTCAGACTTCGCTTTTGCTCATTCATTTGCTGCATCGTAGATCTCAACAGGAGCTCTGCAGACACTCTTGAAAGTCTCTGAACAGATTGTGACATCAAGTCAAAGCATGATGACCTAATAGTTAGGTCAAAGTCTGAAACATTGATTCAGCAGTCCAAGATAACCCTGCCTTTTTTTTATCAGTATCAATTCTGAAGGCTACAGACCTCCTGCCGTTTCTTCCCTGGTTACTTCAGAAACATTCAACTGACGTATCTCTGGCAAAAAGATCTTGACTTTTCTCTCTGGTCCTGGAAATATTAATGGAATACAGTCATGTCTACTCAGGACGAGAGGCAGATAAATACAGAGTATGCTGTATCCTTGCTGGAGCAGTTAAAATTCTTCTACGAACAGCAGTTGCTAACTGACATAGTGTTGATTGTTGAGGGCACTGAATTTCCCTGCCATAAGATGGTTCTTGCAACATGCAGCTCGTATTTCAGGTAAGTATTCTAACTAGGATCTGTTAATTCTAGAAAATCTGCGATACCTGTTTTTGAGTGTACTATTACTCAATTGATTAACAATTAATGTGTTGCAGAGAGTTTTAAAGATCAGTGAAGTAAGTAAAAACCCTAAATATCATTACTTGCCAACACCAAAAGAGTAAAATAAATTTTCCAGCATCTTGTGACTTATGCTGGATAGGTACTGTAGTTTTTACAATAAGTGGGGGGGGGGGGGAAATCGCACTTGTGATGGTTCGTTTTCTTTAGAGAGTTAATCGAGTCTGAATAGTTAGTACATTTCTTATTCTTCATACTTAAATTGTTAAATATTTAATCTTTTTTTATTTCCCAAGGTAGGGTAATGTCCTGGTTTCAGCTGGGATAGTTAATTTTCTTAGTAGCTGGTACAGTGCTGTGTTTTGGATTTAGTGTGAGAATAATGTTGATAACACTCAGATATTTTAGTTGTTGCTAAGTAGTGCTTATCTTAAGTCAAGGATTTTTCAGTTTCCCATGCTCTGCCAGCAAGCAGGTGTGCAAGAAGCTGGGAGGGAGCACAGCCAGGACAGCTGACCTGAACTGGCCAAAGGGATACTCCATACCATAAAATGTCATGCTCAGTATATAAACTGGGGGAAGTTGGGCGGGAGGGGCGGATTGCTGCTGGGGCATCAGTCAGCTGGTGGTCAGCAATGGCATTGTGCATCACTGGTTATTTTACTTGAGTTTTATTTCTTTTTTTCTTTTTTTTTCTTTTTTTGTTATATTCCTTTTCATTACTATTATTATTATATTTCATTATTATTATTGTTAGTATTATATTTTAGTTACTAAACCGTTCTTATCTCAACCCACAAGTTTTACCTTTTTTCCCAAATCTCCTCCCCATCCCACTGGGAGGTGGGGAGGAGTGAGGGAGTAGCTGTGTGGTGCTTAGTTGCTGGCCCCAGTTAGACCATGACAGGTAACAAGGGATTATTGAGACTTGGCTATGGGAGTTCCATTGTCATGTTTATTAGCTGTAGTTTCTTAGCAGAAGCCTCTGCTAAAAGTAGGGATTGCTGTGCAAGTTCATGGCTTCCTTTTCTGAATCATCTGGTTTTCTCTGCTCAGCAAAGAAGCCAGAAACTCTTCTCTTGCCTGAGAGTCTTGCTGCAATGCAACAGGTTTTTTTGTGTGTGGGTGGGGTTTTTTTGTTGTCATCCCCCTCCCGCCTGCTTCCCAGGTGTCCTGTTTTTTGTCTTTTGAGAAGTTTTTATTAATAAGATACGTCGAGTGCTACTACTTTTTGCGGATACCTTCATAGTAAGTCTTAGAAGATGAGGCACCATGAATTTTCTGCAGTGATTAATAATTTTTCTTGGCAACACAGTATAATTAATCTGCCTGTCTGGAAGGAAGTTTGAAGCTTGAAACTAGTCTTGGCGATATCCACGCATGGGTGACATCGATGCATGTTTTACCTTCCTGATGCATTGTGGAGGGATTGTAACTTTTCTTTCCTGTTTAATCAAGGGAAGGTTTGCAAATTCTGTTTTCTCATTGAGATGGGCTCACTATACAGAAAACACTTCAGAAGTTTTATGTATTTTGTCTGCTTTCTGGTATAGAACTATTCAAAGGTTAATTTATTACTTTCACAGAAGTTTTTGTTGCTGCTGGTTTTTGTGTTAATTTTTTCATCTCAGATGAGTCTGGTACAATTTTTAGCAACAAGTATTGTGTGATCACTAGATAATGATTATTGCCGTTGGCCTTGTGCAGATGACATAGTTCCAACAGTCTATAAAATAACAGCCACTGGAAATGTGGCCAGATCTAATGTGGGTGGGTAATCATAAGGTTGGAAAGCTGTCACGAGTCCACGCAGTGTGCTGCATTAGAATATGCAGTCAGGTCTCTTATTCATATGTGTTTATTATTTATGGAATGAGGTTTTGGCACTGGTTAAAAGAAGTATCAAGCTTGTGGTTTTGTCATGTTCTGTTTTTCTTCTCTACTTTGGTTTACAAAAAGATGCTCAGCTTCCTAAATTTAGCTTTATTATGAAAAATTGATAGCCCTGAAGGAGGCTGTGGGGAGAGGGGTAAGAACAGAAAAGCATCTCTTAGGGTGATCCAGCCATTGTGTATGACTGCAGCCAGCTTACCTTCCATCCCTGTGCTTGAACACTGTGCTGCGGCAGCCCAGCTCTGGCACAGGCTGCTCAGCAGTGTGTAAGCATGCACTAGAGCTAGATTCTCTAACAGCTACCCCTTCCTTTCTATGAAGAGGAGTCTCTGCTGGCGCTTGTACTGTCTTGCTTACCTTTAAAAAGCTTCATGGCAAGTTGGTACTCACTTGGCCAGTCAGTGATCCCTCCTAAAATGCAAGTTGCCCTGAGTTAAAGAGCTTAGAAGAGACAGAGAGATGGGGATGGGGCAGGAGGGAATGGTGGTGGGACACTGTATCAGATGATTCTTGGAATGGCTTTGCTTACGGAGTGTATCTCCGTGTCCCCTTCACCTCTGCAACTGGAGGCAGATAGTAGGGTGCACCCACCGTCCCTTCTAACTTCTCTCATACCTGGTTTCCTAAAAAGCCCCAAATAAATATAAAGAGCCTTGAGCTGAATTTTCAATACAACCATAAATACCAAACCTGAATTAATATAAAGCTCCTAAAATCAATGTTCAGTTTAAGAAAATTGGCGAGTACCTGGTTTACAGTACTTAAATCCAGTTAGTTCTTAACTGTGTTGCAATTAAAAAAATAGAATGAGCAATAGGTACATAAAGCATTATGGAAACAATTACTTTTTTTTTTTTTTTTAAATTGCCTTTCTCCTTTTTTCAGGAAGATATAATGGAAATACTTGTGCCCCTCCTCCCCCCTTTTTTTTTTCAGACCAAGTCTGATGGTTTTTTGTCATCGATTTTTGTCTACAGACTTGAAGTTTACTGCATATTATTATGAATGGTATATTAGAAATACTTCATGGAGTGCTAGTCCTTGCTCCATTTTCTCAGCTAACTTTCTCCTCACAGAGGAGCATGCTTTTTGATATGACTTAGCTCAGTCCATTGCATAAATCTGCTTCTTTTGTTTTAGAATCTAAAATCTAGCTGTATATGTTTCAACAGTATTTTCTAGAGGATCATTTCTTTCCTCTTATCATCACCTAATAGAAAAAGTTTTAAATTTCATCATTAAAACTCTAAAATCATTAGAGTTCTCTGCTGATTAACACAAAAGAGTTTGCATAAATATAAAATATTTCTGCAGAAGGCACTGATGGTACATTTTGAATGTTCTGTACAATTGCTTTGTCTTAAATACTAGATGGTAGCCTAAGGTAAATACTAAACACCTGTAAACAGGAAACCAAAAAGACTGTTCGCCTTTTGGAGTGTAATCACTGAAGACTTACAGGTGACTATTTAAGATTACTGTGCTTACTGTTGATCTTTGTTGTAATATGTGTATTTCTCCTCAGAGCCATGTTCATGAGCGGGCTAAGTGAAAGTAAACAAACACATGTACACCTGAGGAATGTGGATGCAGCCACTTTACAAATTATCATAACTTATGCATACACGGGTAACTTGGCAATAAGCGACAGCACAGTAGAACAGCTTTATGAAACTGCGTGCTTCTTACAGGTAGGAATGTTTTGAGTATGAAATAACTGCTTCTAATCTCTGAACCATTTTTTTCTTTATCTTGTTCAGTAGTCTTTTCTGTTTAGCCATTTCAAAATACTCATTCAGTTTGCTCAGTATAGACAGCAGTTGCTTGCTAGATACGTTTCACGTACCCATCCCTCCTTGCTTTACGGTCCCTGTGGAGGGTGGAAGTAAAACAGTGCGCTTCTAACATGTAGAAAATTAATTTCTCCAGCAGACATAATCATGTGATGTACTTGATCTGTATGAAGCAGTTGAGTAAGTCACTGCTGTATTTTTGTGTGTATATATAGTATTCCAGGCCTAAACTCTGTTGTTCAACACTAAACGCAGGTACTTTTACCTGCTGCTGGTACGTGAAGGAATAGATTGTATGCAGTAATACTTGGTGTGTTTTTTCTTTGCATTACAGGTTGATGATGTGTTACAACGGTGTAGAGAATACTTAATCAAAAAAATTAACGCAGAAAATTGTGTGCGTCTATTAAGTTTTGCTGATCTCTTCAGCTGTGAAGAGTTAAAACAGAGTGCTAAAAGAATGGTAGAGCACAAGTTCACAGCGGTGTACCACCAGGAGGCTTTCATGCAACTGTCCCATGATCTACTGATAGATATTTTAAGCAGTGACAATTTAAATGTGGAAAAGGAGGAGACAGTTCGTGAAGCTGCTATGTTATGGCTGGAGTACAACACAGAATCGCGATCGCAGTATTTGTCCTCTGTTCTTAGCCAAATCCGAATCGATGCACTTTCAGAAGTAACACAGAGAGCCTGGTTTCAAGGCTTACCACCTAATGATAAATCAGTGGTGGTGCAAGGACTGTACAAATCGATGCCCAAGTTTTTCAAGCCCAGGCTTGGTATGACAAAAGAGGAGATGATGATATTCATTGAAGCTGCTGCTGAAAACCCTGGTAGTCTTTATTCTTCTGTCTGTTATAGCCCCCAGGCAGAAAAAGTTTACAAACTCTGCAACCCTCCTGCTGACTTGCATAAGGTTGGGACGCTTGTAACTCCCGATAATGACATCTATATAGCAGGTGGGCAAGTTCCTCTGAAAAACACGAAAACCAATCACAGTAAAAGCAGCAAACTCCAGGCTGCCTTCAGAACTGTGAATTGCTTTTACTGGTTTGATGCACAGCAAAACACTTGGTTTCCAAAGACACCGATGCTCTTTGTTCGTATAAAGCCATCCCTGGTCTGCTGTGAAGGATACATCTATGCAATTGGAGGAGATAGCGTCGGTGGAGAACTCAACAGGAGAACTGTGGAGAGATACGATACTGAGAAGGATGAGTGGACCATGGTAAGCCCGTTGCCTTGCGCATGGCAATGGAGCACAGCAGTAGCCGTTCACAACTGCATTTATGTAATGGCACACAACTTGATGTACTGTTATTTTCCCAGGTCAGATGCTTGGGTAGAAATGGCTATGCGACAAACAAGTAGATGTTTTGCTTCAGCTGCTGCTTTTGGTGATAAAATATTCTATATCGGAGGACTGCATATTGCCAGCAATTCTGGTATAAGGTTCCCAAGCAGTACTGTAGATGGGTCTTCCGTAACCGTGGAAATCTATGATGTGAATAAAAATGAATGGAGAATGGCAGCCAGTATCCCTGCCAAGCGGTATTCTGACCCATGTGTTAGAGCTGTTGTCATCTCTAATTCTTTATGTGTCTTTATACGAGAAACCCACATGAACGAGAGAGCGAAGTATGCCACCTATCAATATGACCTGGAACTTGATCGCTGGTTTCTAAGACAGCATATATCAGAACGTGTGCTGTGGGACTTGGGGAAAGACTTCCGGTGCACTGTAGGAAAGCTGTATCCATCTTGCCTTGAAGAGTCCCCATGGAAACCTCCAACGTATCTCTTCTCACCAGATGGAGCTGATGAATTTGAGCTGGATGGGGAGATGGTTACTTTACCACCTGTATAGCTCCCAAATTAGACTGCACAACTGATTCTGTGCTCATTTATCATGAAATAAGTGGTGGTGAAAGAACAGGTCTGGAAACAGAAATGTCAAACCTGTCTTTCATGAGTTGTATTTTTATGCCCTACCTAACACTTGCCGCCATTCAGTATGAATCGGTGAAATGAGCAGATATGCTTCCATAATCTGAAATACTATTATCTGGTAATTGAGAAACATGTATGTATATCATGAGCTTAAGCATCTGACTTGTCTAAAGAATTAATTTCTAGTTCTATGAAGTCTCGGTTCAGGAAAATTAGCTTCAGAAAAAAGTAGTTACTGTTTCTAGGATGATGTCACAACTCTTCTGAAAGTATCTTCCAGTTATATTTGAACTACTTCTGGATAGTCTACTTAAGTGCTAGTTATATAATTGTCAGTGTGGCCTAATTAAAGGACTGTGCTGCACTTAATACTAATATCCATGTTGGTATAGTAATGCCATTAAGAGAAAAAGAAACAAATCCCATGGATCTACCTGTGGTAGGAAGGGTAGATCTTCCATTGTATGGTAACATGCAGGGCAAAATGACTGCAGGTTCAGTCAAGCTGTATTATTAGGTGCATGTATTCTATTTTCACTAACTTATACCTGTCTATTTAGAATACAGGTCTTCCAAGCAGCTGGTAGTTTACCAGGTGTGGACTTAAGTTGCTGGGCTTGCAATAGGAATTGTCAGCCCTCATAGTGCGGGTCTATGTGGAGCTTTAATCAGTAAATGTCTCCACGTTCTGTATTACAGTAACATTGGCTCATGTATATTACTTCCTGCTGCTGATGTATTTTTCCATTGTAAAACAAAGTTTTAGTGTGGATTAACCAGGTCTTTATTTTCTGTTAATTTAATAACAAGCATTACTGTAGTGTGATTGTGTATAGATATGCCTTAGCTATCAGGTTTTTTACTTTGGGGGAGGAAGCAAACTGTTCAGGAATATCCTGTGCTCTGCGTGCAGGAGAGCAGATGACTAGTGCTGCTCTGGCATTAATCCCAGGAACCACTAGCAGTAGCGGGGCGCCGCCAATCTAACATGAACACAGGTGCTTCATGACAAACCTTACTAGCATGTTCAGCTGCATCATGTTCTGGCACTGTATTTTGAATGACATTAATTTATTAAAAAAGACTGAATCCACCTGAGTGTGAGTGTGCTTTCTGGTTGAAGTAGATACAGTTATGATACCCTCCCACCACACGCACACTTCTAGCAAGTAGTTTGGTGAAGGCAACTTGAAATAGTTAAGCTGTGAAAAGCCTGGAGACAAGTACATTAGTTGACTGTGCTTACTGGTCAGTGAAAGCTGGAAATCAGGTATTTGGGTCAAACTGAGGATTATATAGAACTTGAATCCCCCACTATGATTTTTGTAAATCAGCACTTTTCCAATCATGGGACAAATTCTGCTCTACTGAGAGTGAAGAACAATGGGCATTAAGGAGGCAATATGGAATCTTCCATAAGCTGACAAGATGGGAGACCTGTTTTCAGTCTTTAATATCAAGAGTAAATTTATTTACTCCATTGTCCAGACTGCCACTGGCTTTTCCTTAATTTTGTTTCTTACTCCAGTAAATACAATTACCACTTTCAACAAAGATGACACATATATTTTTGTGGGTAGGTCTCAAGTGGGTTTACAAAGTTTTGTCTTATATAATTATTAAAGGTTTTGACTTGAAAAGGGACTTTAACTTGCCTTATATAAAACTCTTCCTAATGCTTTGGCATTTTGTACCATGTAGGGATTTATGGGACCCAGAATAATGTTGGCTCCAACACAAAGAGGCAAGCTACTAATTTTTTCATGAAGGTGACATAACATGTTTGTGTGTGCCATTACATCAACTTTTTTTTTTTTTAAACACCTGAATTCCTTAGGTAAGAGGGGAGAAGTGACCCAGGGGAGCCTGCTGATAGGTCTGTTTATATTGCTTTCATATAGCCTGGGACATCCAGTTGCAGCCCTGTTCAAGGGAGTATACATTAAAAACAGTGATACTACTTCATAATGCAATTTGGAGAATCACATACCTCAGGCAAAAATACGAGTGGTATCCTAGTAACTCCAGCCTGAATGGACTGCTCAGTTCTGTGGGTCATTCTCACTTCAGCCTACTGTATCAGGCTGCGTTAGGCTTTAGGACAAGCCTATGTTCTTCAAGTGTAGGTGATCTATAGCTAGTGAAGGAGCACAGGAGGGTTGTTCTGTTACTGAGAACTTTCAACTTGAGTTTAAAATCTAATGCATAGTTTCTTACCAAAGGGAAGGAGAAAAGAAAAAAAAAATAAGGTAAATTTGATTAGGAAATAGGTGACTAAATTGCAGTGGCTGTATGTCACAGTTGCCTCACAGAACCTGGAAGAACTGTCCTTGATTTTATCCATTTAGGAACATCTTTTAAAACACGGACGGGCTACATGACTTCCTGCTAGTCTGCATTTTTTATATATTATTTTTATATTGTTTCTAGATATTATCTGCATTTTTTGTATTTTTAATGGTCTAAGATGAAGTAGTACCTTATTTAAAATTATTATTAATAATACAGTACTTACTTAAGACTAGTCAAGTGTTGAACAGTTCTCCAGTGACTCTGTTAAAGACATACTTACTATTAGTTCACTTAAACAACTAGTTGCTGCAGTCAGTATTCAACCCCAAAGGAAAACACAGCTGGCAAATGCTATTATCAAGTCTAAATTCTTTCCTTGCCTAATTCGAGAAGGAAACTGTGCAGGCAAAGCCTTGTCATGTGCCTGGAAATGGTCACTAGTGGTAGAATTGGACTTCTGTAAGAACAAAGACAACAGTTGAAAAAAATGCAGTTCTCATTCCATAAATAGAGCAAATATGATTAAAGCCTTCACAGAGTTCTAAACTAGTATCTTACTACAAAGCTTCAGCCTAATACTAGCCTACTCAACCTGTACTTGGCTTTGAAGTACATTTATATACAAGTTCCAATGAATCAACTTTGTATGTCTTCAAGCTTTGCTATATTTGCAGAAAGTTTCCTTCTTTTCTGGTAGAACTACTTTAAGTTAGTCCTACATAGTTTCAGTTCCCCCTACCTGAAGTAATAAAAAGAAGCGATCTGGCCTCTGCTAATTTTTTAATGCAGCCACTCATTTCTGCAGTTGTTTAAATACATACCTAATTGCAAGTTTAATTTTTGTTCTAAGGGGACCAGTCAGATCTAGGGCAGTGAACTGTGTCAAGCTTTACAGAGAACAGGATCAGATGGATAGTTAATTTTGGGGGAAAATAATTTGATAAAATTCTATAGATTTTTTTTTAAAGATGGAAAGCACTGCCTGGTTCAAAGCACTGCTTTTCACAACGTTTCTCATTTCACTTCTCAATGCTTCTGTTAAGATGCACTAGCACCTGCCCCATTGCACTACAGCTAAGGAACACCTGTGGACAAACCTGCAGACCATTGAACTTATTAGCAGGCCAGTGCTTTTCCTCCTCTGTTTCCCATTTACAGCTACCTTCAAATTGTTTTCTCTTTTTGGATCTGGATTCCTACATGAAAGGAGCTTTAATTTAGGCAGACTCTGAAGTAGGCTTACCCTTAAAACCAGTTTCTTTCCGCTTCATGCTCAACATTAGCCAAAGTTCTGTTTAGTTCCACTCCAGAATCTCCCTCCTACAACGTGTTATCATGAGTACAATTCAGAAAGGCAGAGTTCTTACTCATAGAGGTTATAATAACCTGGAGGAGGAGTACTAGCAGACTGAATAAAATGCAGGGATCACTTATGATGCTGCGAGGCAGTCTATATGCAATCTGTACATCTTCACACACCTCCCACGTTCCGGTATGGCAGAGGTTGGTAAACAGCCTGAACCAGCAGGTGAGAGCAAGAGCTGGGTCACTACTGAGTTACAGAAATTTTGACATGGAAGAACAGACAAACAGAGAAGATGGGACAAGCATGAAGGTGCAACAGAGTAATAAAAGCATCTGTGTGTGTGCTTTTCTCCCCTCCCGCTCTAAAACACATCGCCCTTCTGTGGCTTGGTCTAACTTGTGAAACGAGATACCTTTGTTTCAGCAAAGAAAGGGTTTAAGCATTGTACATACACCATTACTGAAGTGCTAAAGTATGACTGGTCACCTGAAGCATTACATGACTTCATCTCTTAAAATAGTAAACTGTACTGAATACATACATGCACTCTATTGCATTAGTATGACCAAAGAGCCAGTGAACAGGACAAAAAAAGGTACTAAAAAGGTAGTGATGTAATGTAGACCTTAAAGACTATTCAGATTGTGTGCTAAACATCACGCTAAATCTTGATGCTCCTTGGCACAGCATTACACACGCCAAAATACATATATACACAATTTATTAAAAGCAGCAAAGCTCAGTGTTATTTTTTGCCACTTTCTGGTATGCCCGAACTTTTAAATTCTCCACTGTGTTTCTGTGTGCATTTATAAAATGCACTCTGAGAGACCAATTGAGTTTGCTTCTGCAGTATTTACCATCTGTTTCATACAGTATGCAAGTGATGTTATTCCCCATATTGTTTTTAAGACAACAGAATACATCTGCCTTCACTTTAGGTAACTGTTCTTCGTTCAGTCTAAACATTTGATTTTCTTTATGCTCACCTGATCTAGAAAGCAGTGCTACTTTCTTGGTGATCTAGATTAAGACAAGAAAAGAAGGTTTTGTAGATGTTCTCTGCTACTATTGAGGCAAATAGTAATTATGCTTTCATCAATATCAGTCAGTAAATTCAGTCAGGGAAGTAGCAAAAAATCTTATTTTCTATCAGTTGATTTTGGAATAGTATTACAAGAGGAGCAAGGTATGGTTAGGCAATTTGGAACGTATATAGAAGGACTCAACAAGACAGCTAGACTTCCAAGTTCTATCACAACTGAGATTAAGCCACCTGTGTACAGATGTTATGCACATATGACATCAACTTATGGGGAATAAAGTAATCTGAGTAAGGTTCACTATTTAACCATTTAACTGACAGAAGTGATCCATCTCCCTATTTTTTTTTATGAATCCAAACACTACTTCTAATGTTTGATAAAGAATGGGGTCAAGGCCAGAAACATCACCGAACTAAAGCTCTGTGCCTGCTTTTTTAAGTCAGTCTCTCCTCTACTATAGTATTAAAGACTCAAAACACCATGAAGCAATTTGTCATACATCTTTAATCATAGTACAATAATGTAGTGTTTCTGCCTTTAATGAATACGCTCCATGTTGCCCTTTTTAAAGAAAACTAAGTATCTGCAAGAAAGTAAAATTATACTGCATAAACAACATGATGTAAATTTATCTTTCAGTGTGTTTGCACAACTACTTGCATACGGTCGGAAAAATTTTAACAAATTTTAGAGAATTGCAACCGTGTTCTAGACATAAGCTTCATCTAATTCACATCTGAATGTTATTCAAGGCAGTTAGTTTCTTCCCACTGGAAACAGCAATTTACCAAATCATTCTCAACTAGGTACAGTGACAGTTACAGTACAAGTTTTAAAGTTTTAAAATAGCTCATTATGGCAGAGAACTGGATGTGCAGCAATTAATTTACTCAGCATCCTGATTTTGACTAGATGTCACAATCCACATGAACTACGTACTATTTTGAAGCTAAATCTACGTCAAAAATTTACAGTCGTACCTAAAGTTCTTACTGATGTAAGAGAGGTCTGTGACCTACCAAAGACTTTAATAAATTCACAATGAGCAGTACCCAACAGGGAATAAAAAGTCACACTAGCGGATCCTCTTGTCCTAAATTTGCAAAAAGCAACATCCACAATCAGTTTAAATGGAAGACAAATTTCAAAAAGAATGCCCGTGTATTACAAGCAGCTACCAATATCAAAACCAGACGCCTGCAAGTGTCTTCTGGTGGGATTTATTTCTTAAAATAATACAGCTTTTTGAACAGACAGAACTTTGAACGGGCTGGATGTATTTATTTTTCAAGCAGCACAAGAAAAATCAAATACATTACTTCTATGTTCAATTATCAAGCAACAGTTTCTATGTTTAAAAACTGCATTCATGCCTTCACTTTTACAATTAAATACTGCCACATTAGTTTCTCTGCTTAGTAATAATTTCTATGGAAATCAGAAGCTTGTTTAGGCAAAATACTAAATTTAATTACAAAGGTGCTTAAAACATGTACAAGGTCAAACAAGTGCAATGTACTGGAACATTGATCTAAAAATGATAATTACATTGTGGTATTTGAGGAAACTGGTGTCAGATGTGCACAGGAATTAAGGTTATGACATGAAAATGATTGATGAAAAATACTGAACATTTTAGTCAAATGAAATATTAGGTCAACAATACTTAGTCTTGTGGGGTTTCTGGGACTTGTATCTCATATCTATGCCCAATATGTAGTTCCTCAAATGCTGGCACATACAAAAAGCAGAGGTTGATGCCTTTGATGCCAGAAAGTTGAGAGGTGCGTTGTTGTATTACCTGTAAGTCAGATCATGCTGCACACTGACAGCCAGAAATACCTTTGCAACATACATCATGACAGAGCTGTAACAATAGCTTCACAGTTGACTCATTAGAGGCACTATCACCAATTCATTTAGGACTCAGTGTTTCTTACAGTGCAGAAATGGATGTCAGGGTCTTTGAAATGGAAGGCGACTGCCTAAATCTTTTTGAATAAGTAATAATGCTCGCATTGGAGGTTTTAAAACAGAGGGGAGGAAAATAACTTGCATTTGCATTGGATTTAACTGAGGAGGTTACAACCATTAAATTAAGAAGAGGACTACATGAGCTTAGATGAACCTCAGTGGCTGCATGCCTTCCTACAGCCCAAAAGTAAGTTTAAGCAAATGTCAAAGAGGAAACATACATGTTAATGAAGACCACATATTATGAAGATCACTTCACCTCCACTCGCTGCATGAGTCTTAATCACTGTATGAGTTTAAATCACAGTCCAACTTGCTAGCAGGATGCCAGTTCTTAAAAAGATTGAAAATGAATACAAGTTTCTTATTCTATCATTTGTAAAGAAAGGAAAATACTCTTAAGCAGGTTGTATGTTTGGCTCCACAGCAGACACAGCTGGGACAGTGGGAAAAAGACTGCAGAGAAAGATCTGTCTGCTCTTCTTGCCCATAAGAGAAATACTGTGAAGTATCATAACAGAGTCCCTGTCCAAAGCAGCAAGCAGCCGTGCATCCGCTTAGCACTGCGGAGGGCACCTCACTCTGCCTTTCCTCAGATCAATCTACCGGGGTGGGGGGGAAGTCAGCTTTCTAATATCCCTGGGCCAGCAAGGGAGTCTGGGAGTAAGGGGAATGCAGAGCGCTAACAAATCAGCTGTACAAATTTGGGGCATAGGAGAATTCTACAGAAGAAACTCAGATGAGGAGGTGACAAAGACAAGGACATTGAAAAAGGATCCTTGAAGGTCCTGTTTCTATACCTTGTACGTGCAAATACCAACCAGTTGCCTGGCTCCTAGAACTCACCATCGTGAGCTCCTAAGCCTAAATTTACCTAGTGTGCCTTAAGCTGCTGAAGTTAGTTTTATAGGTGCTTAAATATTTTATGCACCTTTATTCAGTCTTCACTACAACATGAAGCCTGACCACTTAAATCCTGGACAGCAGCAGATAATATGTTAGCCATTTCACAAAAGCAAGTGATTATTTTCCATTATTTTCTTATCTGCGTGCCGAATCAGAAAGCTCTAGACTCATCATGAATAAATGCAGCCCTAGTCTTATTGCACCAGAGCTCTTCTTGCATATCAAATATTACTTAGTCTTTGAAAAGATATAAATGTCTATTACAGAGTTGTGGAATAAAACAGAAAAGAGCATCAGAAGTTTTAGGAGATACACAAATACACGCAGAGATCAGGAGCAATAGTTGCAGTTCTATAGATACATTTTACTTGTAAGTCAGAAGCAGTAGATTAGTAGAGCTTTAAGGGCCTTTTTTGCCCTTCTCAAATGAAACTACTCAAACTAGCTGTATAGTCTCAGGTTTTCCACGGCCATTCTATCTAGTTTGTCCTGGAAAAAAAGTTAATGAAGGCTTTAAACCAGATCCTGTGTTTTCAAATCGCTGTTCGAAGCAGTAGAACTGAAAACTAAGTTGTTGGACAGTAACTACATGATACAAGTGTGGCTTTTCAAATGCCCCTAAAGAAATTAGAACTTAATTTCTTAAAACAAAGTACATTCAAGCCTTCTTGTTTATCTCTTGTACAGCTGCTGTATTTTATTTGAGGAATAGAAGAAATTGCCAGGGCCAAGATTTCAAGTCATGGTTAAGAACATGGCAAAATGCTGACAGATACGCATGAGGCAATAAACTAAGAGCCTTTTACTACAGAAAGTTGGAACATTTGATAATGTAATGTAGCAAATGTTAACAGCTATCATGTGGGGATGTTAGAAGGCATATAGAGGCACACACATTGCAAGAAAAAGGAAATAATCTCTCTCAGAATCAGGAAATGTAGGAAGTGGAATACGCTTGCATACAGAAGACACTGCATGCATGTTACATATGAAATACAGCATTATGCCTCATCTTTTCATATAAACTATTATATTTCTTCACACAATGATACGAACTGAGCCATTTCAGTTACTCTCTCAATTCTAGTGTTACTTTCCTTATGAAAAAAGTAGTTATCCAAACAGAACATTCCCTGAGTCGACACAGAAAATCGATATAGCTGATTTTCATTTGGAAGAATCTTTGTAACTTTACTGGCAAAAAAAAAAAAAAAAGCAGCCACACAGGTTTGCTACTGTGCTAGTTTTAGGTGGTTTTAGTACTTTGTATTCATATGTATGTAACTACATTGATAGTGTAATTACATCCTAATCGAGCAAGACCTCACAAAACTGTCTATGATCCAATCCCAATTTGGGAGAATTGTTTTGTAATACTTTTCCTGAAGAGATCTCTCCAACTGGAATCCCGTTCATGTCCCAGGGTAAAAACACAGCCAAAACATATGCAAAGTTACGAAGGCCTACTGCATAACATCAAGAAAATACTGATTTTGCAACTGTCACACAGATTTGGGGACACAAAGAGAGCTAGAGACAGACTAATGCAAACAACTGTACATGGCTACAGAGGAGAAAGGAAAAAAAACCCTTAAGTTAGCCACAGTCTTACTCTGCACCCTGCCAATTTTAGTTTGCAGGTGAAAGTGAGAAAGTTCCACCTGGCTTGGAACCCTTTAAGGGTTTCCACCATACACTTTTTGCAGAGATGCTCTCAAATCCAACCTGAAAGAGGAATCAGTATTTATACTCTGCTTATTTCTAACAAGAATTCACAAACATTTGGCTATTTGGATTGAAAAATATAACTAGTTTACATAAATATTTTCAACATCCAAGAAAATGTACAAATCTAAAGTCAAACACGTTTGGCTTGCAACAAGCCCTGTTTGCTAATGTCTTTATAAAGGCTCAGTTTTAAAGAAAAGTAGTCATTTTAAATATAACCAATATACTGCAAATGCCATCCCTTTGTATGGAGACACTCACCATTCTTCTATACTTCTAGTGAAACTGAATGATAACATTCCACAGCTGCTTGCAAGCAACATATACCTTGTTTTGGTCCTGGGTAGTTAATCTCCACTCCTATGTTTTGGAGTGGTCTTTTTACAGCTCAGAGAAAGCATTGCACCTGAAATATTCAGCAGCATTGTGCAAAACCATCATTTAGTCCCCGAGGCTTTGGGTTGACTGCGTGAAAGTGGAAAACCACGATGACATAGCTGATTTTGCACTTGTGAAGGCTCCTCCAACAGATTGACCTGCATTACAAAACAAAAGAAAGAAGGTCAATAGTGTAGTGTTAACGTTACTAAGCTACTACAAAGAAATATATAAAAAAAAAAATAATCACACCATCAGTTGTCCAATTTGGGAATTCAAATCCAAATCCAGAGTCTGTGTCAGAAAATATTCAAAGAACTTGAACATAGTAGCTCAGCAGAAATGGCCTTTGCCCTGGAAGGCTGGCTACACTTTGGGCCAGAAGGCGCTCCTTGCCAGAGCATACAACAGCAAAAAGAACAGAAAGACTCCAATGGAATAAAAGAGGAAGCTAAACAATTTTTGGCAAAGCTACTGCAGAACAACTATCAGATTCTTCAATAGGTGGACTCACATTATCTCGCACTGCAAGATGACAATGTGATGCTGCCCCTGTTCAAGTGCAACAAGCGCTTTTCCAGAAAATTACAGACTATTGCAAAACCTGCAGAAACTGACACAAGGTCTTTCTCTGATTTCAACCAGCTCTGGATAGTTTCAAAGTGATATAAAAATGAGAATAGCTCAATGCAGAAGGTGGTGTTGTGGTCTAAGCATTTCCAGATTACATGAAAGCTTTTACCTGAATATCTCTCTTCCCACATTCATTTCCAGCCCATACTGGAAAAGGAATTTACACTAATTTTTTTGTCTAGCTGCTTCTCTTTCCACTATTACACAATATACAGGGCCTCAATCAGCAGCTTTACCCGTCAAAATGTTGCTCTGTTTTGTGTATATGTTACAAAGTACACTTGGATTAAAACGAAATATAACTGAGATATAGGATGCTTCTCCAAAACAGATAAGGCTTAGATGCAAGCTAGTTTTAAATAAATTTCTTACCTACAGCTTTTCCCGTTTGTACAACATTTCGGCTAGTAGAAACCATCACATTTCCAATCTTCTTTCCACGTTCACTGTTTTGCACAGAGCTAAACAAGAGAGATACTGAAGACTGTTAGTTGACTGACTTCTTATTACTTCCAGGTGTAAATAAAATACAGTTAAAATATATATCAATACACACACAGATTTACATACCATACATATATATAGGGTTTTTTAATTTTTTTTATATATATATATATATATGATCAAGCCCATAATTCCTGCACACATCTTATCCACACAGATCAGTTAGGCAAGTTTCTCAGAGGAAGAAAAGATACTGTCAGCACAACAGGAATCAAAGTACCCAATGGTTCATTCTTATACAACACACTTTATACCTTTCCTAAATGTTTACCAAAATGCGTTTATGTTGTAAATTACAAAGTCAGATTTGCAGTATTTTTGAGAAGCTTCAGCCGTAATATATAAGCTTTAAATAACAGTAAGTGTTACTGATCAGTCATTATTCTTTTTTCTAAACAGTTTACTTTGTATCTTGCTCTAAGATTAAATTTTTGATCAAGTACCGTTTACACTCATGCTTTTGTTAAAGAAATGCAAAAAGACGACAGGCATTTCAGGCTTTGCAAACCCATTTATGTAAAACTTAACACCACAGCATGCCACATTCTCTTCCCACTTTCAAAATCTTCAGTGTAGATGCAAAAAGCAGAAATAGAGTACACCAAGAACAAATTTAGGCTCAGTTTGCAAAAGCAAGTCGTTTTGATGAGTATTTGATAGCAAAGTCACATCTGGAGAATAAAGGCACTGTTGTAAAAACATTTATTATTAGAGACACACTGAGAACTACTGGTCCTTTTACACTGATTTTGGGCTACTCAGAAAAGTTAGTATCTCCCCTTTCAAACACAAAAATAGGGCAAGATTATAGACACCTCCACATCTTTCAAATCAAGTCTTTCTACAAAGACCATCCATTAATAGTAAGAGCTGCTATCAGCATGTACTTTATTGAAGGCAATTACCTTGAAATAAATCTTGATTCATTTGCATTCTCAATTGCCATCACGGAAATTTAATCTGTCATTGGTCAGCAAAAGCAACAAAAAGATTCAGCGGCCTGAAGTCTGAACCTTTTTATTCCTCAAGCTGTTGTTCTGCGTTAGCATGTGTTTTAGGTCTCCTCACAGTGTACTGAAAATAACAGTCTACAGTCAAGGCAGGTGCAGAATCAGCAGCATGTATGTATTGCTGATTTACAGCCATCTTAAAGAACCAGTCTGATGTTTTATGGTCAACATAGCTAAATGAGAAAACAATCTATTTTGCTTCGTGCATAAACAAGAAGAGATAGTTAACTGCAACTCCAAGACTGAATTCTTGCTTCAGTTAGAGCTGAACAGCTATGGGAACAACAAGCACCACTGAGTTTTAGACTTGAATACTACAGGTAAGAGCTGAGACCAACTTAAAGTTCAGTTGAGTGTGGTGCAATAAGAGATTATGTAAAACTCATTTTAAACTTCTTAATTGAAGAAACTGAACCATGTCTCAGTACATATACAGTGAACTTTGAGAGTTCTAGAACAATGCTGTATTAAAAACCAGCTAATTAAAAAAAAAAAAAAAAAGCTGTCTTCTCCTAATAATAAGACCTAAAGTCAACATACAGAAAAACACTGATGAAAGTTTTAACAGCTTTAGTTTACAATTCCAAAATAAATATACAAAAGCCTTATAATTGCAATGCAAAAAATCAGGGCTGTATTATGTAAAGTCCAACATAAAATAGTGCATTAGCACTGTTTTTCCCTATTTCAGGCAAATGTTCCATCTTCAGATGTGGTGATGTTTTGCAAGAGAACGCTGAGTATAGTTTCATATATGTGGCCAACTTAAATCATTATTTTGTTTAGTTCATCATAGCAACAGTTATACAGTTATTAATATTTGACCACACTTTTAAAAAAATACAAATCAACGTACTATATACTTACTGTGACAATCTTAACTTAACATCTGATACAGAGTACTGTCCCTGGAATGGGTGGCTAGAAGAGAAGGAAAAACCCGAGAAAACATTTATTTTTTCGCGATGAATCCATATCACACAATTATTAGTTGTACTCCTCTCTGTGGCTTACAAAAAAAAAAAAGTCTTTTGTAGATATACTACTATATCAATTTACAGAAGGCTAGGTCCCAGTGACTATGCAACCTTAAATTTCTTATGAACTACCTGTAAGGTGCCTTCTATTTACAGACCAGATATTAACAATCTTTGCACACTAAAGCAGAGGCACCTCCTTCTAGCAACACAGAGCAAATAAAAAAAGATCCCTTAAGTAGACCAAAAGAGCTTTGTAGGTCTAAAGAAAAACCTTCTTCAGACTACAGCAGCTGACAAAGCAAAAGCAAACAAAACTCCCTGCAGTACAGTAATAACCCATTAACCCATAATCCCATCACCAGGGGGGGAAGTGAGCAAGCGGCTGGGTGGTGCTTAGTTGCCGGCTAGGCTTAAACCACGACAGTCCTTTTTGGCGCCCAATGTGGGGCACGAAGGGTTTGAGATAACGACGGATCTGATTGGAATGTGCCAGATCAAATCTATAGCTGTTATTGCTATTTAGCTATTAATCGGCAGGCTCCTGTGCTTGCCATGGCGCTTGCTTGCCTTACTGTAAATTAGAGTCTAGTGCTCGTTAGTGTCTGCTTTTTGCTTTTGCTGCTTGCTGTAGTGCTTATCATCTTACTCTGCTGTGCCTGGGAACATTTTGATAACAGCAATGGTGATGCACCTGGGCTGGCAGATGGCCAGGGCATCGCTGCTGTTTCTGTGCTGCTGTACTGGACAGGCTGGAACTCCAGTGTGAACTTGAGTCAAAGTGACCTGTGGACGAGTCCACGCGGGAGCAGGACACTCCGAAGCATCTGTGGCCGTGGATGTGTCCATGCCAGAGCAGGTACACCTCGAAGCGTCTGTGTCCATGCCAGAGCAGGTACACCTCGAAGCGTCTGTGGCCATGGCTATGTCTGTGCCGCAGCAGGTACATCTCTGAAGAGACTGTGGCCCAAGCATAAGTCCATGCTGGAGAAGGTACACCTCGAAGCATCTGTGGCCGTGGATAAGTCCATGCTGCAGCAGGTACACCCTGAAGCATCAGTGGCTGTGCATGAGGTGATGCTGGAGCATCTCAAAGCACGTGGCCATGGATAAGAAGCCCACCACAGAGCAGGTACACCCCTGGAGGGACTGCAGCCATGGGTAAGACCACGTTGGAGCAGATTAACTCCTGAAGAGACTGTGGCTGTGGGTAAGGCCACACTGGAGCAGGTACATCTCTGAAGGCATTGTGGCCCATGGGTAAGGCCACGCTGGAACAGGTGCGCCTCAAAGTGACCGTGGCTGTGGATAAGTCTATGCTGCAGCAGGTATAGCCCTGAAGAGACTGTGGCTTATAGATAAGGCTCCACTTGGAGCAGGTAAACCCCCAAGGGACTGCAGTCTGTGGATAAGTCCAAGCCGGAGCAAGGGCAAGGGGAGGAGTTCATTGCAATGTTATACCCTATGGTCTGGTCCAAAGGGACCAGGGGTGGAGATTGTAATGGAAATACCTTTAAACTGTTGTAACCCAGGATTTAAGTTGCATGTTATAGGAATTACTGTAGCAGGAACCACCCGAACCAATGGAGGAGCAGCCTTACAAGAAGCAGTGCAAGTGCAGCAGTGACCCGACCTGAGCTGGCTTTGGTGCCCAATAACTCCATGCAACACACCTCTCCTGTCCTGAGTGACCACCATAAGAGATGGAGCCCAAAGTCATGGACTAAATGAACTCAGTGGACATTTTACAAGGGTGGTCCATAGACTGAGGGAATGATATCTGCGTATTATATCAAAGGATGGGAAGGGGGGGTGGTGGTTAATGAGGATATATTAGTTAGTGTGGGACCTGAGCATAATGTAAATGGTATGGAATAAGGGGTGGATATTGTCCTGGTTTCAGCTGGGATAGCGTTAATTTTCTTCCTAGTAGCTGGTATAGTGCTGTGTTTTGGATTTAGGATGAGAATAACGTTGATAACACACTGATGTTTTAGTTGTTGCTGAGCAGTGCTTACACTAAGTCAGGGAGTTTTCAGCTTCTCATGCTGCTCTGCCAGTGAGGAGGCCGGGGGTGCACAGGAAGCTGGGAGGCGACACAGCCAGGACAGCTGGCTCAAACTGGCCAAAGGCATATTCCGTACCATATGATGTCATGCTCAGCATATAAACTTGGGGGAAAGCTGGCCAGGGGGCTGCTGCTTGGGAACAGGCTGGGCATTGGTCAGTTGGTGGTGAGCAATTGTTTTTCATTTGCATCATTTGTTTTTCTTGGGTTTTATTTCTCTTTTTGTTATTTTCATTTTCATTACAATTTATTATTATTTTTATTTTATTTTATTTCAATTATTAAACTGTTCTTATCTCAACCCACGAGTTTTCTTACTTTTACCCTTTCGATTCTCTCCCCCGTCCCACCAGGGAGGAGTGAGCGAGCGGCTGTGTGGTGCTTAGTTGCCAGCTGGGGTTAAACCAAGACACCCATACTAAACAAAACACATACACAGCCAACAGTGTTACCAAGCCCGGCATCATCTAACCTTTGAGTGAAAATACACATAAAACAATCCAAAGTATAGAAGATGCAACGTAAAACAGCCAGCTCCCCTCCATCCTCATCAATGACAACCCTGGACACAACTATTCACTGGACACCTGGAAGCAATTAATAAAAAGCAGAACCATCTGAGGACAATTCCTGAGGAATGACAAAACTTTCTATAGTTGGGGACAGCCAACAATCAACTTGAACAAGTTTCACTTCTCCTGATTCTGGATATATTTTTCTTCATAAAACTACAGCCCAGGATTAGAGTAAGGTATTGAAGAACAGAAATACTCGGTTTCTGTAATTACAGAATAGGGCCCCAAAGTTTCACCCTCAGGGCTTTATAGCAGGAACAAGGGGAACGCTGTAATTCTACAGAACAGTGTGCCTGACTACGCATACTAGGAGCTCTCTATGTTAACACCAAACTTTCCTTACCTAGAATTTACCTCTGCAAGAGCTGGATGTTTGTTGCTATTCCATACTCTGTAGTTGTGGGTATTTTTCCAGGCTGCTACAAATGCCGTTCCGAAGTCTGACAAAGTCTTTTCATTGTCTGATAAATTAAAATAAAGTTGAGCATTTGCAGCAATTCATTAGAGATGTAATACAAGACAAATTACTTTTTTTTTTTTTGTAAAGAAAAATTAAAGTTTTTCTGGGCTCTTATCAAATAAAAAAAAATAAAATTCTAGTACTAAGAACTGGCCACTTAAAAAATGTTTCATTATTTTCATTTTAAAGTGTCCCAAATATACAATGCCAGGACAAGAGGAAAAAAAAAAGCTTAAAAAAATACTTTTCTTATTTTTAATTCATTTATAAAGTTCTAAGTAAAGAGTTCAACTGGAAGAAAAAAAAAAAAAAGTCATCCAAACATAGGCCTCTTGACTTATTCTCTGGGCAAAGACAGGTATGGGGGAGAGAATGGCCACATAGCAACTAAGAACAAAAACACCAATTGCACTGGTCTTGGTCAGATACACTGGGCTTTGCTGTACTATGTTATTACTCATTCAAATTTAGTAAACCCCAAATCCACTCCAAAACGGCAGTATGAACTACTGTGGAATAAACTTATAACAACATGCCCTTTAAAACACTGAAGAGTATAGGAAATCATTTTAGAGCCAGCCAGTGAAGTAGTATGAGCTTCCAGAAAGCCCTGACATTTCATATCAACCAGGTAATCATCTTAAAATATTAACGTCGTCAGACAAAGAACTTAGCATCCTCCAGACTTTAAAATCAAGTTCTCAATCCCATGTTTTCTCATAAATACCATAGAGCAAGATCTGAATTAGTTAATTGATGCGAACAGAGAATAATCGTGATGAGAATGAAGCTAACAGGGTCAGTGCTGGGCAAACTAAACATTTACCACAAATAAAACACTGATTCTTTTAGTTATATTCATGCACAAAGGGTTGGAACACAGAGAATTCCGAGTTAAGACAAAAAATGTTGAGCTCCAGAAAACGCAAGCTTGTAAAGCCTCTAGATGACACCTTTCACTTCTGTGAATCCCTGCTTAAGACCATGGCGGGAAGGGAAAAGAGATGGAACAGCCTAGTAAAACTTTCTGAAGACAGCCACTTCATGTCTCCTTGAATCCAATTAGTTCCCCAAAATTAACATCAGGTTGCAGTAGCGTCTGTAAGACACTCAAGTTAGTAAAAGTCCCATCATATATGGTGTTTCACGTACTTCTACTTATAAGGAAAGCTTAATTAAATCAAGGAGAAGGAGACAGTCAAAGAAGAAAGTGTCTGTAAGGCTGTAAAGTAATAATTAGTAATAAGCTTGTCAAGGAATAAAAAGGATAGCCAAGGACAACCGAAAAAGTAGCCTAAAATGAAACATTAGGCAGAGGGAGATCCAATGACAGGCCACAAGTTTAATGCAACAGAGCAAATGCTTATTACACCCACCCTCATCTCAGTCCCTAGACAAGGTATCTGTTCTACCTGGTTGCAGCACAGCAGCAAGCAGTGCATGAAGATAAGCACTGAACTGAGCCCTGATCCACTCATCTCCTCCTTCCCATCCAGTGCCATCAAGGAAAACATCGTCTCTGTTCTCAGTTACATGCTTCACCAAGTAATCTGCAAATCTTAGGTCAGCAGTTGTTGGGTTCAGGATCTTACGGAGTTCTGGATCGTGGATTTGTACATGAGCATCTTCTATCTGTTTGAAACAATTCCAAGGGTAAATATTTATCTAAATAAAACTGCTTATATATAGTACTATATATTGCCACCTAAATCTAAACGCACAGTATCCCAAAATATCAAGAAGAAACAAATGGTCAAAGAAATAATGAATTAACTGTTCTCAGAAAATCAGATACTGCTCTGATAGGACCAGAATCTGATCATCTTCCTGGCACATAGTAGAAGCTGCTTATTTGACAGAATTTGGCAGGGGAAGTTTGGTGCTCACACATATTTTCCTAGAGGCTCTTTGATTATCACTTCAATTTATTAAGTTGGTTACCTATATGTAGCTGTCTTAGGTTACCAAATGCTGATTATACAATTGTATCTATTTACTAGAACTGACATAGTGTTTTCTTAGATACTTTTTTTTAACCTCTTGATTAAATCAGAAGTCAATAGCAACATGCTTTATTATCCAACAGCTGCAAGCACTTATTTTTGAAGACCTTATTACAAAGTCATGAAAAAAGCCCATGACGTGAAAAGTAAAATTACACCAGCAACAAAATAAAAGTTTAAGAAGTGCCCTGCAAATTGAAATATTGGATATAAGAATATACAGAAAAACATGTATTAGTCTTGCACAGCTTATCTAATCCTATCCGAACAAATGATACAAATTTAATAAGCTTCTGCATTTAAGAATTTATTTCATAGGGAAGTAATTCGAAATTTGGGCATGAATGTGAAACTTTAAAGCTATATTTAAAATGCAATCTCTGCTTTCCCTCCCTCCCCGCCTAGTTCAAGAAGTTCAAATGCAAAAATTCATACTTCCACAATTGCATCACTCAGATGTTTCTGCTGACGGAACAGGATATTGGTGGCTCCCGCAACAAAGCCACGGACTGTTACATCTGACAGGAGATGATGCTGCTGCAGTGCCATGTATGGCAAACAAAGGTACCCCTAAAGGAACAGAGATATTTAGAGGATTAACATAAGGCCAAAAAAAAAAAAAAAAAAAAAAAAAAAAATGTCTATATTCAGAGTTTTTCCTAATAGAAGTCAGCACATTCCACCCAGAACAAACCCTGGTGATTACAATTTCAGCCACAATTATCTATTGTTTTGCTACATTACATCTGCAAAGCAAAGCAACCAGATTCCACATGAATTAAATTTTGCAAGAGGCTGTGTTGCCTTTCAGGCTCAGGACTGAAACGGAAATACAATGCAAAGGACAGGAATCAAATGTGTTTATAAGGCAACAGAATAAGCAGTATAAAACAAGAGTGAGGTCTCAGGTCAGTTCAGAGACAAGAAGTCAATGGAGATAAAGATTCATCTCTCCACTTGCATACCGTCATGTCTTCTGGTAGTCCTGAGGCACATAATGCAGGAAAGCTACGGACTGCTATCCGCATTTTGTAGGTGGAGATTTCCAGGCTCCAGAGATAGCAATCAATTTTTGATAAGCATATGCATGCCTGCTTTAAGAAACAGCAGGATAGAAAGCAATACACTGTGCTTTTTAGCTACTCCATGCTTATAAGTTCATCTAGTATCCTACATTCCAATTAAAAAAAAAAAAACAAACATTTTGAAAAAAAGCTTTGAGGGAAATTGATAGGACAAGGGGTAATGGCTCTAAACTGAAAGAGGGTAGATTTAGACTAGATATAAGGAAGAAGTTCTTTACTGTGAGGGTGGTGAGGCACTGGAACAGGTTGCCCAGAGAGGTTGTGGATGCCCATCCCTGGAAGTGTTCAAGGCCAGGTTGGATGGGGCTTTGAGCAACCTGGTCTAGTGGAAGGTGTCCCTGCCCTGGCAGGGGGGTTGGAACTGGATGATCTTTAAGGTCCCTTCCAACCCAAACCATTCTATGATTCTATAATGTCATTGACAGATCATTAGGAAGCAGCTGTAGGTATTGTAATTTTCTTTTTAAATACAGGATCAACATACCCCTGAAGTCTAATACTGAAGTCTAATTTCAGCTGTTCAATTGCATAAAGCACAAAGCAATTTATTCACTGGTAGAAACCCGGAAGGGCTAACAGCATACTGGACAGAAACAAAGAGCACATACACCTTATCACACAGTACATGGTAATTGGAAACATATGGAATAAAGGAGCACAACTATTCCCTTTTCTTATATTAGATACAGGGATGGCTTTCCAGATGACAAGCACTTATCAGCTGAAAACAAACAGTCTGTGTCAAAGGAACAACGGTGCTTTGAGAGGTATCACCAACCTAAAATGGAAAATTTTCAAAAAATATGGCTTAAGAAGCTGGCAAAGGAAGGTTTAATTACTCTATACTCAAGTAGCAAAGTCTTGGAAATCTTTCACTATGTAAAGTATCAAGTGTCAGTTCCCAAATTCATGTTTGTCTGTAAGTGTAAGAACTTTAATTTCCGTGAACGTGTTCCACTCTTTTTAAAAGAGTGCAAATGAATTGAGTATTAGATCTTACAGAACTGGTACTAAAGAACCTATTTTTCCTTATGCACTGGTGTACTTGGATACGGTATTATGCCATCTGGCAAAACCTCCTCCCATTCAAATTTGTCAGATTTATTAGTCTTTCCATGGCATGGCATAAACAATCGTGAGATGAGAGCTCTAAAAGAGACTTAAACTTTCCAGTAAGTGGTTAAACTATAACTTCAAATCACATTTTTCTGATAACTTAGAGATGTAAAGCCTTTTCTGCATTAATTACATTGGATGAACTCAAATGAAAGTGCCGTTGTGGAACAGAAGGTAAACATGTAGAAATTGTCAGCTTCCTTAAAATTGTTTACTTTTCCATTTTATGAGCTTAGTAGCAAACTAAGTTTGCACTCGTAGGCCCCCTTATCAATTATTTTCTTCTTGCTTTCAATCTAGTATTTTCAATAGAACTAGACTAAATACAATTTACAGGCTATTCTTTTGATTAGACAGACCATAAGGACAAACACCAGATTGCAGATCTTTGTTGAAAAAGCATTTCTAACGGTGACGGGAGGCAATACAGGGCAATGACATTTGAGCTGCTCACTTGGGACCACACCGTTTCCAATGAAAGTTATTGTGAGAAGCTCAAACACAATCATCAAATACAATGTTCTGCAAGGAAATGCAAATAAGCACCTCCAAAGGAAGAAGCACCACTTTGAACCTCATCAGCTTGGGGAAATAAATCTGAATCTTCTACTTTCTGGGCAAATGTTCATCTAAAAGGTTATTACATTAAAAACAAAACAAAGAAAATGTACCGTATCACTTCTTTTACTCACAAAAGTGTATTTAAAAGGGACGCATTTTTCCTGTTTTTACTAGGGAAACCAGCCCTAGTAAATGTATTGCTTGTTATCTGACAATGCCCATTAGAGTCCTTAGAGAGACTCTGGAATACCTGGAGTTCAGGCATCAGCGCAAGCTTAAAATTCAGCAGCTCAGCACCATGCACAGGGAAAGAGCCACAGACAACCAGGAAGAGTTATCATGTAAAGAAGGGTGAAATTAAATATACATATATATATTTATATTTTTGTGTGTGTCTATATATATACACACACATTTACATACACATTTTGTGCATATATACACACATACACATTTATAAATACATATACATATAAAAATTAAAAGAGGAAAACATAGGCTTAGGCGTCAGCTAAGATATAGCTTTCAGAATCTTAGTTTAGATTAAGGTATCTAAACACTTCTTAAGTACTCTGATCTTGCCCTGTATAGGTTAGAGCAACAATTCTTCAGAGTAAAAGAAAACAGTAGTTACTGATACATACCATTTATTAACCACAGTGGGGCTGCAGGTTACCATCATGTAGAATTGCAAATAATATGTAAGTATACATATGAAAGAAAAGTGGAATGCACATGTGCGTGCACACACCCCTCAGATGTGCACTCACGCTTTCCACCTGCCTAGGAACGCAGTCACTTGCCAGAGACCGTACTTATATGTTTTGTAGTAGCCTACTGTCCATTTGGAGTTGGGTAACCAAAGTATTAGCCACTTCTGAAAAACAGATGTCTTTATGAGTTAGCAGGTATCATGAACAACATGTTTACCTTTGTAAAAATAGCCAATGGCATACCATACTGGTCCTCTTCCAACCCAGATATCAGTCCTGGAACAAGCACCGCGTGTCCTGTATTTGCTTGGGGCTGCACAGTGATTGGAAGGCTTTCTGAGCTCATGCCTTTGCTTGGAAGATTTTCAGCCTGTTCTGATGCTGTATTTTCACGTTCTCCTTCCTTCAAATTAGACTCCTCCAAAACGCTAGGATCTAAGGTCTCCCAGTCACTTTCAGAGGATGCTGGAGAAGTGCGGGAAGGAACTTTCAAGCGCTGCACAGTACCATTGGAGGACCGAGCTCCATTGCAAGTCTTCTCTGACTGGGAGAAAGGCACGTTTGCTTTTTGACCTTCCAGTGAATGGTTTCCTGCCACCTTCCTGCTTCCCTTTCCCATTCCTAGGTTTGCATTTGAAGTATCAGCAGCAGACACAGAAACATAGTCATCTAACCGTGGTGTATCTTCCTGCAAGCCAGCATCCTCTGATATGCTCTTTCTCGGTCTATACTGTGAGCAGTCAGTAAGACCATGTTCAATCATACCTGGAAAGTGATAGCACGGATGAGTATCAGCATCTCAATAGATATTTAAGTGACTTTTGTTAAAGAAAATGATCAAAGTGCTCTTGTGTGCATAGTGGAAAACACGTATTTTAAAACACTACTTTGGGAAGGGGAGGGTGTGTTTAAAAAAAAAAAAAAAAAAAAACAAACAACCAAACAACACAAAAACCAAAACCCGCACTTTCTCTTGTAAAGAATCTGCCCCAACTTTTTTTGCTTTGAGAAGACTGGTTAGAAGCTAAGAATTAGCAAGGTTAGGGATTTTGGTTTTGGTTGGTTGCTTTTTTTTTTGTTGTTTGTTTTGTTTGTTTTTTTTTTTCTTTTTTTGAAGAGTGCATATAGAAGGAAGAGAAAGGTTTGTATTTTTGGTTTTTAAGGAACTTGACAGGAATGTGTGACTTACACAGGGTCCCATCTATGTTACCCACAGGCAATACAGAAGATCCACTGGATCCAATTAAGCACAAGAAATAACAAGCATATAAAAAGTCCAAACTTCTCCTCTTACCAGGAAAGAGTGACAGGACAGTCATCAGAGCTCCCACCAATCTATTCACTGGAGAAATATAAAACAGCACCTGGTGGCAGAAGGGAAGGCGGTGGGGGGAAGACAGCATGCAAGAGAGGAAAGGGGAATTAGGGAGAAGAGAATGAGAAAAATAAAATTACACTTAAGCATGACAAAGACCCCATGCAAACTATTCAAGGCATTGCTTTTTATGTTATTTTAGAAAATCTGCTTACCAACAAAAGCTCTTACAACAGTTCAAAGTAAATACTTAAATATGTCTATTGTATCCTATATTTTATAATATTTGTAATATATATGTTATATATATACACACACGTGTAATATATACTTGTCAATCATTCAGATTTTTCTGTCAGTTGTTCAGATTTTTTTCCCAAATTGATCCAGTTACTGAATGACTGACAGAAAAAAGTTGTTCCTGGCATGCCGCATAAATTCTTGTTCATTTGTACTACATTAAAATCTCTGTTATAAATCAAAGAGGCCAAATAATCTCTATTCCTGAATTCTGACAAAAACCTATGCAAAAACATCTCTTCTAAGAAAATATATTAAAGATATGCAGATAAATGAAAAACAGGATAAATGCAGCATGCATTTATTACAGGCATCTTCCTATGACTAAAAAAAAAAAAAGAATTTTTGGAAACAGAAGACATGACTGATAGTAACTTTGGTAAACCACTTCAGGCATAACATGGGAAAACAGAATCTCCTTAATTAAATCAGAGAGACTGGGATTAGTAAATTAGTTAGGAATTCAAAAGGGGGGTGTCAAAGGCTAGCAATGAGAGAAGAAACACAAGGCAGACTGAATATTACTACTGGAGTTCCTCCAAGACAGACCTTCAGGGGGGAGGAAAGGAAAAAAAAAAAAAAAAAAAACAAAACAACCAACCCAAAACCAAAAAAACCCCACAAAAGTGAACTTGTTTAACAATGCCATTTTTACATCCTCAAGCAGCACAATACTAGTAAAAAATACATGAGCATTACAAGGAATCAACAACGCAAAGGAATATAGAATGATCTAACTTGATGACTTTGCAGGCCAGTTTAATAGGTATATGATGAAATTAAAAGTGCAAGTTTGCGGACTTAGACTTAATAAAAGAATTCTGCTGTAAGCTAGGAAGACACTTTAGAAGTGACTGATGAATAGTAACTCATGTTCTACTAGTATTTGCAAGTCTATAAGCTAGTGAATTGATGGAACCAAGAGAAAGACCTATGCAGTCCTAACACATACCAAACGATGGGAGAATTAGACTCAGCTAGAAGCAGACTATGTATATTATCTTGTACAATTTTTCTTTTTTCTGTGTTCAAGATAGGTGAATTGAAATTGCAACAGCCACAGAAAAAGCATGATGAGAAGAACAAGCAGCTCATCTGAGGAAAGAATTTTGGCTGACTCCAATGGGAATAAAAAACCTCTAACTTCTTTTAAGATGCTGCTCTACAATGCATGTATGAAAGATGCATGATATAATAGCAATGAACTACAACAGAAACCCTATGATACCCCTAACAGGTTTAGATTCTCAGATACCACGTATTCCTAGCCAAACTTATTTTTAAGCCTACAGAAATAATTAAGTCTATAAAGTACCACCTTGTTTTCAAGAAATCTATTCCAGTCTAGGTTTTTGTTTGGGTATACCGCTTACTTAAGCTGAGTACTTTTCTATATTTGTTCTATCAAGTCCCTCTGCCATCTTTCCGTCTATATGGGTGCACACTTCCTTACCCCTCCCAACCCTGTTATATGGCCTACAACATTTACATCAGCAAACTGGGTGGTCCTGGCAGCAGAAAGTCAAATGATCGCCATCTGGAAGTAGTCTTCCAGCCTAATAACAGCTGAGAGGTGAAAAAAAAATTCTTTTAGCCTGTGGAAAGGCATCAACCAAATTGCTAAGGATTAAAGGAAATCGGTCTGTGGCATTTAGGCATTTTTCAGCTCAAGGAAAATTGGCATTACTAGTGGCTTCTTGCATATTACATTTAAGGTCTTTGAACATACAGATTCCCACAGTTATTCTGGAACCTTAACATCTGCCAGAAAACAAGCAGTGCCAGAAAACCAAAACTCTTCCTTTTGAAATTGCAAGTATTGACTTCCTGTTGCAGCTTAGGGAAAAACAAAAACAAAGCAACCTGCAGGTTTATTCAATAAGCATCCAGTTATTTTCAAAACAATTTCATATGTTTGAGTCATATGAACATGCTTGGGAAACGCTCCCTCTCCCCTCTTCCCGTGCATTTATGTCTTGTGGTTTGAGCAGCTTCAGAAAAGATTTGTAGCTCAGTAAAGTATTTTGTTTATGTATGTCCAAATGCTGAACTGACCTGATGAAATGCTGTCAGAAGTTTTTAAACAGATCAGTAGAGACGTTTTACAAAATCTTAACTGGAAAATATTTTTTCCACTTACGGTTTTTAAAAAAAAAAAAAAAAATCACTGTAGACTTTCAGAACTTACTATTTTTGGGGTAAAGCTTGCATATCGAGTCTTGATTACACACATTTCTACATGTGTACTCCCACTATGTCATAATCATATTTTCTCAAGTATACCTTTTGCATAGCCCTTAATATAGCATTCTTTAGCGTATGGCTCCTTAATGCAGAAACTGCATTTATTGTTATCAATAAATACTTAGAACTGTCAAGGTATATCTGACTTACAGCATTAAGTGACAAATGCAAAAGTTTCAGAGAAGCTGCTACTTCTGTTTTTAAAAGCCATATTTACTGCCTCACAAAAGGTACCTAGGCCTCAGATATAGACTTTAAAAAACCCCACAACTGTTTCGATATCTTACAGATTAAATCCTCCTGACTTTCCAGTTGCAGCTAACAGGAAATTCTAATGTTCCTTCTCAGCACTCTGAAGAAGCTGGGTTTTAACACAGCAGGTTCACTGAAGAAAAAGTGACATTTGGGAAACTGAAACAAAACTTTAAACAAAAATTTTAAAAAAGCGAAACAGACAAAAAAATCCCTGCATAAATGTGTCTGAGAGCTGATACAGTCATTTCACTGAAAGTTCTTGTTCCAGGGTGTTAATATATATACAGAAGAAAACAAATGTATCTACTATTTCACATCTGCTTGTACATTTTGCATATTCCACTTAAATTATGAAGATAGCATTGCTTCTGAAGCAATTAGAATTCAACAGTTTTTACCAATTTATAATCTGAGTTCAAGCTGACCTAACAGATATGGCTCTTTACATTGTCTCCTGCAGGTGTCCATGCAATTCGGGTCTGAAGGACGCTTCTAGCACTTGTTTCCTTTGGTATGCCTATTTAAAGCCCGAACCAGAAGTTCTACTTACTGAATCCCTGTAAAGCTGTATGCTCCCTTTTAGGTACCAGCATTTCCTATCGGTTCCCTTTACACAGGTACCTATTTGCACCTAAGTGTATCCTTTCCTATCTTTTATATGTTAAGTTTCTCCACTCACATTTAATCCCATTTTACTTACGCTGGCTGGGACAGCTATTAATAAGGCAGATTGTAGACAGAACAGAAGCGGAGGCAAATTTATACGTCAACACACAGCAGTTACTTTTAGCATAATTTCCCAATTTATATATCGATGCAAAGTTGTTGATATGACTTCAGATACTTTTATTTTACTTTATTTGACTTTGTTTTTCACTAGTATATTCTACATAACTTCATATGAAAAAAATTTAACAATTGCATTTCTATTTCAATTACCTACTTCAGCCTACAAAACATTACCTTTTTCTCTAGAAGAATCAATTTAAAAAGGATCAAGACCTGAAAAAACACAGAAAAGAAAAACATGGTGAGTGAACCAGTGCCACTTATCAAAAATACTGTGCAAGCATAATCTCTTATTCAAGATTTCATGTTAATCACTGCCTAACAGTCAAATGATCAAATACATTTGACTAGTGAAAACCAGTGTTCCAATACCATTTCTCCACCTAAGCACTCATTTTAAAATAGCATTCGAGATACACAAAGAAAAACCTGCACAAACAAGAACTGTGTAACTTGAATCATACAAAGCTTATTGGAAAGAACATGTGTAATTCCAGAATTTTAAAAAACAGTAAGCTGCATAAGCATAAAAGAGTTCCTCCACAGAGATACAGAAAAGAATTCAGCAAAATACCAAGAACAGCATTCACCTCACCTAATTTTAGGCATCTACAGATGAGGCACCTATATCAGAAGTGCTTATCCAGACTCTCTACACTCAAAGAAAAACACAGACACTTCTGGGGCATGACTGGCAGACATCTGAGGTTAAACAAAAATGAGTTCTACCCCAAAAATCTACTGAACAGGTGCAAATACACCATGAAATCCAGATTCTTGAATTTGTTTCCTTGATGCTTCTCAGTTAATAAAAGATTCTAAATGCCATTTGTACCTTAGCTATAGGATACACACTCAATTTCAATAGGCGTTAGGAAAAAGAAGGAGAGGTGCAAGTCCCCTCATGTTCTATGATGGCAGAAGCTGCAAAAATTACAAGATACAGAGAAAAATGCTCCAGGTTGTGTCTGCATGGACTTTAGCAATATTCTTCTATCACATTCATCTGACAAGAAGCAGGAAATAGAAACAAGACCATAACTGAGATACCACTCGCACTTTGGGACAGGACTAAAGAAATGTCACACAAACCTAGAAATCTCCAGGGAATCAAGCAGACAGACAAAACTTCTCAGTCTGGAACTTACTTTCACTGAAGTGATGTAGGCGGAAGGGAAATCAGGACGCTGTAACCAGAAGTACTTAGGAAACAGTCGTCTTACTCCTAGCTCAGGTATGTCTAGACATGTTTATTTTTCAGTTCTTCACAAAGCATTTTACTCCACAAAGTAAGTGCTGTACTTTATATATCTAGCAGAGAACGCCTACCTTGTGTCTAAAGTGAAGAACAAGATCCCGAGGAGACAGACCTGAGATACCAAAAAGAGAGCAATTACTACAGTTTAATAGGTAGTAGAGATACTAACTTTGTCACCATTTTTCAGGGGGACACCCAATATGCATTCCATGTGAACCTGTTTATTTCAATAGCAAAACTCATATGAAATTCTTCTTTTGAGCAGGAGCAAGAGTTAAATCTACAATGGAGACAATAATAACATGAATAGCCACGCTCTGAGTTACTTCTGTTGGCTGCCACACAGCATTATGGAAATACTGAAGTAAATACTACACTGTGCATTCAGAAAATACATAGAAGGGTCAGAATCAAATGGAAGATATCCAAAATAACAGGCAGATGAAAGCTTGAGCACCCCACACAATCAAAGTTCCATCTAAAAATTAAGAAGGTACTGTTTCCCAAAAGCAGCCAAGCAGTTGCTTGTCAGACTCTTAGGTCAAGAGGTAACATGGCTTTCAACCTATCACTAACTCTTATTATGAAAGCAACACTACATTTATTTGACATTTATTTAAATCCATTAATAAAGAAATGCATAACAGAATACTGTGCAGGCACACAGACCTCTGGTGCTTAATCTATTAATGCACATAAACAAATTAGCTCAGGAAGGGAATGTGTTGAATTAGCATAACATTATCTCTGCTGCTTGTCCAAAAAAGTCACTTACCAAGATAAACTTGTGAACCTTCTAGCAAAGTACTGCCCAAGGAACTATTCATATGATCATAAAGTTCCTGTAAAAGTTAGAACAAAGGCAAAAAAAACTCAGAAGGTGTTAATGGCACATGGTCACACAAAATCCAGACTAAATAAAATTCACTTATTCAAGGATTTCAACATCTTATTCCAGAAAGAAAGTAAAATTTTACTAATGGAGTCAACGGAGATACAGGCTGACAATCACGCTCATTCTTGTAATTCATTACAAATCACAAAGTTGACCCTCTGTCAGATTAGGGTAGTTCATTTAGTTCACATCAAGTTATTACAAGAGCTGAATAACTGAATGACCTATGCAAATGGATGTCCTGGTTTCGGCTAGGACAGAGTTAATTTTCTTCCTAGTAGCTGGGATAGTGTTATGTTTTGGATTTAGTGTTAGAATAATGTTGATAACACACCGATTGTTTTAGTTGTTGCTAAGTAGTGTTTATACTAAGTCAAGGATTTTTCAGCTTCTCATGCCCAGCCAGCAAGAAGGCTGGAGGGGCACAAGAAGCTGGGAGGGGACACATCCAGGACAGCTGACCCAAACTGACCAAAGGAATATTCCATACTATATGATGTCATACCCAGTACATAAATTGGGGGGAGTTGGCCAGGAGGGGTGGATCGCCGCTCAGGAACTGACTGGGCATTGGTCGGCGAGTGGTGAGCAATTGCATTGTGCATCACTTGTTTTGTATATTCTAATTCTTTTAGTATTATTATTGTAATTTTATTACTATTATCATCATTATAATTATTTTCTTCCTTTCTGTCCTATTAAACTGTCTTTATCTCAACCCACGAGTTTTACTTTTTCTCGATTCTCTCCCCCATCCCACTGGGTGGGGGCAGTGAGCAAGCAGCTGCGTGGTGCTTAGTTCCCGCTGGGGTTAAACCACGACAACGGAATATTTGAGCACTAATTAAAAACAATAAATTCCGTAGCCATACACTGAAAGTTTTGTTCTGTGTGCCTATTACTTAAAAGTTACCTTTAGAATTGAAATTTGCGAGAAGTCTTTTTCTTCAAAATATGCATGTGTAATGAGTTGCAGCTTTGCCTGAAGTAACCCATACAAAGGCTTGGAAGAAAAACAAACACAAAAGCAAGTGAAGAAAACTTATTTAGTCATTCATTTTGAACTTTAATCTTCTCCCATTCTTATCTTGCAATATAGACACATTATTACACATAGAGTTCATGGAGGGGCACTCCTTAGATGCTAACTCGCAGTATCTTTCTCCTGTGCTCATTTTAAATGATGATAATTCTATTTTCTTTCCATTTGCACATACCATACCATCACTGAACATCTTTCTGGAGAAGTACTTTCCTGCTTTAACACTGCTTGTGCAGCTCCAGTAATAGTTCCTTCTTCAGCTTTAAGCACAGAAAGAATTTCTGTTCCCTGCCTAGTGACCAGTAGCTTTTGCTAAATAGGTAGAAACAGAAGATGTTTCTTCGAAACAAGAGTATGCTGTATGTGTGACTATCTTAAAACCTCTTTCACAGTTGTCAATGGCCACTCTCTCCAGTTATAATAACGGCCAAACTCCTCAATCCTATGACGTGAAATAAAGTTAGTAGCACTTAAGAACAATCAAAAGCGCAAATAGATATCCTGGTCCCTGACAACAGGCAGACACTTTTACAATTACTCTTACAAGGAGATACCAATTTAAGGCAGCTCACTCAAATGCCATAGCCTCCCTATTCAATTTTACTTCAGTATTTTGTTACCCTCTGCAATGATTTAAAGAGAGGTGTTTGGAGCCAAAAGTTCCAAATAAGAATATGGAAAACAAATAATTTTTAATATGTATTATTTGAAAGTGTTTTGGGTGTTAAACAAACATTCTTACCAGCTGACTGAGAACACAGACACTTTTCTGTACTGTTTCTCGGGTGATGTCTGCTTGCCGTACTTTTAATGCCTAAGAAATAGAAGTATTACAGTATTTTTACCCACACACAATTTCAAAAAGAACTCTTTCACGAGTCTAGTTGCCACATACCACCCTCCTATTTAAACAAAATCCTAAAACTGACTGCCTTCAATGGTGGAATACCCAAACGATGCAACAGTATGCCCTTACCTAGTAAAAATGGTCATAACACTGATATGTCAGAGTTGTGTTCTCATCTCACTGTGCACAGCAAAGATCCAAATACAGCTGTGACGATAGGCAGAGGACTGTTTAAAAGACACTAGCATGAGAAAAAGGCAATAGCCCTGGAAAAGGCAATGGCATTTTAACTCAGGGTAATGTAACAGAAGAGAAGCCACAACATACCACCCGGTCTTCTCTAACATTATCTGTGAAAATGGACCAGATTGAAAAGTCTTTGACTAGAAATTGTTTGCTTTATACTCAAGGATTTTCTTTGAGCCACCCATAAAATAAAGGAGGTATCATCTACAGAATCAACTACATTCTCAGCCAGACCAAATGGTCCCAGCACTTAACAGCAGACCTCGCGAGGGTGGGGGCAGAAATACAGCCAAGTGATTCACTTAATTGTACAAAACAGCAAATGTGTGGACTGCAGCCCACACATCAAAAAGGACAGATGGAAAGAGTGCTAGAGCTGTCATACGAAACACATTGTTTTATATTCTACTTGTTCCAAAGAGTTCATTTTAAACATCTCTTTATCTTCTTAATTGGTTATTAAACAGCATAAACTGGAATCAAGAACACAATAAAGCCAACTTATTGCATAGTTAAATAAAGCAAGACTCTAAATCACAGAATACAGTGAAGACTAGCTGCAAAGATAATGAGTGAACTAAAACCAACATGGATTTAGTTCAAAAGAAACAGAATTAAAATCTGCATTTGTAAAATTTCTCCTGTAACATAAACGGGAACTTGAAATATAATCAAGGTATGATTAACACTAAAACAGAGTACATAATTTACATCTTCTGAATACAAGACTCATTTAAAACTCAAACCCACATAGCATTCCAGATTCTTGGCATTTCACTGGAAAAGGGAGTAATTTTTAAAGAAATTTGTAATAACTTCTCAATTGTAAGTGCACAGATCATACTACTGTTACCACTTTTGAAAATACGGGCAGATTCTAGTAGATCAAGTACATAATTTCCTCAGTGTGATCAGGTGCACACTCATCAATTTTTCAGCTTTACTGCTAAAAGTTCAGTATTGGTAAGAAGCTACAAAGAATGGGAAGATTCTGGTCTACTCTGCAAGTGTACTTTTGGCAAAGGAGGTAGGTGAAGAGAAACATCCCTACACTTGCATGGTCAGATCACAGGAAATACTCTAAAATTCTTCATGGTCACACACTGGAGAAATTTCAGCTTTTTCCATCCAAGAGGCCTACTTCCTGGAAACATGACTTGGCCACCTGACAGACTGTCAGCTTCATTTGCTACTTGGTCCTGATGCCTGGATTAGCTCTCAAGAACCAAAACATATTTTTCAATTGCCTTGAACATTTCAAAAGATCACAATATGTCTGCTGACATAAGGGAAAGAAATAGTTCGCAAGTTCTGTAGCTACCTACTGTGCACATTCTCATACATTTTTAATGTAAGCTGATCATGCAGTTTCACTGTTGGTGTAATGCAAGCCACGGAATTTTAGGGTCGTTAACGCATCAAGCCTATTATTTCATTAATATAAGTCACAACTTGGAAAGTTACCTTCGCTTCAATCTGCCTATAGCAAGAGACGCCATATACTGTGGTTCGATCCCCACATCTTGGTGGCAAATGGAAAAACACGGTATCTATGAAGAAGAAAAGACTGTTTCATAAGTCACTAACAAGAGTTCAGTATTTTTATTTTCAGCATCACTTATTTATAAAAGGTTTACTGCTGAAAATACTGGCACACTTATTTTCTGAGACTTTAAAAAAAAAGAAAGAAAAAGTCATCTATAAAGCTATGCTTGTACCCAAATTAGTTTCCACATATGTTTAACCTGACCAAGCTCCTATAAGCCCACTGACAGGTTCTCAGAAGCGGCTACTGACAGGAGAGAAACACCACTGAAACGTACAGGCATGCTGCTTTCCCAATTCAGTACGGAGGAGCAAAGACAAGGCACTATAAGGTGAGGTATACAGTTGGACTGTGATGCCATTAAGAAGGTAAATGCAATGAAGATAGGGGGGGGGAAAAAACACCACCAAGGAGGACATATACAGGTGAAAGATCAGAGTAGCTGCTACCACTGCCAAGGTAGATATCCATGCACCAGTACCACTACGCTAACAAAAAGGATTTGTGAATCCTAGCCTCACACAAAATAGTTACTGTCTCTGTGCAAGTGTGACATAAAAGAAAAAAATCTCTATAAAATAACAAGAGAAAGACTTTTATGGCTTGAGATATATACACACATACATATACACACGCACTTGCTACTACTGCAAAAAAGTTGCTAAATCCTAAGTAGGGGACATTACAACTGTTTGACTTTCAAAACATGAGTGAAATCTGTTTTGAAACCAACTATAATTTTTTGTTTGCTTCATAGTAACAAAATGAACAGAAGAGACAATCCCATATGCATTAAGTCCAACAGAAAGAGAGACTGTTTATAACAAAGCTTACTCCCTTGAACAAGTTTAATTATATTATGGAGATCACCTAGGGTTTTAGAAACCCTTTAAGACTATTTCCTGTAACAAGTCATCCTCTTTGCAAAAATGCAACTATCAGTGGGAATTAGTTTAAAACTAAAAAAATAGACATCTAATAAAGTTACAGTAAATACAACATAACTATTATCTGAAACATATTTGCCTGTTTCAAGTTCATGTGTATTCTTGCCCACAAAACACAAGGATATATATCAGTTTTGTTGTGAAGTCTTCTTTTTATTTTTTCTTACCAAAAAATACATTTATAATCTTTCAGTGCAGCAATAAAAATGCTCAAAGTTAAGCATTAACTGGGATAGTACTGAGCCAAGAGAGAACAGGTAATTGCAGCTGCATATGATTTTCCTAGCTTTGAATTTAGCCTACTTCTCATTATGTATTTAACAATGCAGAAATTGAACAAAAATCATGACCCAGAGCAGAGTCAGAGAGACTCTTATTGCTGCTAGGAAGAGGATTATTTTGATATGACTTCCTTTGCTTCCAAATGAGGTTTCTGGAAGCTGGAGAATTAGGAACCTAAGTACATCAAGTTAAAAAAAAAATCTTATTAAAAGTAGTATTAAAAAGTTTCTGTGATTTTGCTGTTCTAAGTGACTTCCTTGTTCACTGCTCTGCAGAAAAAAAGATGAAACAACTGAACATGCATATAAAAGTCACGGTGATGAACTGAACTGCTGTCAAATAAACCAAGAAATAAATGCAATTCTAAACAAAAAAAGTAACTGCAGTGAACTTGCTGGTAACTACACGGCAAAGGAATAATTCTATCTTCATTCTGCTGACAAATACACTAAAGCTCCTGTTCCTGCCCTTTACATTTGCTGGTTTTCAAAATATGTCATTCTACAGACTTGTAGGTCATTCTAAGAATCTCTAAATTAGTGGAGGGAAAAAAACATAATCATAATAACTACATACTTTACAAAACTGAATTTTAGAATTTCATTTTTCCCTTACCTCAAAACTGGATTAGGTTTTACTCGAGAGTTTATTCCCTCTTCAAAGAACTTCTGAGAAAGCTGGTAGCCTTGTTTTGTGCTAGGACTACACACAAGGGGTAATCCTTAAGCTTTCATTGACATCTGATTTGTTGATGTAGGAGCTACACCTTTATGATCTACTTTCACTTCAAACTCTGAAGCAACATGTATGTTGCAGCTTAAACAAGAAGTACAGGAAGCCTAATAGTGAAAAGAATTGTTGATCAACTGTTCAGGTATCAGGATTTTTCTCTTGGTTGCAGCAGTAGTAGTACATGCAACTTCCTCTCTTGTTTCTTACCTTCCTGATAGTTGTGAGCCCCATCTGGTAAGGCGAGAAATGGCAAGTATTTCCATTCCTCTGGTAAACTGTGGCTGTCATGTCCTTCTCCAGGCTTTAGGGGAGGATAGGAAAATTCAACCTAAACAAACAAAAACAGAGGGGAGACAGAGAATACATTACTGTTACCAAACCAGCAAGCCTCTGTGATTCAGCCTAGCACCTTTTCTTTAGCAATGGTATGAAACAAAGTTTTTCTTCCTACTAGCATTCCTTGTCTCTTCCTCCAAAGCATCCATGGACTGACTCATGTGTAGTCTAACTGACAGGCCCTGGACAGATTTGGCTTCTAGAGTGCTTCCATCCAGCCTAGTACCTTTTCCACAAGAGAAATATGAAACAGATCTTCAAGGAGAAAACATCACCCAGCAGCTGAATACCTTCTCCCCCGTATGCACATAGCCAGCAGCACATTGCTGCACCTGCAGCGTCAGCAGGGGTCGTTGCTGAGGCACACACATCCTGAAATCAGATTTGGCTTCTCAGCCCCTCAAGTGTTCATGACCAGGTAACACTTGAACACATGCAACCCTCTATTTTACCCTCCCGGATGCTGAATAATCTCAAAAACTATACTAAGAGCAAAATACTGCTTTTAAATATTTTTATGCCCTTGACTGCAATGAGTGCTACCTCCTTCTCCTTTCTCCAAGAAATCCTGCCTTTCAATTTCACCTTTCATTTACTTGCCATTTACCTCTTTTTCCCAGTAACAGGGACAACCTTTCTATTCCTCACGCTACATCTATCACAGATCCTCATAATCAGCATCTTCACACTACTATCCTGGGTTTCCAGCCACTTTCACCAACTCTTTTTTCCAGACGTGCATTTCTAAAATTACTGAACAAAATCTAAACGCAAATTTATCAGTAACTGTTTAAAGATATTGCAACTTCTCTTGAAGGACATTTAGCAATAAACTAGTAAGCTGTAAAATGTATACACGAAAATAAAAAAGCATGACAAAGCAAGCACACAGAAAATCTTAACATGTGATGGATGATAAAATAAAAACCACTGTAAAGGATGAGAGTACTGAAGAAGAAATGGGAAATAAATCAAGAAAAGTGAAACTCTTCACCTTACCACACGGTGTCACTCTTTCTACAACTGTTGCCAACTTGGAAAAAAGCACCAAGGACAAGAAAACGCCACAAGGAATCAGCCTTGCTACTTGCTGTATCAATTTCAAGTTTTCTTATTCCTCGTATTATAAAAGAGATCTTGAAAATATCCACCAAAAAAATAAAGGTCTGGTGAAAGACCGAAGTCCTGAGCTAAAGGTAAGTAACCCACAAAGAATAATTACGCAAGGGGGTGGAAAAAAGACATGCAATAGAAAAAGGATTAATTTTGGCAGGGGAAGGAGAAGGAAATCCAGACCCTGGCCTGTAGTTAGTTATCAAGAATCCATAAAGCCTTTTAAACAAAATGTGCCATTAAGCAAAACAGAAGAGCATCTGCCTTCCAAAGGAGAAACACTGGAATTAGCATCCATACAGGGAGCAGAGAAACTGCTTGCCATTTAGTGCATACATAAATCCTGAGAATTCCCTGCTATCCTTTTCAAATCACAGATTATAAGAAAATTAAAATGTTAGAAGCTTCATGTAAATATCTGCAATACAGAAGAGGGTTATATCATACAATTTGACATTGTCCAGATTCAAACTGCCTGGCTGAAAACACTGTTTATAGAACTATTACTGGATTCTTGCAGGAGGAGTAACCTTAGGAACCATGCTTTATTTATTGCTAAGTTTTAAAACATAGTCAAGGAGCATCTACACTAACCACCTGAATCAGGTATTTTACTTCACTGTATGGCCAACAGAAAGGGGTTCACCCTCTGCAGGAGCTTCTTGCCACTGAATACAGAGGAAACCTGGGTCCCTTAGATTTCAGTGAATACTTTCAAAGCATCATTCCTGACAAGGAAATACTGTAAGTAAGAATCTAAGACATCATTGCTTCCAAGCACTTACAGAATTACAATTGTATTTTCCATTCCTACCAAAATAATGAATTAGAAGACATAGTGAAAGGAAAGAAGGGTAGGACAATTCAGGCTATATGAAAAACATGTATTCACTAAGGAATACTCCTTTTTAAAGTCCAGAATAAAGCTGAGAGATCTGGCTCCTGTGTTCTTTTGACAGCATGAAATTTGCTGAGGAACTACTTTGTTCTAGCTCACCATACGCTATCAACACCTCAGCTGCTATCAGATACTCCCAGCAACAGGGATTTCTGCAGGCCCTGACTGTTCCAAATTCAACAAACTGAACAGGTATTAGTGACACTGATGATAATCTTGTTTTATATTAGTCTGTTTCTTTCAAAAGTATGTGTTCTAATATAGAGATTTCTGTATGCATGGGTGTGTATAAATGAGAAGATCACAAGACTCAGATAAAGCAGAATTAAGATTGCTTAGGTGGCCCTAAATAATATGTTTTACATATATACTTTATGATAGACCTGATTTGCATTATGACATACTATTCCTCCCCCTCCCCAAGAGGACCCACGTAGGAAGGAGCCTGGTTTCTAAGGAAGAATCACATTTGTGTAGTTTAATAGATCACTGCTTGTAGAAGTACCTCCTCATATTGCGGAGGCTGAAAGGGTGGAAGTAACAAAGAAGCAGGAAAAAGAAAAAGATAATCCAACAGCAAAGACAGCATGCAATGCCCTGGAGAACTTCCTTCCACCCCTCCTCCAACTTAAGAGCTCCCAGTGATTTCATTTCAAAGAGTTAAGTCAAACTTTTTCACAAGTAGTCACTGCAGGTGGGATTCATGTCAGCTGACTACGTGTCAAAAAGCAAGATCTCCGAGCCAGTCTTCCTAAGCATTCTGCATAGTAAGAGAAAACAGACACCTGCAGAGGATGATTCATCCGATCTCTTTCTTTCAATGGTCTCTGAAGAGAGCTAGCTCAGACTTCTAAGTCTAACTTGCAGATGACTGAATTAATGCAGGTGACACTCACCCTAACTGTTCCTCATCTTCTAGACATTCTGCTTGATTTCTACAGCTCAATTTGCAGACTTGCATCAATTGCAGTTAGGAATCCTTTGCATAGAAAAAACATTATTTCAAAACCAAAGTATAATAAGAACATTGAGTAGCCTTAAAAAAAAAAAAAAAGCCCAAACCTCACAGTTCTTGAAAGTCTTGAAACTGAGCAGTGCACATGTACAAAAGTGATAATAATGGGGTAGAGAGAATCTCAGTTCTATCACTTCTGAGTTTTTGAACAACTGGAGCCTCAGTAAAATTCTTCTCTCACCCTGTGTGTGCAAACTGTACAGTAAGTGTTCCTAGTTAAGGCAACTTTAAAAAAAAAAAAGTTATTTTTTTCTCATCTTCCACTTTAAACGCAAGACCAACCATGACAGGGGGATGCGATGGGACTACAGAAGAGACCTGTCTCACAGCTTTTTTTCTCCCTCTTCACAGAATGAAGAAAGAGGAACTCATTTTTTATTTAAATACAATGGATTTTTATGTAAATCCATACATATATGCATGTGCATGCATAAACATGCACTTCAAATTCCCTGTTTGCCATTAATACATATATGCATTACAAAAAATGCCTGCAAATATGAGAAATAAAGTCTTTTAATAAAGCTCAGTAGTCAATAGGAACAAAGAAATACACGTAAGTTTTCAGAGCTGACTGCCAGAGCAGATTTTAGTTTTTTGTCTCCTCAAGTGAATTAAAAAAGACTCAACAAAATGAAATTCAAAGCTGAACTCCTCAGAGACTTCAGAATAAACTACATAAAATGTGAACTAGAAACTCCACTCATTTCTTACTCTTCCAAGTGTCAGGGATCTTCATTACAGCTGGAAATATTGATTATGCCTGTCAAGGGGTTTTGATGGCCATGCTTTCTGCCTGTTCAGATTGTCTTGTTCTGTAAGCAGATAGCTCTTGATGGATTTCAGAACTAAAATCAATACAGCATATTGTGTTCTGATTTAGTGGAGAAATAAATAACTGTGCTCTTCACTACAAAAAGTATTTCAACTCTTGTGGATTATCAAGTTAAAATAAAATATAAATTAAAAAAACTCCTTAAACTGAAGTACAACTGAATTTCTGGAACTGACATTTTTGTTTTTCTGTAATTGTGCTGCATTAACTAACCTTTTATATGCAGTCTGTACTGAATCTAACAGTTTGGACGCAAAGCACCTACTGATACACAGTCCTATCTTGTTTGTGGAATGAAAAAAAAAAAGGTCTAAGCAATCTGTTTTGGTTCCTTGTCTTTAAAGGGACTTCCTAGCCAGAACAATTTACTAGACATTCATTAACTCACAGTAAGAAAAGATGAGTGCAGGCAAGGAAACATGTATTTCAGTTCCTACATTTAGGAACTAACTTGATAGTTTTTCTTTAAAAAAAATGCATTGATATTGTCTTCTACTAAATTACAAGTACACAATCAGAAGAGAGGTTAAAAAAGGACATTGATAAAAGAGGAATTTCCAAAAATATATGTGCATGTCCACCTAAACTATCACACTCAAACATCAGATAGGTAGTTGGCATTAATTTTCGGTGAACTTTATAGTCAGGTAAGGTTGTTTTCCTTATCTGTGAAAAGTGTTAAGTGTTAGCAATCACAGTAAGAGTAAGATCCTCAGTGAACACTAAACAGTGATAATTTAAAATGTGCTGGAAAGTCAGTATAAACTCCCCATCCTCCCCATTCCATCTACTATCACATTTGAACCACTCCACTTACAAGTTGACCCCTCTTACTCAGCACAGTCACAATATAAGCTCTCCTCTTCAATATGGGTATTTTGGAAGATTTCTCTTCAGACTAGAAATGAAAAAAATCTGGACCCAAATAAGTTTTTCCATTGGTTCAATGGAAAGAGGATTTAATCTCAAATCTCTAAAAAAATCTGAAATATTTAGAATGACAGTATTATGTTAAAGACCAGGATGCTTTCAGTAAGTTGCAGAACCTAATTTACAGGGAGCGAACCCATTCCATTCTCTGAACAATTGCTTTGATGATCTCTCCCATTGCTTGTACTGCACAAATAGGTAGAATAATTGCTTCAAATGAAGAAAAGGAGATCAGCAAAACCCACTCATTACACTCCTATTTAGAAAAACTTTTCCCTTCATAAATCATTTCAACACTTTTAATTTCGAGGATACCAACTCTTCCTCTCTCATTTAAGAAAGGAAAAACAGAAGGATGTTGAGTATTGAGTATAATGCTAAGCAGCAGTGACCAAAAAACCCAACAGATTAAAATTATACCTAAAACTTGATCCCTCATTTCAAATAAGTCAGTATTTGTTCTTCACTCAAAGCAGGGATTTTTAAAAGACGTTTTCTTGATATATTAGCCCAGATCCAGAGAAAACCAGCACACCAATGATTTTATCTGAATCACCGTAACAACTGCAGCATGCAGCCAAATGAAAATCTAAGAACATTGTTAGTCTTTCAGCACTGAGAACAATTTATTATTTAAATCACAATTTAATCAGATTTAAATGACAAACTTTCCCCATTGTTGTATGGCAGAACCAACAGATCAGGATCTACAAGCTGAAGAGCCCATCCATATAACAATAATGCCTATACAGTAATACAATGACCTCTAACAAACGATTTTTAAATATATGTTATATATTTATATAAATATGTATATGTGTAATAACTACGTATAATACACATGCATATTTATATAAATATGTATCTGTAGAATAAATATGTATCATACATATTTATATAAATATATTTAAAAATCCATTACATACACACACAGTAACAGCTAAAGAAATCCATGTATTACAAAGAGGTAGGGCATAGTCTTTTCTATCCTTCCAGTTCCTGAAACTGGAACTTCTTCACGTTCCCATATCATTAAAGCTACAGAGCAGCCACTTACAAAAGTTCTAAGACACCATTTGTGTTGCTACAGATGCATAATATAACCATTCAAGTTTGCTTCGAAAACTCTGACTAGGTTAGTGCAGTTTTGACTCTTAGGTGCTAAAAGATAAAATAACCTGAAACACCGAAACCTTTGTATTTGTTTTCAAAGTCGTGCTAGTATGCATTTTAGACACTCTTTCCAATTACTTAATATTTTATTTTTGTAGTCATACAGCTCAAGTCAGACATAAATCCTCTGCTTTGGAACTTTTGCTCATATCAATCTCCTCAAAGAAAGTAAATAACAACAACCCCCCTCCCCCCAGAAGAGGAACATAATACTACTGCAACCATTCCAGCCTAGGGGGCTTGCTAGGGAACTCTGTGTCCTCAAGACAACACTTTGTGGTCTTACAGAAAGTTAGAATTCATACAGGATGAACTCTTAAGATACAAGGTACCAGAGAGGGCAGCTTCTTTAATGAAACAAGAGAAGGCAACTCTCAGCTCTACTCCTAACTGATGTCTACCCAACACAGCAACTAGAATAGACTGGTTCCCAATGGGAAGGAGCCCATGCAGGCTGGCAGGGAGTTGTCAAATGGTACAGTGAATCCTCCTTTTCCGGGGAAAATGGAGGACCAGGACTGTAGGCATGCTTTAAAACACATTTACTTGTCAGTTTAGAAACAGCCATTGTGTGTAATTCATATAGCATATAAGGAACTTGCTTTCACATCTTGTATCCACAGCTTTCTGACAGTGCTTTTAGAAACAACATGCCTGCCTAGGTGGAATAATTTAGCACCACATACAAGCTATGGGATAGATTACCAAAATTAGACACATATCATAAAATAAGGCAATATTAGGACAGGGAACACAAAGTTGAGACTTGTAAGTTCCAATTTACTCCAACTCAAGTGACCTCTGTTCAGCGATTGTACAGCTTTGAACCTCCCTCTATTATATATGTATGTAAATTACGTTGCTACCTTTATACAAGTGCTGAGAGCCCGAGTTACTATTTGAAAACTTTCTGAAATAGGTAGATGAAAGATGTGACAGAGGTACAGAAATATGTACTTTACTGATTCAGCATTCATTCATTTATTCAAGAGAAAGGTCAAGATTCCTGGTACAGAATGTTTAAATGACTACTTGGATGTTATGACACCTACAAAGAACAAACAGATCATAAGATGAAAGGTAACGATGGTGACCATGGAAAGCGTTACCTAACTGCAAACAGGTATTAAGGAACCTTCTCTCAATTCACACATCAGGGCAACTATGGAGAAGATATCCAGTATTGGAATCCTTCAAAGGAATACTTCACTTCCTGTCTGGGACTTCAAGGAAGCAACTGCAAGATTATCAAAGCGTAATGCTCTTTAAAGCTTGAAAAACTAAACAAAGAAACAAAACAAACAAACAAAAATCCACCATACCTGGGAGTTTTTCTTGAACAGTGAACACAAAATAATAAATAAGTGGATTACATAGACATGCAAAGAGTGGAACCCATCATTAATTCTACACACGACATCAGAATCTGTGGCATTGTTTACAGAAGTGTGAGACAGCAATTACACTGCGTACTCAGCAATGCATTGTGTATTTAAAGCTATTAGCATCCTATGCTAATTTGAGTAGCCTTTCTAATAAAAGCTAAAAGCTTCTTTCAAAGTTTCAACCTGTTGAACATAAGCAAATCCATGTATTTTAGACAACAAGCTAATCTTTGATACTCGATGTATTCTATGATTAACTTCATCAAGAGATTTCATGCTCATAACGGTCCTTTAAAACGCTTAAATAGTATTACTACAAGCAGGGAACAAAAACAAAGAAATTGTGCTAATGTGTACAGGTTATCATCAACAGAGCCAGGAACAAAGCCCTTCGGCTTGATTCCAGCCTAGTTCCTTTTCAAGTTTTTTTTTCGTTTCTGTTTTTCCTTTAATAAGATCTTGTTTAATTACTAGAGAAGATTACCTATTGCACAAACCTGCCTACTGTGCTCCCCCAAAACAAAGACACAAGAACTTTAAAGACAACAAAGCATACACTTCACTTACATGGTTAAGAGTGTCAAGCACATCTAACAATCACAGCAATTACTGGGTTGGCAGAGATCAAGAAGAGAAAAAAGTAATTCTCCAGTAAAACAGAGTCTTAGAAGAAAGACAGCAAACAAACGGGGACTGAGACAGGCTGGAAGCATTCCCCTTAACAAAAGAAAAGAAAGATGCCTCCAGAAAGGCTGCCCATGGAATCTACTGAAGAGAGCAACTTCAGTAATTTGCTCTTGGAAACATGGGCTACCATCGAGGGTGCAGGAGACCTGGAAATGTAGGCAGTTCTCAAAAGAGCTGATGAAAAGAGCAGACTGAACTTGATTGTTCCTTAGAGATCTCCTAATTCTGCAAACAAAGTCAAGCCTAACTTGCCAACAATGCTGCTTGAAGACATATGCTCCCTAGGCATAAGTAAAAAAGGCCACGTGCACAGATTGCTCAGGCCATGTTACATGCTGATTTCTGCAGATCGCCACAAGCATTACCTTCTGGAGCTCAAGTACTTGAAGCTCTCAAATGACAGGAGGAGCACATACACAATTCAGGAAGGGAAGAAGTTGTCCTGGTTTCGGCTAGGACAGAGTTAATTTTCTTCCTAGTAGCTGGGATAGTGCTGTGGTTTGGATTTAGTAGGAAAAGAATGTTGATAACACACTGATGGTTTTAGTTGTTGCTAAGTAGTGTTTATACTAAGTCAAGGATTTTTCAGCTTCTTGTGCCCAGCCAGCAAGAAGGCTGGAGGGGCACAAGAAGCTGGGAGGGGACACCGCCAGGACAGCTGACCCAAACTGGCCAAAGAGCTATTCCATACCATATGACATCATGCCCAGTATATAAACTGGGGGGAGCTGGCTGGGAGGGGGGATCGCGCCTCGGGAACTCACTGGGCATCGGTCAACGAGTGGTGAGCAATTGCATTGTGCACCACTTGCTTTGTATAGTTTAATTCTTTTACTATTACTATTGTCATATTATTATTATCATTATCATTGTTTTTTCATTCCTTTCTGTCCTATTAAACTGTCTTTATCTCAGCTCACGAGGTTTTTTTTCCCTGATTCTCTCCCCCATCCCAGGGGTGGGGGGGGCAGTGAGCGAGCGGCTGCCTGGTGCTTAGCTGCCGGCTGGGGTTAAACCACGACAGAAGTCTTAAAGGGCATTCTTCCCTCTCAAAGATGATATGCAGGCTCTTCTCTAAAACTTAGGTATCAGCTGTTTCATTCCCGATCTTAAGTTTCCTTTGCAGGCCAGGAAGAAATTCTACGGTCAGATAAGACATGGGGATTGCTCTTCAAACACAGTCCACACAAAAACACACCCACACAGGCAACTCAAACACTACTTTGGAGAAAGTAAACATCAGATTTATATTAAAAAGTTGAAGCGCCTTGAAGATGCTTAGGACAAACTTCGGGATTCCACGGGAATATGCCTTTCGGTATTTACCATAACCCACTCCCATGTCTGTCACACCAAGTTTGAAATGTCATTCTCCACTGGCATGCAGACAAGTGGGTCAAGATCAGCTGCCGTTAGTTTATGGAACAAGGATCCCAAGCAAACAAAAGTGACCAGCAACGTGAGCAGTCCGTGACACACACAGCACTTTCCCCACTCCCCAGCCGTTTTTTTTTCTTTTCCACGACCGAGTTGGAAATGCGTATGTTTGAGCGAAGAGGGGTTTGGAAGATAGTCAAGGCCTTGAGAGGATATGTGAGACAATGGTCGCCGGCTGCAGAAGGTCAGAGGCGATGTGCAGAACTGGTCAGGAGAGTGAGTGCAGAAAAGGTGGGCCTTGCCCCAAGGGAAGGGAGATTAGGTATGGCCTGAGTGGTGGTGAGAGAGGGTGTGAGTTTCCTGAGGTGTAGCAGCCTGAAAGGCTCATAGCATGAAGAGAAGGTGGAGATTCTTGTGCCAGGTCAGGCAGTAGAGTAGTAAAGGGAGCATGTGCTTGCTGAGCAAGCAGCCAGGGGGCTCACAGGGACTTCTGCGTAGCTCTCTTACCTGCAAGTTTTTCCAGCTTTGCTGAAACTTTCCTTCCTCTCCTTTTCAAATTAATCAGTTCTCACTTTAACTTGGCCTTCAAAATGAATGATTTTTAGAGTACTTGGGATATTTTTAACCTTCCTACACCCTCAGAGACTATTATCTCTCTGCCTCCTCATGTAAATAAAGCTTGGAGACAGAAAGCTCAGAGGATTGCAGCACACAGGGTCACTAGTGGAGAACTACACCTCATGACTCTCAGTCTTCCACCTTCACCATAAAGCAAAGGTGTCTCTGTGTATTTTTCAATACACAACTTGGATCTACTAGTCAAGCTCTGTTCAGGTTAGATTTTTGCTAAAGACTTCTATCATAAGATAGATATGGGCTTCCCACACTATTTAATGCTTTCAAAAATTAAAACGTTATAAGGCAAATCAAGTGCTTTATTGCTCACTTGTAATGAGAGGAAACATTTCATGATTCTGAAAAAAAACCCTCTTTCCCTTTATTTGCTCTGAAATCACTAGCCACTAACTACTACAGCTCCTGAAAACTACTGAGAAATTTGTTATCAGCTGCCACAGAAGGGCACAAACAGCCCCAAAATCCAAGTCTTACCACCCTATACTGACGCAGGAGACCAACAAAACATAACAAGAGCCAGGGAGATGGACCAGTAACCTGCTGCAACAACTAATGAGTCAACCAGCTACAGATACTCCAAAACAGATCACACCATTTCTGTGGCAGTCTTCCCTTACTACCAACTTATGCCCCAATGTTTTCATGACTTGAGTCCCGTAGAGCCCAAGAAGCGTGTAGAAACTCCTACCACACCAAAACCGTGTGTTTTACATTAATGGACAAGAGTATGAGCAACTACATATGACAAAGGGCTGTGTTTGCTGTCCCTTTCTCCTTAGGCCACTCCTCAGTAGCAAAGAGGTATCCAAAAAGCCATTTTGGGGGGAATACTCCTGAAATGTTTGTCATTTCATTTCAGATGAATGAAAATCATGATCGAATGAATACTACCCATGAGCTCTGCCCATTTCGGGACATTGCTATTTAATTATGCACTGAGGAGGGTTCCTGTAACAAGTCAGCCATTACGTACAAAGCAAAGAAACGCGTCACGATGTCTGCTTCATGCCAACTGTCGTTCCCTTCCAATGTGCTCAGGATTTTTAGTCTGAAAATGCAACATGCTGCTTTCACACAGCACAAAGCCTTGCTAACAGTGAGCGGCAACCCCAAGTTGTTAACAATTGCCCAGGAAACTGCATCCTCAGACTGAACAACGTACGTACGGTAAACCTTCACTTTGTCTCTTACAGAATCCTACTTCACCCAGCAAAAAGACCCATGGTCCAACAGCGGGCTCTTGGAAGGAGGACGTGGAACAATCATCACGCTCGTGCTATCTGTGTGCAAAAGGCACACAGAAACGGACTGATTCCCTGACTCTCCTTCTCTTTTGTAAACAACTGCATATGGATTGTTTTATCAAGTTTCCATACATTTCCAAACTGCACATAAAAGTCTTTGCTCTGTAGGTTCAACGTTTCTTCTACTGTAAGTTAATCAACAGGAAGAGCTGTACACTTCAGATGATGAAGCTTCAGAGAGAAAGTCAGCTAATGAAAACACCTAGCATCAAGAAATCTGTCCAAATATCTAATTCCACATGCATTTCATACTAAGACTACAGGGAAAAGAGAGATGGAAACACAGAACCCAAAAGGAGCCTTCTCAGGCAAAGCAGGGAAATGTTACAACAGGCAGGCTAGCTGTATGATCTCTTGATCTGAAGCTCCCCAACTTCACTCTGAAGTAGTGCCATTTGAAAGCTGCTTTGGGACTTTGCTTTTCTACCATTAGGAGTTTCTCGTATGCGATCTGCAGCACGTCTGTAGACGGTTCATATCCACTTGTTCTTGTGCCAACACTGTCTTTGAGATTAAATGGGTTTTTTTTCCTCCTTACTTTTCACTTTCCGACAGCCTCTGTGTCAGATGGCGTGTAATGCAGTGGTTCAGTGAATACTCCAAACACCATGAGCCAACATGACAGGCAAAAAGAGAAGTCCCAGGCTGCCGCTTTCAAGAGACTCTTTTCCACCCCCTTGCTGGTCTTCTCCTTGTGCCTGTGTAGCTGTCTTCTGCAGATGTCTGCTCAGCAAACAGAACCCGTGAACCAACCGGCTCAAAACCAACCCACCAAAACAAGGCTTACTTTTGGGTCACCTCAGTTCCCCGTTTCAGCTTACCACACAATCACCTCTACTTTCCAGTGGTGAAGAGGCAGGAGAGGAAAAGGGGAGAATGTTCCCATACTCGCAGAGGCAGCTTCCCGTCTTCATATGAATATAGCCTTGAAATCCATTTTGTTAGCCTACCTAGCCAAGCTCTTCTACATTCTCCTCAAAACCAGACTGCCCAAGGACTATCTCATCCAATCCTGGAAGTGACAGAATTGAAATCCATTTTTCTGAAAGGTGGATCACAATTTTTATACATCAATAAATATATTATTACACTATAGGACTACATGTCGCCACTCTTGCCCCCAAATCGCACGAGTTCCGTGACTTATCCTTGATCATATGCAGTCTCTTTTGTCTTCCAGAGGTCTCCTCATTTTAATTCCCAAGCCTACAGTTATTATTCATTCCTATTGCATGACTTCGTAATGCACCCCATTTCTATCATTCCAGCATTCCTTACCATCGAGCTCTTGCACGACATTCCAGTCTTCCTTTGTAAAACTGATTCCTCAAGTTTGCTCATCACAGTTAGATTTTACTGCGTAAATGATGCCAGTGCCACTTATGTGGGCCCAAATTCAGTGCAAGCACCTTTCAGATCAGCAGTTCCTCTTCTGACACAAATCTGTTGCTGGTTCCTCTCCTTCATACTGTTCCTTACCCAAGTACCAGCTCTTATACTAATTCTCCAGTATCTCCACCTTGAAAAAAACCTTTTTTTTTTTTTTTTTTAGTGCTGCATGATCCGTTATCAAGTTCCAGGCAGACTCAAGCTACTCTATTTCTTTTACAGAGAAAGTAAATCAATCATTTATTCTTACAAAAGACACAGGTCAGTCAGGCATGATCTATCTTTAGTGAATGCCCATAGGACTCAGTCTACTTAGTTTCACGTTGTTAATTAATTCTTTCCTTCACAAATTCTCTAGAGCCTCACATACTACTGATGTCAAACTCATTAGGCTATAGCTGTGCAGCTCCCTGCCTCCAGTTCTTTTAGGAAACGATTTTTATAGTTCAGTAACAAATCTGCTAAGTCAGAGGCAGAATATATTTAAAATTCGATTTCTGGTTAGATTTCCCTTAGGAAGGAAGCCTGGCTGTTGTGGTTCTAGCGATTGTCACTATATTCCTGCAGTTCTTCTCCTTGTGACACAGGTACCCCCTCCCCTTCCCCAACCACCTTCCTCTCCAACTTCTCCAGTTCATTTGTTGAGGTACTTAACGAAGACTTTGGTTCACAAGTATCCCAACCCAATTTTTGACAACACCTGAAAACGTACTTCTACAAACATCCTGTTGTCACGGTCTGAGTAGCCGCAGTGCTTGTTGCAAGAACTAGGGTAGCTGCAGTGCCTGTCACCAGGGTTTGAGTAGCCGCAATACTTGTCGCTGGGGTTGGAGTAACCACAGTGCTTGTCGCAGGGGTTGGAGTAGCTGCAGTGCTTATCACTGGGTTTTTTTTTTACTGGCAGCAAGATAAAATTCACTGCTACTAATTTATAGTTGGGGGGGGGTGGTGGTGGTGGTGGTGTTTGGTTTTTTTGCTTTGCATCAACACTGCATAATGTTACAAGAAAAGAAATACAGGCCCCAAAAGAAGAACAGAAGCAACAAAAGCCACTTCTGCTTTTGTCTCCAACCTCTGTCTTTTCTAAGAGGCCAAGAACAAGGTGAGGGCAAAAATGCGCTCCTCCTCCTGCAGACGCCCAAGTAACGCTCATCTCCTAACGATCTTTGACAAGAAAGGGACTGATAAATATCGCAAACCTTGCAACCTAGATGATCGAATTCCTTCGTAGGAACCGATCCTGCGAACATCCACATGTGATCAGCCCCTAGACACCCTGAGGAGAAAGGATGCATTACAACACCATGCAGATCTTTCAGGAAAAGAGGTGGAAGAACACCTACAATGAGTTATTGCCCTTCCGCTTCAGCCTGTGTTGGTATGAGGACTTGTTTTACATGTTATCATGCTGTGCTTGTTTTGTTTCCTGAAGCATTAACAAATACTAATTTAACTCTCTGCTACCTTGTATAGAAATGTGTTCATATCAGACCAATTCTTGTATAACAGCAACCATCACATTCATCATTGTTTTGGCAATTTTTGTAAAGACTAAGAACGCTCCATGCAAAAAGACTGCAAGTCCAACATTATATCCATCTGCTCTTGTCACAGCAAAGCAACTATGTGTGCAGCCCAGCTGGGCAACAGCATCTCCTGTTCCAAGGGTTAAAAAAAAAATAAAAAAATCAGAGTGTAAAATACCTATCATCAGATACACAAGATAAAATTCTTCTACCTTACAGGCCACACGAAGCAGTCAAGCATTTATGAAAAAAGGGAAGAGACACGCAAAGAAAACTTAAATCAAAGCTGGACATATACCCTGGGGCCATCAGGGTGTTTGTGTACAAGCTATGAGAGTTGAACGCGGTGCTGCCCGGGTGGGCCGGCAGGAATAGAAGGTAGATTAAAAAATAATCAGTTTTTCCTCTTAATTCTCTGTCTGAATGCATTAAACACGCACGACTCACAGTAGATACGGGTGCCGCGATTTGAGCTGTCCCCCAGCCATCTACAGGAAAACGGGGGGACGGCCGGCGGCGGGGAGCTCACCCTGCCGGCCCTCGCTCCGCCTCGCCCCCCGGCGGGAGCGCCGAGGCAGGACAGGGAGCAGTCACGTACGCACCTCAATAAACATTAACTGCCCGGAGCGGGCTGAGTCACGGCCCCACCAGGCAGCGCCCGCCCCGCGACCCGGGGCTGAGGGAACCCCCGGCCCGGCCCCCTCCGCGGGGGAAGGGGGAGGCCGCGGCCAACTGGGGCCCTAACGCGCTTCGCGGCGCCTCGCCGGTTTCAGACGGCTCCCTTACCCGCCCCCCTTGAGCTAAAGCAAAGCCCCCCCGCCTCCCCGGGCCCCATCAGACTCGCCCCCTCCCGCAGGGGCTCAAGCCTTCCCCGCGGGGCCGCAGCCGGGCCGCCCCGCCGCAGGCTGAGGGCAGCAGCCGGGCAGGCGCCGCTCAGCGCGGGGGAGGGGACTCGGGGGAGGGCAAGGAGGAAGCGCAGGAGCGGAGGGGAGAGGCGGGAGACGAGGAGCACCCGCCGGCGGACGAGGAGGCGGGCGGCACCCGCCACCCCCTCACCTGGCAGCCCTTCTTGTGGTGGAAGCCCACCACCACGATGTGCAGCACCGGGCCCCGCGGGGGGGCGGCCGGCGGCGCGCCCCGCTTCTCCATGGAGCACCGGCGATGGCCGCTCTGGAGGATGCCGCCGTGCCCGGGCTCTCGCTCCGCCTCCCGCCAGCCGGGGTCCGACAGGGACGCAGCCCCGGCCGCCTGCGCTTCCGCAGCGCCCGGCCGGGGGAGGGCGGGGAGCGGCCGGCAGCACCTCCCTCTTCCCGCTCCTCCTTCCCTCCCTCCCGACCGCCGCCAGGGCGGGGTTTCGCTTCCGCCCGTCCCCACAGGAGGTGCCCTCGGCCGTCGACAGCGGAGTGCGGGCGGCAGCCGGCGTCACTCCCCTCGTGCTCCGCAGGGAGCTCTCCAGGAAAGCTCGCTGCATCGAGAGGACTCGCAGGCAAAGCGGCAGCGTTTTATCCCGTGGCCAGGAAAACACATCGCGGCCGGGCAGTGGAGTCGCCCGGGCCGGGGCAGCCCGCCGGTCCTCGGCTGAGGCCTTCCCGCCAGTCCTCGGCTGAGGCCTTCCCGCCGGTCCTCGGCTGAGGCCTTCCCGCCGGTCCTCGGCTGAGGCCTTCCCGCCGGTCCTGGTGGGCTGCGGCGGGGCTGCGAGCAGGGGCGATAATGTTGCCTCCTTCTTCTGGTCTTCTTGTTTTCTGAGAAACTCTCGCAAGGCCCCGCTGAAGCGCAGAGGACAGCACGTCCTCGGGCTGCGGCCTTCCAGCGTGAAGTCGTGCAGATTAATGGCAGCGCAAAATGAAGTCTGGCCTGGTCTCAGTCCAGATATGTCAGGTTGGTTGCTGAAGGTTAAAAATGAGAAAAATCAAGTTAAGGCTTCTTCCGTTAGCACTGTTCTGCTGCTAAATGTACATTATGATACCCTAGAAAGACAGTTCAAAGACTTGTCCAAGAGCACAGGCAAATTTAGTGTGTGTGTGTGGGGGGGGAAAGTCTTACTACACTCAGACCATGCTCCCTCTTTAACCTTTGTTATGATTCAGTTCTGGTTCTTTAAATCAACAGTACTTGGTAGAGGCTGTACTCTTAATAATTAAGATTCTCTCTGGAAATCGGAGGAAGAAATTATTTTTGAAAGAACTAAAAAAGAATAGCGCTTAAAGAAAATCTCATCACTAACACAGTACCCAGAGGCTCAAATTATAACACTAAACCATGTCATTACGTATTGTTCCTCAGCTCCAACAGAAGTGCCATTATAGAAAAAATATACTGTTGGGAACACAGGATAAGCTACAAGGAACAATCCAGCTCTAGCAAGTGAATGATTTCTTATTAGTTTTAATCTGTAACTTACTGTTTAGTATCATTTCAAAAAAGAAATAGGTATGAAATATTGGCCATTATCTCCTGCAGTAATGAGATATCCCCCAAAAGATGCATGGGAGTGTTCATAGCTCATACTCAGTTCATTGAGGAAAGCGCAGTCTGACATCACTTACTGCTATGGATTTTGCATTACAGAGGCATCTCAGTGACACTGCTGGATAATTGTGGCTTATTGCTTCTCTGAATAGATGTGGGGTTTTTTTCTGCTTTTCTTTCCCACTAAAGCAATAAAAATGTCAGACTGACAATATCATCCTGTTCTAGGAAAACTAACTGGTTGACATCGTCTATTTTTTTTTCACAGCTCACACTGCGTGTGTTTACGAGAAAGGAAGGTGAGAGCTGCTACAAAACAGAAGCTTTTGGGAAAGTCTCAGTCAGAATTTTCCTAAAAGAATTTTCTTTCTTGGTGCATAGCTAACAAATAGCAATGAAAACTCAGCCCTACAGTTCTTCTATTGCTCAGAGATAATATTTTACTTAAGAACCACCAGCTATTATATCATTACCATAGTAATCGTAATTTGTTACTCATTCTGCATTTCATAACAATAACAAGGAGTTCTCAGCCTGGCTTATGTGCCGTGAGACTTCTTGAGATGGACAAGTTTTACCTGGGCAGCATGATAGTTCATGTCTGGAAGTAACATCAGAGCTGAATGGTGCCTGTGGTAGCTGGTAGCTCCACTCTATTTGTTAGGTATAGCCCAGCTTCCTGAAGAACAAGATTGTGAATTTCTGGAGACAAGCATGTGAATGAAAAATAATCATTCTGGGATTTCTGTTGAAGAAAAGCATAAATGAAGTCCTGGCATGGATCTGAGGTTTGTAACTAATTTCTTCTGGATGGCAATCTCACTTTGTGTTTGGAGTAGATTTTTTCTGAAGCTTGTCCTAAATTTTAGAAAAACGGAATTGTATGCAGCAAGGATCATAACACTGGTTGGGATTATGATCTCTCAATTGGAAACTTCTGTAAAAGAAATACAAAAGAGAAAAGACTACAAAAGAATTGAGCGGACATAAATTTAATGTCTCGCAATACTAAAAACTGGAGAACGTTTTACAAAGATAAAAATATTAGATATGAATATATAGATAAAAATACAGAAAAATACCCATTAGTTAAGTAAACAAACAAAAGTAGCAGGAAGAAGAAAGTGATTATTTTATGTAAAATACAGAACAAAGTAAGGCAAGAGGAGAAAATACTGCCATGTGAAGGGCCATCCGCGTTCATTACGGTGAATGAAGGTTCATGAGAATTTCATGAATGCGATGATTAGGATAAGTTTACCCTCACTGACTACATCCGTCTTCCACATGGGGAAAAATACTTGGCTGAAGTTATTTTGGGGTAACCGCGGGCGGCCCTTCACTTCTGCGGCAGGCGGTAGGGATCCGTCACGTCGGGGCGCAACATGGCGGCTAACGCGACCAGCAGCCCGCCTCAGCTCCTGCTGCACCGTGAGCCGCGCCGCCGCCGCCGCTTGGCGGGAAGCTTGAGTGGGGTGGGCGAGGTTGGCAGGCGCGCGGCGGGCGGGCGCCTCCCGTCCGGCGAGGGTGTCCTCGCCCAGCCCGGGGGTGTGTGTCTGTGGAGGCGGCGTGAGGCGAGGGAGGGCGGCGGCGGCTGGATGGCGGCGGGGGGGCCGGCGTGGGGGGGGCCTGGCTGCGGCCCCGCTTCTGCTCGGCCGGCGGGAGGCGACGCCCCGCGCCTTCGCAGCCGGGGTGAAGTCCGCGGGTCCGGCCGCAGTGTCCGGCGTTGCTGGCCGGCAAGGGCAAAACCCTCAGCGGGCCGGGGCTGAGGGGCCGGGGGCGCGGGCGGAGCGGAGCGGGGCGGCCCTCCCGGCTCGTCAGTCCCGCGTGTGCCTGAGGCCGCGGGGCCTCCCGCTGCTCGGGAGCCGCGCCCGGGCTGGTCCCCGGCGCAGTGCCTGCCCGCGGCAGCGGAGAGGAGCTGGGACGTGCCGGTCTCCGGCACGGGCAGCGGCCGGGGAGGTGGCTCCGGGCCGTGGTTTGGGTGCGGAGCAAAGGCCGGCTGGGGGCGAGTGTTGGTGCTCGGCCGCCTCACGGTGATGCGCTGCACTCCAGCGACACCCAGGTGTTCTCCCTGAAGGGAACGTGTTCCTGCAGCGTTCCCGCCTCTTGCCTGAGGAACTGGTTTATGTACTAGCGGCACGGGCTGCAGGGGAATCTGTCTGCTCCGGCGCCTGGAGCACCTCCTCCCCCTCCTTCTTCCCTGACCTTGGTGTCTGCGGAGTTGTTTCTCTCCCATCTTCTCACTCCGCTCTCTCTGGCTGCAACTGCTACTCCCCTGTAACTTCTTTTCCCTTTCTTAACTATGTTATCCCAGAGGCGCTACCACTGTTGCTGATGGGCTGGGCCTTGGCCAGCGGCGGGTCCGTCTTGGAACCCGCTGGCATGAACTTTATCGGACGTAGGGGAAGCTTCTAGCAGCTTCTCACAGAAGCCAGCCCTGTAGCCCCCCCCGCTGCCAAAACCTAGCCACGCAAACCCAATACAAATGTCTGAGGCTTAGCTAATGAGAGAGCAGAAAGGGGGAGGAAACAGAAGGGAGAAGAATGAAAACAACCACAATCTTGTGTTCAACAGATTCAATTTAACACTCGCTACCGTAAGGGAGACGCTCCAGATGCAAAATTCCCTTTTGGTCATTCTAAGGAGCAATAGAATTCGATCAATGTAATCAATCCATAGAATGACTTAATACTGTCCCATGAAGCAAGCAAAGCGTGTTTGAATAGCCGTTGCTTTCTTGGCTGCAGTAGACTTGTGTATACCGAAAAAGTCTTGCAAAAATCCTGCTTCCAACAGCCCTCTTTGGAATGACAGAGCAAATGAGGGGAAAAATGCCGTTCCTGCAGCGTTGCAGCCTCTTGCCTCAGCAAGCTGTTTGTGTAGTAGCAGCAGTAAAGTGTGCAAGGAGATGAGGGTGAGTGTCTTTTCTCGCCACTCTTGGCAGCACGTAGACAAGTGGTCCTTTGCTGTATTTGCCCTAAATGGCACCAGTGGGGATCACGGGCTGAAATGAATTTTCTGTGAACTTCTCACCATCTATGATGTGATCAGCCGTTTCAAGGTGAGTTGTGAGAAGACGGGTCTCTTCTTCCGTCTCGGGTTTTGTTGAACTTCCCTGTCATCGTGCTTTGTTCCATTCAGAGTGCAATTTTAGCGCTGTTTGAAGGGTTGGTGGACGCTGTAGTTTCCCTAGAAGGTTAAGCTCATCTTTCTTTTTTGCAGTCCAAATTGCAGGACGGGATGTTATTTGAGTAGCGGCTTGAATTGCAGTAGGGCAGCCTGAAGTCGGCGGGGTTCCAAACAGGCTTGCCCATGGGCAGTAGCGCATTTGATCCTGTGGGACCGATGGTGTCGTTCTGGTGAGATTCACAGGACTCTCAGGCGTGCAGGCAAAAAAGCAGAGCTTGGCTTGTGAGCGAGGTTTGTGGGCAGAGATGCGCCGTATCTTGTCCTGCAGCTTTGAACAGGCTTGAGTTTGGATGGCAGAAAGATTGCTCTCAGATCTTGACGATTCTGCCCACCCAAATCGTCCGCTGTCCCTTCCGCTATTGACGGTTCCACTTGCTGGGGGGGTCGCCACCGGCTTTAGCTGGAAAGGGTTTGGAGATCTGTGGCTCGTGTGGTTCTTCAGGAGCTGCTGGTGCCTGATGAGACAGGTTTGAAGAAGGTAACTGGTGAGAATGGTTTCCTTAGAAAATCTTGACTGGGAGTAGTAAAGCAGAGCTATACTGGAGTGGGTTGTGAGGGGAGCAGGGAGAGGCTTGTGACCTCTGGGCACAGGTGTTACTTATTTGTGAAGTAGAAAGGGTTCTTTGGGAGCGCTGATCAAAATGCTGCCCTCCAAATGCTAGGCACGAAAGGCGATTCTTTGGTTTGTAACTGTGTGCTGTTTTCCTCAGATGCCCATTTCTGCGCTGGTGTCCGTTGTGGAAGCTCTGGAGGTTGGCTACAGCCAAAGGAAAAATCCTTCTCTCAACCTAATGCACGCCGGAGATGTGCCGCGGACGTTCCATTACGTCGTTTTGAAGACAGGCGTAGCAGTAAGTACAGGAGACAGCTAAAGGCAGACAACGGTGGTTGTGGAGAGAAAGAACAGAACTATCTTTGGAGATGGACTAGAGATGGGGCAGGCAGAGAGATTCCAGGGTGGTGATGAGGCATTGCAGTTTGGGTCAGGTGGCAGCTCAGAGAGTTGCTGGCCCCCTCAGTGGGGAGAAGAACTGGTAGGGAAGGCTGCCCGTGTACAGGATACATATGTATCTCGTTCTCTTCCTCTTCTTCCTCCTGGTTACTGTTGCAGCCAGGAAAGGGAGCGAAAGGCCTTTTAGTCTGGTGCCGTGTGGCAGCTCTTTTGCACCTCTTGTTCGCTTTGGGTTTTGGCAGCATCTGATCTGCCCTTGGCCCTTGCATGGGCAGAAGCGTAGAGGCAAAGGTGTCAGTGCAAGGGAGGTTCGTCTGTTGAACATTTTGCACTGTTGTCTCTTGTTACACCATGGGCCTCGCTGGTGGTCTTTGTGGCTGGTCCTTGAATGCATGCAATTGGGCTCTCTTGGGCTTGATTTCCCTGAGGTGCCTTCAGCAACAAGCGCGCACAAGCAGCCAAGGCAAGCGGTTGGAGGTGCCGGGAGTGTTTGCAGTGCAGAGCAGAGGCGTGAAGGCGGATGAGCAGAGGTTGAGGCTCTTGCTGCAGCTGAAGGCGTTCTTGCAGGCTGCGCGACGGTTCCAAGCTGCGTAACGGGGAGCTGTTGAAGACAAGGCTGAGGGAAAGCCATGGTTGCACGTGACTCGTCCCAACGAAATTGCAGCAGTGTTCCCGATGCCCTGAGTAGCTTAGATGGGCTGTGCGAAATGAGCAGAAAAGCTGGCAGTCAGCATCCGTTGTGGCAATACTTGTGTCTCCCGCTGTGTGTTGATGACGCCTTTTTGTGCGCAGGTGGGTGAGAAACGTGAAGAAACGCTGCCGCCAGCGTGTCCTGTGGGATGGAGCATAGGAGAGAGAGGTGCAAGGTAACAAGGCGTAGCGCAGCTCCTGCTATGTCTTTTCGGGCAGTTTCAGCGACTGTAGAGCTGCTTACGCTCAGGAAGAACCTTTTGCGCATGTGGTCTTGCCTTTCTGCAGTCCCTTGACCGCCACAGTGACGTTGCTTTCAATTGGGAAGCCAGCCGTGGATGCTCTTCCCTGCGGAGTGACAGGCTGCAGTGCCTCCTGTGAACGTGTCCCGAGCTGTCCTGTGTTGAAGGTAGACTGGACGTGTGAATGGCAATGTTTCCTAAAGGCATCTTTGGAAGGAGTCAGGCCCTGTCTGTCTCAAGAGCTGATGCAGAGTGCCCGATTCTGAGTGAAGTCGTGTCAGTTGCTCCTGCATGTGTCTGAAGAAGACAGGAGTTAGGTGAAATTTGCACCGAATAGAGATGCATCCTCCAAAGCTGCCGTGAGATGCTAAATTGGTCGCTGCTGCTTTTCGGGCCGTTAGTTAATGAGAATGCAGTGAAGGCTCTAGTCAGGAAGAATAGTACAGTGTTGAGTAACGTGAATTGCATGCTAGTGGTGAGCAAATGGATCCCGTTTTTCTCCTGAAAGGGTTGAAGAAGGGCGGTTTTCACGTGGGGCTACCGTGCTCCGACAAGTGCGTGGCTGGAAAGAGCTGCCCAAGTGCAGCAGCCCTCCTGCCTGTGTATGTTGAGAGCTGCCTTTTTCCACCTTGCTGCTTCTCGGTCTGTTAGTAACTTAGCTGGAGCTCATCTGTGAGTGAATGAGTGCTACTTCATTGTAGCCCGTGTTGCCAGGGTGCTGAACGGGGTTTCATAGTCTGTCTGTGAGCACCATAAAGCTAGGCAAGTGTTAAAAAAGAGAGAAGTGGAAGGACCTGAAAATACCTGAGTAAGCGATGGAATAGTTGGGATTTTTTTGTTGGAAGAGGGAGAGAGATGATGTAGCAAATAAAAAGGGAAAAAAACCCAAAATGCCCCCCCGACACCAAAGCAAAGCAACCCAAAAAGCTCCCATGTTTTTCCCGTACAGAGGAAACTCGCTATGAAGTCCTTGAGGTGCCCCAAGAGTGTCAGTTTAGTGTGTTCCCTGGTTTGGTGCAAGCGCTGGGCTCCGGTAAGCTGTGCTGGCTACCTGCCAGTCCGCTGCATGGCTCACATGGGAGCCAAGCAAATAGTGCTGTTGCTTAGAAAGCAAGGTGTAAACAAGTAGTTGAGAGCGTGGCCCGCTCCCTCCTGGCTGTGGGGTTAAAGACGTTAAAGGCAGAGGAGCTCAGGAGCTCACCGAGGTATTTCTTTCTGTAGAAGCAGTTTTCCCAGCAAAGCTCCACTTGCATGTTTTCTTCGTACCACGAAGATGAAGGTTTTTTCCGCCACGTCTCATGAGGTAGAGATGGGATGCCGCTTCCGTGCACGTTGGCAAGAAGGCTCGCATTTGAGTGCTGTCCTAGTTCTTGTTTGATCAAGAAGAGTCGGGAAGCAGGTAGGAGAGGTGAGCCCGTGGCTTGTATGCTACCAAAGAGAGCAGGGATGCGAGCTGTGGGAAATGAAGCTCTGTGTGTCTTTTTTCTAACACAAGGCCTCTGCTGTTGTGCGTAGCAGAAGTAGCACTAGTGAAGTGCGTGTGGGAGATGAAGAGGATGATTTTCTGCGTGGTGTTGGGTGAGGAGAAGGATTTCAGTGGTCTGGCAGATGAGCAGTCAGACCCAGGCGTGAGCCTTGTCTTCTCCCAGCTGCCCAGCGGCAGTTCCCTCCGCCTGCCCTTGTGTGCCATGTGCCCCGGCCCCTGAGCAGCTGGAAGGCGCTGGGCTGGGCCCACACCGCCTCTGTCGGTGTCTTTGCTGTCCTGGGAGACCCGAAGGGGACACAGGAGCCCGCATGCAGTCTCCAAAGCGGCAAATAAGAGAGGAGAGCATTTTTTGTTTTTGAAGTTGTTTTTAATTGTTTTTTTCTAGGGTTTTATTGGAATTTTAATGGGGTTTTATTGTTTTTTATTGTTTTTTTAAGATTGTTTCTTGGCCAATCTTGCCAAAACTTTTTGCTGTGAGAAGTGCCGGCTTCTGCTTCTCCGGAGGAAGAGCTGTCCCTCCACCATGTTGAATGCTTGCAGGGCTGGGGCATCTAGCTTCTTGGATGATGCGTTGGTATTCTCTGCGCACTGCCAGGGCAGGTCTGGCTTCATGTTCACGCCACCCCTTTGGTAGCTGAGGCGAGAGCTAGCTGAGGACAGGCCCCCCCCACGGCTTTCTCATCCTCAGAGTGACACAATGCCACCTGCAGGCCCCAATAACCTGGGTGGTGGTCCAGGGGAGTCCGGTGGTGTCCAGCGGCGGTGTCCAGCGGTGTCCGGTGGTGTCTGGCGGCGTCCAGGGGAATCCGGTGGTCTCCAGTGGTGTCCAGCGGTGTCCGGCGCTGTCCGGTGGTGTCTGGCGGCGTCCAGCGGTGTCCGGTGGTCTCCGCCGGAGACCCTCGGACACAACCGCCGATCTCCGGCGGTCGTGTCCGAGGGTCTCCGGCGGTCTCCAGCGGTCGTCTCCGAGGGCCTCCGGTGGTCGTCTCCGGTGGTCGTCTCCGGCGGTGTCCGGCGGTCGTCTCCGATGGTCTGCGGCCGTCTCCAGCGGTGGTCTGCGGCGGTCTCCAAGGGCCTCCTCCTGGTGCTGTGTCGCTGCCGTCGAGACGATGGCAGCCCCTCTGGTCTGCTCTTCCGCAGGGGTGGGAGCAGAGGAGATGGCCCCCGTTGACGAGGGGCGAGGGTGGGGGGTGGGGAAGCAGGACTCATCTGCGGCTTGAGAGCCGGGTGACCTTTGTGATGAGGCTGCCGGCTGTCGGTGTGGCTGGTCGAGGTAGGGCTAGCGTCGGCTTGAGGGGTGGCGGCGCTTTTTGGGAGGTGGCTGTTTGGAGGGTGCCTGCGAGCCCCCGTGGGTCCTGCGGCGCTTTGGGCACCATGGTGCTGGAGGCACGCTGGCCACGGTGGTGTAGTGCCCCATCAGCCCTGCGCGAGGTGGATCCACCTGCATTGGCTCTTCCTCGAGTTGAGGTGGATCCACCTCCATGGGCTCATCCCCGTTCTGTGGGGGGTCGACCTCCATGGGCTCGACGAGAGTGCTGGGGCAAATGCCAGGCAGCACTGGCCTGCCATAGGTGTCGGTGCTGTCGTCGGGCTGCTTGCGTTTTTGGGGCCGTGGAGGCATGGTGAGTGGTTGCCAGAAGGTCTTCTGGCTCGTCGCAGTGACGGTGGGCTCTGGCCTGGCTTTGCCGGGTCGTCGTCTCGCAAGCACGCTGGGTGTCAGACCGGCGAGCTGCTGAGGGAGCTGCGTTCCAGCCACAGGGCTGCGTGCTTGTGTAACGGCAGGCTGGTGACGTCACCAACGGAAGGTGCTGTGGCTGGGAGGGTGGCCCAGGAGGCCATGAAGGCCCCATTGCGGGGGGCCATTTTTCTTGCGAGAGAGAAAGGCTGCCCGTCGGGCAGCGGGAGTGCCGTCGAGGTCCCGCTGTGTGCCCTGGGCTGCAGCCCCGTCGTGGTGGCAGGCGTGGGGTCCCCTGACTGGGCCAGTGGGCAGAGTGTCCCCGGAGGGTCGGGGAGTCTCCGTCAGCCTCGAAGGGCTGGGCTCCCTGCAAGTGGCATCGTGCGCGCAGGCGGCAGTAGCAGAGAGGGGCAGAGGGGAGGAGAGGGCCTGGCGTCGTGCGGGCTGCTGCGCAGGGGCGAGGGGAGGAGTCGGTTGTAGGGCCACGGAGGTGGTTGGGGCCTGGAGGTGGGGTTTTTGGTGTGAGGACGGGAAGGCCCGTGGGGGACTGCTGTCCCCGGCTAGTTGTTGCGTGAGCTAGCGAATGGGTGGTTGAAGATGAAGCCACCATCCATCGTGAGAGCACCCCATGAGTTAGGGAGTCAAGGGCGGTGTTGTTCCTTGCTGCAGAGCGACTCAATGGCAAACAGTGTGCAAGCAGACATCTTGCTGAGTGTGGCTGAAGGCAGGAAGACGAAGGTGTGTGCGAAGGTGTTTCTGGTGACGGCTTGCTGTGCCTGTGCTGCCGTGGTGGCAGCAGATGCCCAGGTGCCCCTTTTTGCGGTGTCGTTCCAGTCGTCTGCTTTCATGGCTTGTCGAGCTAGAGAAGGCAATAGCGACTTTTAAACTATGGCCCGGTGTGATGGGGGAAGGTGTCATCTCTCCGCTCTTTCCTAGTTTCCTTTCTGCCTTTGGCTGGTGCTTTTTTGCCAAGGGCACTGTGCAGACCGCAGCTTTAGGGAATTGTTTGTCTTTTGTTTGGGTGAGATTTTTACTAGCTTTTAGGGGCCAGAGAGGGATGGTGCAGGTGGGGAGGAGGTGCTGACGAGCAGTGTCATTTTCAGGTGATGAAAACCGTTGTGGCTGATGGAGATCTCAGGATACCTTTTCTATATTCCTACCATCCTTGTTGCCATGCTGCTGCATGACCAGGAATAAAATAGGAGAGAGGTTTAGCTCTTTAATGGTCGGAGGGCAGCTTGTCTCTAGGACATTTCCTTGGCCTGCGTTGGTAGGCAAGTTATCTTTACTGGAAACTGTTCTGATAGGAGCATGCTTGTGACTACTTAGCCCGGTGTAAGTGGGACTGTCTGGAGGAGATGAACTCAAGGGCGTGTCTGCCTATATCAGCTTGCTATAGCTGATAGATTATAGAGGTATAATCCTCCTTCCTTTTTCATCAGATTGCATTAATTCTTCTTTTCTTGGGTACAGTTTTAGGTTACCTATTTTTTAAAGACTTGGATAATTTTTCTGAAGTTATTTAATAAATCAGTCAGGACAATTACTATTTGAGTGAGTGAATTAACTTTGGTTCTTCATGAACCTCTTCCTGAATACAAACCTGGGTTTGAGTCATCGGGAATAAAGGAGAAGAAGATATTGCAGAAATACCAAGGGGATCTCTGACTTTAGAATCCCACTGGTAACACTGGAAGTGAAAGCTGAATGTGCCTGCCTCTTCACCATATGTCAATAATAATAATAATAATAATATTTATAGAGCCTATGTATTCAGTGCTATACTTTTGCACAGTTTCACAGCACCATGTAGACATTTGAAGGTAGTGCAGCCTCTTCTCTTACCGCATTTCTTCTTTGAGATTGTAAACTACAGTTTCTGAAAGGTGAAGAAGATGAAACTCTTTCAGTGACTTGCTTTTCCTCTGCTTTTATATACTGTGCTTCTCTGATATAAAGGTGTTAGCCCAGACTGAAGACAGATCACGCTGAAAGTATGTCATGTAAAACATGAACATGAGCAGGCTTTTGTGCATCGTTAGCATCATTAAATATAGTCCAGTGATACCTCAGTGGAAACACCTCTTGCAAACAGTTTCTGGGGACTGTTTAGCCAGGGCTGCTCTGCAGCATGCCGACTGCAGCACCATAATGTGTTGTGTAGACTTGGAAGACAATTGCAGAAACAAAGTGCTAAAGCTGGTCAGAGCAAAAAGTAACAGCTGTGTGTATCCCAGGCTCCAATCTGACTGAGAAGCAAACCCAAGGAATGGATAAATACCTCTCTTCAGCTCAGCCAGTGCCTGCATCCCTGCTTGCGTGCCTCTGCCTGGGTGCTGCTTTGGGGATCCTGTGGTTGGCGAGGTAACGAAAATAGATTTACTCTTTGCATTTCATCCGTGGTTTTTTGGTTGTTCCTGTGTTCTGCCTGTGCCGGCTCCTAGATGTGGCAGTCAGTAGGATCCAGGAACAGCCATGCCATGGCTGGCCAAAAAGTCGGGGACTGGGGATGCCACGACTGTGACCCCCCATATTGGAGGCTGGCCCAGGACTGAGTGCTGGACCCCCGTGGCCACTTTTCTGGCTACATTGGCTCTGCTGGAAGCATGGCCTGAAATAAATGACAGGGCGGTGGTTACCCCCCAGACAATTGAAATGGCTCTGCGCAGGTTGCCATGGAAAGCGGCATTGGAGTCTTCTGGCAAGTTAGTGGGGAGGTTGGAAAGGATATGAGTTACCGGTCTTAGAGCTCTTGAGTGTGAAGTTGTTGCATTATGGAGTGCAATGAGAGAGTTGGAAAGGGAAGTTGGGACTTTACAAAAGGCAAAGGCGATCGCACAAGAAGTGATTACTACTCAAGCAGAGTGGTGCAATGGGCTGCAAGGTACTGTAGAGCTGTTGGTTGCGTGTATTGCTACTAAACAAAGGGACAGGTATGGAAAAAGTAGGGTTTCGATTTCCCAAGTTCGTGCTCTCACCACAAAACCTTTGTGGGATCCTGAGGAATGGGATGGAAATATCTGGAGTGAATCCTTGGACTCTGAGGTTGAGTTTGAGTCGGATTTAGAAGGCAGGGAGGTGGCAGAAGCACGACACCTCATACAAATGAAGGGGCAGTAGGAACAAGCGGATGGAGGAGTGCAGGTCACGCGTGCTTACACCCCAAAAGAGTTAAGGGAATTTTTAGAGCTCTATCAGCAAAAGAGTGGGGAAGGCATACTGGCATGGATTTTGCGAGCTTGGGATAGTGGAGCTGCCTCTATCCATTTATTAATGGGTGAAAAAGATTTATTAAGCCCCGTAGCTTAATAATTAGTGATGATCAGATACAACGAGGATATGCTCAATTGCAAAATATCAGAGGTTCTGATGGGCAAGATATGATTGCACCTACACTGTATCAATGGTTGTGTGCAGCAGTTTTAACAGCATCTGCTGAACCTGTCAAATCAGTGTCGTCCCTCGGAAATGGGTGTACCATGGAAGAGGGTATTAATTTAGTACGGCAGATGGCGATGGCTCATGCGTTGATTACGGGATCCAACCCGGACAGGGTAGCAGCAATGAGAAGTATCAAAATGCAGCTTTGGAGAGGAGCGCCTGCCTCACGAAAACCCTTGATTATACCATCAGTCACAAATGTTACTGGTAATGTAGGCCCCCTGGCAAATACCTTGAGGGAAATTGGGGCTGTAACTTTGGGACCATCTATGTAAAGGAAAGCCAGCAAGGCCGAAAGGAGTTACATCACGGGTGACGAGGAAACAAACGTGGAACGTTCTTGTACCAGCCGGCGTCCCACGATCAGAAATAAATGGGATTCCATCAGAAACGTTTTGCCAACGGCAAAAGTTAGTGCCTGCACAAAAAACCCGACCGCCCCTGGCCCTGCCGCCAACTCCACACCCACCCTCCAGCCCTGCCTACCACCTCAAGGCAAGGCACAACCTGGCAAATGCCAAAACAGCAGAAACGAAGGTTTGGCAGGTCCCCCAAAATTGCCGCCACTGTAGCCTCTTACCATGAGGGGGACCGACGCCCCTATGTTCCTTTAACTATAAAGTGACGGTCTGGGGGGATTTTACATGTGTTAGCTCTGGTGGATACTGGAGCTGAAGTTACTCTATTACACAGTAATATTAATAATAAAGAAGCGACGTCGCAGAGCTGTGGATTAGGGGGAAATCCAACCCCTGCCCTCCGAGCTAAGGTAACCTTAACAATAGGAAATGCCACTCCATTTACCACGATGGTGTTAATTGCCCCCATTAAAGCATCTATTTGGGGTATTGATGTGTTGGCAGGACGAACAGTTGAAACTTTAAATGGTCACTTCTGCTTCGGGACTTTGCAAGCGGGATTCGCTATTTGATCTATAACCATCTTGCGTGGATTCCCAAAGTGGGATCCTGTTGTGCTGCCTGTGCCTGCCATGGTGGCAACTGTAAAACAATATCGTATTCCAGGGGGGAAGAGGAAATTGCTCAAACCATTCAGGCACTTCAACAAGTGGGAATCGTTAAGGAAACCATGACTGCTTTTAATAATCCTATTTGGCCTTTTTGAAAACCAGCCGGCACTTGGAGAATGACTGTGGGTGATAGAGAATTGAATCAAGTCACCCCCCACACTTGCCGTTACGGTACCAGACGTGGTTACTCTTACAGAAAAAATTAACAAAAATTTACAACCTTGGAACATGGTGATAGATCTGGCTAATGCTTTCTTTTCGATAGCCATTGCTTCAGAAAGCCAAAACCAGTTTCCCTTTACCTGGCAACAAAAGCAAGAGACTTTCCAGGTATTGCCTCAGGGATACAAACACAGTCCCTCCATTTGCCACCAAACGGTAGCAGCTGATGTAGCACTGTGGTCAGGTACTGTTACTGTTTACCATTACGTTGATGATCTCTTGATTATGGCAGAGTCACAACAAGAAATTGCAGTAGCTGCCGAATCGTTGAAAGCGCATTTGCAGGACCGAGGCTGGGCAATTAATCCAAAGAAAATACAGGGCCCTAGTACTACTGTACAATTTTGGGGAATAGTTTGGCATGGGCACATGAGAGAAATACCAAATAAGGTACAGCAAACAGTCCGGCAGTTTCCTGTACCAACCACAGTAAAACAGCTACAGACCTTCTTGGGAAGTTTAGGGTGTTGGAGAACTTTATCCCACAGCTGGTGGTACTAATGCGCCCTCTGCAGAAATTAACTGGGAAGAAGGTTGGTTGGCAGTGGACCAAGCAGCAACAAGAAACCTTTGATGCCTGCAAAAATGCTTCGATTGAGCATGCACAATTATACACTGCTAGGCGAGGATATCCTTTTGAATTAGAAGTAATAATTCTAGATGATGCAGTCTCGTGGGGATTGTGGCAGATGACTGGGCCAAAAAATCAGAAAGAACCTGTAGGATTTTGGTCCAAGGCATTACAAGGCTCCGCTGTACATCATACCCTGACGGAAAAACAAATTTTAGCTGTAGTTTGGGCACTACAAGAAACTGAAAGAATCACAGGCCAAGGTAGTGTGACTGTCCACACCCCCTTACCTCCTCATGAGTGGGTTACTGATGATTCCATTAGGGCCCATGCAGGGGTAGCTCGGGCAGCCACATATTGGAAATGGAAACGTTATTTACAGCAGCGATTTCTACTGGGAAAACCACATGTAACCACTCCACACGCCACTCTTCTAGGAACCGTGTCATTTAATCATATGCCCACACTCGGGGAAACTCTTCTCCTTGGAGACAGCCCGACATCTCCTGTGGAGGAAGCTCCCCCTTATGACGAGTTAATAGAAGAGCACAAAAAAGATGCCTGGTTTACCGATGGAAGTGCAACATCCACGGCAACTGGACAAAGACAATGGAGAGCAGTTGCCTATGCTCTGGTTCCAGGAATGATATTATGGCAAACAGGTGTACAAGCATCTAGTCAGTGGGCTGAGTTGATTGCAGCATCTCTTGCCATCCTGGGAGGGAAGGCACGTTACTTATACGCTGACAGTTGGGTTGTATACAAAAGCCTCACACTGTGGTTACCCCGCTGGGCCCCAGAGGATTGGCATGGACAAAAATACCCTATATGGGGGCCAGATATATGGCGACAAATTTGGCAAGATGTGCAAAGACATCCTTTAAAAGTAAAGCATGTCTCAGCTCATCAAAAAGATGTAATAGAGAAGTAGATGATACGACCTCTGCCGAAGTACGTGCTCAAGCTCTAAGTGCGCATATAGCCTGTGGACATTGATCAGCTCATACTGCACACGCATGGGACATTGCTCACAATCAAACCCCTCTGCCATTATTTATAAAGCACGTGCACATAATTGTACTGTTTGTGTGCAGCTACGTTTAAGGGCATTATATAGGCCATGGGGAAAGAGAGAACGAGGTCAGTGGGCCTTGAATAGCTGGCAGGTCGATTACATGGCCCCCCTGCACCCGTCGAGAGGGTGGTGATATGTATTCACTGCTGTGGATCCAGTGTCAGGACTGGTTTTTGCTAAACCCACCAAATATGCTAATCGGCATAGCACGATTGAAGCATTAGAACAACTCATTCATCAATACGGACCTCCTCACCAAATAGAAAGTGACCAAGGAACACACTTTAGTGGACATAATGTCCAAGATTGGGCTCAAGGGCTAGGGATAGATTGGATATTCCACATTGCTTACCATCCCCAAGCTAATGGCTTGATTGAAAGAATGAATGGGATGTTGACGGAACAATTAAGAAAGCTAACCAGTACTAAAGCTTTACAACCTTGGAGTTCACCTCTTACTAAAGTAGTTTTTTTGTTAAACAGCCGGAATATTCATAATCAAACACCCTATGATCATATTACAACACCTCCAGTACAAAACATGGTGAGGATTGAAATTCTTCCAGATGGTATCTCTCCCAAAATAGTAACTACAGGGCAAATGGAATTGTTTACACCGACGGATTGCATGGTGGGACCACGACCTGTGAGTCTAGACGTGAAGATTCATATAATAACCCCTGAGAATGCCGTATGGTTCTGTACCCCAACTTCTCCTCTTATTTTACATCCTCTGTTGATATCAAATTCTCGAGTTCTTGTATTTCAGGTATCTTTGACAAATACCTGTGCCTTATCTAGAGGAGATAAGAGAGCATTGGAACGGTGTTATTGGTGTCGCGAATCCAACATGGAATTGAAGTTCAATCTGAAAAAGCGCAAGCCATAGCTCTTCAATCTGTGTGGGCAATTACCCCACATCAGGTTATCAAACCCGGAGTAGTATTAGCTGAAGGAGCTGGAGCAACGGCGTATGTGTTACTGGAAGGAGATGACACTCCTGTGTTCCTCCCGTATCACAGGTTGGCTCGTCGTGCTTTGTAGTCTTGTACTACAAGCGCGTGCCCTGGAAACGTTTCCGTGAGATCAACATATAAATGCTTGGATTTGGTTGGCCTCTGCTGTAACTAACTCATCTGCCTTTTGTGTTGTATTGATTAACAGCTGCAGATCTTTTGCTAATGTGTTTTAGTGGTGTGCCAACTGCAGTAGCTGTATTACAGAATTATACTCTGCTAAGTGCTTTTGATATTAATGTTCCTTATTGCTGTTTTTTCCGAGGAGGTAACGGCTGTACGCCAAGGAACATTACAAAATCGACTGGCGGTGGACTGTCTCCTTCTTTGACACCATAAACGCAGCTCCAACTTTGAAGGCATGTGTTGCTTCAGCGTAACTGATGAATCAGCCAGTGTAGCGGATGACATTCAACATCTCCAGGATTTACTGCATCAAATGAAACAACCTACTGGTGGTGCCTGGCTGGCTGAGTGATTTAATTCCCTGACAGGATGGGTGGGACACCTGATTCAAAGCATCATTGTAGGGATAAGTTTATTCCTTTTTCTATGTGTGTTTATTACGTGCCTCTAGGATTACCCTGCAAGCCCAAATGGACACCTCCAGCTTTGCCGGCCCCAGCAGAAGTGGTCCCTTGAGCAAGGGGGTGGAACACGGGACAATAACGGAAGATTGGCAAGGAGGATTGTAAACACGCTCAAGTGACTTGCAGCTGGGGTGTAGAAAATACATGTATCATACTAATTGTTGTTTATCCTTGTGTGCTTGGCAAGTAGAACATCTGTGTTTGGATAACATAGGCCTGTGATAGACTTAGCGGCACCCTATCGGACACGCTTGAAATTCCTGCCCTGCTGTGGAGAAGATCAAAGCACAGTGGTAAACTGTGCCTGCGTGAATCCCTGATACGTGGGCGAAAACAGCATGGTCGGCCATCCTCTCGCACGGACCGAGCTCAGCAGTGCCTGCGTCCCCACTTGTGTGCCTCTGCCCGGGTGCTGCTTCGGGGACAGTCCGGTTGGCGAGGTAACGAAAATAAATTTACCCTTTGCATTTCATCCGTGGTTTTGTGGTTGTTCCTGCGTCCTGCCTGTGCTCACTCACAGAGTCATTCTAACTGCCCCAGCTGGCACTTCATACACCCTCTGCTCAAGGCAGACAGGCCAGCCTTGCAGCCTCGCAGCGAGTGAAGTCCAGCGTTACGTCTCTCTGCTCTCATCACAGCAAAGCACTCCTCTGTGGGGCGCAGCGGGGCAGCGGCATCTGCTGATCTCAAAGGTTGTAGCCCACCTCAAGAACAGAAAGTCCAAGCGTTCAGAGTGACCGGGGAGCTAACCACGTTTAAGAGCCAAGCGAGCAGCCCTGCGATGCCAGCCAGCTGTTCGTCCTTGGAAAGGTACGTGCACGTCTGGAGGCAGCAGCGCCCTTCTAGGCGGAGGACAGAGTTTATTCCGGCTCGATTCTTCCGGAGTCTGCCCCGTCACAAAGTGTGCAATGACTCTAGCAGTTGAAACACCAGTTTTCTTTAATGCTGTAGCATTAAGCAAGCAAAGCACGTTTGAACAGCCAGTGGGTTTTTTGCTCCAAGCCAAAAGGGCTTCCAAAAATCCTTCTTGGATTAATTCCTCTTGGAAATTAATGAGGCAATCTGGGGAAAAAAATAAAACTCGGCACATAAAATAGCTGTGACATACAGCGCATAAAATCCTTCCACTCCACGCGAAAAGACGACTGACTTGAAGGGCGGATTGACACCCTGGGGCCGCCGGGCTGTTCGCGTACCGGCGGTACCGGCGGCAGCCCAAGGCGGTGCTGCCCGGGTGGGCCGGCAGGAGGAGAAGGGCGGGGGAAAAAGGGTTTGTTCCTTTACATCTCTACCTGGACGCGCTCAACACGCGCGACTCACAGACGACACGGCTGTCGCGACTCCAGCTCCTTGCCGGCGTTTAAAGGAAACCGGGGGCAGCGGGGCGGGGCCGGAGGGGAGGAGCGAGGGCTCTGCCATCCGCTCGTCGGGGCTGCTGGGCTGGCCCCCTCGGGCGGCCCTTCCCATCTGTGGGAGGCGGCAAGCGATTGGTCGGGTCTGGGTGCAACATGGCGGCTAACGCGGCAACCAACCCCTCTCAGCTCCTGCCGCTCGGTGCCCGGTGCCGCCGCGAGGCTTCCGCGCTCTCCCGGTGTCCGGGCGGGGGCGGGTGGGGGGGATCCCGTCTTGTGACCGGCGGGCGGGGAGGGAGGGAGGGGCCGTTTGCGGGCGCCTCTGGGCGGCGCGAGCGGCGCCGCCGCTTGGCGGGAAGCTTGAGTGGGGTGGGCGAGGTTGGCAGGCGCGCGGCGGGCGGGCGCCTCCCGTCCGGCGAGGGTGTCCTCGCCCAGCCCGGGGGTGTGTGTCTGTGGAGGCGGCGTGAGGCGAGGGAGGGCGGCGGCGGCTGGATGGCGGCGGGGGGGCCGGCGTGGGGGGGGGCCTGGCTGCGGCCCCGCTTCTGCTCGGCCGGCGGGAGGCGACGCCCCGCGCCTTCGCAGCCGGGGTGAAGTCCGCGGGTCCGGCCGCAGTGTCCGGCGTTGCTGGCCGGCAAGGGCAAAACCCTCAGCGGGCCGGGGCTGAGGGGCCGGGGGCGCGGGCGGAGCGGAGCGGGGCGGCCCTCCCGGCTCGTCAGTCCCGCGTGTGCCTGAGGCCGCGGGGCCTCCCGCTGCTCGGGAGCCGCGCCCGGGCTGGTCCCCGGCGCAGTGCCTGCCCGCGGCAGCGGAGAGGAGCTGGGACGTGCCGGTCTCCGGCACGGGCAGCGGCCGGGGAGGTGGCTCCGGGCCGTGGTTTGGGTGCGGAGCAAAGGCCGGCTGGGGGCGAGTGTTGGTGCTCGGCCGCCTCACGGTGATGCGCTGCACTCCAGCGACACCCAGGTGTTCTCCCTGAAGGGAACGTGTTCCTGCAGCGTTCCCGCCTCTTGCCTCAGGAACTGGTTTATGTACGAGCGGCAGTGAAGGGTGCACGGACACTTTTCTTCAGCATTTTTTTGTGTCTTTTTTTTTTTTTTTTTTTGTTTTTACAGTGTTCGTTTTTTTGTCAATGTCAGTTTTGTTGAGTATTTTTTCTTTTTTTTTTTTTTTTTTTTTTTTTTTTTCATTTTTTTTTTTTTTTTTTTTTTTTTTTTTTTTTTTTTTTTTTTTTTTTTTTAGATTTTTTGTTTTTTTTTTTTATTTTTTTTTGTATTTTACAGTTACGTTCAGTTAATGAAAATAACTTTAAATATTTTGATTTTAAAATTCTGGGCCTTATTTTCCTTGAAAGTGGATTTTCAGATATGGTGTTAGAAGATGTTACAGAATTGTAAGTATTATTTCTGCCTCTTGTTGCTATTTAATGTTTGGTTTCCTGAGGAAGAATTTTGTGTAAGATCTATAAGCAAAGTGTCTTTATATTTTTTGAATACTTGCCAGCTGAATATTTTATAGCTTGGACTTAAACTATAGAGGGTGATCTGTTCAGGACAGCTATGTGGTAGAGCAGCTGTTGCATGATTTATGCTTGTAATCAGGTTCCTGATTTGTAGCCTTGATTTTGCATGGGTTGCATGTTGAACTTTCCAGTAGTTTGTTTGCTTTTACATTTCCTGAAGGCCTAGGCAAAGATTTAAAAAGTTAACAGAATTAAGGATAAGTATTTATTGCTTTGTCATGCCACGTTGCTGTTTGAAACCTGTTTTGATTATTGGTGGTATTCAAGAAGTTGCCAAGATTTAGAGGGTGAATCTGTATCTTTATGTACTGAGCAGAAAAGTACAATGGATCTTTTTAGTTGCCAGGTAGCTTTCTTTCCACAGGTGGTCAATTTTTCAAGATTATGCTGCAGTGTGGCTAATTTGTTTGTTAGTTCCAACAACTGTCATCTTAATGCAGAGATTTATGTCAGTTCTGTAGTCACAACTGGAATCACTGTCCCTGGTTATGTGTTCTGACTTACTTTTTCTAATGCTTCTTCAGTGAGATTACCCCTGAGGGCAGAAGAATCACAAAGCTAGACCAGATTTTGCTAAATGGAAATAACATAACAATGGTAAGTCATCTTTGTTAGAAGGCTGCATGTATTTATTTTCTGTACCTGTAAATTGATCAGTAATTGAGTTCAACTACTTTAAGCTGAGCTTTCCAGACAGTTCCATTACACACAGTACTTTCAAGTAGCTTCCGGCGCATATGTGGTATGAATAATGCTGGAAAAGTGATCTTATTGCCTTACTTGGTACATGTTACAGTTTAAAAAAAAAAAAAATGAAAAGAGCATGGCCCTAATTTTATTTTGGTGAACGTTTTTCTGGTCTTCAGGTGTGCAAGGGAATCACTGGCTTTGTTACCCACTCTGTAGGGTGGTTCATACAGTGGCTTTTAACTCATGAGTGTTTGCCTGCATAAGTATGTAGGTGGAATACATCTACATTTCATCCATTATTGTATGTATAAATGTGTTTGCAGCAGTTTGGATGCTTACAAGCTCGTCGAGTCATTTGGCGATTATCATACCATGTGATGCTCAGAGAGCTGTACCTTTATGTGCTCTGAAAAGAAATCTGGAGGTCTGTTGGATTATACCAAATCAGAAGCACTGTGATTTTTAGTTTATCATGTGCTGATGTCTGTAGATCAGTACTGAAACTGTAATTAAATATTGTGATTATGCATCCCTAAGCTGAACTCTGCAACTTCCTAAATACCACAAAAGCAGACCCAGAGTAGAGACTGGTAAGGAAGACTGACTTGAGTCTAAGTCAGCTCTGTGTGAGTGAGGAATAATCTCCATTTTGCTGTCTTGCCTACCTTGCACCTCCTCACTGTGTGTCTGAGCAAGTGCCATCTCGACTGAATTTCTAAGCCTTTTTCTGCTTTGGTTGTTGTTCTGCGTCCTTAAAGGACAGTGCACGTTCTGACTTCTTGTATGGGGTAAAGTTACTACCATCCAGTTAAGCTGGTGGTATACTGCCCGTGAAGCAGAAGCTGGTGACTCTTAGAGTGCAAATTTTCAGCAAGACATAGATAGGTTTCTGTATTAGATCTTGTGTCTCTTTTGGGGACACATCTTCCCACGTCAGGAAGACGATGCTTTAGACTTTTTCTTACTTTGGTCCCAAAAGCAGCGAAGCTCTTTGTCTTTAGAAGTGCTCAGCTAATTATTAGGAATATATCAGTAAAAGGAATGGTTATCCTCTTCTTTTTTCCCTTAGTCATGTTTTTCCTTTTGTATTTCTTTTTCTGTTGTTCAGTTCTTCACTTTCTTCACAGGAGAATGCTATGGTGACTTACTCCCTGCTGCCTGTAGAAGGGTTCAGGCTCTTTATTAGTTTTTGGGCTCTGCTTAGCAGTAGAAGTTGGAAAGAGGAAACCAACTTCCCAGTATAGCGACAGTCTGGGGAAGAATCAGCAATTGGAGAAATTCTTCATGAAAGGAAGCATGTTCTTTGTCCTTTCAAAAATGAGCTGTAGCGTTTCTAGAGAGGATCATCTCCTTGAAGGGAATAACAAAGACAAAACCCAAAATGTGTGTTATCTAGGAACTCCTTTGTGTTTTGTTAAACATTCTTTGTATTTTGGAGAGTCTTTTTGGCACGTGCTTCTCTGGCAGTAACTGACTTCCTCTGTTGGAAGAGGAAGATAATATTGACTCTAAACCCCCTTTTGTGGTCTACCGTGAAGTCTCCATCTGCTAAAATGTTGTAAAGCAAGAACTGTCACGTATGGGTTTGTACAACTCAAATCTCTGGCACTAACACACAATTGTCTTATTCTTTTATAGCTGGTTCCTGGAGGAGAAGGACCTGAAGTATAAATTGATACAGTTGTCATCTATGAAGACATGTTATATCTGCTCTCTCTCTCTCTCTCTCTCGTTTTTGGGGTATGGGTGTGGGTGGTTTTGGGTGTGGGTTTGTTTGTTTTGTTTACACACGCTTGCAGTTGACATTTGATAAAAGACAAGGATTTCCTCTTCAGGAAAGGTGCGTTGCTAATGATAATGCTGATTTTGTAAGTTGAAATTGTGACTTGTACAGATGCCCTGATCTGTTCTGAATAAAAGGCTTTCTTTTTGTTATTTACTGTGTTCTGTTATGTAACTGTACAAGTTAGATAGTTTTATAACTGGTTAATGGAATGGAAAAACAACAGTTATGTTTCAGTTGCTGTCAGCCTTCAGTTTTTCTACATCTGTTGCATTTGTTTATGGCCCAAGTCTATATAAAACCCAAGTCGTGAGCCAAGAGATTGCTCTTCTTTGGACTACAGGCAGATACTAAGCT